>NC_088172.1:24382896-25007896 GCF_028769735.1 Zonotrichia leucophrys gambelii
TACAGTTCAGTAACTCTAATAGACACAGATCATTTGTATTTATCCCAAAATTAAAGATGTGAAAAGGCAATATTAACTTTTAAATATTGTCCTTCGTCTTGAATTGAAACCACAGAATTTCTGAAAGATGAACTACATTGCTATAACAGATAGTTCAGAGGGGCACTAGCAGTCCGGTAGAAATAAGAGAATGTTGGCTCCAAAGTTTATTGGAAAACAAAAGCTGAAATCTTCACGTTGTCCACCTCTGATATAGTTCTTTTCATAATGGAAGTTCCCATATTCATACCATGTAATGCTTAGAAGTTAATTAAAAAGTGCTGTTTAAGCTGCTTTGAATCTTCTGTCAAGTTTCCATGGCTTGATGTTGTCTTACAATAAATTACCCATTTTGTAACTTACATCTAATCCATGCCATTTTCTTGGAATTCAAAAAACCTCATTTTATTGCCCCCACCACACACCATCCTTCAAAAACAAAAGTCACATAATATTTTCAAGCATTGTTCAAAAATAAAGCATTTTTGCAACCAATTCTTGCTATGAAACAATATGCACACAAAATGTACTTCTTAAATCCCATAAAATCCTCCAACATGAGGCAAAATGATAGTGTTTAAAAAGTGGCTGCAGACCGCAACATTGTCATTCAAAGCTGTTTTTTTTTTTTGTCCATTTCAGTTCAAAATACTAAAACATTTAATCACTAAAGCATTAAAAAGAATTTACACTCTATTTATTTTGATCAGCTTACCTCTTCAGAAATATATATACCCCAAAAATGTGCATACATTAGCAGCTATAAACATTACATGGCATATCACACTATGTCAGCTTATATGAAAACGTACAAAATGTGAATGTATTCAAAAAACTATTCTGCAGTTACTATCTTTAAAGCAAGACATAAAATCATTATGAAGTCTTGTAAGCATAACACTGTTTCAAACAGAAATAAATATATAACACTTTCTGGTAAATTACAGCAGCAAAAAACAAGAGGCATCCTTTTTTTAAGCAAGATTTTCATCACTATAGCAGCTGTTCAGACCTGAATTCCTCTCACAGCCTGCTTTATATTTTCCAGTAGGGCTTTATTTTCTGGACTCTGATAACGATCTTGATTTGTATACATGTCCGTCAAAGTGGTCACGTAAGCATCAAAATTTTGTTCATTGATTGGTTCCTACGAGATATTAAATAGTAGTTCATATACAACTTTTATTTTCTTAACCGTATATTCATTTAAGCATAACATATTAGCAAGGCATACTGCCACCATTTTTATAATATTTAAAAAGCCTATTTAGTTCTTACTTAATTTTACAGGATACACTGGAACAGGCCCTCCATGTCTGTTAGCAGTTAAATGTATCTCTATGGTTTCAGTGCTGTTACCACAAATATCCAACTGGTTGATGAAACATAAACATAAAAAAAGGTATCTATCGTATGAGGTGAACTGAAGATCGCCAAATTCCTTAACTTGTGCTCTCAATCACTTACCATATGTGGCAGCTGGATATTAGCTAGACTATGAATTAAAGACTGGCTTAAATTGGCCAATTCATGAAGAAGAGACTCATTTTGCTGTTCAATTACTTTGTTCTCCTCTTCTATCGTCTTCAGGTTGCTCTCCATTGTGGTAATCTAAAATGAACAAATTTGTGTACAATGTAATATAAGGCAAACTGGTACAAAGCATGCACTCTTTGAAGGGAGAGAGAACAGAAATACCAGGGAAAGGAGAAAAGGTTCATTCATGTTTAAAAAGGTTTTGCTTGAGTTTGCAGTTCTTATCGTCACTAAGCCTTTCTTATTCCCACTGCATGTTGTATAACTTTAACAGCTTGTCTTTTCAATACTGGTAATAGTGAGTGAATGAACTTGGATTTGATTCCACTTCTTTAGAGCTTTTCTTGTATAGTTGAAAGGCATTAAGGACCTTAGTTCTGCAAGTTCACCCATGCAGTTAAACTCCTAGAAGCCAGTCTTAGGGGCATTCTGCAGTAAGTCACGCTTTTCTTATATTTTCAGCTACACATATATCGTGTTAATTAAGCATGCACAGCTTCTTGCTGCCAATGTTTAGCTCTTTGTAAGTATAATATGATTCTGTGCAAACTCACAGGGCTGATTTTGAAATCTGAAAAACTGCATGTTATTTCAATGTATGTACAAAGTCAGAGAGCTTTCCTATACATGCAGTGAGTTGTAAAGAAGAAACTGAAGAATATTTGAGCACAGGCCTGTGGCATTGCTTCATGTACAAGTGAAAACAACTGAGATTATGCTCTGCCTGTGTTTCCAGGTGACCAGACACGTTAGCTCTGACCTTGCATGGTGCCCTGCTTGAACTAAAAGCATTGCTGAGAGAAAGAGCTTGTGGAGAGCATTGTGCTAATGGAGTTACAAGGATTTCAGATGAGCACTGGCTTATGTCCAACTCATCAAGAGCACATGCAGAGCTCATTCACATCTGTCTGTACTTTCCTCTGTAGCCCTGTTCGTACTTTCCACATGGGGTGATAACTGTTAACATCTATTACAGAGTGTACAGTGTGCTCTGTGCGTGTGTAGGTTAAAATATGCATTGACAAGAAAAAAGAAGCCAGTGAAGTGGAAAAAATGCCAAAGAACACAAGGTTTTGAATTCTCAAAATGAGGTTTATCCATTTCTATACTGGCCTAGAAGAGTGAGCTGTGGAAAGAATTGATACAATTGAAATGCTGATGGAAGGTCAGAGGTCTGTGCAGTAGTAACAGGCAGAAGAGTAAAGGCTCTCAAGCGCACATCAACTGGACCTTTGGTGAGTAAATGCTGGGAAACTGGTGGCACAGGCAGGTAGTTAGAGGTATCACATTTTATTATGGACCTAAACTTTTATCTTGCTTATGGAAATGCAGCCCATTAGTTGATAGAAGTAATTTTGAAAAGTGATGTGTCTACATAAACAGTTTCCAAGTATCTCTTGCTTTGACTACATGTGCAAATTGCAGTTAATCCAAGTCACCAGTATTGTGGGGACTTGGTTTTGTAACAATTAATTGATTCTGAGCTAATTTCCACAAAATATATTAGTAAGGAAAAAATACTTCCTCTTTGAACCTGGACACCTGATCCTCCTATCTTATTTTGCTTTCAGCTTGTTTATATTGGAGAGAATGCTGTATCCAAATGCAAAACATCTTTCATAGCTGCTTCTTAGTCGAGTCATACTCCAATACCTATCCTATTTTTTTTTAATATTACAGACCAGAATGAGGAGTCTGATGCCAATGAAGGCTCAGTTCAGTATGGCATACTGCAGCCACCCCACACTAACTTTAGCAGGAGCTGACATTCTACAGATTTTCTATCTAGCTAAGCATTGCAACTTGAACCATCTTTTTTGCTTTTTTTCATGAGATGCTGAATTCTGCAAATACAGTGGCAGATGATCAGCACATCTCACCACTTCACTTAGTATTCATCTGTAAGTTCATCCGTTTTAAATTTAATTATTGTATTTGTTCACTTAAAGGCTGAAATTTCCCTCCCCACATTTTACTCTAAAACTAAGAAATGTTTACTTGTATGTATTCTGAAAATAGGATAATCTGTTTCTTGTATGAAACACACAATTATTTGCAGATTTGTTCTTCTCCTCTCCCCTTTATGTGTTTCTGCTTCTCTCATATTTGCATGTTAAATTTGAACAAATTTACTACAAGATTTTAGATTAAAAACACTTTCTTCAAAGTCTTAAGTAAAAAGGCAGCTGAGTAAAGGAGAGTCTTATAAGTGCTCCACCTAAGAAATAGGACTGATTTTCACTTTATTAAACTGAAAAATTCTACATGGAAGCATTTCCTGTTCCTGTCATATGAAAAGCTTTCACTGGCACTTACAATCATATGGGTTGCAAATCTGTATCAAACAAGACTATTGCTACTTCTGGTGTTCACATAACTTCCACTATTTTCCCATTGCATATTTCCCATCTGTCAAATTTTACCGAAATCTGAGTTGCACAATGATTTTCTAAAGGTTTATCAACAAACATTTTGTTATGTCCAGTATAATTTCACTGTTGCAAATAAAGGGGACTGTTGACTTTGATCCTCTTAGTAGTTTGATAATGACTATGATGTAACTCCCTATGTGTTGTAAATGTAAATTGCTTATCTTCAGGAGAGTGTATGAATTCAAAACTAAGGCCTCTAAATTTTTTTGTGAAGTTTAACTCAGTTGAGATTCTCTGCAAGGCCTTAGTAACTAGCTGGATAAGAACAGATAAGTATTAGACCAGATTACCCAGAGATCGTGGAATTTCTAGTATGGGAAGCAAAGAACAGGTTAGACAAGCACCTGTCATGTTTAGCTTAGGAAGATCTTAGGAAGTAAAGGTGACTGGTAGACAAAATAATGTTTTCTTGGTCTCTTGTAGCTCTACTTTTTAAAATCCCATTAATCATTTTAACCTACCCTTTTTCTAAATCTGCTGCACAGAAGTGTGAGAAATATCCTTTTAACTTATTGGTAAAATCACCAGCTGAGCTTTCTCTTACCAAGAACATTTAGTGGTCCCACAAGTGCCTAATATGACTTTTAAGAATATGCAATGGCACTAGTCTGAAGAATGAAAGCTGGAACTGAGACCACTAAAGTATGGTTTTTGTACTCATTTCAGATCAAAGTTTGATATGAAATTCCTAGATAAATCTCTGAAACTCAATACATGTTTATGCCTGTGATAGTGTTACCATGGCTTTATTTTTCAATCCATCTGGCCAAATATAAAAGTGCAGTAAATTACTGACAACTTCAGCATTTACCTAATGTACGTGCAACAGCCAAACTGCTTCATATTTTTTAAAAACTCAGCCATATCAGTCTGTATGTAAATAGCACCTACAGTGTATTAAGCAGAAGAAAAGATAAGGCAATTGGAAGCTGCCAGATTCAAAATTTATGGCCAAATTTCTCAAGAGTAAATGTATGTAATTTTCCTGCCATTGATTATTCTTCTTGCTTTATGTTCTTGAAGACTTTCTCCTCATTACCCCACAGTTATATTTGGCCACATCAGGAAACTCTGTAAACCTTGAATCAAATCCTATGAAAGCTGAATAATGACAGTGGAACTCTGAATGCAGACATAAAGTAGAAGTGAGGTTTCAGTATCAATCTGGCTAAGGTTTAGAAACCAAATAAAACCCAAGTTGAAGAAGTAGATCCTGCCTTTACGGCTATACAAGAGGAGAAGGAGAATGGATATGGTGCCCATCTCCACAAGCAGCAGACAAACAAGTAACAAGGAGTGGTTTACTCTGTTTCCATTGAGATCAACTGAGTGAGTATCATCAGGGACTAAAGACTGACAAGTGGTGACTGTGGTGAACTTCACTCTTGGTGTCTGTGCTCAAACCATGTGAAGAGACAAGCACCAGAATCTATACTGGACACTGAAAAATTCTAGGGGAATTCAATTTATTTTCTTCTTTGGCTTTTTCCATCCAGTTTTAGGACTACTGAATAATGGGATTTTACTTAATAGTCTAATGTTAGGTTTTCTACTTTTTTTCCCCTGACAAATTTATACGGAATGAAAAAAGAATTAATCTGGATCTCTGGAACAACTACTGCTGCCAAGGGCTGCATTTAGTGTATCACATGCTACTCACTTCTCTGTCTAAATTTCCTCTGCAAGACATGACAAAAGCCATGCTGTTCATCTGGTCTCCTTCACCTTGTAACTTACGTTAACGACCATGTCATCACACAGTATTTTAAGAACTATCAGAAGGGCACAGCCTTATCAAGGGGAAATACCAAGCTGACCATGACAGGTCATGTTTTGCCATTATTTTAAAGAATGCATTTTGCTGAGTTCTTTTTGTTTTGTTTTTTTTTTTTTTTACTGTTGATAACTGATTTGAAAATTGCATAATGAACACTGTCTTCAGATTTTATAAATAGTAAATTATGCATAGATATCTTAATATATTAGGAAACAACAAATGTCCTATATGTTTTTTAATCAGTCATGTAGAAAAAGGAGCTTGAATTTAGGGCTTCATAAAACTGTTACCTGAGTTCTGAGTTTAATCATATCAGCTTCCATCTGGGAGTTGGATTCATTTAGTTCTTTGATTTCTTCATCTAACTGTTTAATTTCTTCATCATTTTCTATACCTGTGTGACATAAAAATAAAAGGGGTGTTAAAATAATTAACATTTAAATCAGAGTTCAGTGAATTAATTATTTCCATATTTAAAAATCAATTTATTTCAAGCAAAAAAAAGGAAGCATTCTTCAAATTTTTATTCTGCAGTTCAAAAGAAGTATTTTCAACTACTTTTACTTTTAAAATTGCAGTAATTCTCCAGTGAAAATGCTGAAAATACCTGGAGGATCAAAAGGACATTTAACTTTATATTATAAGAAATATACCTGCAGCAAGAAATTTCACTCCATTGTCATATGTAATTTATTTAAAGAGTGTGTCCACTTACAGATCTTCTGAAGGAAAGTAAAAAACCTTAACATGGTAATCTCTTCATATTGCAGCATTATCAAGAGAAGCTGTAACTAATTCAGAATTTTTTTTCTCAACAAAGAGAAATTTTGTTGATGTACTGGGATATACTGTGATTCTGCAGTTGTTTTTAATGTTTGACGATGGCTCAGAAGGGTTGAGAAGGGTGTTATTAAATAATGATATATAGAGTAATTTTAAAATGGAAGTGCTTTCTCACATTTTTTGAAATAAATATTAAAAGCAACAGAACTTTAAAGTTAACTGCATTTCTAAGAATTCAGACAGGAATAAACTGTAGCAGTTTATTTATCTTTATAATTAATATAAAAAAGCATAAAATATTCCTGGGATGAGACAGACAGATCTGTCTTTTTTCAAGTCAAAGTGTGAACACCTAAAGCCAGAGAAACTGGTGCTCCCACCCTCCTTCTTCTGCTGGTGTGAATCTTTCATACCTTTCCCCACAGTGCCTGACTCTGATAGGAAAGATGTCATAGAATTATATAATGGCTTGGGTTGGAATGGACCTTGAGGATTATCTAGTGTCAACCCCTCTGCCATTGGCTGGAACATCAGAGCAGGGAAGACTACACCACGTTTTTCACGGCCCCATCCAGCCTGGCCTGAAACACTTCCAGGGAGAAGGCATCCACAGCTTCTCTGAACAACCTGTTCCAGTGCCTCACCTCTCTCACAGTAAGCAGTATTTTCCTAATATCCAATCTAAACCTACTCTCTTGCAGTTTGAAGCCCTTTCCCCTTTGTCCTGTCACTATGTGCCCTTGTAGAATGTCCCTCGCCATCTCTGTTGCAAGATCCCTTCAGGTACTGGAAGGCTGCAACTGGGTGACTTCAAGGCCTTCTCTTTTTCAGGCTGAACAATCTCAATTCTCTTAGCCTTTCCTCGTACACAGCTGCTCCATCCCTCTGATCATGTTGGTGGGCTCCTCTGGTCTCACTCCCACAGCTCCATGTCCTTCCTGTGCTGGGACCCCAGAGCTGATGCAGCCCTGCAGTGGGGTCTCAGCAGGGCAGAGCAGAGGGGCAGAATCCCCTCCCCACGCTGCCTCTGATGCAGCCCAGGGCACGTTTGGCTCTCCAGGCTGTGAGGGCACATGGCTGGGCCATGTCCAGCCTCTCACCCCCTCACACCCCCAAATCCTTCTCAGCAGGGCTGCTCTGGATCTGCTCATCCCAGCCTGTGTTGATGCTGGGGCTTGCCCCGACCCAGGTGCAGCACCTTGCACTTGGTCTTGTTAAACCTCAAGTTTGGGGTAATCTGCCAATTTGCTGAGGGGGCACCTGATCCCGTAGTCTATGTCATTAATGCAGATATTAAATAACACTGCTCCCAGTACAGACCCCTAAGGGACAACACTTATCACTAATGTCCATTGGGACTCTGGGCCATTGACCACCACCCTCTGGATGTGACAATCCAACCAATTCCTTATTCACCTAACACTGCACCCATCAAATCCATCTGTATCCAATTCAGAGAGGAAGATGTTGTAGGAGACCATGGCTGTGGCTTCATAGAAGTCCAGGTAAGTGACATCTGTAGCTCTTCCCCTGTCCATTGATGTAGTCAGCCCATCATAGAAGTCCACTGGGTTGCTCAGGCAGGTCATGTGTCCAAGTAGCCAAAATATCCATATATTACTCCTTAAGGCATTCTTCCTGGGCATGGCAGATACTTATAGTTTTCAATACTACCCAGGTTGTAGAGAAAATAACATCCAGATCTCTCATTCCCTGATTACAAACTCTTGAACAAAGACAGTCACTGCTTTCTCCAGTTGTGCTGGCCATGTGGGCTGAGGTGCCTCCTGCACTGTGTTCAAATGCTCTGTGGCTCTAAATGGAGTTTACACCAACAGTTAAGAAGGCATGCACTGCCACAGACTAAGTGACTACATAGTTTTCCAAGAAAATTCAGGACTTGGGCACCTTCCAGACAAGTTTTTATAATATTACTTACTTGAACTACATTTTGCTTTTACTGCACTTCAACTACCAAGGTACTATCCTGACTTTCATCCAAGGTACCTTCATCATCTTCCCTGCAACTCAAGGTTCCCAGGAAGAATTGCAGTTTACTGGAGCCGAAATGGCACAAAGCCAGCTCCATCTGCCAGAGGTTATAGAGCCACAGGTCCAAATGAATTCAAGGGAACTCAGGAGGAAGTGACATTCTGGAAATAAACCCTTTTTCTCTTCTGAATCCTGTAACAATATAAGACTAACTATCACCCTTTGATGAATGAAATGTGAACCAGCAAATTATAATAGTATATTCTACTTTGAAATGTTTTAGACTTATATAGACATAACTCAATCTGACTGCTCTACTCCTGGCTCAGGTTTCCAGAGCATAAGACCTGGTTTCACTTCTACTGACAGTGAATTCACAATTTATATAGAGTGGATTTATACGTGTAGGAAAAAAGGCAAAAGAGTAACAGTAACTTTAGTTTACAGAGAATTAGTATTTAAGAACTTAATGATTAAAAATTTACCATTACTGGCCCGCTGCTTTATTGTTAGCATTTGCTCTCCGGACAGCTTTGCTTTCTTCATTGCTGAAGTAGCTCTGGGGCATCCCGATAAACTGTGAACAGTAAGGAGCCTGTTAATTTTGACAGGTCATTGAAAAGAAATCTGTAATCCAAAGCTGTAATAAAAACAGTATCAGAGACATGGTTTATCTTCACTGCCTAGCACCGAAAGATGCACTAGTCTGAAAAAATAAAGGACTTACCAGTAGTGATTTCATTGTTTTGTTTTTCTTCCAACATCTTTTTGCATAGACAGCTAATTAGAAGTCAGATACACAGTTCAATTTGCTTAAGACAAAATACTTTTAATAAAACATTTTATTTTAAAAGCAGTTATTGTCTAAATACTCCCACTTGAATTATGTGTCCCTGTCTGAACTTCCTCCCTTTTTAGATTCAAATGTTCAAACATGGAACTGAATGCTGAGAGAAGAGGACATGAGCTACCTCTCATATACAAAAGATTAGTTCTTATAAACTGCTTTTCTTTGTGAATATCACCTACTGAGCCAACTAAATTGCCCTTTTCTAATTTTTTTCTTAAAATGGCGGTAACTTATGTGTTGGCTTGTTGTTGGAGCCCAAGGAAACAATTCCAATAGAAATGACCTTGTTTTAATGAGGGATATATATGTCTTATAATGCATATCTGTTACATTTATGGATGTACATTCAGTTATCTCTTCTCTCTCACATTGCCAAAATATTAAGTTTTTTAATTACATTGTACAAAACAGTTTGATAGCCAAAGTCTTAGCAGTCTTTATTGTTAAAATTAAAATACAGATCAGACAGTGCTCAGTATTTAACAAGTAATGGTACACCAAATTACCCCCTTTTTCTAAAATCACATAATTCATGTAGTTGCACTATTGCAGATAAGAGAAAATACATATTCAATCTAATTTAATGATGCAAAACCAAAATCTTATTCTGAGGAAGCTGTAGCTTTAGTGAAGGGAATTTAGAAGCTTGCTAAACAATTTCCTCTTGCCTCAACATTTCAGTTTTCATATCCATGCAAACTGAGTAATGTTATGTACTTTTCATTGCATTAGAGGAACATTTATATTTCCTCTCCAAATCCAAAAGGAGATTTTTTTTTACAATTTTTAATTGTGCAAATCAGATTCAAATCTGTAATATGGAGGAAAGGGGTATCTGATTAAAAGCATTTCTTTAAGTAGAGATGCAAATTCTTTCTAAATAAAGTCCTCTCATGTAGGAACAGTCTGATTATTGAAACCATTCCTCTGAAAAGCCTAGACTACTGTTATCAAGTGCAGTCATACAAAAAAGGATTGCTCTTAGGAAAATACATTAAAAAATTATTTTCTCAGTGAAAGAATCTATGTTCAACATTTCATACAGCTTTGTGACTAAGAAGATGTATAATAAAATAATACTTGTAGGATCAAGAAATGGCATGACCTAGTAGCTTTTGGCTGTGGCCGAGTTGGTAGGATGCCAACTTACTACTCCAAGGTCTGCTATGGACTCAGTGTGTGACTGTAAACAGCAGTCCTCTTGATGTGTCAAAGGGAGCCTTGAAGACAATTAAGAAGGAGAGGATTTGGTGTTTTGGGAAAAAAAATGCTGGCACAGAGAAAGAAATGGGATAACAGTATATGCAAAGTTTCTGCATCATTTAACTGACTTCATTTTTGTAACCTTTCAGTTGATTTAATGAATTTTCTCATATTTTGTACTCGCTCTTTTTCAGAAGAAGTTAGCACCACTGGGCATAAAAACAACTGCATTAGATTACTCTCGTCTTTTTCTGTAGCCTTTGCCTCTCTAAAAGTCCTGACTCATGACAACTCCTCAAAATAAAATCAGTCCTCAAACAGCCTATAGGTACAGCATTCAAACAGACCAACAAGAAATCAGGATCCTAGAACAGCACATCTGAGAGCAGAGAAAAATAATCAAACAAATCAAATTTGTTCTGAAGTATTAGAAATCTACTGTGTGATTCAGTGTGCCTAAATCCAAAGTTTGGTGCCAAGGACCCAATTTTATTCTCAGGCCATGACTCTACACACCAAGTTTTCAGGACAGCCTAAACGTGCAGATATCTTCTCAGCTAGTTTAGGTGGTTATCTCTCCACTGGTGTGCCCAGGGTGCTCCAAGGTGCACTCTCACCCTGAGGCCCCAGGTACAAGGTTCCATACGTGCAATACTAAACTTTCCTATTTCACAAAACAGGGTGGTCACATTCTAGCTGCCAAAAGGCAACTGTCCATGGCCCATCACCACTGGAGAGGGATATATTGCCAGGCTACGGAGCACCCACAGCTTGGCTGCAGTTCAGGCACCCTTCTGCCTAAACTGAACCACCAAGATCTGCGTGCTGTGCTCCATCCTTGCTGCTGGAACTGTTGGAGAGTCCTTCTGCACGGATTATCTACCTTCTTCTGGAGGCAGCCAGATGAATCACAAGTTAGTGAGGAGAAAGGCAAAGAGGGGCCTACTTTTTGGGAATTCTAGTGAAGATGCAGAAGGCTTCCATACTCTGTAGCCAGATTAGTTTTGTTCTAACCCACTGGTGATCTAATACAGTATGTACAGACAAAAGAGGGCTATGACCAAAATGAGATTTTTGCAGCATATCTGCATGCCTAATCCACAAGCTTCCTCTTTTTTCTTCCCCAGTCCTTACGTGCACAGCTTTAACTTGTGCATCATGCACCTCTATGACGACCTTTAGCTTGTTACATGTCTGTCCTTAGAAGAGGCCATGAATGAACACATGGTCCTAAATTTTCCAGTGGCTTTATGCAATTTGAGAAAGCATTCAAAACTCCCAAAGGTATCCTGCTCACCATAGAGGAAGATGCCAAAGCCAGACCATGCCATTGCTTTCCTCTGCAGATCTTTTCTAGCAAATCTGTCTCTTCATTAATTATATATTGTATTGTAAGCAGATAAGCTCACTTTCCTGAGTCAGTCACTTTCAGTTTTAGTGAAGCAGATACCAAGTTAGTTACCTAAATTAAGAGCATTGACTTCTACTACAGTTTGTTTAACTTGTCTAAATTCTTCAGAAATTACTTAGTCAAAGATAGCAATGCGCACCCTTTTTGCTTTGCTCTGTTCTTAATTAAGTTACTTTAAACTGTTTTAAGTAATTAAAAAGTGAATTAGGACTTTTAGAATAAGCTTCTACTCTACAAAGACATTCTAACTCTTATCTAATTGACTGTGTTTACTTCTACTGAAGGCAACTGCTCTTTGAATTGAGAACAGCCAAAAGAACTCAGGATATATGGGACGACAAGATGAAAAACGAACTGAAGGCAGTGTTGCACAAAAGTGGGCTGTTGTACAAAGGCTGAACCCTACAGAGGTGTAAAGTTAACCAAAAAGCTTGAATTGAGATCCCAGCGAGACTGAGAGTTGCTTGAGATTTCTAGAAGAATGAATGATAGAAGGAGAGAAGGACAGAAGGACACAGGAGTAGATATGATTTTATCTTTTCCTTTGACTGGCAAACAAAAGAATATAAGTGAAAGCTATTTCAGTGCTTTAAGAGTTATGCAAACATGCTTTAAATATTTCAGAAATGAAAAAAGGCTATGAGAAATATCTAGGTAGTAGTTTTGTTAAAGGTAATGCTTATCCTTGTGTTAAGCATGCTATGAAGCTGGATATTAGGAAAAGGTTCTTCACCCAGAGGGTGGTTGGGCAATGGAACAGGCTCCTCAGGGAAGTGGTCACAGTCTGATGGAGTTCAAGAAGAGTTTGGACAATAATCTCAGGCGCTTGATGTGATTCTTGGATCTGGACTTCAATGACTTTGACTTTGACTCCTTATGGGTCCCTTCCAACTCAGGATATTCTATTATTAAGTTTGAATCCTTTACATTTGATGTTTGTCATAGGTTTTCAAACTTTACACTGACTTTGACACAATTCTGCAGCTTATGCATTCCAGCAAAGAATTAGTGAAATTAATCATAGTTATCTCACTTGCTCCTGCCATTATTCTCATACACACAAGAAATCATAAGAACATATAAATATAGTTGAGTATTCTTTCCATAATGAAAATGAGTTAGGCTTTCTAACAGCATAGCTGGGATGCTGCTGTAATAGATTCAGTATAAATGGTTTTTATTTGGTATAAACCTACAAAACCATGAATTATCTCTTTCAGACTGGATGCTACAGGGCTTGAAGCCACAGCATTTTGGCAGGGCTGTGAGAAGCACCAGAAACTAACTCTGAACTCCCCCTGAGTTTCTGATTCACCAAGAGCTGTGAGTCTGCTGTATCTACAACCAGATGACCATCAACACCTTATTTTGTTGGGATACAATATGTCTTGACTTGTGATAAATTTCTACTGTTGGGTTACTCTCTCATTTGAGAAAGAAAAGTATTGTCTGGCATATCATTCTAGAAAACCACCCTCTGCCATAACTTACAAAATACTATAAAGACTGTATGGTGATTGTATCTATTAGAGTGGAACATAAGGTGAAGAATGAATTTTCTTTCTGGTTTAGCACTGTGGTTATCTTACTGCAACCAGTGCCTCACCATATATTCAGTGGATTTGGAAATAGGGTGAAATTTGTTCAAAAATAAAATAAAAATTAGTGGGTGAAAAAGTTTTAAAGGAGTTTTTAGGTAGTGTTCAGTGCACATTTATCAAGAAATTTAGATTAAATAAATGTGAGCTAAAATCCTGAACTGTTTCAAGAATGTAATTGCACTGTCTTCAGGGATGCAAACAACGGAGGCCACCAGAGTGAAAGATCATTGATCAAGTGGAGCAATTGTTTGGGTGACTGATTTTAGTTATCTGGGTTCCAGTTGTGTGTTAAATACATTTTTTTCCTCAGTAGACAGATGCAGTTTAGTCCCTCTTGAAGCTGGAGAATTTGCACTTGGCTTTTCAAGTGAAGAAAACAATTTCCAAACAAAGTAGGTATATGGGAAAGGAGAAGATAAAGGTCAAACAAACCACAAATTTTATATTTGGTATGTCAAGTGTTGAAGTTTACAAAGAAAGAAATAACAGAGTATAAAGAAACCACAGCCTCAAACCTAAAAAGCATCCTGAGGAAAAATTTTATGAACCCTGCAAGATGTTTATAGGTTCACTACCACAATGATTTTTCAAAAATAAAATGAAACACTTCTCGTGTTTATTAAAAATAGCATTGTCTGTAGAGTAGAGGAAGGAACAAGTCACTTTCAAGGGACCTCTTTTAACTAGAGATATATTCAAAACAAGCCCCAGATGTAAATCCTTTTGAAATTCAGGGAAATACAGATCACAGTGAGAATGACTGTTTTATTTTGTTAATGGCTGAAACCTTACTAAGCTCCTCAACTATTTGCTAATATTTGAAGTTCAAGTTAAGAGATCAAACTCAGTGATCAAAGTAGCCCATTCCTTAGTTTAATATTAAATCCATGAACCACTCTTTTTTTTCTATTTTGAAGGGTATCAACTTTAGTGACTTCCTTATTCCCATGAGTAAATTCTACTATGCACCTGAAAGGATGAAACAGTCTATGCACAACTCCAGCAGAGATTAAAGCAACCCTCACTAAACCAGCACTCATTTTTATTTACATTCAAGGATGACTGGCTTTTCCCCAGTTTCTTACTGAGATGTGAAGCAAAGGGAATCCAGGAGAGAGGTTCTGCAAACAAGGTAGTTCTGTTTTCATGGAGATTGCTGCGACTCACAGAGCAATCTCTTCTCCCCACACGACCCCAGCTGCCTTTGTGTGGTGTTGGGTGTCAGAAAAAAATAATCTCTTCAGCTCAGTTTCAGAATTCTTCATCGGAAAAGAATGATTTTTATTAATGTGGCCCTTTATAAGTCTTGCTTCCTGGCTAAAGCTTTTTTTTTGTTGGTTTGGTTGGTTGGTTGGGGCTTTTTGCGGGTTTTGGGGGGTTTTAGGGTCTTTTTTTTGGTGCATTTACAACTTCTTTGGGTGCATTCTCAACTCACACCTGAATGCTTGCTGTGAAAAAGTTCAATTCTGAGTCAGGAGAGAAATCTAAGTTAAAAATACTAAAAGCTTGATGTAATGTGGAAAGTGACAGCTCCTAATTCAAGTTGTTTTCCAAAGGTGTGGAAGAAAGTAGCTGAGATTTTATTCTGTTTAAATAAATCTTTGCTTCAAAAGCAAGAAAAATCAAACCATTACCCAAATGGCCATAAAAAATACAGCCATTATGATTAAAATAAAATGCAAGCTTTTCAAAATTATTTTAATGATATCTGATCATTGTTTCAGAAAACCTTTCTGGAAAGAACTAGGTTCTTATTTTAGTGGGGGGAGGGTTGAATTAGCATTAAAATCTGGTCAGTCAGAGGCACCAAATGGACATCAAGAGGGAGTAAATGGCCACCCAGAAGAAGAGAAGGTATTTTTTTTTTTTTAATTGGAGATTTAAAAGGCAAGGTAGCCGTTTTAGTTTAATTATGCCTATCCCTCATAACAAAAGAACAAAGCAGGCATCAGGTAAGAAAAACAAAAATAGGAATTATGCAGAAATGTTAACATGGCAAAGCTGAGAGGAAAAGCCTTGAGAGCAGACTCCAATTTGAAAGGAATCCCCCTGGGGCATAAATATACAGCAGAAAAGGGATTAATGAATCTTGAAATGCTGGAACTGTAAGAGCACTGCCAAAGTTGCCCTTCAGATGGGCACAGTAGTCCCTTGGCAAATTTACATCATATTTAGTTAACTGAGGCTGCTTAGTCAGCAAAGAGGCTTTGTGGGTGGGCTTCTCACATGTGTTAATGAGCTTTGACCTGTATCATCCCTGAAGAGGGAAAGAGGTTTGGCTCTTTCCCAATGTGTAACAACTATTAAAAAAAATCTCTCATTTCTTCTTTGGTGAGTGAGTACCCACTGCAGCACACTGCATGACTTACAGGTGGCCCCAGCACTAAGCCACGACCTTAATGGGACACAACTGAATGCCCCAGGAGCTGGGGGCTGGCTTCTGCAAAACTTATGAGCTTCTCTCCTGCCCACAACAGGACAGATGACCTGAAGACAAGTGGATTTACTGGGCTGTTGAATAGGAAGAAAGGTTGAGACTTCCCTGTGTATAAATAGGTAATGTGTATGTTTAGCTCCACACCTCTGATTAGTGCTCTTAGGTGGCTGAAAAATTCACGTGATCTATTTAGTGACCAAGTACAGCTCCCTTTGGCATTTAAAATGAAGCACAATTTCTCTGAACACTTTGTATAGGCAGCAACGAGAAAAATGTATTTCAAGAGGAAAATTCATCCCTCCTGAAATCTAAAAAGTCTTCCTGTATTCCCTGCTTTTTTATGAGCTATGTCTGGAATGAGGACAAGCAGACTTATAACCAGACAGCTTCTGCTAAGTGCCTGAAATCAAGGAGGTGTCACATTGCAAACACCTGTACAATTGCTGTCTGCTGTAATTTGTCAGGTCTGCTAAACAAAATGATTTTTCTAGTTTATATTGTGCAATCTGCTTTTTCTAATACAGATTTCATATTATTTTCTCTGTGACTTTCCCAAGGCAAGTAAACCTCTTAAGTCCTTTTAGATTATCTTACTATCAAGAGGAACAGTTTAACAAATGGCACATCTGATTAAAATGCTATTCCATTCTTCTTCCAGCTTGTAATGAAAAGAGCTGGCAGAATTACCTGCAAAGGGCCTAACTCTTTCAACAACAAGGTTCTGCATTTAGTCACTTGCAACTTTTGCCAAATTTTAACTGATCTGACTGAAATCTTCAGTGGTACCTGTCAGGCCAGGCTCATTTTTTTCTCCCAAATGTCATAGGAAAAATATTTATATTTCTCAGAATATACTTCTATACCACTGTTTTGTCCATATACATGATTTTGTCCCTGCTGAGGAGAACAAAAAGTCCAAATAATTCCGTGAATAACTCTAACTGTCTGTGAATTGGAGCAAGAAACATTTCATGGAGTGTTGCTCTGAGTTTAGAGATGCATTCTGCTGTCTGCATTAAAACAAAAGTAGATTGGTCAGAGCTATAATCCTCTGACAGAATGTCCATTGGACATGCTAAATGGATGAGTTAGTGTTTAGCACCAGACCCTCCATGTACTTTTTGTGGGAGCCTTCCCTTCCACCAGCCCTGTTCAGGGCAGCAGGGCCTGCAGCAGAAGAATGCTTGCTGGAAGCAACGCCTGAGACTGCCTGTCCTGTTCTGCCAGTGCACCAACTACTGCAAATGCTGGGGACTGAGCAGCTCAGGAGTAAGAAGACTGACCAGGAGCCACAGTGACTGAGAAGGGAAGAGGGCCAGAACACCACTGTAGGAAAGAATGAGGATGGGAAGAGGAAGGTGTTGAAAAGTGGTTTAGGAAGACCCTTCTCCTTTAAGGTCAACACAAAATTACTAAGTAAAAAAAATCCTTTGCACTGCAGGACCCACCACACAGATTTTCTTTTTTTTTTCTTTATGTATATTATTATTACATTTAATTGCCACAATTCTTTCCTTGTCTTCTTGGAAATGTCAACGCACTTCCATGCCTGTCATCTTTTAATGATGCCAGCATGATGCTTATCATTGTCAGTTGTAGCTACTGTTAAATGCCATGAATTTGGTTAGTTCTTCTGTACTCTTAATGATGTATGATGTTCTCCTGCTGAATTGCAATGTACAGCTTGTAGGAAAAACTAATAGATGGGAAACAGCAAAATAAATCAATTACAGGAAGAGGACAGGCAGATTAAGACCAAATGAACAAACACCTGAAACAACTTAAAAGGCCTACCAAAGAAAGAGTAAAACAGTGAGAACTAAAAGTGAATTAATTTTGACACAAATGTAGCACTCTGTCAACTTACTGCAGCAACAAATAAAAGCATGAACAAGAGCTGACCTGACAAGAGACCTGGCTAGAAATAGATGCAATCAAATACTACAATGCATTGCATATTCAAAGCTTCTTACAAATCTGGAGTTTGACAGCATTTAAGTTTCATAAATAGAAAAAAAAAGATTTTTCTCTGCAAAGATTTTACCACTTTCAGTGTACAGCACAGGAACAACTTTCAAAAGGTATTGCTGGACACAAACTCCTGACAAATAAAGCATTTTGGAAGCTTAGGGCACCTTGAGAATTCAGCTGGCAGTTTGGATCCTTTGTGTTTTGAAGGATGCTTGCAACTGGCTTAACTGTGAGCTTCTGGGTCTGCTCAAAACCAAAAGAGAAGTGGACCAGAGATGAAAATGTGGGCAAATACCCACTGGGAATGACAAGGCTGTAGCTAGGGGATGCAGAGATGCAGCTGGAATAGCAAAAGCTCAGATCAAAATGAAACTAGCTATAGAAATGTAAAAAACTCCAAGAAATGGTTGTTTAGGTACATTGAGAGCAAGTGGAAACAGAGGGAAAATACTGGCACACTGTTATATGGGAGAGGTGAATTAGTCATCAGCAATGCAGAAAAGGAAGCAGTTTTTGACACTTCCTTTACATCTGTCTTTACCAACACTGTTGGGCCCCAGGCCTTGGGAGCAAAACTCCAGGTTGATGCAAACATAGACTGACCATCACTGATGGGAGAATTGCAAGTGAACTGTTACAGGAGCTTGGCACTACAAATCAATGGGCCCTGGCATTGCCCACCCGAGGGTGTGAGGAGTGCTGGCTGATGTTGTTGCAAGCCTCTTCATAATCTATGAGAAATTGTGGAGATCAAGGGATATCCCAGAAAACTGGAAGAGAAATAGTGGCAACCCCACCTACAAGAGGGGCGTAAAGAAAGATGTACAGGCTCTTTAGCCTTATTTCAGTCTCTGGGAGAGCTATGGAATGAATCCTCCTGGGGACTATCACAAGTGAGATGAAGCACATGATTGGGAAAAGCCAGCACAGATTCAACAAGGGCCAGCTGTGCTTAACAAACCTGCAAAAGCAAATTTGATTTTTGTGACAAAGTAACCTGCTTGGTTGATCTGGGGAGGAGGGGCAGCAAGTGCACATTCTCTACCTGGATTTCTCCTAGGCTTCTGATATGGTTTCCCACAGCGTCCTCCTAGAGAAAAGTGTAATGGTCTGGACTAGTGGTCTCTGTAGTGGGTGGGAAACTGGCTGAGAGGTTGCACACAGGGTGGTGGTAAACAGCTCCTTTTCAAAGTGGCAACCCGCCACAACCTGTCTCCCAGGGATCCATACTGGGCCCAACCCTGTTCACAATCTTCCTAAGTGATCTGGACAACAGGATCAAGTGTATCCTGATGAAATTTGACAAGGACACCAAACTGAGTAGGGAAGTGAACTATTTGGAAGCAGAAGTCACACTGCAGGAAGACCTGGATAGGCTGGGAGGGTGGGCTGACAAGAACCTTATGAAGTTCAACCAAAACAAATGTCAGGTCTTGAACCTGGGAAAATATTCAGGAGCGCAGCACAGGGTGGGACCTACCTGTCTGTGGAGCAGCTCTGTGGAAAGGGACCTGGGAGCCTGGGAATGACAAGCTCAGAGTGAGTGGTGCTGCTGTGGCACAGAGAGCCAGCCGGGCACTGGGCTGCATCAACAAGGGCATCTCCACAGGGACACAGAAGTCATTGTCCCACTCAGTGCTTGTCAGGCCACACCTGGAACATGGTGCTCAGTTTTGGCTCGCACTATGCAAAAAGATGTGGACAAGCTGGAAAGCCATTGCTCTTAATGATAAGTCATTTTTATAATTATAAAATTTTTAATAATAATACTTAATGATAAGTATTTTTATGTTTTTAAATGCTGAAGCTGAGAAATGTTCCTGTTAAGACAGGATGTGACTTCAGGCAAATACTGAAAGCTCTACAACAATTTATGAGAGAATTTGCAGCCATTAGCCTGTGTTTTTTAAAGCATCTGCATTACAGAACCACTGCCTCTTTGGGGGCACCCTGGGACCCCAGATAAACCCTGGGTGAGATGCTGTTCTATGGTCCTGAGCACCAGGAGGTTTGACTGTAGGTGGTATTTGCAAATTCTCCCTTCAGAAGCTGAGGATGATCACAGAGGATTTTTATGCAGTATCTATTTCTAGCAAAGCATATTTAATGAGAAAAAGGATCTGCATATGAAAAATCTACATCTCCAATCTTCTTCCCTCACATTTGTCATCTCCTTTGAGTGTTTGAGAACTTAGAGGTCCTCTGAGGATTCATGTGAGTGTAGGTATCAGACAGCTTCCAGAAAGCAGATGCAGAGGGCAGCTCCTGTCTTGGTTCTTTTGGCTTTTTGTTTTTTTTAGTCTTTTCATCTTTTCATAATCTGTCTGTTCCCATGCTTAGCAATACAGTTGTGCAACTCAGAGCTATGAAAAACATAGAATTTTTGAAGGAAACAACACTGGCATTCCTTCACCTCAGACACGCATGTGTGGTAATGGCTGAACTGAGTGAATTTCCTGTGGGCTTTCTGACATATACTAAAGGTTATATATATACATATACTAGGAAGGTTATACTAAACCTTCCTAGTATAAAGTGGATAGCCTGTAACAAGTGTGATATGTAATAATCTCTCATAACCACTTGATAATTTCTACATACATTCCTTCACAAGGGAAAAGGCAGTGGATGATGTCCATAGCTTCCCCCCAGCAAATCTAGACATCTTGCAAACACAGTGGCATGCCCTTGCTGCTCAAATACAAATCTCATTCTATAAACATTTTTATGGACCTTGGAGTCCTACTGTCCTCAGCAAGGATATAGGTTCACTAAAGAAAAATCACCCTTCTCTATGCTTTCATCTCTATTTAGCATTAGCTTGTTAATGGGAAAAAACCCTTACAATTTGATCATCTCTTGTATATTACAGTTCTACTAAAATCTTTTTGTACTGACTTTGCCCTGGACTAGAGTTCATTTTCTTCAGAGTAGTTGGTATGAGGCTGTGTTTTTGATTAGTGCTTGAAACAGTGTGGGTAATTCAGGGATGTTTTCTTTGCTACTGAGGAGTACTCACACAGAGTCAAGGCCTTTTCTGCTTCTCACCCCACCTCACCATTGATGGGGCTGGGGGTGCACAAGTTGGGAGCGGGGTGGGGACACAGCTGGGACAGCTGATCCCAACTGACCCAAGGGATATCCCACAACACATGGTGTCATGCTCAATATACACAGCTGGGGGAAGGAGAAGGAGAAAAGGGGGGACATCTGGAGTGATGGTGTTTGTTTTCCCAAGACCCCATCACTTGAGCCCTGCTCTTCTGGGGATGGCTGAACACCTGACTGGCCATAGGAAGCAGGGAATTAATTCCTTGTTTGGGTTTGCTTGTGAGTGTGGCTTTTTCTTTAATTATTAATCTCCACCCACAATTTTTCTCACTTTCACACTTCAGATTTTCTCCCCCATGCTGCTGGAAGGGAGGAAGCAACTCTGTGGGGCTGAAGTCCCAACTGGGGTTAAATCACCACAGTTTTCCTTAGTAAAGGGAACTTAAAAGCTACATTAATGTTTTTTAAATGGGTGATCACTGATGTGAATAAAAGTCAGCTGAAGATGGGAGCAAGAACACAGTTTTTCATCTGAAAAGGCATTTCTGCAGGTAATTTCTACTGAAGTCAGCACTGAAGTCCTCTCTGTGCTAAGGAGCAAAGTTGCTAAATCCAAGTATATTCTGAGAAAGTCCCCACTGATCACAGCACTAGAAATGATGCCATCCATCTTTTAAAATCAAATATGGGGATGTAGTGGTCTGTTCAAGAACTAAACTGCAAAGCTACAGTGTAATAAGCAATTTACATTTCATTATAACCTATTTAATTTATCTATCTACTGATTCCATGCTTACATGCCTTCCAATTCATTTTCATACTGCTGATAGGTCACCTAATTTCACACTGGCCTCTCTTCCTTGCAGAGGCTCCTTTTTTAAGCATAGCCCACTGAATCCTATGCTTCAAATCCCTCCTGATAACTCTCTGTTTCTATTATTTTCTAATGCAAACTCTTTGACAAAATAAAACTATTCACAGACATTTCTGCAAACGGGCAATGAAATGTTAAAAACCAGAAACTTTTGTTGGAACCTTTGATCATAGGGTAGGATTCAAAATTCACTGAAATTAATGACATTTTTCATTGACTACTTAATTCTGCTTCATAAGTGTCAATGTAAGAGTAGGTATACATTTAAATTCCAGACTACATACCAGTTGGAGAAGGTCTTTATTGATTTACCAGCCCTTGTGGATCATCTCCAGTATCCATTGATACCAGTGCAATGATATCATGTGTACAATGTCATCAGCAGCTCTAAGAAATCTTTACCTGAAAAACATCTTTCCTAATATATATTTGATAAATTCAACAGCTGGCATTATTTTCACAAGCCAGTCTGCTGTTCATTTCCAGAGTATTACAGTTGTTTTAACAACAGCATATTAAGAGCTATCTACAAATGGCAAAATATAAAATTCTTGGAGAAGACACAAAGGACAACTACAAATGCAATGAATGCATATATATGCTTAGAGAAGTCTTCCAATATAAAAATATTTCCACTAGGGAGGAAAAAAATCCTAACAGGACTACAGCAAGGTGTACTGGCAAAAAAAAAGACATTAACTCCTCCTTCCTGAGGAGCTTCTACTGTCTCAGGTAAAGGCCACAGCCCTACTTTCCCCCTATGCATGATAAAACCAGCTCTACCTGCAAAAGAATGTCCATAAATCTGGTCTCACTGTGTAACTGGCATAGCATTGCTTCTCTTCAGAAGGTGAGAATTTGAGATTTACAGCCATGCCTGTACAGCAAAATGCTATTAGCAGCAGAAGATGAGACCACAGTCTTTTAGAATGGATACACCTGAAGTGAGGGAATATTTCAGCCTTTTGCAAGAAAATGGAGAGTCTATGATTCATGTGGGATTGAGCTCCAGATTATGACACCTGGGTTTGTACATCTGCATGTTTTGACTGTGTGTCAAAGCTGCCATGGAGCTCTGGGGCCCGTTCCTTTAACAAAACCAGCACCTTGCCAGGCACGTTCAGCTCTCAGCTGTCATAAAGAATGGAGCGTTTCACAAGTCTTCAGTCATTTTGGCCAACCCACTACAGCTACACTAACACCCACTACACCTACTATACCCACTACAGCATGCCCTAAGAACACTTGCAATAGCATAAAGTACCTGTTTGTAGGCAGGGAAAACACTCCCTTTTGACACGCTCAGTGACATTTATGGTACAACTGATCAAAGGCTGGTGTCCACTGACGTGGACAGCTCTCCAGGATCCAGTGATCCTGAAGTGGAGTAAATGCATCCTACAGCTTGTACAAGCAGATTCTTAAGGTAGGTGAACTGTTCTGATGTTCAGTCCTACATTCAGAGTTTGATTCAGTTGTCCATATACAGGCATGAAATGCTATTTGAGAAGATATATCTAAGGCTGATAAATATACACTGGACCTACCTTTCTGAGCAGCAGCTGGAGGCCACATAAGTAACCCAAAGGCATCTAAAATGGCTCCATGTGCTTTTCTTAGTGTGATCAAATGAACCAACCACTTTTAACAGCCTTAAGAATTCTGCAAGAGCTAATAATATTTTTAAAATAATATGGCTTGATATTAATATTACCATTGCATATGGAAGCTTCAAGAAGTTGTTCAATTTGCTCACAACTTAGAATATTGGCCCTTTATTACATCAAGACAATTAAGTAAGATCAATCTACTGCATCAGTCTTTTTAAGCAACCTTTCATCTTGTGGTATTCTTCTCTAACAATGGATCTTTTTGCCCAAAAACTGATCTTATAAGGTAAGCCATTTACAAGTCTCTGTTTCTACTTATGATAGTGGTACTAAAAAACACACATGGTTCTGTAGCTAAATGTCATACTTAGGTTAATGTATTAGGGGTTTTTTTTTTCATTAAAGCATTCCTTAAAAAAATCTCTAGCCACAATTTGCCCTTTAAATTGTTAAACTTAGTATCAGTACATTTCTTTTAGAAGTTAGTTATTCTTGTTGCAAGAATTTTCTCCTTGAAACCATAATTACTATGTGTATACTCCTTGCAAGCAATCTCTCAGTAATTATATTGTACCTTTTAACTAAAGGTAAAATCATTTCAAAATTTTAATGACAGATGTCTCTGAGTTAAATAAATGTTACACCATAATGAATAAAGTCAAAATTAAATACAAACACTAATACTGGTATTTTACTGAAATTCAGAAACTAAAGCCAGCTGTGGTATCTGCATAAATGGTCAGTTTTGCATCTCCTGCTTCCTAAAGCCTCTGGGAGCTGCAGTCTGTGTAATGCATTTGGCTCCTCAGGTAACACCTCAGGTCAGGGACCAGAATCCCTTCATGGTAGATACCACAAAAGACTGAGTAGAAAAACAACTCCGAGCCTAAACAATAAATAGGAGCTATGTGCACAAAGTCTGGAGAGGTTGAAGCAAGGGTAAGGCTTCTGAGTGAAGCTGTAAAGGATTGTCAAAGAACGAATCAAAGGAAATAGTAACAGGCAAGAGAAGGAAGAAGTACACTTTTCACCTCTGTATCTTGAACTAACTACAAAAGAAGATCAAATTGGTTTAGCTAACTAAAGGGTACAGAAGTTCAACTAAGGTCTGCCTGGAGAGGGTGACAAATTAGGGACATCAACTTGACGTATTTGAAGTAATAGAGCTCTATATTAGCGATTATATAATAGGAATTTGCTCTGACATTATAGTCATTTTCAGGCCTAGATTCCCAGTCAGAGCTCAAAAAAATCCTTGTATCTTCATAATCTAATATCTAAAATGGCAGCAGGTTTTATCCCTAATAGACTGGCCACTTTCTCCTCCTTTTACAAGCTATGAAAAATGTTATCATTGAAGCTCTCGTATTTTTGCCAAGTTTATGAAAAATCAAGCTTTGTATTTCTTTTGTCAAATATTTACATTCCATTAGTTTTAAATAATGTTCTGTATTCTACATATATTGTTTTCAACAAACATGTTCATTACCAAATGAATAAAAGAACTTTGATTTTATGTAGCTCTTTCCTAATATTCTTCAGTTCCATGCTTTGGTGTTTGAGAATCAAGAATGTGTTTGACATCTCTGAAAATAAGGTGGACTCAGATATGTCTTACAATGTCTACCCCAAGGTAATTTTAATTAAGTAAAATTACCCCAAGTCCATAAATATACAATAAAGCAATAGGAATTTATAGTTACTCTCATGCATGATTTTCCCCCTAAAATTTTCTATATATTATGGATTCAAGTGGAGGTCTGTATCTGCATACAAAAACTTGCCTGTCTGGGTTTCCAGTTACCAACATATACACATAAGCAGATTATTTGTTGATGCAATAATGAAACTCAAAAGGAACAGAGAAATGCCATGACAAAAAGCTATATTTTAAATCTGATTTATGTAATAATCATAAGTGAAAAACATCAAGTCATAATTACTCACCTACGATGAGTAAGAAAACTACCACTGACATGTCCTGAGCCATCACATCCTGGTGTTGGACATGACATTCCTTCCGTCTTCACTGACTTCCACGAGAACTGTGAGCCATTCAGGTACCCATCCTTTTGCCTTTTGGCAGCAAGAGGACACCCTGATGCACTGCGATGGGACGCGTATTTTCCAGTTATATGACCCTGGCCATCACAGCCAGGAACTGGACATCTGTAGAGCAGACAGATGAGAAAAACTTTATTGTCTTGCCATTATATACCTGGTAGCCTCTACAACAAAGTCAAAATAAACCTGACACAAAAAGGAAAGAGTAATCCTACACTGCAGTCACAAAAGTAGTCAAGATATGCTGTAGTGGGTAAAATTACAAGCAGAACTTTACAACTGGAAGAAAAAAAAGTTCTCTGATAAATTCTAAGGAGGGTAGCCATTAAATGCAGTCACAGCTGTTAACATTATGCAACTGTAACAAAAGGACTGAGACATGTATTTGAATTGCAGATGTTTATCACAGTAAATATCACAGGGCAATTGAAATATTTGCTACTGAGCTCTGACCAGCAGCAAAATTATTCATAAAACCCTTACAAGCATAAAATACTACTTAGTATAATCATTGGCACATTTATTTGTAGGTATGGAACCCAAAGAAGACTTGTCTGAAGTTGTGAAAGAGTCATTTATACACAGTTATGATGTAATCAGAGCACCTCATTAGAAATGCTGAGCTTCTTTAACCACTCTTTGAATAGGGGTGATGATATGAAACTATGTGCTACAGCCCAGAGACCAATGAAGACAGTTCTGTTTTCATCTGATGGTTTTTCTTACTTGGGAATCTCCCCATACATTTGCTCAATATACTGCTCTGTATACTCTGTATACTAAAAACCAAATAATCAAGGTTAGAAGGAAAAGTTAGAATCTTCAAAGTGAAAAATTTAAAGAAAATTATGGTTGGTTTTTTTTTTTTCAACGTGTTGCTACGTAACACACATCTAAACTAAAGGCCAATTACTTATTTAGTTTGTGAACTAAATATTCCTGCAATTTTCTGCTGAGGATCTGGTCCTGAATGGTCCAAGCAGTCATTAATCCACCAAGTTCAGTGGCCACTGATAATTAGAGTGCCTTGCAAGAAGAAACCAAGACCTACAGGTAGGCATTTGTTTCTTTTGCAAACTGCATGAACAATCAGATTGGTTGCAGCAGTCTTATATAAACACTCAATCCTCTGTTCCCATAACTACCTTTATGTAGTTTTTATTTAGCATGCTTTATTTAGCATGTATAGTTCACCTGTAGTATGCAAACAGAATATTAATTTCCAGATTATTCTTTTGAAAATTAAGAATTTAAAACTATTTGTAAATTACAGATGATGTATCCTTGGTTAATGCTGTATCCTTTGCTGAAACAATCAGCACAGAAACTAGATTTGCTCATAGAAATCAATGTGGCTGCCCTTGGATAACTATCACACAATAACTTTTATGCCTTAAAAACACTGAAGATATATATGACCTATAAAACATACAAAGGCCCTTTGACAATATTTGTTCTCACCTAATTGGCTCTTGGTCTTCTTTGTCTTCCTTACTTTGTGCTATCCTGATTCCACTTTTCTTTGCTCGTGGACAGCCTGAAAGACTGTGTGAAAAAAAACATTTTAGAATGCAATTTCTCATTCTTAGGTACACTTCACAGGAATACACTTTCTATCCAATAAACTGGCAAAATAGGCAATCCTGTCCAGTTTGCACAGTCAAAGCTCAGGTGGTTAAACAAGGAGAGTTGCAGCAGCCACACGAGGGGGGATGTGCCTGGGTGGGTCTGTGATGCAGGACAGGATTGCCCATGCTGTGCACACCACAAACACAGGAACTCCCCCAGGAGTCAGGGAAGGCAGCTCTTAAACCCTCTGCCCAAAAATTCCTTCAGCTGATTCAGCAGCAGCAGTGGCATCTTTTAATAGGAACAGAAGCCAGTGTTTCAGTGCTGAGAGACATTATGTCCCCTATGTCTGAGAGGGATGGAAGAATAGCAAAAACAGGAGTATCACTTCGTTGGACTGAAGATGTGTCTCAGGACCACATCAGTAACATCATCAAACCTTCCCAAACATCACATAACAATTCTATAGAATGACTGAATAAAAACATGACAGAGCTCAGAGCTTTCAATGCCTTCCAGAGAAGGGTTTCAAGCGCTCAGAATTCACACAGATAAAAAGACTTGGTAGAGAAAGTTATATGTTACATTTAATTAAAGACTGAGAATGTTGTTTTCAACTACACAAGCTCATATTCCCTTTGCATATGAAGAATTCATTACAGAAACCACTTAGTAGACTTGACAATGACAACAGGTTTTTAAATATTTTTTTAGGTTGCTGATATCTGAGGATACAAGTATGTCTATCAAAACAATCATGCCTGGTCCTCTATTTAAATGTTATTTCCATCTTAACTATCCACATTAAAAAAGAAATCCACCAGTAGAACACCTTCAAGTGTTGATGCAAGAGAGAAACAAGTCTCACCAAAGAAAAAATTTCCTAGAGAAATAAACAAAATAGAAGATTAATTTTTTGTTTTCAGCATGAGGAAAGGTACTTGAGTGTTGTATAGTAGGTCCTATCTTTGCAAAGAAGAGAAGAGTGGTAACAAAATAGGAATGGTAACAAAATTTTCAGTTATTTTGTCTTGTCAAAACCAGTGAGGACCGAGGGGAAGAAGCAGAGAAAAAGTTGATGCAATCACAGACAGAATTCTGTATTAGAAAATGAAGAATAGACAAAACCAGAGTTTACATGCTGCAAAGTTATAAATAAGTCAATTAAAGAAAGAGAGGAATGCTGACACAGGATATTGGACATAGTACATTATCCAGAAACTTTTAGTGACATGTCATGGCTACATCTATCCCATTAAACAGAAGGGACCTAAAACTGTTGCTTTGACTCAAGACCAGAAAGTTCACATTTGTACAGCTAAGCTCTCTATCTCTGTAAAGCAGGGCAGCTACACCCATACTTTTTGTGAATAATGATCTGGAACCACACTGAGTCCCGTATCGTATCTTACAATTGCCTGTGAAACCTTCAGTGGCTCAAGGTCAGTGCCATACCATGGGTCATGTCAGCATTAATGGAATAGGCATCTGCACTCCGATATGTGGACCTGTGCTCTCATCCCATTTCATTTTCCATTTTACATGTAACTGACCATTTTCCGTTTCAAAGCAAACTGCTGTTTATTCCAGCTTGCATAGTGGACACCGAAGTACCACAGTTCCTTGTGTAAAAACTAAATCTGAGAAAGTCTGTGCCAATTAACAACATTTTTCTTCAAAAATAATAATGTTGTCTGTAAGAAAGAAGTAGGAGGAAGAGATTCTGGGGGATTCAGAACAAGAGAAAGCTCTGGGGCAAGGGAACTGTTCAGGAATGGGCTGGTTCACTGCCTGACACACAACCTGGTCTGCAGGAAGTGCAGGGGAGTGGGCGGGTGTTAAAGATACCCCTCCTTTTTCTCTGAAAGTCCTACTCACTGGGTGAGAATGATCAGAATTTGCATCTGAAAACTAAACAGTTAATAGGAATTCCTCAGAAAGAAGTATCATTTTTAGTAGGTGTACAGATGGGTATGCTTGTAGATGATATTTTCATAACAAAATCTGAACAAAGAATATGTGCCTTGACTAATGATTTAAAGCCTTCCACATATTAAGTCAATTTAATTATCACCTACTCACTGGTATTTTGGTGCATCATCTTTCTCTAAAAGAACTTTTCAATCTATTTCTATTTATTAGAAAATTCTAAGACCTTTCGGTCCTCTAAACAGACATTTCCAACAGACAGTTTCTGAGGCTGTCATTATTTCACTTTTCCTCCGACAGTGGATCCATCAAGAAAACATATGTCAAGCCTTGGCTTTAATTTTTTAATTCTGTAACAACCAATGCTATTACCGGATAAGAATATTACTTCATTTGTCTATGACTTTAATTCCTTATATATGAAGACAAAAGACAAATAGGGGAATTCAATAGCAGTGCACGGTGCTATAACTTCTTGCATAAATTGAAGGGCTGTTTAGAACTGCAGAGTTATGGCAGAGTTAAATGTGCCTCACTTATGCCTGCTGTTGAGCAGCCATTTTAAATACCACTGATAACCTCAGCAGCCATTTAGGAGAGAAGTTTGTCATTCCTTTCCTTCTGAAACTGACAGAGTTGTAACTGATGGTGTCAAATACAAACAAAAATGCTAACTCAGATGCAGGCAGAGCTAAATGCTAATTTTCAGTCTGGGAATTAGAAAGCCCAACAGACAACATGCTGTGGGGTCTTCCATCCTTAACAGCTCCAGATTTAGGCTGCTGGTTTGCTGCCCTTTGAAAGCATTCATTTTGCCAGCCTTCCCACCCCAGAAATGGCCTTGACAGATATCATGATCTGAATAGGGTAAGGCTGGCTCTGTGTAAATGTGACAGGTCTCCTGAGGACATCTGTGGATTTAAGCAAAGAAAATGTTACTTCACTGACTACATGTCAGTGCTTCTGTGCCTGCAGGCAGCTGAAGACATGGGGTTGCCAGAGGCCTTTTTGGAAGAGAAATTAAGGAGTTATGTGGCCAATATAGACATGGTGGCATTTCAAAAGGCTGCATGTGTTAAATCCCAATGGACTGAGCAAATTCCAGATATGTTTGTTTTGTAGAACAACTTTTTATATCTTTATATGTACTTGATTATGCTACACAATCAAATGAAAACTTGGTCCAGCAGTCATCTGCAAAAGTACAAGAACGTAAGAATTTCCAGACAAAAGCAGGTAACACCATTCAGCTCATGGTCCAGTCCTTTAGTGGCCAGGAGACAACATACAAGGAAAAGGTTTAAAAAATGAATCAACATTCAGTGATTCTCCCCTACCAACCTTGCCAGCTTTTAGGTTTCTTGTTAGTAACACTTTTCTTCTGCATCTTCATTCTCCCACCTGCTTCTGGTTAAATAGATGATCAAACACATAAATAGCTTCCCTGAAGTTAGGGTAGAGTTATAATAGGCATAATGCTGGTAGAATGGTAGCTGATAAATTTACATATAGTTAAATGTAGTTCTAAATTTAACCTTAAATTTCTCTGAAAGCATGATCAAATCTGCATCATGTAAGTGCTTTTTAAATACTTATATCTTCTCCTTTATAATGTTATTTTTACTTTTGATGTTTAATACTGCATTACAGAAATTGATATTGTGATCTTTCATTTTCGCAGCATGTAAAATATGGCATGCTCCCACTCTCTTATTTTTTATGTTTTGACTTTGAACCCTTTGCTGCTTTTGGTGGGAAAAAATTTAAACTGGGAATTTGTGTATTGACTAGCTATAGCCAATTGTAAAACTACAGGGACTTGGTGAAGAAAGCAAATATCCAGACTCAACAGTACTAGTCTGTGTGGGAGTAAAGAGTCTTTACTAGCACAAGAGAGGTAGACAACACTATTATTCACTATTATTCTTTGATTAAACAGTGGATAGATGTTTACAAATATGGCACAGCCCTCCTCTACTGATTTAGTTCTTAAATTGCTAATTGCACAGCATTTACACCATTACCTCTACAGTGTAATTGATCAATATCCTAATTAGTGAATGAGAAGCATTCTTTGACCCTTGGTGAAGTTACAGTTAAGTCAACTTTCATCCATAAATTTCTTTTTCCATTCTTCTGGCTTGATCTAGTAAAAAGTGTTGCAATTTAAGAACAAGCCAAACTTATTTCTGAAATGTACTAACAAGGCTGGTGCATATTAGATGAAAGAGGTACTTTTCCCCTCTGATAAAAGCTGATAAGGCTTCATCTAGAAGAGGCAGTAAAGAACAGGATCCAATTTTGCATTTCAAGCAATGTGGAGTGAGTCTGGAAGAGACTGATACAAACATTCAGGAAACACAATTTGTGAGAAAAAGATGCAGGAGTAGGATTTCAGTCCAAACTGTGAAGAGTTAAGTTGTTCTGAATGTAATGCAATAGAAACATGAATGTTGAATTGCTTCCTCAGGCTACTAGAGAAGACAGAGAAACGGAATTTATTTTGTATAAAGATTTTGCTAGATATTAGCAAAAATATTCCTACCGATTTGGGTAGTGAGTCATCCTGAAGCTGAGAAATGTTATTCATTAGTGGTTAATATGAGTTAGACCAACGTGTATCTGTGCAGCGCTCAATCCTACTTCAGTATTCAGAGAGTGAAGTTAGGTCAGTTGAGGCACCTTCTAGCCCTGCAGTTATACGATTTAAATAACAAAACCTTGTCTTTACATACCTTCGATGAGAAGCATAATTTCCAGTTATATGCCCAGAGCCATCACACCCAGGAGTGGGACACCTAGAATAACAATGGAAGAGACACCCAGCAGTTACTGACAGGAAAGATATAACTGCCCATTTAAAAAATTAATTGGCTTATCCTTGTTTCCTCAGGCGCCAGCCTTTGGGACCCCTACCCACTGCTAAACCTGAGCTTAATTCTACACCAGGGACAAACACAGTTTTTCATTCATAAAATGCTTTTGTTTGCTACTGCTCAGATGCCCACTCCAATGCTTCCTGGCCATCTCAAGTACTGGCAGATTAGTGATTTCCCAGCAATCCAATATCCCTACATCACCAGGAATGAGTAGGGTTCACAGCAAATGCACTATCCCCGAGGTGTATGCTTAGGTAGTGGCTAACATTGCAGTGAGTAATTTTCTTTTCCACTGGAGCTATTGTTCTAATCCCACTGCAGAGTGTCATGAGGTTGCACCATGAAGAGACTCCTTCACCTCTCCATGAAGCAAAGGAAATGCCTAAGACAGGGAAGTAAAGCTGGCCTCTTGCAGAGAGATGGTAACCCACCCAAACAGTGCCAAACACCAAGCTACAGCACCAGACAGAAGTGGAACAGCCCTCAGTGGAATTTCTAATAGTTGAATGACATTAGAGCCATCAAAGAAAACGGATGGATTTTTCTACATTGCAAAGATGATTGAGATCATCACAGAAAAAGCTACATTATAATGCTAAGTAAAATCATTAGCTGGTATTTGAACTGCCATACTAAATCACAGAAAAGACAAAGAATAAATTTATATGCATTTTACTGAACAGATAAATGCTACATGAATTCCAAAAAGTCACTTTTCTTGAGCCTGAGTTTTGAATTTTAGCCATGCTATTTGAAGTGATATTTGGAGAAAGCATTCAAATTCAAAAAAGCTTGCTCACAAATTCAGATGTTGTATTCTAAAACATCAGATTTCCATAACATTGAATTTTTCCACTATTTGAATCAGGACTTCATGCAGACTTTGGCTTCCACCCTTTATTTAACATGGGCTTTCCTCAATGTTGGTCCATACTGGTAAGCTTTTGTTTCTCAAAGTTTCTACAGACACTTGAACTTTTTTTTAAAATCAGTAATTAGGCAACCCAGAGGTCAGTGCTATGGAGTTGTCGTGTTATGTTAAGGTGAATTTCAGCTGCTTTAAGCTAGTAAGCATTACCTACTTCTGAAGGAGCTCAGCAGGGCCAAACTTCAACCATGATTATTGCTACCTTGAAAGACATAAATTAAACTGGAATGTATTCAATGAAGTTTCCATATAATCTTCATCCAGACCAGTTCAGTTATTCTACAGAAAACATCAAAATATGGTAGCAATTCTCAGATGTGAGCTGGTAAAACTTATGGGGTTCCCTACAACACTGAAGTTGTTCTCATCCATCCCAAACAGGCTGTGCACTTTGGACAAGAAATCTAAATAACGTACTTAGTGACAACTCTCCTTCTCTCTTGCTTTGTCTTTGCACAGGACCAAATATGGTCCTGTGGTCTTGCATGAAAGGTGTTTTAGCATGTCTCTTAAGGACCAACACACAGGTTGACACTACACATCAATCTTTCTGCCTATAGAAAGATAAAATCCAAAATTTCTGCATAGATCCTTCTGATACCAATTAGGTAAAACCACAATCCTTGATAAGGAAGTCATAATTCAGTCTGTATGCCTCTTACCCTTGATTTGTTGTTGTGGCTGCACATGGCTAGGATAAACTTGGGCCATTTCTTTAAAAGTAAGCGGTCAGGGCACCCAATATGAATGCTCTTATAATTTAAATATATCTATACATGTTCTCATTATTTATTTTTAGACAAATATTTTGAGATCTACAGAGAGTCAACTCCTGCTTCGTGTGTTTTGGGTTTTTTTCATGCTAGGTAGCTTCAGTGGTTTCCAATGCCTATTTCCATCAAGACTAGCTGCATCACTGAAGCCTGACTAAAGCCTCTAAGATGCTGAATCGTAAGACATGGTGATAAGAATTAATTAAAGGAATTTACTATATTTTGACTCTATGTGTTCATGGCATTTAAATCAATAAAGGAGAACTCAGAGCCGTGGGACTATTCCTCTGCAGTCTGGGGTACTACAAGGATTTCTTCTTTATGAGCCCATGATTTGAAGCCACCGTTTTCCTCTCCAGACTTGCTATCTTTTTGAGGATAAGCTATTAGCAAAAGTGAACAATGTTTTTTTCTCATATTTTCTAAGACTTTCTGTTACAGGCAACATGATTAATTGTGTCTTAACAGAAAGAGTTTATAAAAAGGACCAGTATATCCAATCCATCAGTCTTAAAAGAAGACCATTGCACCTCAACCATTTGGACAGTTTCACACAATTTGAAAGCTAGCTTATTTCTGTGTCATTTAAAAAAAATAAGCAACAGAAGCTAAAGAATAAGTCATCCTGCTGTAAATTGAATTGCGTATCTTCAGAAATGTCTTTGCACAGTTCATATCAGTTTAAAAATGTACTTTTGATTAAACCAGATGAGATCTTTATGTTGGCAAGGATTTCAGAATGACCTTTCAAATTTTGATTTTGACATTATAATATTGGTTTTCAAATCTCATAAATTTATATTTACCTTCATGTAACAGATGAAATGAGAGTTTAGTGCAGTTGGTAAGAACACTTTAAAACTCTGGAACATTTATACTTCTGCTGTTTCCATTCTATGGGAAATGCTCTTAACAGTGTGACACATAGGATTCAGACATGCAGCAGTCTGTTACAACTATGAAGCTATTACAATATTTACTTTCTATCCTAAACAGATTAGATAAGGAGACAACCCCAAGTTCTTGTGCTATTGGAATTGGGTGCCTGTATTTTCCAAATGTCTCAGCATATGTAGGACTGGCATATACCTTACTACTTTGCTATCATTTACTACCTATGCATATCTGACTTAATCGTATGTACAAACAACAATGCCAGAAAAATGTATGCACTGCTTGCAAGAGGCAGCTGATGTGAAACTCTTTGAAAATTACTATCAGAGTATGTGGCAAAAGAGAGCTGCAGTTTTCCATGCTTACTTAAAGCAAATGTGATTTGGCAGGATCAGAAACTCATTTGTAGAATTTACATAATAGCTTATTGTAGCACAGGAAATACTTCAGTACTGTAACGAGGGAGGTGACAAAAGGAACTGACTCTGTGAAGAGTGGTGTTCAGGACATAGAATACTAGCACTTGACTACAAATTCAGGGCATCCAGTAAAAGAAAGGTTTTGTCAGGGAAGGGGAATGCAGTGCCTTGATGTCTCATTCATTTCACAGATCATTCCAAAGAAGCATTTTTGGGAAAATAAGCAGAAGCAGGAAGTAGGACAGGCAGCAGAACAGCAACAGCTGTGGCAGCTGGATTCAGTATTTGGCTTAGATTCAATAGCAGGAGAAAAAAGGGTGAGAGGTAAATTGAGAAGAATACACTTAAGCCCTGCTACTAATTCTTCACTGTGGAAAGACTGAAGGTGTGCAGCAATTAAAACAAACTTCTGTCAGCTCGAAGAACTCAGGAAGGTTCCTGTGACTGGGGAGGAAATGGATGCAATGCCCAAATAAGCTCTGGGAAGGTTTTTCCAAATGCCAGTGGTTAAAAGTCTTGAGTCCTGAGTTGAAACCTCAGCTCACAAGATGCCCCAGCTCTCACCAGCATAGGGCACTACAAATAAGATCCATAATTAAACTTGTATCTGTAGATTTGTGCTGAGGGTATCAGCTCCCATGGGAAAGAATAAACGATCCATTTCTCTCACACTGGCCAATTGCAATGAGTTCTTACAAAATACCTTCCATCACCCATCATTAGTAAGCTGATGAATCAGACAAAAGACTGATGTTACCTTTCCTGTTTAGTTTACAACATTTAGAGCCTACTACGTTGCACATCCAATCTTCCCTTGTGAACACATGTATCAATAATATAGTCTATCAGAGAGAATATCCTATAAATCACTAATTAACTATTTAAAGCAGATGCAGCTAGCAAAAGAAAAATCACATAGAACAGGGGAATAAATCAGGAAACTGCAAAAATTCAGAATGGTCCTCCATAATGTTCCACACTGCAAAAGAATTGGGATTAATAGAAAATTATGACTTTCCCATAGTTTTATTTTGACCACACTGTCAATCTCTACAGTAGAGGTGTGATTTTTCTATTGAAGATTCAGAAAAGGCTAGAAAAATATAATTGTTTCCTGTGGGATTTTTTTCATAACAGAATGTAGTATTGTCTGGTGGTTTCCATCTACTTGAGATTCTGTTTTGTTTCACTGAATAACCAGGAATGGAATTCTTAGGTTGGGAAGCTGGCAGACAGACACAATAATACTTGCATTTCTGTTTTTTGCCTGAAGATCTGAGAGTATTTAAAAAACATTATTGGATAAAATCTCACAATGGTGTTATGGAAAAGGGAAGGATCTGGCAGAGGAAAATTGGACAATAACGAGTCTAAATTACTTTATACAACTGGAAAATATACTAGTAGTACAGATTTTTATTCATTGCTCTGTTTGCAGCTAAAAAGCTGTATGTCTTCTGAAACTACATACAGATTCATAACAAATTACTGTGGTTTGGTGCTTTTTATTTTTTTTCTAGTGAAGTAGTCCCAAAACAAAAGGTTACGAAAGTAAAATTGTAAAGAAATTGTGTTTGCAGTTCCCTGAATCAAAGAAGAGAAAAAAAGGAGAGGGCAAGAAAGGGAAGAGATGAAAAGAAGCCCTGTCAAATTAAAAACTGGATTTTCTGTAGAGCATAGTAGGTTTATTGAGTGTCTATTCCTTTATGAATTTGAGGGCTTGTCAGAAACTGCAGGTTTGCAGCACTTGACAAACAAGTCCTCTTTTTCAACTAGCTAAGAAGCCAAAAGAGAGAACAAACTTTTCTCCAGTTCCTTCCTATGCCAGCCACTACTAACCTGCAGGGAGCATTCCTGGGTGAGAAACAAGACCATGAGAAGAGTTGTGTGGTCCTCAGTGCAGACTTTTGGCCACAGGTGTGTCAGTAAGAGTCAGTGCTGTGGCTATTGTTATAAAAACACCTCTTGAGCAAGGGTTGGACAGACAGCAGCAACTCATTTTGTCTTTTCTGAGGAGTCAGAGCAATGCCTCCAGCTATTACTGTTCTAGCCACCTCTGTGAAAGCAATCTGGATATGTAAATTGTAAAAATCTTATTTTCAGTCCCAGGTATTTTGGTAGATTGTCAAGTTCTAATGAAGTATGTGAAGTGGGAATGCTGCTGATTCTTTTCCTCGTGACGACACAGAAAAGTTGATGTCTGTTCTAACTCCAGTAGGAATACAGATATTTTCCACAGAATTTGATTTTTGAATTCCAGTGACAATACTTTTCTTTTGCTGTCTAGACCAAAACACTCTACCTACACAATCTACCTATGAATTTGCAATGAAAACCAGTTTTGTTAGGATGGATTTATTTCCCCTTAATTTTCCTTAGAGAGGTGCTATATTTACATACTTCTTCACTCTACTTCACTCCTTCCCTTTTCTTTCCTGGCGCCTTTCACTCTGTTTTCAATCTGCTATCCTTTTCCAGAAGCAAGAATCTCTATTTGCTTTTGCTCCATAGTTTGCTTTCCATCCATCTTCCTCTCCAGCACTTCTGTGCTGCATTCTACTCCCTGATTTTCCAAATAAATTTCTTCTTGTCTCTTCTTGCGTCTTTAACATTTTCTCTTTCTCCCTTTTGCTTCTTTTTTTCTCTGTTCCCTTTGGCTGATGCCTTCAATCTCTGTTCCTCCCTCATCCTTCTTCCTTTTATGATCTCTAATAACCTTGACGTTGATGTTTCTTTCTTCTTTTCTCCTTCCTCTTTGTTGTTTTTTTCCCATTATCTTTTCTTTCATCACCCTTGTTGTCCTCCTGCTATTTTCTCCCAGCTGATTTTATCATTCTTGCTGTCTGCATTGCCTGTGGTCCTCTCACATTGCTGAAATGACTGGGCACACATTCTGCCCTTGTGTCTGAGGAGAAAGTGCTGTGTGTGAAACCTTAATACAGAACTTATCGGCTGTCGAGACTCAATGAGTCATTTTAAATATCTTGCCCTCTTTTATTTTTATTGAAGTCCTTGTGAGCTTTATCACTTGCTTCAAAAGGAGCAGAACCAGGGTAACACTGGGCACTTCTGGAAATTGCATTCAGAGCTCATTTGAGCTCATTTGAATTGGTTCAAGAGGAAACATAAACTCTATGGGACAGTCATGCACATAACGAATATTTCAGGAGATTTTACATCTCTGGTTCCATGTTCGAGGCTAAACTCATGTTCCAATCCTCACAAATGTACCTATAATGACTGTGCAAAGTCAGACCTCCATAAATATCAAAGTTTCATACGGATGCATTGTAATAAAAAAAAAGGTTAAATTTAGATTCATATCTTAATGATTTCCTACTATTTGTTCTAGCTAGAAGGAGCATTTAAGCACAGAAATTTAGTTTCAGGAAAAGTGCTAAATATCACTTTTCCACATGTAAAATACTGCTAGCATTTCTCACTTAACAAAATGCTACTGATATGACTGGTCTCACTGGAGCTAACAGGGAAATTTAAATGCCAGATCCACAGCAGATATAAAGGAAGAGCATTTCAGGAAATGACAAGAGCCAGCAAAACAAAAAGAAATGTGTGGAAGGGAAAATGGGTGAATTAAAAAAAAAAAAATCCTTTTTTCATCTTGTCAGGGTTTTTTTTGGCACTGGATCCAATGCCAGTTCCAGTGGGAGTGGGCAGGAGAGCAGGGAGATCCAGACAAGGATCCCTCCTGGTGGGGCATTACTGAGCCCTCTCAGAAGACACTGGGAGAAGTACAGATTGGAAGATTGGAAAGAAGTGCAGAATGGAAAGACTTGTTATTGCCACTTTCACCATACAGTGTTTCTATCCATGAAGGAACAATGCCAGGCCTATGGAGCTAGTCCAGGCATGAGACTAAAATAACTTTGGCTCAGAGGCTTCATGGAGTAACTTCAGTCTCTTTTATCTCTGCAGAGAGATTGTTCTGTCTCTTTCTCTTTGCCTCTAGAAATCCCCAGCAACTGCATGGTTGTGAACTGGGGCGTGCTGACTGCATACTCCTCTCCTCAGGTACAATTTAATTAATTCCCTGATTTTCTGAATATGCTACCTTTTCTGTCCTTACCTGATGCTATCATCTGTATTGCATTCCTGCATTTTTTGAACCATGTGGGGGTGAGAAAGAACATGATATGTTTTTTAATTACAGTGAAATCCATTTTCCTGTAAGCAGCCTAAAATGCACCATGCTGGCACATAAAATATTGCTGTGCACTCCAATGCACAGATACACACAATGAGTTTAAATTAATTATATTGCTTTAGAAAAAAATATTCCTGTGCCTTCCATTACCACCTCTGCATGCTGCCTCTTTTGCTACCAGTCAGGACTTCCCAGCTTCCCAGCAGCAAGTGCCATGACATGCTGCCCGCTGTTCTCACATCTAGCATCAGCACATAGCCCCTTAACATGCCAGTTGCCAAAGGCAGGGTATGTGCCTAATGTGAAATAGCTTCTGTGCACTACCCAGGGGGTGCTCTGTGCTCAGAAGCTGCCAGGGGCTGTGAATCAGTTCTCCCCCTGGGCACCTTGCCCACGCTTTCCCTCCTGCCAGCACCGCCTGCCTTGGAGGCAGCACCGGGCAGCTGCAGATCCCCTCCCTGCAGCAGAGAGCACTTCCTGGCACCAGGGATGAATCAGTTCCAACATATGCAAATTCAAATGTTCATTTCCAAACAGCTCGGCCTTTGGAAAAAAGCTTCATTTGTATGTGAAGGAATAACATAAAATGATGGAGGCACAGAGAAAATGCAGGAGAAGACAGCCTTAAGAGAACATACCCTACAACTAGGAACAAAGCCATGCAGATTCTCTTGTCTCCTAATAGCATTGCTGTAAGTTTGTGCTCAAAAAAAAAAACCAAACCAAAAAAACACAAAAAAAACCCTAATCAAAACCCCACATGGGCTTTTTTAAAACCCACATGGGCTTTTTTCAGTAAATTTATGTTGACACATTTGTCTCTAAAGAACAATGTCCTATTCCTGGTTGGTCTATTAATATGGGAACCACTAAGCCTCCAAGAATATCTGCCACTCTGTCACTGCACAGCAAGATTGGTCCAGGTTTGCAGAATAGCCAGTGACATGATTTCTATAGCTCTCTGCATGTGACAATGGGTCCAAGTGAAGCACTTGAAGGCAGTAACACAGGTATAACATTTGGTATTCTTCACTTTAAAAGGTGCCTTCAAAAGCTCGTATAACCAGCCTTAACTTTTCTGTTTATGATGAAATTCGGAGTTTTAGCTCAAAATTAAATTAAAATTAGGCTGAATGTTGAGTAATTTGAAAATTTACTCTTTAAACTAGGTAATTTTTGCCTGATAAGAAATATACATTATAGTCAGTAACCTGCTGGTTATCTTGAACGCCTTAAAATTATAAATGGAGTAATTCTTAACTTTCATTGCTATGCTCCTGCCTCTCCCATGCTCTGCTCTGTTGTGCTTTGTATATCTTGTCCTAGGTGAAGCAATTAACAAAGGGTGTGATGGGCACCGCAGTATGACCTTGAAGCTGTCACTTCCTGTGAGTTTCCTGGAGGTTTGGAATGACTTCAAAGTCCATGAATCTGGAATACTCAATAAGGTCAGCATCACAGCAAGGAATGCTGAGACAAGCTATCAGATTAGGATTGCTACAAGCAGAAGTAAAAAAGGTTACCAGATTTCGTGTAGTCTGTGGCCTTAACAATCCACTGAAGCTGTTGGTGGGAGATTGGGCACAAGCCAACGTTAGCCATTTCTTAGCTATTCTATTTATCTGTTTCTTGTTCAACTTGTGCATGCACCAAAAACAAAGAGAAGGATTCTACAAGATCACAGGAAAGAAGAGAGCTGGATCAAATGCATGGGGGAGAAAAAAGGCTGAGTGGGAAGGATGGAAAGACAAAGAGCATGGAGAAATTGCAATTTATATGTCCTTCTTCAAAATGGTGTATCTAATATAAGCATGAAAGACCAAGCCTACAAATTACTTCTAGACCTATATAATAAAGAAAGAAGCAAGAGTCCTGCCTCTAATGTGAGTTCTCTCAGCCTAGTATTATGGCAAAGCCACAAATCAATAGGATTGTAAACATCTGTGAGTTCTCTGGGAAATATATCTGGGCAGCATGAGAGCTAAGATGTTTGCAAAAAAACCCCAAGCCCATTAAAATAATCCAAGTGACAAAAAATGTAATGGGCTGGGATTTTCTTCACTATTAACAGCTTTCTCCTTCTGTTTCCAAAGAGCAATTAAAAAGATGATTTTCAGTGCACATTCAGAAAGGGAATGTAAAAATAATAGTTTAGTGTAAAATTTTTAGGTGACTAATTGCATCTTAAGGTTGAGAGTTGTTTAGCTCCACATGCAGCCACTGCACTGTGCTCATTAGAAACCTTGAGAAGTGCTATTGTAGCATGAAGTTCTTTACACTAGATGGACTTTTACATGTTTTCTGCATGTCTGTGATTCTGTCTGGAAACATCTATCATCCAGTGACAGGGACAGGCTGACACTTGGAGAAAGGGAGCAAACTCAAGAGTTTTGCTTTCCCGGACAGATAAAGCAGAGATACTACTTTCTATTTTGGACTGAAGCATCTACAACAAGTGAGCAAAATACTTCAGTTTTCATTCCATGAAAACAAGCAGCTTTTCCCCTCTAGGCCTAAAAACATTTGTCAGAAGCCTAAGTGAAGAAATATGAAAATACTGAGTGTGAATTATATCAGACTGTGAGAGGCAGTCTGGTCTCGTAAGAAGGCTAATGAACGGTGCAACTACGGGAAATCCAGTTTTGCTACTGATTTTCTGTGTGCCTTTATACTGACTCTTGAAACCCTCTTGGGCTTGCTCTAATTTTTCATGTGGTTGACTTAGGACTCATGCTCCACACTGAGTGCTAACTTCCCTCAGACATCCAGTAAGCATGTTTAATTCATACTGAAGGAAAAAAATCCCTAGTGAGAGTGTAGTTATGAACTTGTCTGCAAGGAGGACAGCTGGGCATTACCACAGTTATGCCACCTCTGCAAGTATTCCATCCTACGGCCTCGAGTTAGACTCTTCTGGTAGACACTGGGCAGACAAACCAGATGTAATGAACTAACACCTAGGAAGGTACAATTTTCTTCACAGCCCTCTCAGAAACACAAACACTAAGGTGCAGCTTGCACTGCTACAAGACATTGTCAGATGGTTTTGGGCCTGAAGGATTTGATATCCAAGGCCGAGGAAGTTACCTTGCTCATTCTTCTGAAAAGTGTAAAGCAATTTTGCTGCTGTCTATGAATATCTAACAGGTTGGTGTGGAGAAAGCATAACAGACATTTTCTCAGAGCTGCACAGCTGAAAGACAGCCAATAAATGGATAGAATTCAGCATGGGAAAGCAAATTTATTATAAATGAAAAAAGCAACCAAGCATCAATCTGGTCAATAGTTGTGCGAACTCCAACTTCGGCAGAACTCACAACTTGACTGGACAAGGTCCTGAGCAACCTATTCCAACTGGACTTGATCTGAGCAGGAGCTTAGACTAGCTAACATTTGGATACCCCTGGCTACATGATTTTATAATTCTGTAATGCATCTTAAAATCTGTATCAGAGAGAATACTGTTTGGCCTCCTATTAGCAGTACAGATGCAGCCCTTAGTTGGAGGCTCTATTCCAGAAATATCATGCACTATCATTTTTCCTTGATTCCAGTCCCTTCTGCATAGTTCAAGTTTCAACCATCAGCAAATTTATCACATAGTTTTATATATTCAAAGTATTTGTGTATTTCTTTGTGTTTGAAACTGAATGTGATGATTTTGAAGTCCAGCTTGCAGAGTTAATGAATGCTCAGAAATTCTCAGTGAGGTAGATGAAGTGGATCACAACAAATATCCTGATCAGTGAGAGAGACTGTGTACCCGAGATAATACTCTCAGCTTCTACTCTGGGCATCCATCTGCCTCTGCTTCGGAGTTTCCTGTTCCCCCTGAAAGGATGCTGCAGCTGTCTGGGTAGCAGTAAAAGAAACAACAAAGCTTTTAGTACAGTATTCAGTAACCTGAAATTGGTGTCATTTCACCCTAACCTGTCAAAGTGGATGAGGTAGTTTGCACATTATGAGAACAAAGGAGATATCACTTCAGTGAGGGTAGGATCTCTGATAAGATCATTAGAACTGTTTCAAGCTAAACTCTTCATTTTTCTGTTGGAATCTGAGACTATATTGAACAGCACATAAGTAATAATTCCAGCTCCATGTGAGTGTTCCAAGGTATCATTAAGTAGAGCACTTGAGAATAAATTGTGTTTTTCACTGATATGGGATATGCTCTCATGTCTTTTCTTTGGCCCTCCTTACTTTTTCCTCAAAGTTAACAAAGGCAGAAAGTCCATGCTTCTGTACAATTCCCACTTCTGCAACTCCCATAGGACAAGGCAGTGCAAGTTTGGTTTATACTGTAAGCATCTCACAAAAGAGCAGCATCAGGTTTGCAGTCTGAGAGCTGCAGAAGTTTCCCAAGCAGCTGCACAGTGCAGGGAGGCTGGATGTTCCAGCCAGGGATAAAGGGTTGTGCAGGACAATGGCCCATGTGGCTGCACACAGTGGGGCTCTGCTGTTCTTCAGGGCTCCCAGCTCCCATGCACTGCAGAGGTAGAAAAGCAGCTATCAGTGAGTCTCTAACTTTGCCTTACATGACTTTTACAAGAAGACTTCCCTCTGATTTTTTCAAAGCAATAAACTTCTTTTCCAAAATCACTTCCTGTTTTAGGTGCTTATAGGCAAATAAGCACGTATTTACTGCTCCTTACTCTGATTTCTAATTGAATTGGTTAATGTTGATACAGACCTTGTCTAAACTTTGATTAATACTTTTCTTTTTCCAGGGTGGTGAGGAAGAACCACAACTTTCTATTATCAGAATGCATGTTTACATCTTCTAGTCAAACTCTGCCAAAATATTTTTTAAGAAATCACTATCCTTGTAACGATTCCTTCTAAATAAAAGCCCTTTGCCAAGGACTTGGAAGAATATTACATGGGGCAGGAACCTATCTGCAACACAAATTCTCTGTTTTGATTATCTCCAAGGTTGGGATCCTCAGCTATACATGACACAGAAGAACATCTTCATTAACCTTCTTGCATGAAGTAGAGATAGGTATAATTCCACTCAGCACCCATTCAGACACAGAAAAACCACTAATTTCGAAATGAATACAGGATCACAGGAAGGTCAATTGTGGAATAAGTTATCCAGCAAATGACATCTTACAGAAATGTCTCTCATAGATTGCCACTTCTCAGTACTTATAGTTTTCAATTGTATCTATTGCACAGAATGTAATCCATTTGCAGTGTCTTTAAAAACAGCCAATTCCCCCTTTTCATGGTAAGAGAAGTTTGTGAGAAAAATCACCCCTTGGATAAGTATCTTATTCATTACATTTACTTTACCTTTGAATGGAAGTATCTTCATTGACATGAACAGCTAAAAAGATTTTCTTAGCCTTTAAGACAATCCCACTTCCTTGGGAATTTTAAGATGGAATAAAAATATTTTTGAAAATGTTCTTGATTATGTAAGACCTTATATGAAGATATGAACACATCTAGTCAGTGGTACATTAACATTCACAAGAATTTTGCAAAAATTTGAGATATGTGGTCCTGATGTGTTTACTTATTACAATTTGTAAATCAGCAGCATTTACTCTGGCTTCAGTAGAGTTAACTAAAAATTTGTAAATATTAGATTAAAATCAGTTAAATTCTTATTAAACATAGTATTCTGGATAATAGCTTTGCATATAAAATTTGCAGAACATTTTGCATTGAATATCAGTAATTTTTAATTTACAGAGGCTTATTGTATCAAATAGAATCCAAAAATAAGTTAAGAACTTCCTTACCAATACTTGAATAATTAAACTTTAAAAATACTCTTTTCTTCATAAATGAATAGTGATAGGACTCTTATCTATGACAGTATCAGCCTGAAACTGGTTTTGTCAAATGGAAGAAGTGCAAACTCTATGTGGAATTTGCCTCGTAATATTGTTCTCACTCCATTAAAAATATGCTACTTAAGGCAAGCTTTTCAAAGCTGCAGAACATAATCTTGGATCTGAAGCCTGAAAAAGATAGTGGGAGGTGTTCTATTGGCATAGTTGCCCAGGGATGCTGTGGATGCCTCATCCCTGGGGGTATTTAAGGCCAGGCTGGATGGTGTTGAGTAACCTGGTCTGGTGGAAGGTGCCTCTGCCCATGGCAGAGGGGTTGGAACTAGATGATTTTTAAAGTCCGTTCTAACCGAAACCTTTCTGTGATTCTTTGATTCCATCACTTAAAAATACTTCAGATTAGGTCTCAGTAAAAAATTAGAACCATCAAAGGGCTTTTCTGTGAATGGGAATGTTGAGGAATAAGCCTTAATTGGTTTAAAAAAATAAAGAAAAAAATTCTTAATAATTTCACTCTTTCATATTCTTCACACTCAAGCCACAAAAGTTGCATTTGGTGTTATTCAAAAGCAAGGCCCTTGTCCCTCCTTCACGATACCTACACTTATAGAAAATACTTACGCTTTCCTGACAGATGTTGCTTGATTAGTGCATCAGAGTGCAACCACCACCTACAATGGTTCCTGGAGAAGCCTTGAGGAGAAACCCATGAACTATCATTTTTAAAAATTATTCAGTTATTTTCATATAAATTTTTATGATTCCTCTGAAGTTTTTCCTCTAATTTTTTTTTTACAACTCTTACTCATTGGGAACAAAACCATTTTTCTCTGCAGTGTTCAGCATATCTCTGCAGTGTCTAGCTTAACTAATATTTACAGCTTTTAAATTAAAACTTATTTGTGAAATGCCCAGCAGTTACTGAATTCACTCCCCATTAAAGAATAACTCTGGGATTTAAAAGAAAAAAATACAAATATTTTAAAGAAATAATTAAATTTTTTTTATTCTTTACCTATTATCTGACATCATGTCTGATTCATTACTGAAATAGGGATTCCAATTATAGAGTCAAAAACGAACGTTTTTACCTGTGAAATTATTCTTTAGAATACTTTTGGTATGCACCATGTATTAAAGAAAAGTGCCAGATTGGCCTAGAAAAAAATAGTTTTCTACCTGTGAAAAAGAAAAGAAAGTCTACTACTTGGTTTTCTTATAAACTGCATCTGCATGTTTTGATTGTTTTCCTATTTAATATAGAAGAAAAATACTTGGGTATGTAATCTCTTCTGAATAAATTATAGTTCTTTTAACTGATCAAATGCTTTCATAATTACATTCCCATCAATCTGCAGCCTGAAAATTCGGAAACTAGGTTCTGTTCATTTCAGTGTACTGTTAACTCTGAAGACTGAAGAAGGCATTTTAAATATCACTCTGACTGACTACTTTACAGCTCATTATTTGAATGAAACTATGTAAATCTTACAGCTCTGGAAACTGCATCTTAAAAATAATTTATTCAGATTCATTTTTTGAAGGACCTGTCTTTTTTCCTTTTGTTTTCCACAGTCCAAAAAATAATACCTAATGACAGTAATGTACTTATACTTTAGTCCTCTGCCTCCTTATTACGGAAAACATGTACTGCTGAAGCTGAGTACAGTGCAAGCACAGTCAAACATACAAAAATAATCAATGATGGCCAGTGGTAAAATACTCCTCAAAATTTAGGGTTGTTTCATACAACTGAGGCCATGCTGAAAGAGCACAGTGTTCTTATCTGTGGAAGGAGAGAAATCAACAGAATTTGAAGCAGTGGAAATTCTGTGTGTGTTAGGGTAGAAGAGCAGCTTTTACATGCAGATGAGCAAATGTAAATTCCACTTACTGGGAATACAAAAATATTGTAAAAGAAGATTATGATGAGGTGTTTATGAGGGATATGGGATATTTTAGAGATATAAAACATTGATATAGATACTACAGTGCTGCAAAAAATGTGCCACATAAAGTCCCAATAGCACTGAGATAAAAGTAAAGGGATGAATTTAACTGCATGGCAAAATCAGATGTTACTGTGCAGATACAGACACCACATAATCAAGTTAGCAACTGGCCATTTTAAGAAACCAAATAATGCAAGGAATTCTGTAACTTCAAAAAATTTAAATAAGGCAATCAAACATGAATGCTAACCCAAGAGAGTAGCTGAGGGCATCTGCCCAGATCATCACTGTTGTATCTTAGCGTAACTCTTCCAAAGGCAGCAGAGCTATGCTAATTTACACCAACTGAGGATCTGGACAATCATGTTTAGGACTTCAAGTGACAAAATTACTTTTATTTTTGGGTATATATTAAAGGGTTTTGGCAAGTCTGACCAAACAGAGAAAGTGCAAAACACTGAATTTTTAACTCCCCTTTTAGCAACTGTATAGTTTATGCAACTTCCCATGGGGATCGCCTCAGCACTTGGGATATACCACAGCATCATGTTGCAGATCTTTGCAGATCTGGATGGAATGAGCAATTGGTTATGATCTGTTGACTTGAAGCAAAAATGATCAACACCACAATGGGAGTCTGCACAATTACCAAATTGTGCCAAAGAAAAGACCCTTGGATTGATTACAAGCAAATGCCAGGCTGAATGAGATTAATTATGCAGGACAAGTTCAATGACAAAGAAGTATGACCAAACCCGAGGAAGACAGAGGCAACTGTACAAATGGAAAAACTCCAAGACAAGAAGGCCTTAGAGAGATCATTGGGCATATTAACACAGCTAAACAAATTCATTCATAATTAATCACAATTAAGTGCTCCTCTCAGAATAGTTGCTTAGAAACTGCACAGTATGGCACTAGAATGACTGACAAGAGAAAAGTTTTGAAAATTAAAATAAACCATCAAACAAACATTCACACTGAAATATTTGGTGATTAGTGAAGAGCTAGGAACTAAGGAATGTAGCTTCAAAACTGCCTAAGTTGTTATTGCAGACACTGAATTCCAATTTCAAAGTTAGGCATATAGAAGTTGCAGGGATGTGGATGACCACCACTTACATTCCTTCTAAAAACAAAGACTCTTTAAGTCATACAGGTTGCTTTGAAAAAATTACTGTAATTCAGTGACTGTTCATCTGAATTGAGACTATTTTGGTAATAACTGAGTGGCAAATGGTTTTAAATAATGATTCAAATCCAAACAGTAAAAAAATACATGCTGCTGTTATCTTTTGGTTTGAATAATTAAGTACATAAAGAAACAGGCCATGAACTGTTTGGCTGTTGTAGATACCACTATGCAAAGGAAGCTTCTCATTTCAGAGCATTTCATAGTATTGACAACTTACTAAGGTCCTGATTCTGCAAGGTGCTTCATGCAAACAATTTTGTGTCTGCATGGAACATTTCACAGCATCAGAGATACTGAAATGCAGATGGCTTTTAAGGAGCTTTTTAGAGAGTACATGCTTTTAAGACTACCTCTGAGTAATGAAAACAATGATGAAGGGTCTTATGTAAACAAAACTCAAGAGTTTTCCATTTCAGAGACAAAAGTTGACAAACTTAAGTGAGAAAAATGGAATGACTCAACCTTACCAGAGTCTGAATGAGTTATTCTAACAGAGAAAAAGCCCAGCCACTTCCATATGTGAAACTTATTGCGACTACAGAGATGAGGTTGCTGCAGATGATGGGTTTCTATACAAAGGACATTATCATAACACCACACAACATGAGGTTGGAAATGCTAGGTATAACCTACAGTGCCCATTTGAGTATTGAGAAGTGCAGGAACAGAGCCCAAGGTGTTCTGTTCTGGCCAGGCATGCATGCTGCCATCAAAGATAAGGTATCCAAGTGGAAATCTGCAATAAATACAGGAAACAAAAATGCAAAAAAAACCCACTGAAACCACATAAGATTCCTAATTTCACTTGGCCCAAGGATTGTTGAGCAAAATGGGAAAGATTTTTCCTTATAGGTGAACTAATAATTGGGGATCTATGTTCCTTGGTTTTGTTTTTAACAATTTAAATTAGACTAGCACACTAACTTGCAATTTAAGAACACATAAAAAACTACAGTTTGTTCAGTTTTTTGTTACCACAACATTGCAGATAAATTAATAAAACACTATCATTTACAAATGGCTCAATCAAGCACTTTTTAGCATTTCTCCAAACACATCACATCTGGTCCTTGCAATCACATTTCCTATACAAGTTAGCTAAAGCATCAAGGAATTTCAAAAAGTGTCTGCAGATTCATAAGATACATACTTAGCATCAAAGGAGTATTTCAACTTAACACAAGATTACTTACTGGGCTCAACAACCTTAGTATTCAAGAAAAACTGTAATGACAACTTCTGTAAGTTTCCATGTAGAAAAAAAAGGACAGAAACAACAGGAGTAAAAAGGTGAAAATAGGAATGGAAATGATTATTTCTCTTGCTGCAAAGAGTAATTTTCTAAGATAAAAGTGAGTGAAAGCTATATAATTGGTCTTAAGTCTTGCTGTATTCTTATAGGAGGACAGATGTAATCTCAACAGGAAAAGGGAAGGGGAAGGTGGGAAAGGGAAGGCAAGGCAAAGGATAATACTTCTTTGTAGATGAAACAACAAATGCACAACCAGGAACTGAACATCAGAAACACCTCAAGTAGAAAACACAGGATACAGGTGGAGAACTCACTCCAGAAGGTAAACAGAATTCTGCAGGAATAACTGGTCTGAGTACATAACGTGACTGTATATTGGGAGAGCCATCAAGGTTCACATAGTACAGGCACTGGTCAATGTCCAAGAATAATGTGGTTACCTATCTAAAGAGGGAAATGTTCCTGTGGTGTTTTACTAATATATCCTAATATTTTCTGTCCTTGCATTTTAAATTTATATTTGAAAAGGCCTATTTTTTACCAGATGCCTACAGCAAGGAGGAAAATACTACTCTTTTCCATAATATTTTTTTTTTATTTATCAGAATAAAAACAATAGAAGTTTCTCCATTTGTGGAAGGATGCTTCTTCTTCCCAGTTCTTGCTGAGCAAATTGCAGTAAAATCACATCAGTAGAAATAAATAATAGATAATATATTAATATAGAAGAGCTTCTCTAGAAGTGTGAGGTAAGGATATCCTTTCTGTCATGAAAACACTGTACTGCATGGAGTTGTTTTTCAAGGAGAATCATGGCTAACAGTGAGAGCTTCAGAGAAGCTCACTTTTCTATGTGAACACTGCCAGGGTGACCCCTCTGGGAACAAGTAGATGAGTGAAAGAAAGTTAAGAGAAAGAGTAGAAGATCACCAAGAATATGGAAATCACTGTGGCAGAATGACACGGAAAAAAGATGGAGGAACAGAAATTCTGACTCTTACTTTATTGCAGAGAACATGCAAAAATAGACTGAACTCATCATTTTGAATTAAGAAGAGATGTAGGAAACAAAAGCTCTCAGGCTTCACTGTAGTGAGGGAAAGGAGGCTGCACTCCTCCCTCAACAGGAAATACCAAAAGACATCCACCACAGAAAACAAGAAAATCCACACAGATGCCTTCGGACTGAAATACTGGGCATACTACAACAGTATCAGGAAGTATCCAAACTTGAGGGCACCTAGTTGAACTGCAAATCTTCCTGAGGATCAGATTCTTCAGAATAAGCAATAATGGGATTTTCTGGCAGAAAACTGACTGAAGAGAACAACGGTAGATGTTGAGGATGGGATATTAAGTTCCACAGCAGATCAAGCTAACACTTAGTTACCTATATACATAAAGTATGTACATATATATGTGTGTGTATATGTATCAATGACCTTTGAAAAACTGTGATTATCTTTACATCAAGGTAGAACTAAGTAGAAATAAGTTTGTCACTTTCTGGGAGTCTCTGGTACCTGAGTTCTCAGGTTCCCACATTGACAGGACACTGAGTAGAAATTCTCACAGTTGGTCAGCTGTGTTTTAACTGGGATCGATTTATTGATGAACAAAATGTGTCCTTTTAAAACAAAAATTAATTCTAGCTTTGGATTGTTTGGGTTTTTCACTTTTACTTGTTTTGAATAAGATTTAAAATGCTTCAAAATGCTTTTAACAGTATTTATAATTCCACAATGGTATTACAGTTTGGAAGTAATTGTAACTGTTAGAAAAACCTGCTGTGATAAGGAATAAATAAAGAAAACTGATAAAGAAAGGCCCCTTGGTAAGATCACACTGAATTTAATTTATGAATACTTTAATATTGGTAGCTGTCACTGAGTGGATTGTTAACTGCTTTCCCATTTAACATAGTTAACTTTACTCATCAATATAGTGTTGCTAGGTCCTTTAAAAATTAGTTGTTTTTCACAAGTACTATAACCAAAATCTTAATACTGGAAAAGTTTGGTTCCCTGCCAGATATTGATTTCTCCAGACAGCTTTAAAGCTGTCAACCCACTTTGGTTTTTTCCTTTTTTTTTTTTTTTTTTTCCCCCAGCATAAGTAATTGAGAATTAAAGCAGAAGATATTGTTCTGTTATTTGGAGATCACTGACCAGGCTGTAACTGCTTTAGTCTGCTGACAAACTACGCACAAAGGCTCTCACTTTCCTATTTGAGCTTCAGGCAAAAATAAAAAATTGTGCAATCTGCATGGTAAACCTGAGTGAGAACCCTTACAGATGAGAAGCACGGGTGGTAAGGAATAATTATGCTGACTGACCCTGGAACAACTTAATTGAAAATTGCAACATTATTATTCTGAGAGCCAGGAAATGTGAGCAATGGAATCTTGGACCACAATTTCCACAAGGCAACACAATAAGCATGACTGTTAAGCAAAACATTTCTCTGACCTTGTAGGATTCTTATATTATTTTGATTGTGAGTATTATATGAATGATATTATAAATTATTTGAAGTGACCGCTATTTTGTATTTTAGTTGGGATACCAAAAAAAAAAAGTCTGTGTTAGCAAAATTCCAGTTGGAAAGCTACATTATACATTATTTTTATGTGCTGTAAAATACACACAAAGAGATAATGTATCAGTAAAATGTGATATGAAGGCCTTACCAGCAGATGTGTGACATTTGATTTGATGGTAAAGCCATAAAAGTATTAAATCCTTCCAAATTATGCAGTCCAGAAACATGATGCGTATGCTGTTCTATCAGTTTTTCTACTACACTATCAATTGTTCTCTGTACCCTGTACATTAAACAAGTATTTGCCAAGAATTTTAAAAAGGCTGAAATCTTAACAGAAGAATGGAAAAAAAACTACATTGAAAACCTGAACAAGGAATAAAAGATGAAGAAGAGATGAGAACAATATAGACTGGTAGAGAAAGGACAGAAGGGATCTCAACTTGGGTTATAGGCAAAAAATGTGTACACATTTCCCTCTACAGCCTGGGGCAGGAGCCAAAGTTCCTGATTCTCACTACTCTTCTGCTGTCAGCAAACGTGTGAAACATCCCAGCAATGCTCCCCATCTCCTCCTGCCAGTCCATGCAGATCACTGAAGCTTCTACTGCTGTTGCTACAACAGCAGCCCAGACAATAGAGCAGACACCAGAATGTCCCATGGTGGCTGGTGGCCTGACAGACGGCCGGTAGTATCCCATATTATTGAATTTCTGCTTCTTTTCAGCTTCTGCTTCCTCATTTTAGAAACAAGGAAATTATAATCCCAGAACTCAAACACAATGTAAATGAAGTACTTCACAGTGCAAAAATTTCAAAATCAAATCCTCTTATGTAGCTTTGGTTTAGCTGCTTTGTGCATCCACATTACATTTACATGATCACATCTTCTTCCATCTTAAGCAGAGAACAAGAGCATAAATGAGAGCTGTGTAAAGGATGCTGCCATCCATAGGACTCCTACTTCCCTGCTTTCAAATATATGTGGGAAATGCTAAGATGCTTTATTTCTGTCTCTGTACCAACTTCACAGGATATAGAGACAGAGGATAATAAAAATATAAATGTGATGAAGGCAGGAGATGGGCTGATCAGACAAGGGAGCTTGAGACAGGGAACAATGTAGAAATAATGATGAAGGAAAAGGAAAACACGACAGAGTAAATGGGCCAAGTGGAAGCTGGGACTTCCCAGAGTTTTGGGATAGGAGAAAGAACATTATGGCTGCTCTGAAACTGGACTCTCCTGCTTTTTCTGCAGAGTTCATCCTTTTTCAAAAAGGAATTTTTTTCACAAAAGGTCAATTGCATTACATAGATCTGCTAAATTCCCATTACTCCAAGCAAATTCAAGGGTTTGAACATTCAGAGTTCTCTACAATGTGAAGAACTGACAAATTGAGTCCGAAAAGTATCGGTGTAAGCAATCAAAATGATATACCTAAATTTCTGGTTTAAAATGAGGATAATAACAACCCTACTTACTTTAGAGTACAACTGCAGATGAAAAAAAAAATTCTTTCATAACTAAATAACTAAATTTATTAGGAAACACTCAGATGCGATGGTAGTGACAAATGTGTGAGTGAATTAATAGGTCTATCTTCAGAAGGCAGTTTGAGAAAACTGGAGTGAATCAAAGACAGGGCCTCACAGAGGATAATAAAGAAAAAGAGAAGAAATTAATTAGTTGCTTATGCAATGATTACTACCTTCCCTGTTCAATGATTTTTGTTGATTTGTTATCCTGTGGAAAAATATATGATCAGAAAACAAGGAATTGCCACATAGTGCAAATACAAAGGAGAACTGAGTTAAGAAAGCCTGCTTAAAATTCTGTCATTTTGAAACTTAACAGAGTTTTATAGGTTCAACTGGTATAATGGTAACTGCTAAATTAATAATTCATGCTAATGAATAATAAGTAATAGATTTTAAACCTAAAAATATTACTTTAACTTAATCTTGCTTTTTGCTTAGGAAAAACTTGAAAAAAGTAGAGAGAGTGGCATGATATAGAAATGGGATCTCAAGTTTAGGTGTTTTGGGATTCTTGTCTTCCTGGTTTCTACCAGGCAGTCTTGACCGCAGATGTTTGAGAAAAGCAGAGGAGATGAAGTAATTCAAAAACAGCTTCCTAAGATAAGTAGAAACCTTATGAAGGGTTTGCTTAAAATATTCATGCTGCCTCAAGAGTCTTGAGTGTGTTTTGCTTATGCATTCACATTTCCTCAAACTTCTACCATTTGACCCATCCCAACCCAAAATCCAGGTCCAAATCTGAGCTTCTCTGAGGTACACATCTTTCTCTACTTACACTTAAAAGTTTTCCCTGATCTCATTTACATCCCCTTTTGCATATCACATATTCTTCTGGCAGCATATATCAGCATGACCTAAACTAATAGTTTCAAAACATTATTTTTTACTTTGTGGGAAATCAGCCGTAAATTTTGCATGTATTGTTTACCTCTAGCAACTAAATTAAGTAAAACTAGAGAGCAATTTTACTCCAGCAGTTTTGTCATGCTTGCTTTCTTATTTTTCCCACGGTTTACATCAAGAGTTGTTTGGGTTTTTTTAATCAGCATATGTACTGAATTCAAGAAACGTGTTGTAAAAACAGAATACTGCTAAGCAGTATGGCAGCATGTGGTATCCATTCATTCTTTCCCTACTGAATTTTCCTCATTTCTTGTGAAAATTTCTCCAACTTAACCACATAGCCAGCTCAGGAGCATCGCCCTGTCATAGCACTAATAAATGCTATAGTTCTTCCACACAGAAAGTTGCAATAGAGCATATGTGCAGGAAGACAGAGCAAAGCTAAGTGCCATGATCCTCTAACGTTCATAGTTCAAAACTGTTACTCCAAAGAACTGAAAGGAATGACAAAGATCCCATTTTAAGCAGGGGATAACTTAGTAAACATTAAAAAAAATATAGTCACATGAGAAAATGCATTAGGCTGGTAGCAGTGATACGAACCTGGGGAAAATTATGCAAGCGTTTGGGAAAACCAAATTGTTCTCCCTCCAACTGTGTCTGAGAAACTGCAATGCTTTACTGCTTGCGTAATCAGAAGTTTTTCATCAGTCTAATTGTATGGGAATTTTCTGTTCTAACTAGCAAACTGAAAGTTTAGAAAAAAATTGAAAAGGAATTCAAACATTAAGCTGAAATTCCAGAAGTTCTGTCTTTTGTCCATCCCTGTCACCTAATGGACACACAAAAGGACATAGTAGGTCAACAGACTTATGTACAGAGCCCCCCTATACAGAATTTCTAGAGACTTCAATACATGTTCCAAGCAGGATCAGCCCCTTGTGCAGCGGCTCTCCAGACAACATTTCTAATTTCTGATACAACTTTACACAATTTGCGGTCAAATAAATATGTACAAAGAAAATATTTGTTCTTTATATCTTACTTGAGTTCTTGTGAGCTTGTGGCCAGCATACTCCGAATGCTTTTGTCAGCCAAGGGACAGCCAGATAAACTGTAAGACATGGCAGGACATACAAGTATGTTAATCTTCTCATTAACTGAACACTCCCAAACAAACACAACATAAAAATTAAAAAGTAAAAGTTTGTAATGCAGAAAAGCGATGGGGCAAGTGCTGTAATATTGAATTCCGTAATATAGTTAACCCTCTGAATATATTTAGTTATCAATATTACTTCCAAAATTACATACTGTAAATGTTCTTGTTTGTTTGTTTGTTTCTCTATGAACTAGAAAAATATAACAAAAATATTGGAGATTCCTGGGTTAACTACTTAAATGCTTAAGGAATAGTTTGGAAATTTTAGTAATCTATTTAAAAATAAAAGACGTTTATACAACACACAAATTAGCATGCTTTTAAGATCAACATATATTACTCAAAGGGTTAACACATAGTTCAACGTTTTACTTTGACAGCATTGTTGAGGTAAGCTGAAAACAATAAATTGAAAAGACAGAATCCACCATGAAAAAAATGAAGTCACACCTTCTATGTGAGGCGTAATTACCAGTCACATGACCACTCCCATCACACCCTGGTGTTGGACATCTGCCACCAAACAAAAACAAAAACAGCCAAAATAGTAAGTATGTTTAAAAAAAAGCTTTTAAAAGTTTCATTGTTTCCAGTTTAGCTGCAATGACTGCAAGGGGTTTTAAGCATCCTAATCGAAAAGCTGCAAAATGAACAGGTTTAAATGAAAATGGCGTCTCCATACAATATAGCATCATTAAGAACAAGCAAATACACGTTAGCTTATCACTTTACTTAACTGGCAGTTTGAAACATTTATATGCTGCAAATGTTGCATGCTCATACTGCAAGGCGTATATGTATTCGTTGGTTTAAAAAAAGACAAAGAGAGAAAAAGTTAAAAGGAGATAAATAATTTCACCTCACATTATGCTTACGTTATTAAATCCTTTTTGCTCTCTTTGCATTGAGGGTATTTGGGTTTAGGACTTGGGATTGTAACTTCACCAGGATACCTTCTTTCTTCAAGTGCCTCTTGGAAAGGATCCAAATCTTCCGGCTACAGGCAAATATATACATATTAATTTCAGCTAGAGAAAGTCACAACTTACACAAAGTAATGCAAAGCAGAGTCATCAGATGGTCTCTCCTTTTTATCCTATTCTGACATAGAAAATTAATTAAATTATTTTACATTCTTTCATGTACTAAACTTTTGAATAATATTTAAATATTTTGATGAAGACTTCACAATATGTGAAATAAATAATTTATTTAATTAGGAAAAAAAAAAGGAAAAAAAATCTGGCTTTTTCTGTAGCTGTCATATTATTTTTCTCTAAAGACTCAGGTCTCTTCCCTAAAGTCACTGCACAACAGACGAAAGGCAAAAAAAAGCATCTTATGCATCAAAAAAGCCATCTTAAATAGCATTTTTAAGGATTTAGAACACCTCAAAGATGAAAGAGAAGCAATCCTAACATCTACAGACAGAATCTCAGTCTGGGATGAATCTCAATGGATCTGTCTGGCAAGACAGAATGATATAATTTGTAATTAACATTAGTGATGTTCAGAAATTCATACCTATCTATCTCAGGAATGCAGTGGCTGAATGCAGGGATTCAAGGATTCCTGCAGATGGTGCTATAAGCAACATAGTAGAAGTAGGGAGTTCTTTGAAAAATCATGCTGCTTTACCTCACATTTCCTTAATAGTGACAGATTTCCTGCCAACTTCAGGGAAATTATTAGCAAAACTATACTATCAAAGCTAGAATGCATTCATGCTACCTACTGAATGCATTCTAGCTTTGGCATTATAAAATGCCACGTCATTTTATATTTCAAAGACACTGAGAATTGTTTTATGGTTTAATTAAAATTGGCAAGAGATGTGCTAAACTCAAATGATTAGCTTAATTTTTAGCTATAAACCAACTAGAAGTCCTCAGACAAGTAAATTGAATTGAGTGCAGGATTTTAAGCTGCAGAATGGAAAAGGGTTAAAACCTGTCAGAAGAAAGCAGCATCACTGAACCTTGTCAGCAGACCTCTTCAGTGTCCTGTCTATTCTGTTTTGAAAAGCAGTAAAAATTCACTGACATATTTCCTTTATTTGCCTCTTCTGTTAAAAGGGTTTTGCTGCTGTCTTGGTATCATAAGTAGAAAACTAACACTGATTTCTTCTATCCTTTCTTTGTATTTTTGAGAAAAAGTATTTCATTAATGCAGGCCCTTACACAGAGCTATCAAGAGCATATAAGTAATCTAGAAGATTAGTTGAAATAGTTGAAAGCTTACATTATACTCTGCTGCTTTGTTTAAATTGATTTCTAAGTAATACAGGCTTTCAAATAACACATCATTTATGGTTTTCAAATTCAGGAGAATATCTTGTCTTCAGAGCTGATTATCCCAGTATTGCACGGTTATGTCAACTTCCTTATACAGAGTAACATAATCTGGATATAGCAAAGCATCTTTACTGCAGAAAATATTTGTTAACAAGATGATGCTGTTAGAAAACATGATTCACATTCATGGTTCAAATGTTGTCTTATGGAACTTAGTCACAGATCAGATGTGTGCCAGCATGATATAGTCCTAAAGATTAACCACCAAAAAGTCCTTTTTGTAGAAAACCACCAGTTTTGTCACATACTAATTTTGCTTCCTATTTCCCTCCAAATTCCAGAAAATTAATGAATTAACAAAATTAGACTGCAACAAGAACTATATAGATGAAAAAGACATACATTAATCTCTTTGGAATCATCTTCATCTATCCTACTTGGCTTCATTTTAGTGTAGTCCACTGGCAAGTCCCAGCAGTCACCCTCATTCAGTTGGTAACAGCGGTTGTTCATCACGGCTTGTCGTTGTGGGGACATTGGCTCCAGTGGGGTCAAAATGGTGCAGCAGCCATCTCGCTGCCTCTGCTTGTTCATGCTCAGATCCAACGTCCCATTTTCATCGACTTCCATATCAGGATTCTGTCAAAATAAGAAAAATATTGTTAATTCAGCTTCACACTGGCAAACTGCTACCTCTTCTTCAATCTGATTGCCTAGCAGAATGATAAAATGCTTTTCCATTCCTGTATAGATTGTAAGCATTGAGCCCCCTCCTACACATAGCATGATGCTGTTACACAACATTAATGCTGTTAAAGTAGATTTCTTCCTGAATGGCTAATTTGATGTTTGGGGGAAAGGGGACAGTCTTCAGTACCCCTCTTGCCACCCAGCACATCAGTACAAAATCTGATATATAAAGGAGAAAGCTCTAAAGGTATTTTCTTGCCATTGTCTTTATGTTCTTGATTTATTCTGTGACAGGTGAAGTAACCTGTGAGGTAACATCTGCATAATTCTTGCTTTCAGTCCTGGCATGCATCTGGGTGATTAGAGAAACAAAAAACAGCTAACATCAAATAATCTTTGTTTCTTTTTTTCTTTTACATTAGCAGTCAGTGCTTGAATAGATAATGTCAGAAAATTAAACAGGGAGGTTGGGTACCAAAAGAAGTCCTTTTGGAAACCATTTGTCAATGAGGAAATGCATTTAAGTTTCACAGCTCCTTCCCTGCAGATGAACACGTATTAACAATTCATGTATCTATTCTGATAATAATTTGTTCCAATTTCTGTGACAACTGGTACTGTGAAAAATGGGATGAGTATGGGCTCCTTTGCAGAAACAAACAACTGTTGACTATTATATTAGATAAGGAGAAATAAGATATCTTAAAATGAACACAAAATTAAAAAACTAAGGACAGATAACATAAAAAGGCCCATAGAGAATCCCTCATCTTTCAAAAAATGAAGCATTCCATGAGAAATTTGGTTTCAAAATGAATGTGAATCCGACTGACTCCTTGTATGTCTAGTGACTTTCTTTCCTCTTGAGTAACAACAGAGCTGCAGGAAACCACTGCAAATGCAAATCTCTCTTTCTGAATTACTGCCTTTTGTTAGAGCTTATATCTAATTGCTGCTATCTGGCTAATTTAATTTAGAAAGTATTTGTTTATCTCCTCAGACTCATTCCTTCAGCTGCATTATAGTGACACATTAGGAAAGAGGCCCTCTCTGGCTTAGAAGCAGAAGATTTTCAGCATTGTATTCCAACTTCTCCCATCATAATGAATAGAGAAGAACTGCATTTATTTACATGAGAGAAAGAGGTTTCCCTCTTGAACAGTACTAAATCAATTAATATAAAAAGCAGCATCTGCAAACAAAGTCCATTCTGGCTTGGAGCATCAGTATTACTAATACTTTCTGCTACAGGTTTAGTTTGTTATGAATGATCATAGCAAGAGGTGGTTTTCACAGAAAGGGAAAGCAAGCCTTTGTCTATAGGAGAACAGAACATGTCTGCCAGCTCAAAATCTCTCTTCAAGCAGAATAAAAACGTTTCCTCTGCACTGCATCTGTCTGCTCAGCCATCTAGTGGTCTCCTGTAGGCAAAACTGTACTGTTTGCTTGTGCATGTTAAATACTCATTTTTGAACAGCTATCAGAGCCAAAACTTTAAAGTTAAAAATGAAATCTCCTAAATCTTTAATGAATGTTAATAGTGCACTGTTTTTTCTTAATACAGAAAGCTTAATGACTAAAGCTTTTATTTGTATCTGTGATGGCCATTTTATAATATACTGAGGCTGTATTAATATACAGTACAGGAGTCACTCTGCAAGACTGTTACGCACATTTTAAGTCACCTGTACTGGAGGATTTGTGCATTTCAAATATATTATGCATTGACTTAAGAACTCTGGTATCACAGACAGGCAAGAAATTATACAGCACCAAAGATTTCTCTGCACTGAATCTTACAAGCTTAGGTCCCATTTGTGACTGTTAAATGAAAATGCAGAGTTAAATCTTAATCCTTCTGCCAAATGTAATGAACCAGACTTTCAAAAAAACCCAATACCCAAACAGCAGTGAAATTAGTTCCACTTGAGCAATCCAAACATCTTTTATAATTATAGTAAGAGACAAATTTAAAAAAGGAGTACATGGTATTGGTATCATCAGTTTATAAAGCATCATGGTTTCCGGTGATACTTGTGAGCAATTTGTATCTTTCTTTTGGTATTTTTCCTCCCTGCTTTAGCACAGCCACCAGATTATGTTAATTTTGAGGGGAAAAAAAGGCAAGATGTATTAAAGCTTTTCTCTCAATCAGGGTCACAGAGCAAGTACAGTTAAGAGAAATCTTCATCAACAAACAGATTTACTAATTTTTACCCTTGCACAGAGATCCTGAGGCTTAGTGGAGAGGTTCTGAGGCATCTCCCTGCAGCGGGTGGAGAGATTCAGAATAGCAGTAGCAGCCATGTGTGCTGCCTCCATGTCATGAGTATAGTCAAAGCTGCTCTTGCTGCAGGTACTGCTGGCACTGCTGCCTCCACCACAACTCATATTGCTGCTGCTGCTAGGGGCATAACTGCTTGTTGTGCTGCTGGTTGGACTTGAATTCTTACAGTAGCGTTTAGCTGTGGGAAGAAATATGACAAGGATGACTCAAAAGAAGGAGCATTCTGCATAACTGAAGAGGAAAACAAACTGCTGGAGGTGAAATTTATAATGAGGAACAGTAACCAATGCCAAAAAAAAAAAAGCCCGCAATAAGAATGATGGCTGTATTTCTTGATTTCTGTCTGTGAGTTTTATATGCTACATGTGTGAGATCATATGAAATAACCTCCTGTAAAAATCTGCATGACATGATCATGAATTGTTCTGACAAACAGGCTGGATTTATAAAACAATAAAAACACAGAAACACTGCTTTTACCCCACATATATAGTCAGACAAAAGGTACAATCTGCTCAGCTCATTCATTTTTATTAATGACAGGCAATGTAACACTATGGGACCTTTTCCTATTTACATGAGGAACTGTTAGTTTAAGGCCTAGAACTCCCCAGAGTTACTGGAGATCAAACCCACTTCAAGGCTGATGAGCTTGGCCTCTGGGCCACAGCACCACCCATATTTCCTCAAACACCTCATGCTTCCTAAAAGCCTAATTTCCTCCTACACCACAGGCAAATATGGCACTGGCCATCCCAAAGACAGGAGTACGAGACGAGAAAAAAGGTGGTGGTCATGTGCTAGTTTTACCATGACTTGCACAAAGGCAGAAGCAATGGCTGTTTAAATGGCAACAACAGGAACAAGTGAAAAATCCTCCCCTCCCCCTTTAAACAACCTGAGCACCTACAACTCTTCACAAAAATGATAAGGACCAGAAATACCCTTCCCTGCTCCCACTGCAGTGATGCCCAGCTGTGCTCTGACTGACTCAAGCCACAGGTGGTCACAGAAGAGCCAAAGCACTGACAGCGCTCACGTCCGGCCTGTCTAAACACAAGGCAGCACCGCTGCTGCTTTTAAGCAATGCTCCTTGCAGCCAAAGGTATTACAGCAGTAAGGGCAAGCAGCCCTATCAGCCCACTTATTTCCCCAACCCTCTTCCCAGATAAGCTGTTTTAAGAGTGTTTGTAAAAATGTAAGAAAGTGTAAGCTCGTCTCCCAAATGTAGAAGTTTATGTATTTTCAGAAAAAAAATAAAAGTCAAGGTCAGAGGATACATCCATGCATATTACAGCAACTACTTCCCCTTAAGATGGAAATGTATACTGCAGAGATCATACCTTATAGCACAGGGTAACAATAACCAACTAGCATGCTGATTAGAGAGCTACACAAAAAAGGTCAGGCCCTAGACAGAGCTCTTCTGTGATGGGCTCCATTTAAATGCCAGGCTCTTCTCTTGTATTTGTCTGAACAGACATACATATAATAATCTGCTCCCATGAGCACAGCCCATTTGTGAACCATGGGCTGCTTTGGTAGGCAGACAGGGTTCAAAAGAAGACTCTGAAAGCAAAATGTCTCTGCTAGATGACATTATGTCATCTTCCTTTCTCTAAAGAACTGAAAAAAATCATGGCATTATTTTTACTGTAAAGGAAATAGTGTTTTACTTAAATCATAACAGATGGAGTTTTCTCAGGAAAGCCACATAATGCACAGGGTGTGATTTTTTTTAAGTGAAGTGAATGCTAAACATTCATCACATTTTTTTTTGTTTTGAACACATAGTAGCACTACACTAGCAGGCTATCCACTAATAATAAATTTGTGAACTGTTCCTCAAGAGTTTCATTATTAATATAGTAGTCAGTGGTGGTCATTAAAAATTCAGCATTTATCCATTGTTACTTTGTTACAGTATCCAAGACACACAAGAATTTTCCTATACTTAAGGAAGCAAGTAATTGAATAATTCAGTTTTTACTGTGTTATGTTAACACAGCAAACACTCTATACCACTGAACTTGCCAAATTAGAACTATCTTATAAATATCACAAGAATAAATAAGACTTTTGTAATTTTCAAGAAATTTTAGTCTCGTTATAGCAGGTCACATTTAGACAGACATAAGAGACATATTACATGTGAAATTATATATATATATATATATGTATATGAGAATGCGTGCTAAAGAGAGGAAGGGAAAGAGGCAGCTTTTATACATAGGACTAATGACCAGAAACTCATGCAGGCTCTGATACAGACTCCTCTGTGGCCTTGGTCAAACTACATAATCCCTTGAATTCATTTTCCCTATAAACAGAAAGTTGCTTCTAAAATTTAGTTGTGTTGTGATTCACTTGCAAAACACTTTGAAGATGTAAAGTGCTATAAACACGCTACACAATTATTAGCTTTCAGGTAACCAATAATTTAAGCAAAACTTACTTGGAGAGAAACGGCCATGGTTATTTAACTTTACTGCAGCTGTACATTGGAAGATGAGTCACATAACCCAGATTGTTCATTTCACAGTAGCTTTTCAGAGAAACAAAGATCATCGATTTATAATGAATAAAATCAATCTGTTCACTAATGAAGGGAAAGCTGCATTGTTTCAATACCAGGTAGTTCTGCTTCATACAATGCCCACCCCTGTGGCACCAGGTTTACCAAGCTCTGCAGTCCATCTATGAAACCAGATGTGAAGAACACCTTCCCCATTAAAAACAGACACAGGTCTAACCAGTTGCATACCCAAACTGGGCCTCCATCAGATTATGCCCAGGGACTGATTACAAAGAACCTCTCAAAGTCTAAAGGCTTTTCTCAAGTCTAAACGCACTCTCAAAGTCTAAAGGCATTAACAATGGGGGAGTGGGAGAGATCCCAAACACGAAAAAGACAAAACGAAGCTATTTGGACTGGAATTCAGTTCTGCCCAGGCACCTTCATCCCAATATGGTCTAAATACTGAATGTTTTAGTAAATTAATTACAGTTTCAACACTTTTTCTTACTTGTACAATAAAAGATTCATCTCACCTAATTTCAGGTACCTGATCTAGTCATTATAGGCTTCTTACACAGGCAGTGGAAGAAAATAGGAACGTTCAGGCCATGATTCACCTGACCAGTTTTAAACAAGCACTTCAGGAAAAGATTAACTAAATCACAGAAACATCTACCCTTCTTGAACCTGAAAGGGGGCACCAGACTCAGCTGTTGGTGCTAACATTACAAAACTCTGAACATGGTCAGATGAATCCCACTCATAACATTTTCCAGTGTTTTGATAGTATGACCCAACCTATTGGTGGGATGACAACAATTTCTGCCATCACCTAAGTAACTGAAAGTGTTGCCATCACCACTGCCTGCTGTGTCCAGCTTGCCTATCTTTACTGCTGTGTACCATAATGCCAGCATCCAATACACTATGCAATTGGTTTCAAAGGAAAAACAAGCTAAAAAAAAAAGTTCTCAAGAATTACTAGATCACTCTACCCAAAAATCCAAAGTATACATTTTCTGATTGTTTTTTAGTAAACTTTACTGTAAAAAAAAATCAAGGAAACAATTCAAAGGTGCTATTTATGTTTGTGCCACTCCCAACTCTACACTTACTGATATAATCCCTGATGATGAAAATACCATAGTAGCTGACAGTTAAAAAGGAATTGACACGTGAAGCTATTGATTTTTCATATCCTTAAGACTACTTCTCTCATACAGGCAGAACTAAAGCACTGCTTACCTGCACATTTCCCCCAAAACCTTAGATATACTTTTGAGTTTTTCAGGATGACTTTTCAGAACTGAATCTGCTTTTATATAAACATGCTTTACTGACATACATAATAGGTGTGCTCTGTGGACCACCATAAAGTCTTTAGTAGCAATCATTGATTTTTTATATACAAATATAAAGCCATCCAAAAATACTGTGGTGTTTTTTGAGGGGGCTCTTTTAAGTGAAGAGTCTTTTCCTGAAATCTCTTTCATATTCAGTTATCTACAATAACTGTCAGCAAAATCCCTGTTTCATGGAGATTCAGTGGCAAAATGCTTTAACAATTTCAGTGTGCCCAGGACTTCATTATTGTAAGAATCCAACTGATTTTCCTGAGCCAATTTAAGCCAAATATGTTGAAGTACATCTGAAATTTCAGGGATGTGAACACTAGAGGTTTCATCAAAATCACTAACAGGGAAAAGACGAACTCAAATCAGGCCCCACATCTGGGACCATGTTGGCAGGTCCATCTGGCCAAACAGCACACACATCCCTTGGAACCAGGGGTGGTGTGCACTGTGTCCTGCGCAGCCAGGAGTGTGGAACAAAGTTGTAGAGCAGCCTGTGTTGGCAACCAACCCGCTCCAGCACTAACAGGCTGCCACTGCTCCCAGCGCTTGATACACCAGCATGAATCACAGGGATGCAGGGTCCCTCAGTCCCCTCTGGCTCACATCACTGAGCAGTGAAGCCACCTAGTTCCAGTCCTATAGCCAGGAAAAACTCCTATTCATATCAAAGGGAGATAGGTGTGCATAAAGACAGTGACCTGCCTCAACACAGCCTTTTATTATTTAAGGTCACTGTAAACTTATACTTAATGTTACATGTATTTTCAAATTCTGGTGGTTTGGAGAAAAAGGGAAGTTTGTCATTATTTATTGAAAAAGGGGACTTAAATGAGAAAAATATGTATCCATTGCTTATGCATCAGTAATTTGATCTGAAAGTAAGCTTTTTCATAGGAACCCCAGCAGTATTGTGATGCTTTCCTTTCTGCAGGAGTAGACAATACATATGAAATATTTAATACCTAATTTACCTTATACTAATGTATACTCATATTCTTCCTAGCCACAGTTACAGTTAGTGCTTTACTTTTAATGCTGTTCAAGCCCTTATTCTGATAAAGACAAATAAGATGGAGGTATGAGGAAAAAAAGAGGTCTTTCACCAAAAATAAGTTTCCTTTCACAACCCTCTTCCTTTGTGCTATAATGCAAGAATATGTCTGTTAATTCTGTGGGAAAGGAAAATATCCAAAATATAAGACATATGAAGGCAAGAGCCATAGTAATTTTCTATTTGCTCACTTGAATACTTTTAAATGCCAGTCTGTGTTCAGGCAATAGCATAAATTGCTCTGTATAATTTGTTTCTTTCTGTTTTCTTGAACAAAAAATCTGACACCTGCCTGATATTTCTTATAGTAGTAACTGAGTAGTATCACATATTTTCACAAAAAAAAACCTGCTAGCACTCAAAAAGAAAAAAAAGTATGGTTTAGGGTTTTATATATATATATATATATATATGCATACATATATATACACATAGAATATATATGCATATATAAATGTATTGTTCTGAAAAATTCCTGATGTCTTCAAAAGCTACAACCCTTCTTTATCCTGTAGTTTATTTTTCTCCCCTAATAAAAAACCTCTACCTCCTGCCAGACTGATTCCATCCATTCTCTTCTCCTGAACTGAATGTAGTATCAGGCTTCTCCTGAACATTTAAAATATGTTAGGTTTTCCAGAGAATTCAACTAGTGTATTTTTGAGGACAAAACAAGCAAAAATGCCTCTTTAAGTATGTAAGTATGATATCTGAAGCACAATGAGGCTCAGGTTTTCTACTTCCACGTCCCCACAAAGCAAGTATGTTATCTTCCTGGGTTACCTGAACTGCTGCTTGGAGATGAGAATCCTAATGTGACCCTTGAGGCCAGGTCTCCCAGACAGTAACATAAGGATTCTCTCTATTACTTAGCTTTTATTGCCATCTCAATACATCCCAGGAGCTTAATAGCTGGAGATGTCTTTTGCCAGTGCAACAATCCTGAAGCAAGCACCGTATAAAAAAAACATTTATTTTAAAAGGCCTTTAAAATAACTTACATATGATAGCATTCCTCATAATACTGTATGAACATGAAAACATGTCTTATTTGTATGATGTTTACATATACAACAACATGATTAACTGCAAACTTGTCTCTCATGTATAAGAGTGTGCACCTCCTACCATCATATCCTTTGGGGGATATATCCCTGGATTGCACCTTGGGAGCTATGGCTCTCTTGCCATAGGCATGGTTGTCATAACTGTTATATTCAAACGAAGTCTTAGAGTATTTCTCTAGTTCCTTGGCCAAGTTGGAGCGGGGTGTGGTGGTGGGGACATTGTTTCTGTAGCCATACTGAGGGATCTCCAATTGCTTAACAAAGCACATGGGCCTAGAAATTAAAGATATGTACAGTTTGTTAGATGCAGTTCAGTTTACTATGTTTGTGCATAATTTATAGTTCAGATTAGAAAATCTTAGTTATTTCTTGTACTCAAGAGACAGCAATATAATATTGCATTTCCTTAGTTTGGTTATTTTCAGCAGACAAACAATATTTATTTCCTTGAACAAAGCCTAGACAAAATTAATTCTAATGCCACTAAATGTATCCTGCAGCTAAAAGTATTTTAAAGTTCTGTTTTGAAATACTTCAGGGTTTCCCTTTCCCCTTGTAATTGCACCACAAAGCAAAATTTTTTTTTTTTCTTTTGGGAGGTGAATTAAAGAGGGGCAAGCAGACTGACAGAAGAAGTTTGGACGAATTCTTAAGATATCAAAAAGAAAAAGCACATTGGGAAGCTCCACCTAATTTATGGAGTTTCCTCCATATTTCTTCCAACAGAGTTGTACGCTGTTTTCCTCTGTGCTTTCAAATGCAACTATTCCTGTTTCATCCTTCAATATACAAATCCATGTTCATCTTGAGAAGAGTCTCAGAAGCCCTGTTGACTTCGAGCTGCTGCCTTGCAGGTCCTGCTCATCCTTAAATGCAAGGCTCTGGCAGGAGATGCAATTCCTGACACACAGATGCACACCTCAAGGAAGGTCCTGAGCATGAATACAAAATAAAACTGTTTCAGTTAAATATCTCTTTCATTGAGGATGAGGGAGGACAGTCAGAAGAAGCCCTCATTGATGTTATTCTGTCATTTGAGAAACTTGTGAAAGCCCAGTGCAAGAGCGCTGCAGTGAACTCCACTGTCACACCATCTTCTGCATGTGGGCACTGAAGTCATCAGCTCAAAGCAGGCAAACGAAGGCAGATCCTGCAAACCCTACGTATATAAGAAAGAGTTACATGACTGGGTCATAGGAAGCAACTGCTGCACAATGCTGCATGTCTACCTGCTGCGTGTAGCAGGAGGTGAGGAGGATGAACAGCACACCTGAGGTGCTTCTGCTGGAATAAAGAAGCATATATCTATTTTTCATTCTTTTTCTTCTCTTTTTTTCCTTACTGCATTTAGAACCAGACGAAATGGAAGGAACAATCATAGGAACATAACTTCAGTTGAGATCAGAAGTATCATCATGTTGACTAACAAAGTGAAATGTGCTCAATAGTAGGAAACAGGTTTTAAATATTATATCATGTTTTTCTGAATGAATTTATTATCATAAAATTTATTCAAGATATTTATGTAAAGATCACCCAAAAATCATATTAGTCATACTATTCCCTTTGATTTATGCATGCTTATTCCTTTAGACACTTCTTCCTCACAAAATACAGCGGGCTTATTTATACAATGAGCCGATATGAATAACAGTTTGATCCTGTTTCAAGATAATCTATATTTAACCAAAAACCTGCAATTCAGATCCTGAACATTTGGTGCAAATCCAAAATTTCAGTTGAATAGAAGTCCTATGAATTTGATTTCTTTTTAAGTAAGAACTTTCAAATGCAGGTGGAATGGAAACTGGGATGAAGACAAATATTCAAGATTTACTCTTAAAACATCTCTGTCTGCCCATCAGTTGCCTGCACACAAATATTATAAATAGCTGCCAAGTTCATCTTAAATACTTCAATGACTTAAAGGTAAAAAGGAAGCAAGAGACAAGATGAAGGAATTATCTGAGTTGCCTATAAAACCTGAAACACAAGGCAGCTCACAAGAAGTTAAGATTGCAGAACAATCCTAGGGAGTTTGCCAGCAAACTGGATGCTGCTTTTGAGCAGTTGCCTTCTATGGCAAGTGACTTCAGTGACTTCTCTGTAATGAGCGGTGGTAAAAACCACTGCATTTTTGATCTGTCTTTTTCCATCAAGTGAGAAACTGTTTTATTCCCTCAAAGAGTGGAGTTTTTTTGCTAATGGGATTTGAAGAACTCTTCTCTAAGAAACCTCTGTGGGATGTTGTACGCCAAGCTGTGCAAACTGAATTAGGGGCAGTTAAGATAAAAACAAATCTGCGGAAGAAGAGCATAGACAACAGGAATGATGAAAAATCTTCTGTAGATGTGAACCATAATTCTATGTTCCCAGCTCCATGGAAATGCTGGTTTTTGAAAAGACCATCAAGATTAGATGAACTTCTAAGAGAATATTCAAAGAAAGGTGTTGATAATACAGTAGAAAACTTTAAGCAGCCCAATCAGTTCTTAAATCTAGAAGACAGCTAAAGACTGAGAATTATGGGATAAGTAGGAAATTCTGGGAACTAAAGCTGCAGCACTTCCTCCACGCTCTTTGAGGCAGCTGGGAGGGATGTACCTACCCCAGCCCACAGATATTGCAGTATCCATGGAGAAATTCTGCAGCTTTTGGGGCATCATCAGCATAAGGCTGGTACAATCATGCAGAAGTTTGATTGCTTTACATGCATCCTTCACACTTCAGCTCCTTAGAAATAATATTTTTTCCACCCACATATCTCGAAAGAGGAGACAATAGCACAAAGCTGGATGCAACTCCAGATAAATGCAGAACCCTACATGGATGAAGAAAAGGTGTATAATCATATAGAATTGGTTAAAGGTCCCTTCCATATGAAAATTTAGACAAGTCTCTTTTTCTTCTCTCTGTCCTTCCTGGCAAAGAATGGGGGGAACAGAGACAAAGAACTAAGCCTGATGTTATTTTGGAATCTAAGCTACACCTGGTACTTTTCCAAGTGTCCTGCCAAAAGTTTACCAGTTTGGTAATGCAGATAGGGCTTCTGGTTTAATTTAAACTGATATTTACTAGTAAAAGCCTGCTGAAAAAACCAAGACTTACCGGTAAATATTAGTTTATTCCCAAAAGATACCAACTTTTTTCACACTGTTCTTAGACTTTGCACTCCAGCAGTCATCTTTACACCAAACAATGCCTAAGACAAAAATGAGCTTTTCAGCTTTACATGTATTTGCCAAAATAATTACCAACCCTCCCCCATGAAAACTGAGTGGGAAAAATACACTGTGAGAACTGGATCCAGAAGCCCTAATTCTAACTCTTCTTTAAAGGAGATATATATGTATATACAATGTATATAAATATAAATTCTCAGATTAGGTGAATGTGTGATGAATTCTGCATAAGAATAAGTATTATAGTGATTTCTAATACCTTAAAACCCGATCTGATGCCTGGTTTGATTTTGACACATCACAGTTCTGATGCTTCTCTTGAGCTTTAGCCAGTTTCTCTGCTGCAGCAATAGGACATCCAGAGAGGCTGCAATTACAGAAAGGAAATTTAATTGTCTTGTCCTGCATAGTTTCACATTATAGCACTGATCCAATTACTCCTTCTCCTCCTTAGCCAGCATCAGGAAGAATCTGAAGGAAAAGGGTTTCCAAAAATGTTTTGATCATGTCTATTTCCTTTAGAATAGACTTCTTTTCTTCTGCTTTCAAAGTTGCATGATAAATCTTATATCTGCTCTTCTTCTCTCACAGTACATGGGTAGATTATTCATGGATGTCAGCCAGGGAACATATCAGTAGGAGAGGAGAATATAAACTGGAATCTACTGTGCAGCTCTGCTAGCAGACTTGTGACCTTTATGCATATAAAAATGTTGCCAATCAAATGGCTCCTGAAGACAATTAAATGACAACACCATATAGGCCTAATCTTGTGCTCCTTCATACCTCATTCAGCTCCATTAACTCCAATCTTTTTTGCTAGGCATATAAATGAATGCAAAATTTTGCCTTGGGTTGCTAAATCTACATGTCAAATGTTAGTGTTTGTTCATGAATTTCAGTCACTAAAGTATGCTTTCTAATAGTAGGTGATGTAAAATGAAAAGCATTTCTGCACTGGAAATTCAATTAAATTTGCTAATGCTGAACTATTATTGAAGTGGCAATAATAAGCCTGATTCTTATGGAAGATTTAGAACTGACAAAAATAAATATATTGATGCCAGCAGATGGTGCTCTTAGTGAAGCTGTAAAACCCTGTGACCTGACAATGGAGGAGTTCCTTTCCTTGTCATAGTCTATTGCATGCTTATGCGACCGCAGCTCTCTGTGCTCTCCACAGGAATAGAAATTAAAGTGAAAGGCAAATCAGAGCATTCCCAGATGTTCCCTTCTTTACAGGAAAAAAGTGGGAAAAAAAAGAAAAAAAAAAGTGAAGTAGAGAAAAATGCCCCAAAAGCCACAGAAGGAGGTGAGCACAGACTGCAGAGTGCTCCCCCCTGCCCGCCCTCACTGCCCTAGTTCTGCAGAGGGTGAGGGAGCTCTGTGCAGCTCTGCAGCCCTGCCAGGGGGCAGCTGCACTCCACTGACATGCTCTTTCTCAGACACCTCAAATATTCTAGTGGATATTCAGCCAGAAGTGAATGCTGCTTCAAGCAGCAGTAATTCCCATAAAGCCTTCTCAGAGGTTTCTGCTGCATCTACTGGCAGCATCACTGCAGAGAAGGGATAGCAGAGCTTATTGCAGGCAGGCTGGTACCCACAAGAGTCTTCTGGGGAAATGCAGCTAATATGAGGGGCTTGGTAAGACTGAATGTCCAGTGTCTGTACTCCCTTAAGCCTTCATGCTACAATCAGCAGCAAAAAGGAATTCAATAACAGGAACATTGCACAGTTCCTTTTACCCTCTTATCCTCTTAAATTTTCTGGCTTTTTAAAATTATAAAGGAATAGGCAAGATTTTATTCTTTTTCTGTGTGAAAATTGTGACATGCAGAACACTAAAGTGACGTTTTCAAAATTTTTTTGGCGGAATTTAATTTGCAGTAGCATCTCTTCTCTAGGAATCTATTACTAATCTTAGGAAGCTATGGAAAAGTTGCTTTTTTCCTTGATCTTTTTTTTTTTACTAGAATACTAACTTCTATTATTTCTGCCTTTTCATTTTTAAATGTAATGAGACATGTTCTTAATGTTTCTTAAACAGCCAAAATTCTCATTCAATTTCAGCTGAATAAGTACTTATGGGTTAAGACTGTGGCCAGTAAGAAAGGTAACAGCTGTGTATTTAAAATGCTGCTTCTCATGTATTAAAAAAACCTCAATAATTTAGGATTAGAGTGGGTTTTTTTCATGCACTAGAAAAAATCTCTGAGGAGAGTGAAGTGTGAGAACAAGAACTCTGTCCTAGTCCTGACGGTTGAAAAAAATCTTCTTTCTCCCTGCAACACACCCATGAGCAGTCATACCACTTGTTTTGTACAACTGCTGTTCAGCAAATATCAAAACAAAAAGAAAAAAAAAAGTCCACTCAAAAAGCTAAGGATGCTTAAAATGTCTTCTGTGGATCAATTCATCCATACTACAGCAAACGCACTCGTTCTCCTCAGAAAATACATGAATAAATGTAACTCCTTAAAATGGATAAAGCACACGAAGCACCATCTGTCAATCCTCAGAACAGAACAACGACACACACTCACTCCCCCCCACCAATGGACTGCTAGAAGGGCTGCAGTTGGGAGGCATTGTTCCCTCTAGATTGGTGTCCAGCGACGGCATCCTTACCTTCGGTGGGAATTCCTGTTGCTATTTACGTGGCCCCGGCCTGTGCAGCCTGGTGTAGGACACTTAAGAACATTTTCATGCATGGCAAGAACTTGACAAGGAGAGTAAGAGAAAACAGCAGAGTATGAAAACAAGAAAAAAAAAATCAAATCCCAGTATATATGAAACCATTTTAAAACAAAGCAGGATTCATTAACAACCAGCATTCCTCAAAATACACGTGACACACATAGCCAATAAAGCCTGATGAGGAAACTAAGTATTGTGACCCTATGCTCATTAACACAGGGCAACAGTGAAAGTTATGGAGGTTACAGAACCTATAAACAAATGCATCTCTGGTGCAACAGTGAAGCAGAAGACGCCCAACATCTTCTTCATACAGAACCACTGAGAAAAGATCAGCTCAACAGTAAAGAGTGAGCTAGCAACCATACAAAAACAAAATTACAGACTGGAAAACTCTTTCAGGAAATGTATGTATTCTTAATACATAGCTTTATAAACACAGTATCAAACTCATGAGCTGAAAATCTGCTCTCAAGTTATACTGGTAGAACATTGAATTATTTGAAACACACCTCAGTACAACCCTGAACAGAATTTGACCCTAACTATAAGGCAGCCCGATTGAGCTAGGGGCCAGTTCTGCTCACTTCCACATAGATATATCATTCATATCTACATAGTGAGCAGAATGGATGCTCTATTTTTCACTCGTGTTCTCTACAAATGTGAAAATTATTTTCAAAATACTAAGAACCAAAATTAAGTACTTAAAAATTGAGGGATGGCAGAAAAAAATGTAAAAAAGAAATAAGTGGTACAAGCTTAAGCAAGTAAACTGATTTACATCTGCATCCACTGCAAGCTGGATGGAAAACTTACTCCAAGGCTGCTCAGAGCAGTACCCCTCTAAATCATAAAGCTCATGCTATGAAGGGCCAAATTATCAAGAACTTTTTGGGAACACTGAAGAGTTTTTTATGATATGAGGCATATCTGAATCCATGTCTCAGAGCTGGATAGCAGTAAATCACTCAATGGGAAAAAGGCTATCCAGCCCTTGTGAAGTTCTCATTTTCTCACACAAGAAGTGGTCTGGAAGCCTGTATTTAGTTCTCACTCAAAAAAAAAAAAAAAAAAAAAAAGATCTAATAAAATCAGTAGATACGCTGACTGAGTTAAGAACTGAATAAAAGCTGTTCAGAGACTTGAGAATTAGACTATGTATACTCATTAAAAGACAACCATCATCATCATCATCATCACCCCATCATCAGTGTGATAAAATGTGTGTAGATGCAAAAGCTTCACTCTGAAATTCCTAATATTTAAAGCTGTTGTTGAAACATGCTTCACAAGGCCAACATCACAGGAAAAAAAAAAGATGAGCTCACCTTTGTCATTTTAGTAGGTACAAGAGCATGCAAACAGTTTAAAGCTATATTCTTCTTTGATTTGCAAAGTCTTCTAAAGAGCTTTTTATTTACCATTTGAAAAAATGATAGAACTTTGAGCAACTGAATAAATATTTGTGTTTCAGAAAATTACAGGGTCTTGGAAAGCAGAGAAATTACTTTATTTTTCCTACTGTATTCAGAGACCAACCAAACTACAGCAAAGTTTCCTAAAGCACTTCCTCATTATGTTACTTCTGGAAGAAGCCGCTGTACCAGGAAAGAGGAGACTTGTTATGTCTGCCACTCTTGCAGTGCTAATCTACTTCTGTTTTCCTGTTCATCAGAATCTACTTTCCTTTGGAAACTGGGGACCATTTTAGTTCTGACCATCTTTACAACACTTCCTTAAGGCTGTTGCAAATTCACTGAGGTTAAGTCTAGAAGTACTAATGGACAGTGAGGATTTTAGGTCCATATGGAATGAAATCCACAACAACATTTTAAAACTGGTGTGGAAGATAATTGGATCTTAGCTATACACTTCCTGATAAAAATCAGCACAGAGTAATTGGCTTCAACAGAACTATGCTGATTTCACCAGATGAGGAGGTGACTTCCAGAAAGGAAGCACTCTGCCTTTAGTGGGTGTCCATGAGCTCATATGGGTGAACTCCCTATGCACAGAATTTGCTGACATGGCAGAAAGTTCCACTCATATGACTGAGAGGGGTTGTTTGCTCAAAATCCTGAGTTCTGTAGCTAAGTAAACAGCCAAATTATTATTTTTTATAATATGCTCTAGTTTAATATAAATTATGTTTCAGACACAACAGTCAAAACAGAAAGGGGTTGCAAGTTTTTCAGGAATAATTATTCCTGTACAAGACAATAAGGACAGTTGATGTGACATTAGCCCGCAGAAGCAAAAGCAGTGCACATCTTCTGGAAACCTTTTTCTCTGTTGACTAAATATGTCTATTAAAAAATAACCTAGGATTCTCAAAATCAAAGAATACAGCTTTAAAAGTTGTTCTTTTCGTGTAAAGTTAGTAAAGAATGGAAATGATGGAATAAAGGAAAAAGTATAACACAGAACAGTTGACTAACTTGAGACAAACCATACTGAAAAATGAAATTAATTTTTTAAATAAAAGGTTTAAAAAGCATGCTAGAAAAGTTTTTGTTGTTTTATCCCCAGTTTCCATGAAAGAATGTAAACTTACTTTCTGGAGGGACCCTATCTTTGTGTGGGCATCCTGACAAACTGCGGTGATGGGGGTAAAGCCCCGTTACATGGCCAGTTCCATCACACCCAGGGGTAGGACATTTGCTCTCTTTCTTTTCTGTTCTTGAGGGATCTATAATTTACAACAAATGTGTCAAGTGAATGAGTCTTTTCACATTTCTGTAAGAAGGTTCATTTAATCATGTCATTTACTCTTTGGTAAATGTTATTATGAAAACTGGAAAAAAACCCCTTCTACTTCTTATCACAGTTCTGTCACTTTTATCCTGTTATCTTCTTCTCAGACTGCAGGCTCCCATGATCACGGCAAATCCATTCACAGTGATTGGAAAATGACCTTTTTATAGCAAAGCCGTACCATTGTCAATCAATGTTCTACTGGCAAGCATTAGCTCAAGGGTGAAAGGTCATTTGGAAACTGTTTAGTTGGAGTTTCCCTTCTTTACATTCGTATTTGCCTCACGTGTTACGGTCTGCAAATGCACTGTCATAGCTGTTCAATGTCCTGAGAGTAGCAAACCCAGCTCTTCAGCATAATGACTCCACAGAAATCCCTCTTCCAAGGCACAATGAGGAAATTACTTTTGTTTTCTTTAAATTCCTTTCAAAGTGGTAAAATTACATAAATATTCCTTGATCTTCAATAAATTATGGTGGAGTAAACATTGTAATCAGAATTACTGAAAGTATCGCTTGCGTGTAAATCTGGGCCATTACCAACATGCATATGTAACATTTGAATATTCATATGCTTGAAAGGTTAATGACCTTTTAGAATGTTGTTGGAACTTCTGCCTACAAATCAAAGAAAAGTCTAACTAGACATTTTGTCCACAAAATAAAGTTTTCTGCCAATGATGTAGTGGAATACTGGTGTCATTAACCTGATTTAGAAATTTCTCACATAACTTTATCTGCTTATTTTTTTAACAGAACATGTGTAGAACATCTATTCTTCCAGACAAGCACATGATACAAATTACATCTTATCATCTTGACCACAGTTGCCAGGTTTCTGACATTATTGCTGGTTTTCATATCAGTATGAAAGGGATGAAATTCAGGATATTCAAACTGCTCCAGTTTTAGCTCAAGATCACCAACATCTTTTTTAGTCCATCATTCCTTTCAGTACCCAATCTGAACTACCCTCATTTAATAATTTTATGTTGCTCTTGTAATTTCTCTGCTTCAGTATTTATGCTTTCATCTCTGTAAAATAAGATTTTGCTACTTGTTTTCCAGTAAGCCTTTTTTACATTAAATTCCATCCCAGCTTCAACAAACAGAACCCTCAGTACAATAGGGGGAAATTTCAGTACTTGTGGAACTTCAAGGACAACCCATTCTTTTCATCATGAATCAATACAATCCAGAGTTCACATTCTGTTTTGTACTTATCTTTCTCTGATTTCCTTCTGGTATGTTTTATGCATACTTTTACTTTTTAAGTTCTTCCAAAACAGCTTCATTTTACAGAAAAGTTTTAGCGCCTTGTAATGACTCTCCATGTTTTAAATCCATTCTTAAAATATAATATCATACTTAAACCTTATATTTTGCAAATAGAACTCCTAATTATAATGGTTTTATTTTACTTAACTTGCATGTGCACTGTAGAACACAGATCTTTGTTTCATGCTCTTTAACAACAAATAAACATAATAATCTATCTCCAATGTGCTATACAGTTATCACAACACTTCTGGAAAGACCATTATCTCATACATCAAGAAATTGAAGAAAGAGATCAAGAAGTTAAACCCAAGGCCACAGAAGGAGCAAATGTCAGAGGAGGGATTTGAATTCCTGCCAGATAGGCCTGTGCTGAGACCACTAGAACAGCAAGCCCACAGCTACATACATACACAACTCTAAGCAACTCATCAAGTCAAGTACTTTGGGATGTGTAAAAGTATTAGATAAGTGAACAGATAATGTAAATGAAATATAAATTATGTAAATATAACAATATTCAAGGACTGCAAAAAATGTAGATGATTAATAGACCATAATGGCTTTTTAGAGACTTTAAACTAGAGGAACTTTAGCTACTCGACATTGTTAGAACTCCACCAAAGTCAGTGAAGGTATTGTAATTTAGAGCAGCCGAGGATCTAGACACTTGCATCCTACAGCATCAAGCAAATCCTGCTCTGTATTCAAGTCTACATCATAAAGTTATAGCACATATCAGAGTCTTAGAGCCTTTATGGTCTAACAAGTCAGAAAAGATGCTGTATACTACTCTTAATGATTTCAAAACTTGCATAAAATTGCACTTGCACAATTTCCCATTGCTTTTAATGGAAGACATTTGAGTAAACTTTTTACAACTTTTTACGAAACAATGGATACTGTTCTGTAAATCCTTTTCTGCTATTTGGGAGAGATATTGCAGTTTTACTGAACTCTGCAACCTTTTCTCACTCCTTGCCACAATGAAAGTATTTCCTGAGTGAAGGGTGTCAAAGGACTTTAAATGGTTTCAAAATGCATAAACTTCAGAAGAGAAACCTGTTTAGAAAGCTTAAAATGGCAGGGGGGGAAATGGTTAGTGGTCCCTTAATAGTTGTTTCAGTGATCTTTGAACCCAAGAGGCAGTTCTCACTGCAAACCTGTGCTCCCAAGACAGTTTCCACCTAACTATACCATATATCTCTGAAGGCATCTCTTCCAGCATTATTTGGAAGATAACATGTGACTGCAGAACAAATGATACAAGCAACTGTCTTACCTCAAGCTTCTTCTCTCAACAACTACCAGAATGTTTCCCACAGGTTTGTCATGTTGGTTTGGTTTGGGTTTTTTTTGTTGAGGTTTTCTTGTTGAGTTTTTTTTGTTGGGATTTTTTTTGTTGTTGGGGTTTTTTTGTGTGTGTGTTTTGTGTTGCATTGTTTTAAATAAGGGATTTTTTTTTATTTTTATATTAAAAAGATCAAGAATTATACACCCCACAAAATTTCATGGTCCAAACTCCCACAGTATTTAGTCCCTGGTGAGCCTTGGACCTATTACCAATTCAGCCTGCAGCTCCCAAGAAACAGGATGGTTCAAAGATGCTAGAGAATTTACTAAAATAGGATAACCCTACATTTCTCACTGTCAGAAATAATATAGGCTTTTTGGAGACAGCAGGCCTATATGCAAAAAGGTTTTCCCAGCTCTATATAGACTGGAAAGACTGAACAATACCAGAATTTAAAAACTGCTCTAAATTAATTTTTGTTTGCCATGTTTTCTGTGTTTTTGGAGACATATATTCACAGGGAAATGCATCCATAACAGGTCATATATGAACAACATTTAGCACAACATCCACATGGCTATGCAGTAACACACTAACTAAATAAAGTTGTCTTCCCCAAATACCCAAAGTTACTACAGCATACACTGGACTATATATTTGTGGTTAGAACAAACAAACCTTCACTAAAATACATTGCACCAGTGTTTGACATCAGTAATTTACATGCTTTTCTAAAAGACTGATCATTACTTTTGTTTCAGACTTGTGAAAAATGACCAAAACTTTCTCGGATCAAGATGTTGTCTGCCTACGTGAATGTCACAGGCAGATTACTTTTTCAAAACAGAGATTTATAAAAAAAGAGAAAAACGCCCACCATTTTAATTGTAGAAAGCAAACCAAATATTTTTGCAACAAATATAAGATAAACTTAGTCCCTGTTTAGCATCTCCCAAGAAATACAACATCCTTAACTTCCACTAAAGTCAATGGGAATCAGGGGTGTTTAGTGAATCTCAGGAGGTATTGAACACTTAATACAACATGGCCCTACATGTACAGATGTAAACACGTTAAAGAGGGGTGTCATAATATAAACACACCATCACCATGATAATCCTGCAAATTAAAAGGCATTCTAAACGTAACCTTTAGTCTGTTGTGACTTTTTTTGTTTGGTTTGGTTTTTATTGTTTTTTTTTTTTTTTTGTTTCTCTTGTATTGAATTATGGTCAAGGCAGCACCTTAACTGTTTCCACAATGGAATGAAACCAGTGAAGTGGAATGCACATAAGAAAGAAATTGCTATTGATCTCAGCCCAGGCCACACCATGCCTTGCATAGCAAATGCTTTCCATTACCTTAGTATCTTAAGATAATTAATGTGCAGTCACTGCCCTTATCTTATGTTATCGGTCATTTTGATACTGTTCAATTTCTATCAGGCCATTCTACATTTTAGACAGGAGAGGCTTCATCAATAACTGTCATTTGATGATAATTTTATAAGTCACGATGCCACCTACCCAATCCAATCTGTAATATATGCACTTCATAGCTGATTGACTATCTGCTACATAAACCCCCCCTCTTCAATACAGTTTGCAACAGTTTTCTTTTTTAATTATTACTATAAAATATATTAAAACCTTGAGAAAAATCTTTGCCTCTTTCAACATGATCTCTTTTTGTTTCCCTAAGAAGTTGCTTTTTTAATTTAGCCAATGATATACTGTACATATTTCTAACACTGCAGAATGAGTTCTTTCATTTTATAATCATAGCATGATGCGATTTTACAATCATGTCATACTACAATTTTAAGAAAGTTCACATTATGTGGAATTAATAACTTCATTTCAGAAATCTATGCAAAAACTTAACATGTTAGCTCACACTTTCTCATGACATAACATACGGTATATAGAAATATTACCTTTACCATAATATGGCTTTTTGACATGGCCGTCACTTGGTTTAGGCTTCCTGTCATCTCCAGAAAGGTGTCTTGGAGACTGTTCCTCAAATGATCTCATATTATCCCTCCTTCCAGCTTCCACTGCCATTTTTTCTCTCATGGCTTTTGCTCTCTCTGTTTCCAAAGCAATTGCTTTCTCAAGCAGGGTTAAGTTACCTTTTGTCATATCAAACACTTCTTCAGACCTATCTGAAGTAATAGAGGTGGTATCATCGTCTCTTTCGTGACAACCATCCTCCTTGGCACAGCTAGAAAAAGTCCTAGATCTGGGGCTCAACTGTTCTTCAAGCCTCATTAGGTTCATCATATCAGAGTAATTCCGGTCTGGTGTTCTTCCTTGGAAGTCATCTTCTTGCCTGACATGCTGACGAGTGTTCATGTTTTGCTGTTGATTTCTTTCCTGTGGGTTTGTCTCACTGAGTTTCCTAGCCAGATCAAAACACTGGTTCCTTAAGCACTCCAAACTGCTGAGACATACCTCTTCATCACTCTCCTCCACTATTTTTTCTGTAAGTCCATTGTTCACAGGCTTTCCTAGCATTACAAAGTTCATATTCCTATTGTCTTGCTGTGAAGTATTGTCTGCATAATTTCTGTCATTAATATTTTCTGAAAGCACTACACCATGTCCTTGTGCTAATAATTTAAGGGAGTCCACTGTTTCCCTAACAACATCACTGTCTAAATCTAAACTCAGCTCACTTTTTCGACCAATATTTTCATTTTTGTCACTATCATCTTCCAGACTATTAGATGTATTGCTGTTCATTTCTGATTCTGTCCTGGCTCTGTATGCTGCATCCTCTGCAATTTTGCCAAGATTTAACAATGACTTGGCCACCAGTTCATCGTAATTATCATACTCATCATTATTGTTATCGTCTTTTTCTGTGTCTTGCATTATTCGAGTATTGTGACAATTCATTTGATGGTCTTCTGTATAAAAAACAGAAACAAAGAAAGAAACAAAGAAAGAAAGAAAAAGGAAAAGAAAAGAAAAAAGTGGCTACAATTGGAACTGTTGTTGCAATCGCACGGACAGAAAACAAACTGCATGTCAAATATTGTTAATCATACAGCAATTTTAGAACACTATGGCTGACCCATTTGAACTGAATCTCTATAGTCCATAGGGCTATTTTTGTTTATTTGCTATTCACATGAATTTCTTTCACAGAACTGATAAGAAAAAGGCAATCAAAATGCTAATTACTATTACTGCTGAATATTATGGCATAAATACTTATGTTTCTCCTTTCACTTCTATATTCACAGTTTTATGGGATTTACCACAATCACATTATTCAGATGGCATAATTGCCTATGTTTCCAACTTTTCTCACTCCTGTATTTCCTGTAAATATGGTAGATGGCAAGGAGTGAGTACTACTGGATTTATTCTCTTAATGATGAATGCCATTCACCAAAAGAGAAACAGTATACTCCAAGAAGGAAAAGTCACATTTTTAACACCATACAGAAAATTAACACTAGTCAACCAATAGCAATACAAGAAGATTAAAATGGTATTTTACTTAGTGGATCCATCAGTAAAATCAAAATCTCTCAGTTCAACTGTGGAGAAGTTAAGATTTTTAACAGTGTTGTTACATGAAAGGAGGATAGAAGGAATTATATGCACAATATAATTTTGAGTAAATATGCTAGCCCAAATTTTATAGTCATGTATGTGTAATAGGGCTGTTATTTGTACTGTAACAGAATGGTGCAGAGTTACCACATTTTACTCAGCTTTGGTCTAGTAACTGTTGAATAACATAGGGAGGGCTTAATAGGATGGGGCAAACAAGAGGCACTGAGGAGGAGATTCACCTCACCTAACTTTAGACATGAGCAAGGCAGACACCAACACCTACATCTGCATCCACGGTTCTGTCCTCAGTCAGTAAGAGAAGCAGACACTTTATGGACACAGCCCACCTGATCTGGTTAAGATATGTTCTTGAGAATAAAACTGATAACCACTGGAAGTGCCTGTTTCTCTTCATTGACAACAAAGGGACTCAGAATTAATGCCCACCTTAAAGATACCCATACTCAATCAGAGGAGTATCATTCAGAGAGCATCTTCTGGTATCTCATGTTCACTCAGTTATGTCATTATTAGACCCAAACATACATTCATAATTATGGAGTAATGAACACTGCATAACTAATATTTTGATAAGTGGCTACCCAAGCTGTATTTCAATATTTTCCCGCACTGGACAAGAAAGTGCCTAGATCTGTCATTACAGTGTCATGCTAGTCCAGTTTTTCAGCTGGTGCAAACTGAAAGAAACCAGCAGAGCTAGGATAATTAACACCTGCTCAAGAGCTAATCCATCAACTTCTGATAGCATCTTTTCAGCTTAGATGTATTTTCAACACTAGTATACCTAAACACTTAGCAATTTCTGAAATGTGGCTCATATTTTCAATTAAACAAATCAAAGTGAGAAATTTCCAGTAGTAGGTGGCTTGTGCACTAACATTTTGGTAATAGGAAATAGTGTTTGATAAAAATAGATTTCATGGCAATAATCAAGATAATAAATCAAGAGTTGTATATACAAAGCTAAATAGCACAATAATTAATATTTCAGCCACAAGATAGTATTTCTTCTACACAGTGGTTAGGGATCCTGGGATGATAGTAGGCTGTAGTTAAGCAGCAGAACTGGTTGATGACTAGGCTATGTCTAGAAAAAAAATGCTCTAATGGTAAAATATTATATCTTACATATTATCTGCTTAAATACAGAGGAAAGATAGTTAATAAGGAAGATTGTATGGTACTTCTACATCACAAGATATTCCAAGCCAGTAGTGGGTTATCTGTTTATCATAAAAGGTGGTTTTATTTTAGTTGCTATGTTTTTCATGATCATCATAATTCACATTTATCTTTCAGTGCCACAAAGATTAAAGTATCAGGGTATCAGATTTTCAGTGTACAAGTAAGGATTGCCACTTACACTTCCTATTTGAAAAATGTCCATCTTGAATAACTGAATAGAAGAAAGCAATGAAAAATTAGTGGATAGCACAGATAGTCTGTGCTATTTGAAAAGCAAATACAGTAATAATTTTCTAAAGTAAAATGTACAAACAAATCCCACATTAATTTAAACATTAAGGATAAAACGTGGTGCCATGGAGATTGTTCCATAGAAACTGAAGCTTTTGTGGAGCGCTTCTTGTAACTATACTCATGGGCAATCAGATGCAGCAAAAGAACATCAAAGTAATTAAAGAAGCAACAAGCCATAGCTCCAAAATTGCCAGTGCCTTCAAGTTTAGGATGAGATATCAACAAACACTGGTGAAATCAGTCCAAATCTAGCTGTAATATGATACTGAAATACAAAGTAGGAAAAAAAAGAAATTTCCCAAGTCATCCTGAGAACTGCTCAGGTATGTAGTGACTATTATAGGCCAACTTTTGAAACGTGAAAATTTTCAGAGATTGTTTCTTAAAAGAGGGGGATGTGTTTGTAAATGATCACCAAGGAGAGGAATATGTTATACCTTGCCTCCACAAGTGAAAAGCCAAAAATGAATCATTTACCATATGACAGAAGACATCTAAATTCCTTTTGAGTAGGTAAGCTGAGTGAAAGTTATAACTACAGTATTTTTATTCTGTGTGTTTGGCTATATCCTTTTCTGTTCTCCCATGCATTCAGTCATAAAATGAAGAAGGAAAAGGTAGTGGAAGAGAAGAAAGCGTAAAGCACTAATCCCAGACAACAGAGGTGGGAAAGCAAAATATTTGAATAAGTTTCCTTTCTCATATTTTGATTCTTGGCCTTTTTTTGCATCTCCTTTCTCTAACAACTATTTTACTCATGTCTCTTACCTCCATGCAGCAGTTAATTTTAATGAGGAAGATATTTTTGTATGCCATGTCATCCCCTCAATAACAGCTGGATTCTAAGCTTGCTCTGGTGAGGTGCCTGTTTCATCTGTTTATCAAAATGAAATTTTAAATACTGAATCAGTTTGTTTATTAGTTAAGGGTCTTCTAGGAAGTATGTTACAACATCAGCTCTAGGTGAACTATATGCCTTTTTTTTGATTCAGGTCTGTAAAGTTTAATCTTGCTTTCATTTCACATTTTTGCGATTCCTTAGATTTGATCTGTAACTCAGTAACTACCTTTACAGTGTGCTGTTTAATGGCTGTCTGTTAAATGACTGCAAAACCTGGAGAGATAAAAGATTTACTCTACCCATTGCTTAAGTTTTGGAACCAGTGATGCAAACTGAAGGTTTTAATTTTGTGAAGAGATTGAGTTTGTCTCACAAAGACATAAGCTAGCCAGTTTAGGTGAAGAATGCACAAAGTTATAATATATCCTTTTTATGTTAACTTTAGGGCTGCACGGACAAAGAATATGCAATGCAGTTTAAAAAGAGTATCAGATTATTCTAGCCCTCTTCCACAAAATATCATGACAATTTAGACATTCTAGATTATATAATTTGTTCTTTTTAAACTCTCAGCAGATATAACAAATGGCAGGAAGAAATTATAGTGGAGTAGTGTAGAACAGCTAGTAAGAGCTGGAAGCCTTTAGCCATTTCGACAGAAGTGCACTTGTATTGCGCTAAAAAAAGTGAATAATTTGATTTCTTATTGCACCTTTCATCCAAGGATCTCAAAGCACTTTACAAACATTATTTTAAAAAGCCTCACAACACCCCTGTGAGGTAGGTACTTTAACCCCATTTTACAGATGGGAAATTGAGACACAGAGAACTTCAGTGACTCTATGTCATACCAGGAGTCACAGGAGCCTAAGAATTATAGCCTCTATATCCTTGACTGTTTCCTCCTTTTTTTCCTATCACATCCAATTTTAAACAGTATTTTTTCAGAAGAAATGGCTTGCTGGTTTCAGTGTAGGGAGTCATGCAAAACAGCACCTTCCTTTTGAAAAGGAAAATACACAGCATTTAGATTGAGAGATTCTGCAGAGAGAGGCAATGATACTTCAGAAATAGCAGCTACATTCCCACCAAAGGACAAAGACTTCAGAAACAAGACTTTCTGGATCTGTGGTCTGTGTATCAAATTACTCACTTTTCTTCCAAGAATGAGCAAATATGATGGCTAAGAAGCTAAACCTACATGTGGTCACACAGGCTTCCTGTCCAGATGGATGGTTTCATTATCCAGGCAGCATTTCCTAATTTAAAACACTTCACTGCTCTTGCCACTGCTACTTGTCAATTCTTAAGTGCTCAGCACATGATACTACAGCATCACCATTCTTCTCCCTTTAAGCTGTAATGCAAAGTGCATGCACACATCTCCACACTACAGTCTCTGATAGCTGGCCTATGAGAAAGATTTAGCAAGACAATGTTGGCACAAATGAATTCCAAATCTTAGAAAGTTACAGAGTAATATGGGGAGGGGGATTGTTTGTACATTGATGTCTCGGGGAGAATCATGTGAGAAAGAAAACTGAAGAGGTGGAAAACCCAGTGAGCTCTCAACTTCTCCACTCCATATGGAAGAAACAGAGGTGTAACTCTCCAAGGACCTAAGCAAGGTCTCCTAAAAGTCTAAACACTCCTACATGGGAGTCTAAACACTCCTACTGACGTGGGATTTGGATTAGAGCCTAAGCATTTGAATATGCCTATTTCAGGGATGCACTAAACTCTGAAATTGACCATGTGCATGAAGAATCCTTTTTTCAGCTTTGCAAAATTTCCTAAAGTTCTTTTATGCTGGAAGTGCTATAGGTAAAGACCCAAGCAATTTGGTTGTTATAACAATTGGTTCCTTTATGGACCTTATAAACTTAGTGGAAGTCAAAAGAAAAATTTAACTGTTCACTTTGTTCATTGATTCTCTCGATAGCTATTCCATTATATTCAATTTTTTATTTTTCCACTTCTCAGCTTGCTATAACTACTTACAATAGTTATAATACTGGGACTTATTCTTTAGACTCTCCTAGAATTATAGTATTCAATTAATAACCAATGCTCAAAGTAAAATAAAAGGAGAGTAGAAGCCATTAAGCATGGGAAGGAAGCCCTGAGCTGAAGAACACAGCATGTTACAGTAGGAGTCAGTATTATAAATTAATAGTGAGGACTACAGTGCACCAAGCCCATACAGACCTTTCAGTATGCACAATTTGCCTTATGTATGTTTTAATTCTATTTTTTCTGTTATGTTTTGATCTTTTCATTTATTATATGTACTTTTTTATCTGGTTTTGCTTGCTGAAAATTTAAGTACTACCTTCTTTTTTTCTTGTTTCTTTCGTACTTTTCCCTGAGGACTCATCTGAATTTCTTTCCTTTTGTGGAATGATTACTAACACATAAAGACTAACACATAAAGATATTACTTTTTAATTCATCTTCTTACTAGTTAAACAAATTTTTAAAAGAATATTAATTAATTATTTTGGTATAAAACCATTTTGAAGATTTAGTTTTCTGTACAAATCAGTGCATTCTTGTCTAAAGGCAGAGGTGTTTTACATAACCAGTGCCCTGAAACACTCCTTTTTTGTTTGACCTTTATATGACCTATTATTATGCCTCTTGTGTCACACCTGCATGAATAGCAAGCATCCTGATCTACAAATGTTCACACTAAGTATTGGTACAATATGGATGTTCTTACTTGGGTTATTCCTATTAACATAAAGACAGAGAGCACCAGGTAAAACAGAGCAATATACTTTTAAATTTTTTTGTAATTTGTTATTCATCCGTGTTTTCCCAGTCCAAATCCCTATGAGCTACCTGTATCAGCAGAGTTTTGGAAAATGATCTAAGGATACCTGACAGGTCTTCTGACAAGATCATGACTGAGGTAACTTTGCTTCAAGTGCCACACTGCAAGATCTTCCTAAAGGTTATCTAGGTTCCGACCCAAGCCAATATGTTTAGGATTTTGTCATTTCACCACGAGATACTGTTTGCCTGTCTATGACCTTCAGAGACTGTCACATGCTATTGACAGTGCACTGCTGCCACGGAATCAAGCAATATGTGAGGCTGGAAGGGACCTCGAGAGGCTTTGTGGTACAACACCTGCTCAATAAAAGTGCCAGCTCAGAGCACTCATCAGGGCTCTGTTCTGTTAGTTCAGCTTTAAGGGTCTTCCAGGATAGAAATACCACAGCATCTCTGGGAATTCTATTCCAGTGTTTGACCACTGTCATAATCAGAAATTCACTCTTATTTCTAAATTGATTTATTTTTTGTTGCAACTTACATCTTGTCTCTTGCTACACACTAATATCTTCTGTCCACTCTCTGTACAAGTAGCTGAAGCCTAAGTTTTCCCCTTAGCTTTTTCTTCCTCAAGTGAACAAACTAGGTTTTTTTCAGTGTTTCTGCACATCATGTGGTCCAGCTCTTTAATCATCCTGGTTGTTCATCACTGGACTCCAATATTTCAAGACTTGTGCTGATGGACAAAATGATGTCTTTGCAGCATCATGTGATGGATGCTCCAAAACTGGACCTATTACTCCACATAAAAAGTGTAAGTACTACATAAAATTGAATAATAATTTCTTTTCTTTTTGGTTTCTGTTTCTCAAGGCGTTTCATCCTGACAGCCAAGTATTATTTCCAAAAGTCAAAAGGCAATTAATTTTCTGGGAATTATCTTGTTTTCCTCTGCCACAGAGACAGCTGAAAATACTTTTTGTTTACCTACAGGTATGCCTTTAAGTAGGAAAGGTCCTTGATTGGTATGAAGCCTTGTTTGGTTTGTGGTACCTGCAATATTTGGTATAAAGACATATGTTTAGGTTTGAGAAGAAATGAGCTGAGATTATCTGTGAACAGAAGGGGATATGCTGGGTTTGAAAGGGCAGGAAATTTAGCCAGTCACTCCCACCTGGTCCACGCTTCTTTGTGAATCAGGTTCAGGCAGCCCTTAATTGTTTTAACTTGACTTCTGTCTGGGCAGATAATGAGATGGCTTTAGCTGATGACTGGCATTCATTTCATCCTACTTTTTCTCCCCAGGAAGTCAATATGAGGGAGGCAAGATATTTTATCTCACAGCTTTATAATGATTCAATGGAGTTTGGCAGTTTCTTGCCTTCTCTCAGGGTTCCACAGCTCAGCAGGGCACCAGGGAATGAGGAAGCCAAAGCTATTCTCCAGATACTGGGATACAGCAGGAAGACAGCAGGGGAGCAGAGGACCAGCTGCACTGATGGCACAACACCCACTAAGAGAGCTCCTGGTATGGAGCTTCTCATGGGGCTATTCCTAAGAGTGCTCCAGAAACAGTGACCTGTGCCTACATCCCTCTCCATATTCATTGCTTTACAAAGGATGCAGCCTGAAGAACACATTTTTCAGTTCATAAAGCAATATTTTCTTTATCACTGAGACAAGAGGTTGGAATCCTTAGTATAGGGATACATAATCTCTTTTAACTGGTTTTTTTTTCAGCTCAGATCTCTGACTCAGTGTCAGGCCATGTCTCCATATGAGCTACTCATATAGATTCCATTTACAGCTAATGGACAAAAACATGCATCCTGGGATATGATTTTTCATCCTAACCTAGGTATCTATAGTAGATTGGCTGAATTATCCCCCAGAAGTGACTATTTATCTTGATTCATTACCAATGAAACTGAGGGGGTGAATCCTATCCGTATTGCTTTCACTCAAAATTCTCAAGCTGATCCGTGCTGAATTTCAATGCTGTCTTTAGTATGATACAGTAAGAACTGCTGAGTGAAAGGAATGAGGAGATACCCAAAAGAAACTATCTTTTGGTTGTGTATAGGCAAAGATATATCAGGAAAGGCTGATGTGGATGGGATACTACAGATGCTTTGGATGGGATATATGCTCATGACTGTATAATTTACATTATTGCTTGGTCTCCATTATAAGTTTAATTACTTTTTTATAGTTGTGTTTGATTACCAAAAAAAGCCTGTTTGTGCTTTGATTAGCTGACCTGACTGGTCAAAGGGACAGAGGCACATATCACTACCATTCTAGAGGATGACAGAACTGCTGAATATGGTATCATTGAAATTTCTTCTTCATGTCTCTCTTTTTATCCCCTCAATGAGTTCAGTGCCAAAGAATCTGGAAAGACAAAGAAATATACACACACAAGTGCCAGACTTTACTTCATCTGAAATGTAAAGCTTTTCGTTAGGATGCTTGTTTCTTTATTTTTATCCCTTCATCTAGCTTTTTAGTCTGCATTTGTCTCATTCCCTATGTTCTCATGACAGGGAAGGCTGAGTAATAATCCATAGTATAAGAAGAAAGTAAACACAAAGAATTTTTTACATCTTTGGTTATAGCCCTGTATTATTAATATTCTCTTCTGTCCCTATTAATTAATGACAGAACAGTAAATGGAGAAGTGGAATGTGATTATTCATGCTGCTATACTCTTAGCGAGGCTCTGGCATGATTTTGACTTGAGTGACTTAGCAGTTTTCCAGCAGTGTCCCGATGAAGTGGAGGAGTGCTGGTTAGGGACCATTCCCAAGGAGTTTGAATGTGGTGAATGTATTTTGGATGGTAAAAGATTAGCTATGTATGCACCCAAATCATGCCACAGTTGAACTCAGCATTAAATGATTGGACTATCGTCTGTTTTATTCACTCACATGGATGTAGTCACTGAGTAATGTGACTGAAGGGACAAAGGCAGAAAACCCCATAAGCTGGGATAAATGGAGAACACATTTCAGAAGGAACAAGTAAGGCAAATATCAACTATTTACCATGGGTTTACATGGCAAGGTTTTGGTAGCAGGGTGGGCTACAACTTCCAGCAACTTCCCCCATGTTCAGGAGAGCCAATGCCAGCCAGCTCCACTGCTGGCAAAGGCTGAGCCCATCAATGATGGTAGAAAGATCTCTGTGATAACATATTTTAGAAGGAAAAATACAATTTATTGGGCAGAAGTAACTGCAGACAGAGAAGAGTTGAGTGAGAATATGTTAGAGGAACAGGAGGGGTAGGAGATGCTCCAGGCACTGGAGCTGAGATTCCCCTGCAGCCTGTGGTACAGACCATGGTGAGGCAGCTGTGGCCCTGCAGCCCATGGAGGTCCACGGTGGAGCAGAGATCCACCTGCAGCCTGTGGAGGAGCCCACATCTGAGCAAGTGGATGCTTGAAGGAGGCTATGACCCTCTGGGAAGGCTGCAATGAAACAGGCTCCTGCCAGGATCTGTGGCCCTATGGAGAGAGGAGCCCATGGTGGAGCATGTTTGCTGGCAGGACTGGTGACCCCATGGAGGACCCACACTGGAGGAGTCTGCTCCTGAAGGGCTGCACCCTGTAGAAAGGAACCCATGCTGGAGCAGTGTAAGAACTGAAGCCCATGGGAAAGACTCAAACTGAAATTCATGGAGGATTGTCTCCCATGGGAGGGATCCCACAATTGAACAGGGGAAGGACTCCTTTCCCCGAGAAGGAAGCAGTGCGAGAAACAACCTGTGATGAACTGTCTGTAACCCTCATTCCCTTTCTCCCTGCACCACTGGAGAGAGCTGGCAGATCCTGGAAAAGAGGCTTTAATTTGCTTCTCATTATCCTCTTCTGGTTTTCATTGGTAAATTCAAATAATTGCCCCAAGTTGACACTGTTCTGCCTTTGAAAGCAACTGGTGAGTTATCTCTTCCTGACTTTATCTCAGCTCAGGAGGGAAATTATAAGATTGGCTTTAGTGGACACCTGGCATCTAGTGAGAGTCAACCCTGCCCAATCAAGCTACTCCAGTCAGCCAAGTACACAAATACAGGGGACCTCAAAAAAGAGAAAATGGTGACTCAATGGCTCTTAGCAAGCTGCAAAGAGTCTTTAGTACCGTCTTTTTATTTGCCATCTATGTGTACATAGCCCATGTGACTGAAGTGTGTAAGAATGAGAGTACCAGTCAGCTGTAAATGCAGGAAATGTATGTTACCAGATATAGATCACCTTTTATATCACTATGGCATCTGGAAAGATATTTCCAGTGAGGCTCTTTCAAGTACCTGTCCACCTGAAGACCTCACACTGCTCCCATTTTAGAATTTGAGTGATTTCACACTGCTGTTCAGATCTGCACTGGAATATCTGTCCTGAGGATGAAAGCTTGTATCTCTTAAAAGGGGAGTATTTGCTGGACAAATGTAACAACCTACGTAATTACATACATTTCTATACATTTCCAACTAAATATGTACCTACTAGCTAGGATGGCAGTGGCTTTGTTGCCAGTCTCACAGGGCCTAAATAGAGTTCAGCAGCACAGCCTCAGTGCATGGCTGAAATCTGTGTGCTGAGAATAACTATCCTCACAGAAACAACAAGCAACAAACAAATAAATCAAATAACCACAATAGCCAGCTGTCCAAAATGTATGCATGTAGATACATAGACAACCTTACACCATACAAAATTAAAACCTGAGTCTGAGTCTTGTTTCAGGATCCTTCAGTCTAGAACCTATTTTGCCGGAGTCCTCTGGTGAAAGTAATGTATGTGAGATAAAGTCAATACCTTTACTTCTGCCTGAAACTATTTATGTTGGTTTTTTTTTTTTTTTCACTTTATCATATTGCTCCCTCAAATTTGCCTTTTGTGTGACGATTTTTAGATTCTAATCTCATTAATTTAACTTTCTGTGCATTAAAGCATCTGAGCCAATGGAATGAACCTATTCAACATGTTTTGTATCTGGTGCTGTATTATGTTTTATGACTTAAAATGAATTTATTAAATGGAACTGCATCGAATCCATTCCTAAAACTCAGATAAACTGTGTACATTATTTCTACATTGCCCATCTTCTTGATGTGCAATTTGCAGATTTCAAGCAAAACACTTACTTGCCAGAGGACAGTAATTCTTTCTTTAAAAAGTACAGTGCTATTAATTTTAGTTATGCATTTTTTAAAAAGTTAGTAATTTGGGTTCATTGCTGTTTGTATCTTATACAGACATCAAGTATAGTTTAAAAATCCTTATTTACAGTATTATAAAAAGTCTGAGAGAGTCCACACATATTGGATGGGGTTCTAAAAGTGCTCTGAATGTGTCTAGTTCTGATTCTACTAATTGTCGGATCTCAAGATCTCAGTCCTGAGATGCTGAGCCTCCGAGACCCTGGGGGGGCTCGGGACTCCTGGAATGTTGCCAGAAGTGTCTGGTAGATGGACTTTAACCCTACACAGGAGACGACAAGGATGAGGGCTTCACAGGGTGAATGGTGAAGGGATTAGTTAATTAGAGGGTGAGACACAAGGTTTAAGATTTATGTACAGGGGGGTTTAGAGGAGTAAGATGGAGGAATTGGGGTGTGTCCTGTCCTTCTTCTTCTTCCTCTTCTCCTCCATCTTCTTTGGCCACGGTGGCACTCCTGGATTGGTTATTACTAAGAGTACACCGAGTTATAACAATAGATGGTATTGGGGAAAAATGATAAATATTGTATACGTAGCAAGGGGTATAAAGATACGTGGCGGTCAGGGGGACGACACAGTGTGCCCATGGCTGACTGCTGAGCGGATCTCTGGTGGCTGAAAGAACATCTTTTAGATAAACAATTAATAAACATAAAACCAGAAAGAAGAACTGAAGCCTCTTCTCGTCTTTCGATACGCGGGCTGCCCCAAGGCCACCCCGGGCCTTTCCAGGCCCCTCAAACAGCCGAGATAAAGCCGGACAACTAATGACAATGATAAAGAATTCTATCATTAAGAAAATAAGACACAGTAAGCTACTTCACATCATGAACTATAGGAAAATGCTCACGTATAACCAGGGAGGAGAAAATATAACAGAAAAAAACTGTGCTGCATTGCCTGTCAGTGTGGGTATTTTGTTCAGCCCTGATCTTCCATCTTAAAGCTTTTTAACTGTTAATTTAAAGATTCTTTACTGCAGCTTTCACATCTGTCATTTCCTGCTGTCCATGAAGGAATCCTAACAGCATATTTCATTTGCTCTCTGCAGTATTCCCATGCTCACTTCTTAAGTGTTTCTTTACATCTTTCTGCATTTTTCTTTCCTGCATAAGCCGTGTCATCCCTTTTATATTTGGAACTTATTGTTTCGATCTCTGGGTCTGAAGACCCTCCAGCTGCTGAATCAATTTTTTTCTTAAACTCATAACATATCTTTAATGAGGATTTCAACATAAATCACTTTTAAAAAATCTTACAGATAGCATCAGTAATTTCTAAAACACTTTCAGATTAGACTTCTCATGTTGCATGTTGTGTAGAAAAGAACAATCATATTCCTCTACTTCTTGGTGATACAATTACATCTATACCCATCTGTGCCTTAAACTGGGAGACACCTTAACACCAATCAGTCGTTCAAAGCTCTGCTCTGATGTGTACAGCTCCAGTCTTACAAAGCTCTCTGCCTATCTGCTATTTAAGCACCAAAAGATTCTAGACACTGGGTCTTTTCATACATAACTTTCCAGACAAACCTAATCCAATAGCTATGCTCTAATGTACACCTGAAAGAAGAAGGCTTCCCATGAAGCGTTGCTTTGATTGGCTAGCCTAATTTGTAGCCAAGAAAAGAATGGTTTGTTTCCTCTTTCATTTCCCCTGCTCACCCCCATTTGCCCATCGCCCAGGTGAAACACATTGTTTAGTGGGTAACTCACTAAGGAAACAGAAGAGTAAAAGCTCTCATGGTTTATATAGATTCCATATCATATTTCCCAAAAACATTTGCTAGTCACCAGAATAAAAGCTAGACTGGATTCAAGCTCCATTAGGGAGCTAAAAACACAAGAGTAGAGTAAGACCCATACTTTAAGACCCACACTTTTTTTTAATGCTAATTGGTCATACAAAAATACAATGTGTTTATTGTAGATGTTATACAATGACACTTGCCTTGAAGAGAGAAATGCAGTGTCTCTTCCCTGTGCCCACGACTGATTTTGTAGCCTAATATTAAGAAGTCAAGCCATAAGATGGTTACAAGGTCCCTGGAGCAGAGACAGAACTCAGCATGGCTTGCATCCTCAGGAGAATGATCCCCTTTGGCCTACAGCAGTCCTTGAGTGCTTTTTCTGGGGTGTGACAGAGCTCCATCACCGTGTGTGAGAGCAATCCCTACAAAGCAAAGCAGTCACTAGCACACAACCTCCTGCGCTAGGAACAAAGGACATGTGGCATTGAACTCCTGCATCACTTGCTACACTCAGCTCAGGCACCTGCATTACAGATAGGGGCACAATCTTCATTCCATTCTATTGTGAAACATTTATCTTGTTCCATAAATGTAACAGGATCCTTGGATCCTAATCCTAAAATTCCAGTTTCTATTCATCTAAAAGTTGTCCTTTTTGCCTGTATTTCCAGGGAAGGACGTTCATAGACTGTGCTCACCAGATAATAAACAAACACTACTATAAAGTTTAGTATACTTTTTATAAGTCCAACTTCAGCCCTATCCCTAAAAATCATTCCATAATAATGATCTGATATTCTCTATTTCCATTATTACTTTTTAAAATATATTTTTCTCTTAATGATCTGAGGGCAAAGTTTTATTCAACACATTGCAATAGAAGAAGAAACAATTTTTAACTTTCCACTGGATGCCAGCCTTAAAGTTGAACAATGTTTCAATTATTGCAGATGACAGAATGACAATATTCTGTAAATCTTCAGCCCAGTTTTTTACTTGGTGTCCAAGAAATTGCTTAGCAGATGTACTTGTTTATACAGAACTCTATAATAAGTGGAGGCAGTTGGTGGAACAATAGATTTGATACAATAGAAATCTGAAGCAAAGTAGTTGCACAGCTTGCCTTAAAGTATATGAATAGTAAGGAATCTCACCACATATGCTTTGTAATGACAGAACCCTAGTCTGACAAGGGCCTGAGCAGCTTTGCAAACACTCCTGTGTTAGGTGAATGGAAGTGTTCATGACACACAGACCTTGCCCTTGTTCTGTCAGCAATCAATCCCTGTCTGTGGAGCACGAGGAGAATGTCTGCTTGATTTGTCTGGTTTTGTAATTGTAAGTTCAGTTCTTCTGTGGCATTACTTTAATGTCACAGCAATCCTAGTACTTACCCTTCCTATTTAATAGTATAGGCTGAAAAATAAAACTTTTGGGATGAGAGAACTATCACATGATGAGTTCACCTAATAAACCCTGACTAAATCTTGAGTTGTCAATCCTGTTAGCTTTCTCTGACAGAGCCACCACAAACTTTTGCTATAGCAATAATGTTTACTGCAGACAGCATACAATATATGACACGCTCTCCATGTGGTGGAATGGATACTTGAAATGCTTCATGTTAGTGACAATTTTCAGTGCTTTCTGCATGAGGCCTTAATGTAACCACACAATTGTGAGGATTTCAGTACCAGTGACCAAACCCAGCCTCCTTTAGGTAGTTTCTTTCCTATCATTAGTTTTGTTTTGTTTGTCTGTTTGTTTGGGTTTTTTGTATTCTGATACATGATTTGGACTTCCTTGCTGTTCAGCTTGCTAAGAACAGTGGAATCTGTAGCTCCCAGAACCTACTGTCAAGAGAAAAAAATTGAATACATTAATTTACAGAAGGGCAGGTATTTCTTGTGATAAAAAACACTACATCATATGTGATATCAGTGACAAAAGAAAAAAATTCAATTGCTTTGAGACCTATAAGGAAGAGATGCGTCCATAACACAAAAGTCCTCAAAAGTATATAAAAGTACATATACATGTTCATTAAACATCAGTGTTTTTGTTTCAAAAGAATTCTTTTTTAGGTTTATCTGTTTCAGTTAAAAAAAAATTCTGTGATTTGAGGCCTTTTCTAGGACTGCAAATTTGATTTGTGAGAATGGACATGGATCAGAAGAAATTATCAATCCAAGCTGTAATTTTATTTCATTTTATTATCTCCTGGGGGAGCTCTAATAAGGCAAAATTGAGCTACCAAATAAAGTTCTCTGCTTTTCAGGGTAAAAAGCTACCGTTTGTGTTCACTCTTTTAGGACAAAGACTGTAAGCCCAGGGAGAATTGTGAATTGAGAGGGTCATCAAAATTGCTCGTAGAGCTGCACTCTAAACACAAGAGGAAAACCAGGAATCTCCAATACTGACCAAGCAAATGTTATTTTAAAGAATCATTACATCTGTAGTGTCCAGAAGGATTCACACAGAATCTGTGGTCACTGTGTAAGGTGCAGTATAGTGTGGGCAATGGACTCTTTGAAGTAGCACTGTGAAAGACAAAGCAATTCAAAGAGAGATCATGAAGAGCTCAGTTTTGTACAACCCCTGAATATGTTTCTAAAAGTGACATATTCCAGATGTGAGACCTTCTACAACAGCGTCAGGTCATTTACAAATATGGATGCAAAGAGCTGCTATATAAATTGAGCTTATTATTGGTTCTTTAAAGCACTACATTATATAACCAACTGGCTTCTTGGCACAATTGTGCCAAAACCAGATCATTGGCAATGAACAGGTCACAGAGAGTCTAAGTGAGAACAGAGCTACACCTCAAAGACTACAGGACTTTAATTTCTTCTCTAATCCATCTTATTCCAGAAAGAATTAATTTTACAGTAAGATCTTGTCAGACATCAAATGAAATAGGAAAAAGTCAAGGATCTACTCAGCATTTTTCTGCAGACAGAAGGATGCAATGGAAATGCAGAAAAGACAGCCTTTCCCTGAGGAGTGCAACCCCTGAGAATCCAAAGCAGTGCTGCACAAACATGCTTCCTTTCCAAACCTACTGCTCTGGCAAAACTAGAAAAAGCACTGGTCACAGACAAGCCCTGAAACAATCTGACAGTACAAGGGCCCAACATCACATGTTCAGCTAACACTGAATGAAGGGATTAGTGTATTAGAAACACAATAAAGCAGCCCCATGCCATGTGAAACAGTTTCAGAATAAAGCAGCACTGAAGTCTCAGATGTGGTGCTGAATGTGCTCCTTGATGCTTTTACCAAGGCCTTCAGTTCAGACCATGAACACTTTAAGTATGCCAGTGTCCTCTACAGAATTTCTGCTTACATCAACTGAAGTCGTGTATGACAGACATCTATAATCTGTCTCATCAAAGGTTAATAATCTCCTTACATTGCAGAAAGCTATAATTGAATAATTTGCTTTTGGAGGATATTCCACATTATCATTTAAGTCCTTTTGTTTGTAGGAAAGGAGTTAAATACATAAGATGGAGAGTTAAATAAATCTAAACTTTTAGACACAGCCCAGAAGTTTTACTGAGCTTCTGAGTTAAAAATTCAAATTGAAGGAAGTCGTCTAAAATAGTTCTTCAAACAGAGAAAACTTAGGGATGACATGTGCAACATATCACCTCACATAAATGGAACTCCACTGACATAAAGCTATTCTTGACTTGTCTTGATGCAAACAACTCAGTATCAGACCCAATCTTACTTCAGAGAATTTAAAAATTATGTTTAAATAATGCTGTTTAATGAGTTTAAATTATGTTGTCTATGTATAGTAAAGACCTTGAGCATGGAACACAGTAAAAAGCAGAACCTTCTAACACTTGAGTCATATTTAAGTAATCAACAAACCATCCAACTGAACAACCAACCAACCAACCAATCAAACAATCAACCACAAAAACGTAACAATAACAAAAAGATCCAAACTTTTTCCACAAGAACTAGAAGTATCCAGGGGGTATTTACCAGCTAGCTGTTTCCCCACCCTACTCCAACAATCTTGGGGTTTCCAGGCCTGAACTACCAGTACCAAATGTTTTAATTGCATTATTTCCAGAAAAAATTTTTAGTGAAAATCCTGAGTCTGAATCTCTCAGTATGAAATATAAACAGGTAAACAGCAGAACATGTTGAAATCCGTGCTTGCTTCTTCAATGGAAAAAGCAGTTATCACAGATTCACAGAATATTCTGAGTTGGAAGGGAATTCCAAGGATCATTGAGTGCAACTCTTAAGAAAGTGGCCTATAAAGGGATCGAACACACAGTTTTGATATTATTAGCATTATGCTCTAATCAACTGAGCTAATCTCAGTATCAATAAAAGCTCTTATCCTGAGCCTTGACTCAACAACTCCCTGGCTTGAGCATTTAATGAGACCAGACTGGTAACTAGACCAGAAACATAACTTGAACTTTTTATCCAGAAGAATGCAATGGCCAGGAAAAATGTCGTCCAGCAGCAACTCCTAACTTTTTGTTTACTTCAAGTGGCTATTATTAGAGTGTGAGACACCCTAAGCACACGGTATCTTCTTTAATCAAGGTATAGTACAGCAGTAAAATGTATTAGGAAAGAGTTTACATCTGCTTTGTCTCATGTAAATATGTAAATTTTTTTTAGTCTCCTTTGGCCCTGAAAAAGACCCTTTTTCCCATACACATTTTCCTAGGCAGTGAAATTATGCTTTCTGTCTCTTAATTTAAAGCTATAATTTACTTCTACTAGGTGTTTTGTCTGTGAGTACACATGAATGTAGCTCTCCGCTCTGATTAAGACTGATCACCTACTGTGTCCATCAAACAGATGACCACTTTCCTTCTAGCAGTTTGAATAAATGAACATGATTAGTGGTCAGTAGGCTGACAGATGACCTTGCTAATACAGATAGGTTGTCTTAATTTCATCAAGATGTTTACATTATCAGGAGTGCTTTCAGCAGCATGCACAGCTGGAAAGATGTGTGGCAAAATGTTTTCCTCAGCGCATGGGCTTCTTTCATCTTTTAGATTGGTGTTTGCATCTTTTCTTGCTTAGAGGACACAAGTGCTTCAGAAACAATCTGCTATGGGGATCAGGAAGATAGTGGAGGGCAATAACAATCTGGTAGATGGATTTCACATTTTGAGGGTCTGTCTGTGTTGAGCTCATGCAAATGAAAGAAAAACAAAACACTATGAAGTTTTTTTAAAAAAATCCTACAATTTAAACAAATGTTGTTGGATTCAATGATCTTAAGAGGTCTCTTCCAACCTAAAAATTATATTATTCTATGAAATATGAAAACAGGTAGAACATCTATGTCCATGTGCTAGTTTTTCTTATCAGAAAAACCTGTACTGTGTCTCCTTTGAATACACACTGCTATCTGTGGTTTAAAGCGATTTCTGAAGTGCATTTCACTGGAAAAATTCAGTGCAATACCACATATTAGTATACTGGTTATGCCAATTACTTTGAGTTCAAAAGAAAGTGTAAGGGACCATCTAAAAGACTCCTAATTCACCTGTTGAGAAACTGTAATAATTTCTGTAGCATCATCTGTGAAATGGCTTTGAATGATGTATCAAATTTCCTTAGGTCTAGAATCAACCTAACTCCTCCTGTTCCTGATTAGAAAATACCTGGCGTACAAGCAGTTTGAATGTCTTCCTGCAATATGGACTAAATGGCTCCTTGGAACATCTATTCCAGGACCTTCTCCAAGGGAGTTTTTTTTGTTTTTTAATAGAAAAGCATTGTGAAATGGTCTTCAGGATCCAACTACCTGAAGCAAGCTCATCTCAGAAGAAGGTACTTTGGTTTGTCTTGAAAACTGAAAGGACACTTGAGTTTTTAATCCAAAGGTTCTTGGCAGTTGCCATCACAGAGAACGGGTGCTTCCAAAGAAGCCTTTACTCTCACTCCTTCCCATTTGTATTTCAATTTATTGGTTAGGCTATCACAGGTAACACAGGTCATCTCTATCTTTCCTTTTTTTCCCTGGGACAGAAGAGTAATCAGAAAGATTCATCTTTCCTTTAGCAGTTGTGCTGAACATAAGGGCTTCTCAAGTCTCTTTATAGATGGGTGGACAAATACCTGCTCTTCAAAGAGATTCAGATTTAATGGAAATTTAGAGGATATGCTAGCTATTGATGGAGAGTTTAAAACATGAATTTTGGTTCAAAGGATTGTGTAGAGAAGTACAAGCACAGAATTTAGGACCCATCAGAAAAAGTTTAGTTGTTTTTTTTTCCTTGTAGTGATTTTCAGAAAGGCTGTGATGGTTTCAGTGAATGCACAAGTATTTCCAATAGGAACTGTTTATCTACATTACCTGTATACTACCTACATCTGCTGAGAACCCCATCCAAAATTGCCATTCCTTTAAGCAAAAAGGAATGGGCAATGACACAACAGTGACAGACCTGAGTTTCCAAGGATTTACCCTTTTCTTCTAGAAAACTGAATTTGACCTAAGAAACAGTAAAATACCTTACTCTTACAGTCCTACCCTCTCCCTTCCCCCTCCTCCCCATTTCTGCCTCTATAGTCCTGTCCTATACATGCTGATGGAATTCTTCTGTCACCAATACTTATGATTTTAACTGTTTCGTTCACCTAGATTATAGCTACTTCTGGAAATTTTCTGAACTGCTATCATCTACAGTACTAGTGACAGAAACCTTCATGAGAACTGTGTAGGCATCCTGGTGACCAGTGGATAATTCTGCATTTTGTTTCTAGGGACAGGAATACTATGGCACATTAAGACCTCCTGCTAAGGTGACTTATAAGGTGGTTTTCTACAATATTGTAGTGAACCTTGTAGTGAGCAGCAAGTGATTGACTACTTAATTCATAGCTGACAGATCTAATTTTCCATATAGTCAATATGTAAAGCAAAGAGTCATATTCAGGCCATGTCGTTTAAGAATACTTAATTTTGCACCTTATTTTTCTGGAAAATCAGCAGTCCAAATTCTATCAATGCAGATTATGCTACAAGCAGGATAAAGTGAAACATCTATATCCCTACTGGAAACCATAGGAAAGAAACTATTTTTAAAATATGATTTATTGATTAGACTCTAGAACTTACAACAACCAAACTGTCATTACTCTTTACTCTTTGGTATAGTCATAAGGAATTCCATACTACCTTCCTAATCAATTGCTAGAAACTCTTCCTTGTAAATCATCTCTGCTCTAACTAGGACTGTTGCATGCTGACAACTGTGTTGATATTCAAAAGGATCATTAAATATTTCTCAAATAAAATCCTATAATCACTTCCCTGATTTCAAGAGGAATTTTTCTTAATGACTAATCATTTATATAGAACATATATTTATTTATTATTATACTTTTGTTTTATTACGGCAATCGCATGAGTTCCTAAGAAAAACTTACTTGTGTAAGTTTTAATTTCAAGTAATGCGCAGAGCAGCTAATAGAGGTACCTTTGTAAATTTTTTGCAGTTCTTAACCACAGCCTACTATATATGGAAGGAAAGCAGTCAAAAAACAATGTCAGCCTCTTCACATTGATTAGGACCACTAACTGCATGTGTAACTGTGTTAGAATAAGTAAACCACTGTGTTTCATTATCATAGAAAAATAAACTGAGGCTCAAGCCTGCTGGCTTGCCAGAAGCAATTTTCTTGAGCTCTTGAGTTTTGCTTTAGGTTTTTTTTTTTTCCTTTCATCATTTTTGATAGTGTAGATTCAAAGTTTTAATGTCAGCTGAAATCACAGCAGCAGTTGCACCATAATCTATACACCAACAAACTTAGTCACCACTATTTTTAAAGAAACTGCTAGACAACCCGCACTTGCTCATCAAGAGAGCAACAGCAGTTGCACACCAGCCTGATCTAACACAGCTTCTCTTCCAGGTTCTGAAACAGCAGAGTTCCCTGCAAAAGGAAATTACTTCCTTGTTGCATCAAACTCACGCCACTTTTAAGACTGACAATTTATCCTCTACCGATTTTGTGGTAATTCAGGCAATTGAGGAAACGCTACAGATGCAGTATCTCAGAAAACTCTGACAGCCACCCAGCTGGCCAGCATCTCACCCAAAGAGAAAGAACACTTCCAAAGTCTTTAAGATTTAAGATCTGACCTTACAGAATGCTGAAACAAAAGTCACACAACTTTCATACCTGGTTCCTAAGAGGAATCCAACTGAGGAGTGCTGAAAGCTTTTCTTATATTTTTATTGGTTAGAAAGGTGAATCTACCCAACCAAAAACGTGTTCCCTGGAAATGGGAACAAAATACTTTTTAGATAGCTCATTAATTTTTGCATGATTCCTTCATTTCACCCCAGTGCATTATGATGTCTGTCATCAGCATAAGGAGTAAATGGACAGTGATTACATATTTTGAAAGTATTATATAAAGTCCAATACCCCAAAAAAAGAGAAAGTTGAATAGGCTAATGGCAATGCTACTGCATTAATTTGGTTACTACCAGTAACCTGTATGTCTAAATGGCATTTATGCCATGGCATGATAACAAAAATATATAAACTTTAGAAAGACGTTATCTATGTAAAACTGTCACTCACTGTATTTTTTATAGAATCAACTAAAGCACACAAATTGAAGTCTAAAAGAACCAAAGTATATTATAATAGTTAGTTCTGAATAGTTTTTTACAGTGGGGGGAAGTATAGGGCAAAATTTTCAATGGGAAGAGGTCCATTTTTGCTCACAAAAATTATCTGCAAACTTGTGACAGAATTTATGTGGGCAATTGTTGACACCCTGTACACAGATCTAGCAAATACCCTTGCAAATGATCAGTACAGGCACCCAGCTGTAGCTGATGCTTTGCTTGTACCTTGGTGAATATTCTCCTGGTAACTGCATGCATTAATCCACACTAGGATTACATTTTATGCAAGCATTTTTAGCACAAACATACCTCCACCCTCCTTGTTTGAACTGTGAGTGCTGGTGTATTAAAAACATTTGGAAGACAGACTTATTAAAATAAATGTTAAGAGAACACAGTGGGGTATATTTTCAGTGTGGAGCAGAGAGATTTAACTGCATGACTTCCATTAGCTTTAATGAGAACTGAACAGCTAAATCCTCACACACCACACTAGAAGATTAACCCATAAAACACACATTGTTTACTTTTTACTAATACTCTGATTATTACCACGTTCTTCCTCCTCCTCCTCTTCTTCCTCCTCTTCTTCTTCCTCCTCCTCTTCATCCTCCACATCTTCACCTTCCTCTTCATCCTCCTCCTCTTCCTCCTCAATCTCCTCTTCTTCTTCTCGATCTATCTCCTCATCATCCTCCTCCTCGTCACCTTGCTCCTCATTATCATCAGAATATTCCTCCTCCTCTTCATCCTCTTCCTCTTCTTCCTCTTCCTTTTCATCCATCTCCTCTGTTCCATCAGTTTCATAGCACTCATCTACTGAAGAGTTGTCTGCTTTAACCACAAAGGGTTTTCTTTTGGGGGCTGGTTCTTGGGGTTGTTTATCTTGTGTTTTTCTTTTTTTTGCCAATGGGCAGCCATAAACACTGTTCAAAAATAAAAGATAAAAATTATAACATTATCCCTCAGATTTTATTTAGTCATATAGTCATATTCTAGTTCTACATCATGATTAGTTGCTGTTCACAAAATGCATGTTTTCAAAGTAAAGTTATGTTTAGGCAATGATGACCACAGGGAAGGACACAAAACCTGCGAAAATGCAGCTGGCTATTATTTGCCTGAAAATGTCACACATACACGACAGCGCAACAGTTTCAGAAGTGATACAAATGTGTGTTTCTCCTCCTCATTAATTTTTATCTTCTACATTATTTATCTCCTTTCTAAGGCAGATGAATATAGTTATAAAACCAGCAACCTTGTCCTACCTGTAGCTAGCAGTACAAAATTCAGGAATAAAGCAATGCTTCAAAATTTTGTAGTGTTCAGTATTTTGATTGTGTGCAATTATGTTTCAATTCAATGATGTTTAAATAATAAAAAATATGATCACACTTTGAATGATGTTGTCATTATTATACATAATAATGTAATAATAAAAAAAATTAATGAATCGCTCTTAAATTCCCCACTCTGTTTGTCTATAATATGCTACAAGGCTGGACAAATGGGAAAGCAACACAACCAACACAAATAATTATCATGGCCAGTGTTACAAGTGTTCTCATATTAAAAAAAAAATCCTATCAATAAATAAAATCTTTTGTCAATGAAGAAGGACTTTTCAAAATTGAGTACCACTTTCTTATGTATCATTTTAATGCATTTTAACAGAAATAGTATTTCAGAGTCCTAGTTTTCTACCAAAGTAGCCACCTGTTTCTCAAAGGTCACATAATCTGGGTTTGTTGAACCTGAACTCCCTTGTGTAACCTCTACAACCTTCTGTGCAGAGTGACTGCACACACACATTATTTTTTGTTTAAAGAACTTCCTCTTTGAAGTTTTTCATTGTGTGATTATAACATTACTCAAGCTGTATCAGTTTTTAATCTTCTTCCTGTGATTAACTAGTTTTGGGATATTTCAACTGTTTTTCATAACCTTTTCCGCATATCTATTAATAACTTACCCTTTCATGTTATATTCTTTCTCCCTTTTTCCCAATACTCTGAGGATCTCTTATTTTCTTCCACTCTAATAATGCTTCATATTCTCTTGACAAACCACTGAAAAATCTGGTGCCTCACCACATTTCATACTACAATATGTGGTGTCCTCCTAGTCTTGATCATGGTCCAATTTAGTTGCATCCCAGCAGATATGCATCCCAATTACTTAAACTGCTACTTAGGTAAAAACAATTCTATTTAAGCACTCAATCACTTTATTTAAGTGCCTAACTTAGCTATTGTCTTACCTAAATTTCAAATCACTTGTTCACAGTCTACCTGGCACACACATATCCAAGGAACATAGAGTCACAAAATATGGTATTCATGAAAAACCTGCTACAGGAGATCTCTGTGCAACACGGGCAACTTTCTCTCTGTGGGGACAATAGGTGTCTTTGAAGTCTAAGCCAGCATGCCTAAAAACACCTGCCTTCATTAACACTATATAGAAATACTGCGTAAATTTTAAGTACATCCATCTAGCCAGATTCTAATGCACCTCATTTGGGATTAGGGTAGTAATCCTAGCAGAATATGGATTCCAGACACCTGCATCAAAGTTGAGGCCTAGTGGTGCAGGCTAGAGGGGGAATAGATCCACAACCTCCAGATTCCAAAGCCATATTCCATCCAGAAGGAATTTTCAGTGGAAGACCATCCTCTTATGGAAGATGAGCCCCAGTGCACCTGGAAGCAAGAAACTCTGATGCAACAGGCAAGCAAAAACCCAAATCTTCACTAATTTTAAGAGCCCTAAACCTGAAAAAATAGGGAGCCCTAAGCTTCTAGTGTTTTCTCTTTGGACTACATTTGTTTCTATCTAATGACACTTCGAAGTAAAACCTATAAATATAGAAGAAATCCTTGTCCTAGATCACCACTACAGTTCAGTGCCAAATTACTGTCCTGCCTCTTGTTCTGTTGAGTCCTCCTCTTGGTCAGGACCCAGCTGCCCAGAAACAAGGGGAAACGCAGGACATGGTTCCATGGAAAAAATTCTACATAATCACAGTCAAGCCACAAACAGAAATTAATCTCCAACAGTCTGGACACTGCATAATACCTGGGGTGAACAGGAAGCACTGTTTCTTGTAGTTCTGACCACTCCAGGTATATTTTGGTACTTTCCCTGGTGCTATGGGGTTTCAGCAGCTGCCTATTTAAATTCTCTGCGTGGAGCTCTGAGAAAAGGCAGATAAATTTTTCCTCAGAACTAGAATTTCATAGTGTGTGCTGTGCTGAGGAAAATGGCTGGATAATTAGAGAGGAATCTGTTTCACTTACATGTCTATCAGAGGTTGCATCCTGGAAAACAAGAGTTGATCACATCCTGAGGCTCAGGCAGGTTTTAGAAACTTGCACATGAGTTTATTTATTATTTAAGAGACAGGTTAACATTTACTGAATGGATGTGTCCTGCTTTCTTGGTTTCTGTTCCTTCTCTTTCGGATGCATGCTACCCTCACTATAGCTTCTTCAACACCATTATTTCTTAAATATGTGTTCTCAAAATCCTGGTCTTTATTTCCAAAGACGTGAGTAGGCTTACCCCCAGAAATCTGAATGATTTCCTTTCTTCCTCTTATTATAACCTTCTTAGAACTTTGCACCGATGACACTTCAGGCAGCTCTGAACTAAAAGGGCACCCAGAGGTGTGTAACTGCGAACATTTTTCCCCACTGGCATTCATACAAACTATAGTTTTTTATAGAATCATGGAATGGCTTGGCTTGGATGGGACTTTAAAGACCATCTACTTCCAACTCCCCTGCCACGGGCAGGGACACCTTTCACTAGATCAGGTTGCTCTAAGTCCCATCCAACCATGGCCATTTTGTCACACTAAAGCCAGAACATCAATTTCATCCTGATCCAATCTTTTTTCATTTAAGAATACCAAGTACTTGTAATGCCCCAAAACTATCTCTTTTGCAATTCACAGAAATGTAAGAAGTGAGGCAAAGGACGGGGGCTAACAAATACATCTATTTTGGTTTGAACTGTTGTTTAATTTTTGTATTTGACAACTACCAAGAATTGCACGACTTTTTAGATACAAATTATTGGTCAAAGGTAGAAAGAAATCATCACTGGCATTTTTTGCCTTTAGGATTTTGTCACATCTTTATGGTCTTCTATACAATATATTATAAAGTTTGTGAGAATCTATGGCATTACTCGGGATTCAGGACCCCCTGGTAAGTGCATAACTGGCAATGGAAATCAATTCCACTTAGCTGCATGAATGACTTTGATGCTTTTATAAAGCTCATTAAATAACTATTTGGAACTCAGCTATTCAAGTAAAGTTGTGAACCTTGACTTTAGTTTTATCTTTATGAATCTATGGTCAGTGCCTTTCCTTATAGAATTAAAACTCAGGATACATCAGCAACTACAAGAAACAAGTACTTGTATATTGTAGTGGCTGGACCCAACATTAAGGCTTAGAAATATGTAGTTTTTCTAAGGAAATGGGTTACGCTAGTTTAAAAGAATCACAGAATGGTTTAGTTCGGAAAGGACCTTAAAGATAATCTATTTGAACCCCTCTGCCATGGACAGGGACACTTCTCACTAGACCAGATTGCTCAAGGCCTTGTCCAAGGTGGCCTTGAACATTTTCAGGGATCCACAACCTCACTACTCATAGCAAAAAATTTCTTCCTCCTATCCAGCCTACATTTCTTTTCTTCCAGTTTCTATTCATTATTCCTTTTCCTATCACTAGTTAAATTCCACTCAGCTTTTGTAAACTCTCCTAGTTAATTTGTACCAGATATTCTGCAACCCTGGCTCTGGTTTTGTCTGGACTTGGATTTATACTTGATAAAGCTACCATTGCAATGATTTTTCATATAAAACCTTTGCAATGCTGGCTTGCACTGGCTTCCTTCTGCCTTATAACTGTATACCTCACACAGATTATATATACCTTATGTACTGAAGACTTCATAGACTGAAAGAGTTTAAAAGCCCCTCACCATGTGTTTCAGAAACCTGGGAAACAGGCCACCAGACCTGAAGCCTACTGTTAATAGCTGCCCTATTTTCTTCTTTTTCTTTTTTAACCTGCTCCACTCTCATCCTCTGTTTCATTAATTTTTCACATTCTGCCTCCAGGACACTTCTCTGTGTTTCTGGCGTGTTCCCTGTGGTTTCCCAGTGAGCACACCAAGGGGAAGGCTGCGCTGGCTTCCCAGCAGACTGCCACTGACTTCCCCATGTATGGAGATGACAGTCTCTCCCACTGACCTCCTGCTCCTCATATATTTGTGAAAGCTGTTATTGCTTGTCCTAACAGCTTCTGAAATTTTCTCTGCATTTTCAATTTTGGCTTCTGTGATCATCCCCTTATTTGGTTATTTTTAGATTTGTTTATCCCTGCTCAGAGCATTGACCCCATTGATTTATGTGTCATGTCTGCCTTCATCCATTCTTTCATTGCTCCCTGTATTCCCCTGGTCAGCTGTGTTTGTCTTACTTTCTCCTCACGCTTCAGCTCTCTTGGCTTTCAGCAGGGTATATATCTGGGCTTCCTGAGACACACTTTCAAATATTCTGCACTGCTCTGCTGTGTGTCTCAGTCATCTCTGGTTTTTGGAATATGTCATGAATAATTCTTGTGGAAAGAATGTTGTTGAATTTCATAGTGATAAGCTCCAAGAGGACATATAGACATTAATAATTGAAGAAATGGAAGAAATAATATATAACTTTATACTCCTTAGTTAGAAGATGACTTATGGTATTTTTTAAACTTTCATGCAATTTTTCTCCATTAAAAACTTTATGATGCTACTCACTGATACATTCAGCAGGAATATAGTTCAGGAAATAGGCATTTTTTGTCTAGACTTGAATATATTGATTTTTAACATAATTTATTACTATTATAATTTTCAGTATAATTAGTAGGGTTGTTATTTCTAATCTATAACAATTAACATATATATTTAAATATACATAGTATAAGTCCAAATAAATATGCAAGGTTTTCTAAATCAGATTACTGACCAATATTTTCCCCCCCTTAATATGACAACTTTCACACTAAAGTTGGAACATGACACCTTTATCTGGAGGAGGTTCTCAGAGGAAAATGAGAAAGGGAGGTTATATGACTATTAAGAGTTCAGTCAACTTTAAATACCCAGCCTGGATAAAGTAATTCCTATGTGCTATGTTTACCAGCATTCTTTTTTTAGTTGTATCTCTTTTCTATTGAATCTATTATTTCAGATGACTCATGCTACAGGACCCAAGTAAAGAAAAATAAGATAATACCAATGTTATGCTCTAAATATGAGTAACAGTTTTTCTTGGAGTATTGTTATATTTTTCTTTCTTAATAGTATTTTGAAAAATTTTGTGAAACCTTTTTTCAAACTAAGAAGTATCCCTAGAAACAGTGTTCTCATTCTTTTTTTTTAATGCAAGAATTCAATTTAACAGAAACCAAAACATTTGGTAGGGAATAGAAGCCAAAAATTTGCTATGCAAATACCTAATGAGGTTATCAAAAAGACTAAAATAAGTATTTCAGTAACTGAAGTGGTTGCGAGGTGAAATTTTATCATGTACCATTTCTAAGATAGCAAATTAGGAAGTATATGCTTGGAAGCAAACTTCTGGTTAAGGCTTCAGGCAGAAGGTTCCCAAAGCATCTATACTTGTCCCACTGGATATTGTTCAGTATTATTTTTGGTTTGGGCTGCATAATATCCAAGTCCAGACCTCCAGATGTAGAGTTTTAGGGTACTGAGAAAACAGGCATTTATCAGGTAAGTCCTCTAACAAATCCAGCCACTCTCATGGCAGTGACTGTTAGCTTGAAAGGGACGATATCATCAATTGATGGAAGCTGACCTGAAAATAAATATTTAGATTCCAGCAAACCCTACAGCTTAAATTCCCTTCACTCCAGTAGGAAGCCCTTCCCAGCAGAGTATGCACTATTACAAAGAAGAGCTAGTAGCTCTCCTGGTGAAGTTGGATCAATGAATTGATAGGAATGAAAGAATGAAAATAAATTCACAAAAAGAGATTAATTCCAGCCTAGGTATTTGCCTACTCAATTGCAAGAATAAACTCCTTTAGCCAAAGATGATTTTCCATCCATATTTGAATACTGCTTAAATTACACCAACTTGCTACAGGAATGAGCAGCAGTGGTCAGCAGCATATGGAGAGTGCTAATTGCAGGTGGTGAAGTCAAACTTCATGTGGGAAATTACAAATTACTTCTCTAAGCCACATTGGTCAGGAATCTTTTCTACCCCGGCAAATGCCTGCATACTCTTTTTGAATATGGGAGGTGTTGAGTCAAACCTTCCCAGGTTGTGACAGCTATAGAAGAGAAGATAAAAGAGAAGAGAAAATGGGAAAAACAACAAGTCAAAATTCAAGCAAGACATGGAGTTTTGGGGCTTTTGTTTTGGAAATGGCTAAGTGAAGATGGAGCTGGGACACACTGGTTTTGGTGCCTCCCACCAGATGAATTAAAATTTCCTGTGCTAGCATCCTCTGTGCTATGAATCTCAACCTAGAAGACAGGCTTACTCAAATCTGCTTTCCAGGAGCCTGCTGGCAACTGAGCCAGAGCCTTGAATACTGTTCCAGAATCAGGCATGCTTCTTGCTACCATTGCACTGCCAAGCACCAATGTAAGGCCACTTACAGAATGACTGCCCAAACCTCTGTCTTCTCAGCTGGGGCTAGGGCACTAATCCAGAGCCAGTGCTTTTTTAAAATCTGGTTTCACATGCTTAAATATTTTTTTAAATATGACCAAATTAATATGCTTTTATGTATTTAAATTATAATTTAAATTAACAAACATCTTTTAAAATACAGTAAACTCATATCTACAGTTTTCTTGTATTTCAGGCTTTCTCATGAGTTTCTGCCTCTGATTAAATAAATCAGATACTTATAAGCAGAAAGTGCTTTTATATGCGCAGTATCAAAACACACCATCTTTACTTCATTTATTTGTACCAAATAGAACTTTGCCGACTTTTCAGTTCAGGTATGTATACAATAGTAATTCTGTTCAGTGAAAACTAGTAATTTACCTTAATAGGCACAAGCTACAGTGACAGGAATGAGTGAAATGTAATACATTCAAACTGTTTTTCCTTCTGGAGTTGCAAATATTTACTCTTCCACATTACGGAAAAGTAAGAAAAATTACAGAAGTGACCAGAAGCATGCTGGATTTCAAAAGGCAGAGGAAGACATGATGCTTTCTTCATAGAGTTTTAAAAGCCAAGTCTATCCTTTTCCACCTCAGAGCCTTTTTGAACATATGAATAATCATGAACATATCACAGATCAACCTATGTATAGAAATATTTAACTAAATGAACACTAAAGAAGAACTGGTACCTACAAATCAGCATTGCCAAAAGAGTGAAAAGTAAAAATGAGATAGAATGATGTGCCAGAAGGAAATGATGGAGGTCAAGACTCAGGTATTTTTTTCTTTTAGAAATTCAGATACTGAAATATGTATTTTTAAACAAATTAAGTAGAATAGCTTTGATGTAGTTAATACAGTCACAGGAAATTAAGTCAAAGCAGGAATCTTTTATTCCATAGGTCGCTATACATCTCCATGTGAAGTGTCTCCCCATCACAGTTCACTAAGACTCCAAACTGGTGTTACTGCACCCTGGGAGGACCACTGACAAACTAACCTGCCTTCTGTCTGGTGAGATCATTTCACCCATCACCAAAATCTCTGCTCTTGGGACATGACAACTAAGAGGAAACTATGTTTTGCAATAATCGATCCATTCAAACAAGTTTATTTAATTGGTTGAACACAACAGCTGTTCAGTGAAGGAAAGTGAGGTACAGAAATGTATTTCTACGTGTTGTACAAATACAGGGGAAAACTCAGCTAAGGAGAGCTCATTTCAAGCAAGATAGAAAAAATACATGTAAGATATCATGAGGCTAAAAACTTAGGTGGCAACGTAAGTACATGCCCTGCAGTTGTTGATTATTCAAGTTACTGAAGTATTTATACAACTAAATAATATAATATCTGATTGCCCCATGACTAATAATGTCATTGATGGGGCTCCTCTTTCACCTACCTCATGGCTTCCAAAACCTAAGTCTATACATGTCATGCTAAGATACCTTCATAACTCAGGGCAGAGAAACAGGAGTCTCTTGGGAGGCAATTCATCTTATCTTTCTTAGACACTTTGTGTAGTGACAATAAAGGGAGGTGTTGGTGATTGTATTTCTACCACTTAGGAATCTATTCAAAGTGAGACAAGTCCAAGAATTTTTCTCTCCTTTCTTCTTCTTTTTAATTGTCTGTCCAGATTCTATAAAGACAATACCTAATAGAATGTAAAACCGCATACCATAATACTTGCTTAATGAGAAACCCAAAAACCTGTTTCCTTTCCACAGCTGCATCTTTTAACTTGAATAATTCTCCCCCCTATAGCTTCACAATCTTTTCACTACTACCTGTATGTTCCAATGTCAGACAAATCTGGAGTTTCCCTCTAATCTTAGCACAGCAAATACCCAACTTAACTGTGTGCTCAAGAGCAAGAAGACACAATTGATAATGTCTTGTTGCCAGATCCCTGAATACTGGGGCTGATCAACAAGTGCAGGATAGTGCAAAGACCACAGGTTTAATGACTCATTGATTCATTAGATGAAATGCACATAATCAAGTTTGCTAAGTGGTTATTGATTCTGCGCACTTTGATGTTGATTTAGATGCAACCCAGACACATAAAAAATGGAACATGCAGAGTCAGTGACCATTTCTACACTAACTCAAAGAACACTGACTTCTGCACTAAATCCAAACTCTGAAGTCCACATTTATCTAAAAAAAGACATAAATTTGAAGAAAAACTTCAGGAAAGAAAACATTCTATTTTTCTATAGAGCTGAAAAATATGTTGGCTACATTGAGTTGAATAAAAGCATAATCTAGAGTAGTCAAGGCGCCCAGATTTGTGAGTATCCTGTGTTTTCAGTCTCAGTGATAATGACAACTTTATTTACAGGTAGAGGGAAGGGCAAATTCCAATTTGTTTATTTTTAGTTAATTTGAAAGGCTCAGAATATGCTACAAGAGTGCATCTAGCAGTTACAAAATATTTTTGCACAGTCACAATGTTTGAGCCTTGAACATGATACGACATCTTTCTATTCCAGTATTTTAAATGTGATTTCCTTTAAGCAATTCAGCACGCTATGTTCAAGCATTCAAAAAACCAGGGAAAATAAACTGCTGGAAATCAAAGGTGGTTCATGTAGCTATAGTGCCCATCATTTAAAACATGTCTAGATACCTACTAGTAGAATCAACATCCTTAGATATAGACTTCATGGATCATATTTAACAACAACACAATAGGTCAAACTATCATTCTAGGATTGAGTAATAGAGTATGCTATTGTTTTATCACATCAATAATGCCAGACTACTATAGTGATACTATCAGCTGCTGATTCCTATCATAAATAATCTTCTTATAATTTCTGTATAGACACACAATAGCACTGACTCCCAACTTAATTTTAACTAAGAAAGACACATGGCTCAGAATTAAGAAATAGGATACAACAATTTTCCTGTAACTATAGCAATAAGAATCTTACTTGATCAAAAAAAAGCTAAAGAATATAACCAGTGGAAAGGAATAATGGTGTGGAGGCAGCCTTCTAACACAAGACTGTCATCAGTAAACATCTGAAATTACAGGAAAAAAATTACAAAAGCAAAGTGATACAAGCTGCAAACACTTCAGTGCTTATATACCAGTTTCACCTCCAGCTAAAGCCACAGGATACTGCTCTGTGTCTTGCACGGTTGGTTTGGAGTCATTCAAGTGTGAAATATTTTAAATTCTCCTTGTTAAAGAATTGAGAACCTCTTCCCTCCTGCCATGACTTACACCCTGAAAGGCATACATTTGTTTGTGATAATAATCTACTGAACTAGTATCCTTCTGCAGCACACAGAAGTTACTTTGCTGTAGTACTAGGGAGTCTTGCAGGTAGTATTTTCACTAAGTGACAAGCTTACCTATCATAAAGAAATTGGTTCAAGCTGTTGGCAGACTCAAAGGACAAATCTACATCTCATGTTCAGTTGATGTTTTTCAGCTTCAATTTTTCATTATTAGGAGAATTAGAAATACCCTAGTCTAAAAATGAAAGCTTACCTCCTAGGTTAATCACATAACTTTAAAAATCAGATGTCTAAATGGCTTTGCTTTAATCTAGCATTTTTTGATATATCTGATGAAAAGAAGGATGTCTGTACAGGTAAAAAAAAACCCAAACAAAAAAGTCGAACTGAATTCCATCACATTCTAGTGCAGAATAAGAAGGCTTCAACTTAAGTCATATCACAATTAAAAAAAATACTATGGCATATAATGTTGCTTTTTATAGCTGACAGTGAGTTCCATTAGACTGTAGAAGAATCTCTGAAGGCAAATGAAAATAGCCTCCCAAGAGAGTGGAAGCCCCACACAGCATGGTTTAAATGTGGCAGCTGGGCTGTGGGAGGAAATGGCATTTTCCATTGAAAGTCTGCTGCCAATATACCTCCTATGGCTATATTTTAAAGGGAAATGTGGCAGTTTTCCCTCTCTGAATTTCAGCTGCTCAGTTTTAAGGATGCATAGGCAAAAAAGATAGCAAGACTGAATAGCAAAAGGTCCAGAATTACGTTCTTCTCCAAGGACCTTAGAGTAAAATTGAGAAATAACTGGAAGTCGGAATGTGTAACAGGAAGAAGGCAAGAGAGGAAAAAGATTTTTTAGTTTTTAAAGATAAAATCCAGCTTTTTAGAAAGTGTGTGCCACTTCAAAGGTTACTTCACTTTTTTTTTTTTAACAGTTTGAGGTATTTGATCCTTAGTATGTCACTGAAATTTGGCTAGTAATGAGTTAGTTACTGTTAAAAGTGTACTCTTTATATTTGGGAAACTATCATGATAATAGTTGAGGCAACATCACAGGTCATCAGTTCCTTAGATAATAAATTCCCCACTGATAACATGAAGGTATATAAGCCTGGGAGTCACGAGTGCTATATCCACCCTAAGAAATATGAAGTACTATGAAAAGAATGCTTCTAAAATAACTTTTCTGTTCTTGATGTCTGCATGTACTTGTAACTGATTTAGGCATAATCTTGAAAATATGACTCACAATCCAAAAAAGACACTTTCTGATTCAGGTAGAAAAGTCATGCCTGTAGTATGTATGGCTACTTTATTGCTTTCTGTTTTGATACAGGTGGTGTGGTATGGTTATCTTTTTTATTTTTAACAACAATTCAGTAATTTTAACAAGGCTGAAAAAATTGCCAAGCAAATGGAACACCCTATCTTTTTTCTTTTTTTTTTTTTTTTTTTGAGGTGGGTGGGATTTTCTTTCTTTGGGTTTTTGGTGGTTTGTTTTTGTTGTTGCTTGGGTTTTTGGGGTTTTTTTTTGGATGGTTGGTTGGTTTTACCCAAACAACCTCGTATGGCTCCAAATCTGGCTCCTCTAGAGCAGTCCTTTAACTATCAGACTAACTTCTCTTTGTTCTCTGTAAAAAACCTCACACTTCCTTCTGCTCAAAGGCCTGACTGATGGCCAGGACAGAAGGATCCTTGCCAGTCTTCACCTTCATTTTGGTATGGCTCTGGCTTGAGAATTAGTATGATGCTTGCACCCATTCAGGCAAGTGGAAAAACCAAAGCAGTATGTTGCTTCCTAAGTAACACTGCTGGTCCAGGATGCATGACTACCATGAATTGGTTCAGTGAAAGGGTGTGACTGCTATGCTGTCTATAGAAATGAGGTGCCTGCATGTTAGTGTGAGCAGGGAATACCTGCTGTGTCTTCTGGATCAGAGGATGATGGTACCCGCACAGCCTGCAAATCTCAAATATTCTGGCAGGTAGAAAGTGCTGAGCAGCACAGCTTAGCTAACTGGCAGCACTTCAGAAAATACACAAATTGGTTTTCTATTACCAGTTTGGTCAACTACAGACTTGGTAATTTTTGGATCCTTGTCTTCAATTTCAGTACTAAAGGTCTACTTACAGTTGTGCCCCAAAATGTTGTGCTTATTTTCTGACTTATATGTTGTGAAACGCTTCTAGTGAAAATCCCAGATGTAGAAATTTAATGGGGGAAAACTGTTGTCTCATCTCTAATTGACTGGTAAATGTACTAAACAGAAGGTGGGCCAGGTGCAAGATGACACTTTGGGTTAAAAATACCTGCAAGGTTTTGAAAGTAGGGATGAAAAGCACCATAGGTTTGATGTCACTTCAAATTATTTGATATCATGCACAGTTATATTGCAATGTAGTCAGTAGATAAATGATTCCTGACTCTTCACCAGGTGATTCTAAATTTCCTTTTTGTTTAAAAAAAAGTTGGTATAATCTCATTATCCCTATTTCTCAGACCAGCCAATGAACTTTTGTATTTCTGTGTTTGTGGGATTTTATAGAGCTCGAAAGCAACATCATCACAAAGTTCCCTGGTGTAAGAGGAATGAAATTCCCCCTTATCAAAGGATCAGTTTAACCCATGGTATACCTAAAAAAAAAAAAAAAAATTAAAAAAACTGCTTCTAAGAAATCTAAACTAACCATGACAGTTCTGTTGCTGTTCTACCAACCTCTCCAGAGACTGATTTCTAAATCTGATGCTTTAATTTTTAAAGAACAATCAAAAATTACAGTAGACAGAAAAAGCTAAGTGTTTTCTCTGTTTCATAGTGTTTCTTAAATACTGAAATTTTAAATAAGTTGTTCCACTTTTAGTCAATGCCATTTTAACTCTTCAGTCCTTCCTCCTACATCCGTTTAATAACATAAATGGAAGCTGCAAGCTTGACTGTCAAGGTTTGAAGTTAACACAGCAGTCAGAATTTATTTGCATTCTTTCCAAAATGGTATTTGTTTTATAACTCTGACTCAGTTTCATCAGTCTGTCCTTTTCTGTGATCTCTTTAGGTCTCATAAGCCAGGCAAAGCCAGGCCATGTCAGTTCTGAGAATGTCAGCATTTCCAAGCAACACCTAGATGCTGCAGAGACAGTACTGCAACTCAGAAAGTAGTACACTTGCCTTGCCAGGAGCACTGAAACAAATTCACCATTGTGGAAGGGACAGAAGAACTGTAAAGCTGGTAATTCCTTATGTCACACAGAACTAAAAAGAGGAGCTAAGTGTTTTAAGAACTAGAAATGTTAATTCCAAATCCCCAGTCAAAATAAAGTCATGCAATTACATTCTGTCACAATCATTCCTAAATTTTCAGAGAGAAAAACAATCTATTATTTTTTTCTTTTTATTCCAAGCGCTGTGCCCTATGCATGTGTGCTGGTAGAAAGTTGCTACAACCAACTCTTGTGAGTCAATCTGGTGTTATGAACATATTACAACACTATAAGCAATATGACCTCTGGTGTCATTTGAAATCAAGTACTCAACACTGCAAAACAGTCTGAGCCTACTGAGTTACATTTGTGAAATGTTTTAAAATTAACAGCTGAAAAAGCTTTATAGGCATAAAATACAGTTACCCTGGTAAACTGGCTGCATTTAGCCACCCATCTCACTGGGGCTTTGCATCTTCTAGTGCCTTTCGCAAAGTATGGGATATACGTGGAATTTTACAATAAATAAATTTCAGAACCAGGGGGTTTTGTGTGGTAGCTACTGTCATGCAAACATCTAGAAGACTTGTGTCAGAGAAAATCAATCACATATGCCTTGATGTATGACATCTTCTTGTCTGAGATGACAGTTTGCTTGTCCCCTTCTCCTGAAGTGATACATATGGTTACTAAGAACCAACAAACCATTAATCCTCATTCATCATTCCAGAAGAAACCATGCCCAAGCAAGGTCTACATTAAATGTAAGTAATTCTAGTACATTTTTCTTACTGTCCTTGCAAATACTAAATAACAATAAAAGATTCAGTAATTTTTGTAAAAATGAACTTTTGATGTAAAAAAGATGGTCTAAAGCAAGAGGCACTGGAGTAGAATTTAGAGGCGTGACTCAACTTCTGTCAGGGATGCAAATTTCTTGTGTGGTAGCAGAGTCACGAACTCCTGGTTTATCAAGGGAGCAAAAGCATTACAGCTCTGCTTCTGTGCACAGCTGCACAGCAAAATTCTGACATCCAAGTGAGGTATGTTTGCTCCTCTTCTAATACCTAGGGACATGCAGGCACTTAACACACAGCAAAGTTTAGACACTGTAATCCAGGCTGGTAGAAGGCATTTTCTGTAGAGGGGGATTTCCACTCCTGGAATTAATAACTTCAAGCCTTTTTTTTTTTTTCTCCCCTCACAGAAACAGAGATTAACTTGGTCTTTTGACTTGGATATGGTCAGGGGAGAAATCACAGTCCCAGCCTTAGCCATTTATCTTATCTAGAACACACAGAAATGTGTGAGCAATTTGTGTTTAATATCCCCTTTTGCCGGGAAAACAGAAGCTCTGTTTTACACTTCTCAGAAGACTGCTTTCTCATGAGATTTCATAATACTCTAGGTTTAGAGTACACTCTTCCCTAATACTTCATGCAAAACAAAACACTGACATCTTCTTTACTACCAGTATTTTACTATCAGTGAAGGATTCATTCAATTTGTCCCTAAAATGACTGTTTCCTATATGAAGTGCTAGTGCTGGGACAGAAAATGGAGTCCTTCTGTCTCCAGTTGACTGCTCAAAGTTACAAAACTATATCCTTCCCTCTCCTTTTGAATACAGATGAAGAAAAAAGAATGCAAGCATCCTGACATCTTAACTTCTTTACAGTATAGAATGCAAGTTGCCAGAAGATGGGAGAAAACATCTCCAATCAAATCCAGATGGAGTCTTAAACCTATTGACAAAGAAGAAAACCGCGTGAGAGTGGCATTTTTGTACAGATCACAAACTGGGGCGGGGGGGGGGGGGGGTTAAAAGCACTTGCTACACTGAAATAAGCAGAGGAGAGATTAAAGATAAACTATTTATGCTATGTACTTAGTATGGCATCAAGATGCCAAATAAATGTTTTCACAGGTCTGATGAGGATCTGCTGAGGAAAGTGGGGTTGTAGGGGCTGGAGAGAAGGAGGATGAAGGCAAAACTACCTGAAAGCAGGTTATAGGTAGGTGAGGCTTGCTCTCTTCTAAGTAACACATGATGAGAGGGAAAAGCTTTAAATTGTGCCAGGGGAGTTTAAGGTTGTGTACTGGGAAAAAATCCTTCAGTAAAAGGATTATCAAGCATTGGAACAGGATGCCCAGGGCGTGTTTGAGTCACTAGGTATATAGGTATTTAAAAGATGTTTGGATGTGGCACTTGGAGACATGGTTTAGTGATGGGCTGGGCATTGCTGAGTTAATGGCTGCACACAATTATCTCAAAGGTCTTAATCCAACCTCAACAATTCTGTGACTCTTGATTTGGACAACACAAATGTTTAAAGTACAGCTCTTCTGTGACTTCAGAGCTGGACACAAAACAAGAGAGCATTGATGAGAGAGCACCCTTTGGACTTAAGGCAGAAGTTGAATGCATGCAAGCTTTTAGCTCTAGCCTTTTTTTCCAAACACCCATTCCCCATTCATCAAGTGAGATTTTCTCCTAGAGACATTAGGAGGGTGAAAAACAGCAGCAGGTGTATATCTTTGGTGAATTTCTTCCACAAGAATCAGCTGAATAGAAAGCATTCATCCACTACTTGTGCATCTAATTCAGTGGCCTGTCCACTGCTTTAAATAAAAACTGTGATGGTAGAGAAATTTGCCCCAGTCACAGGGAATTGAAGGTAAAAAAACCTTTTTTTTTCTAATGACTGTTATTGTCATTTAAAGCCAATCATATCCTCTCCTATCTCAGTATATTTTATAGTATTTCCAATTTTATCATAATTCATGGATTTGAGACACAGCCCTAATTTCAGTCACAGGAGTATTTTCTCTTAGGCATTAAACCCCTGCCACACTCTTCCATGGATACTTACAGCATGACACTACTAGCTCTTGCAAATAACAAAAGGACACTAGGTTCTGCTATCCCTTTGCATGCCACCAGTAAGCTTTAGGATTTCCTAGGGAAGGTGATTCAGGTGAATAGCCAGATAATCAACTTTGTAGGTCCAGTCACCTGGTTGAAGTTATCACTGTTTACAGTGTCCTAGGCTGTAGAGTGCTGAAGATGTCCTCAGGAGCTATCTATCCCCTGGGAACTTTTATTTTAGTGGAAGCATTTATTTAGATTTATTTTTGCCATCAAAAATGCTCAGGACTACCTCTCCTTTCCCTGTCCTGAGCTGACACCACTAGAAGCAGTACTTCATATCAACCACTAATAAGAAGTGATGCCTTTGAAAGGGCTGTCTCAACTTATTGAAAAACCTCAGCAGAAGTCTTTAAAGACAAATCATGGTGTATTTTTAGGCCTCCTTCATATTTGAGTTGGTTTCTTATGTTCTTCATTTTCTTTTGCTAGCTCAGGTAATATCTGAGGTGCTTGATCTCATAAAATATGAAAATTTGCAATAAAAGATAGCTATAATTTTATTTATGTATTAAATATATGATTTATCCTACCTCCTTTTTGATGGTTCTCACAGAGTTCAGATAATTTACACTGAGATGGAGAAAAAAAGAGCAGGGAAACCCTGTTCTGATAAGCATGGGTGCCACCTACAGATAGAACATTTTCAAACCCATGTGTTATTTGTGTTTATGTGGACACTGGAGCAAGAAATAAGATGGGTTCCCTGTCCATCCAGCTGCCAGTATTCACCAGTAAATTCTCCTGTCTCTAAAGCTCTGACTCAGGATGCTCCAATGCACAGGCCATTTTTCAATGCTCAGTAGCTATGGCTGCTGCTCAGAGCTGCAGGAAGGAGTATGTAGGCAGATTCATAGTACTCTAAAGTCAGTGCATTACCTTGCTTGTGGCTTTTCTGGTTTAGTCTTAAGTTAAAAACTGTCACTGCATTTTCACTAGAACATATATTAATAAAAAGATTTTCCTAAATATCTCCAGCTTTTCAAACCTCAGAATCAATATTTTTAAAGAAATAATGTAGAAATAATTGACAAATTATGACATCTGGAAACTAAACTAGATTCTAAATATAAAATTGTCCTATCATGACAAATCAGTTAATTTTGCTCTAGGATCCAGAAAAACATTTTGATCAAAAAAGCACTGAAAAAAGTTAGACTTTCTCTGACATGAAGGACCATTCAACAGATCTTTATTTAAATATCAGATAAACATCAGAGCTAGACTTTTGTCTTTTTACTACATTTGCAATAATCTCCCATACATGCTTCTGTCTTTACTACATGCCTAAAATTTGCTGGCTGTTTACAAATGGGGAAACAGAGGCATAGTCAGATGAAATGTCTTGTCTACCATGTGCTAATCAACTCTGTAGATACTCTTTTCCACAATGAAAAGCACGAGTTATTCAACCTCAAATTATTTATTTCTCTCCTAAGAGAACACAATGTACTCAGCAAATCTACCAGGCCAACCAAATAAATTTCCCATAGGCAAAGGAAAAATGTGTACAGCTCCTTCCACGATCTTGCTGGGGAAATTATATGCCCAGTACTATTGGATATTTTGTTCTTTTGTTTTGTTTTTTAATTTTCTTTCTGATACTTTCTGCGTGGTTTATTTTGTGGCTGACAGGGACATCTCCAGACAGATACACCCACAGAAGCCCCCATGGCTGCAAGGGGACTGCTGCATGAGAAATATGCTCAGCACCTTCCATTTGAAAGAAAAGGAGTATATAATCTCAGCAACACACAAGCCAGGGCACCCACTGCAGAAAGCACATCCTAAATCTGATGGCTGCTGCTGCTGCACAGTTGGGCCAGCACTCTCCATGCGCCTGCCCCTGATTTACTCCCTTTCCCCTGCCTTTATGAGGCTAGCACTACTAGTACTTGCAGGCCCTGCAACTTGTTGCCATTCATCAGCTACTCCCAGTCCAGATGCTGGTAGGACTAATTGAGCTGAGGTTCCTTTGTGCAGTGACCTCTACACAATATTCACTAGCATGCAGAGCCTCACACCAATTGCTAGCTGCAATTGATAGCTGTTCGATGGTTTAGACCAAGCTTTGTACCTTTCTAATCATTAGTCAACCATCAGACAAAGGATTTATTGCTGAATCCAGACAGCAGCCAATACAGACCTCTAATACATTATGGATTCTCTGTCAGCACAATTATTTATTGTTTGCAGTGTTCTGTTTGAAAATCCCCATGCTCTTGCACTTATTTACTTGCTTGCTTATATCTCTTTAGCTGGATTTAACAAAGCAATGAAGCTCCATCTATTAACATTTTTTTATAAACCCTGAACAGTGAATTACTTCATACAAAATATATTTATAATATTATTGTTGGTATTTATCACGGTCTTTAGCAAATATTGCTGTTAAAGAAAATGGAATTAAATCTCACAGACAGCGTCAGAATATTTCCTCAGGTAAGTATCCAGCGAATCATTTTATCATTAAAAACACTATAATAAAGGTTGACTATCAGCTGAGAGATAAAGGAATACACATTTTTCTATCTATCCAGCATCCTGTGGGATTTTTCACAGTATCATGAAAGCAAGCAACAGCAAGGACCTCACTGTTCTGTGGTTAGGCTTTAGCACAAAAGCATCAGTGGACCTCTGGTTCTGCACAGCATGCAACCATGCTCTGCCATCAAATTAATGTTAAAATATGTATGTCCTAGCTTCTGATTTATAGTATCTTTGACAAATAGTAAAAAGGACAGGCATGCCATAAAGTTTATGGATAGGGTGATGGCATGCACAATGATGTCTCATAAAGAATAAAGGGGGAAAAGTTATTTATTCTTGTGATTCAAGAGCTAAAATACAGATAGACTGGCTGCGTGCACAGAATTTTTCATAAATATCCCACAGTGCACCCTGTTGTACAGCAGCCATACATTAATTAGAGCATTCAGCAGACACTGCAATGTGTTACACTCACCCAAGTGAATCTTCATTTTTCACAAGCAGGGCCTTACTAATTAAAATCAGCTTTGCAATTAAATGTGGAAAATTGTGTTAAACTTTGAAGCGTGGTTTAGAAAAAATGTATTTATTTTTAGGGTATTTTATTTTGATGCAAATGAATTCTCCATCAAAGTGAGACCAGCAAAAGGAAGGTATGAGGATTTCTCTTTTTTGTATTATAGATGCTTCTCTCGGTTGCAAGTTGCAATGCTCCACTATCTCTCTGCCAGTACCTGGCCCTGTTCCAATGCTTTTAGTGAGTGCTATCTGTCAAGGCATGAATAATACAGCCCCTAGGCTGTCGGCAGAATCCAAATGAGGCATACATCAGGAAGCAAGCACTCGACTTTAGCTCCAGAACATGCTCCTGTGAAGACAGGCAATTATTCACCCACGGCTGCAGCCATGGCAATCAAACTGGTGGGTGAAAAGGTATATGGAATGAAAAAATTTGAATAAGAAATATGGCACAACAAGGCACAGAAATTCAATAATTTTCTAATAACAGAGAGATATTTGAGCCTTTTAATTTCAAAGTTCGGGGGCCTGAAGTATTTAACTCGCTCTGTTAGAATATGTAGACTAAAATACAGTATATAATGTCAAGGCAATACAGTGGTACTTGTTTTGTTTTTTCCTAATCAAAATAGCAATGCTAAACTCTAAGGTATTTATAAATGCAAATTGTTATATGAAGCGACAAATCTCATGCCAAAAATTAAAAGATAGTCAAAATAATTCTAACTGTATCATGTAATAAACCAGAGACAGCCTAGTAAAACAATAAAGAACTGGCATTATCATGAAATTTGGAAGAAAATTAAAATGCAATGTATTCTATAAAGTTAGGGACAATTTATACTTTACAGATATGCACATCGTTTTATGATTCCTCTTTGGTTTTGAGACTAGCCTTTTTTTTTTTTGCAAGACATTGTGTCAGTAATTAGTGAAATCCTTTACAAATAAAATATGACCTGAAGAAAGGGCATGAAAAATTCCCTGGCAGATGAAATGTTTAAGTTGGTTTATTTAATCTGAATTCTTATTTTCAGTAATCAAATAGAAATTAATGATATAGTAAAAGCTATATCAGTATTTCCATTTTAAATATGAAGGGTTTATCATTTGGTCTTAACATTCTTCAGTGATATTTTATGCAATTTTTTTCAGACCACAATTGGTTTGCTTTCACTTCTATACAACGGCTGTATCTGTTTTCAAATATACACTCTTGTAAGCCCTAGAAGAATCTAAATGAATCCATGGCACTATACATAGTGCCATGCTACCACCTTAAAATTTTTTTAAGTCTCATATTTGTTAGAATAGTATGTTAGAATATATGTTATATGTAGAATATTATTTGTTAGATTGTTATGTTAGAAACGTGGCAGTTAGCAAGTGATGAATCCATTACAGAATCTAATTGCTTTTGTTACTTGAGAAAAAAAAAAAACAACAAACTATTTTGTTAAGAAGCTTTAAAATAAGTGACTGTATGCAATCAGCATTTTTTAATGGAATCTAGTTAGGATTTTTATGATGAGTCTACATACCTACTTATATGGCAAATCATTGGCACCTATTTGGTTTATGACATTGTTTTATAAAGGTGCTAAATAGAGAGCAACAAAGTAAAATGCAATATTTCTGGAACCATCATTCACATCTACTCAGTAAATAACACAGTTTGTACTCAATTACTCCAGAGTAACAAAAAGATTTGCACCTGCAGAACAGACCAGAAACTGGACTCACTTTTACTTTGTATTTTTATACATAGAATGTGATTCCTGTTGCCTCTGAAGTTTATTAATGAAACTGGCAAAGTTTCTTCTAATTGCAGTGAAAGAACACTTGAATCTACGCCCTTCTTCAGATGCTTAGTCAAAAGGCATCCTGAAAACACAGTTGTGGGAACACCCTCCTGGTCTGGTTAGACTCACTGCTCTATATACAGATGGATTATTCACAGCTGAAAGTATGCAAGGATCTGGACCAAGCTTATTATTCAAAATCAATTCACAGTACTGAAGGTATAAGAGCAGTGTTCATTGTTATGCTGCTATGCACAATGGGCCTGAACAGCTACCAAGGGACTAAAACAACCTGCATCTGAGGCATGGCCCAGGAGATGCTCTGATTTTCATCCTAACATTTGAATTCTTCTCTTGTCTCCACCACTATCTGAACATGTTTATGGCTTTTTTTTTATTTACTTATTTATATCTTGCATTCAGATCTTTCACAACCTTTGTTTTCGTTTTGTTTTTCAGTTCATTTGGCCTCAGGCGCTTTGAAACATAAACAAGAGGTATCTGTGTAAACTCTAACCTTGAGGCATTGCCTCATGCTGTGTGTCATGGACAGCACTAGAGGGTCCATGTTAGCTTCAAGTTTCCAGGTATTACTAAAACACACAAAAAAAGTGTCTGCTCTAGTAAGGCAGGCACACTATCCAACTTTGGGCACTCCCCAGTGCCCAACTGGGATGTTAATTCTTCTGACCTTTCCATGCAGCCACTGGACAGAGGTGCTTTCACCACACTAATTTTAGAGATCCCAGCATTTTGTCCTAAAGTACCCTTTAGAGAAACTTGTCCATCTAAGCTGTCTATTAGCATGTCCAGCCAACAAGCCAACATCAGGCACTGAACTTAAGACCCAGGAGGAAGCTACCAACCAAGTCATGTAAGGTTTTTCTTCCCTTTCAACTAAGATTTGACACAAAGATAAACATCAAGGAGATGGAAATGATACAACAAGCTCTTACCACTGTTACACTACCTAGTTCCAGTCCTGTGTTTTTATACAACTCAAAACATCACTGGCATAGAAAGTCTGTTTGTTCCCTTAGTAAACCTACATTGAAGGTCTTTCCTAATTAAAAATACAACCAAGGAAAAAACCTATGGTAAAATCCTCCTCTAACTTTTATCTAATATTTTATCAGCTGAACAACATTTCATCCCCTGAATCTATCTGAAAATGTGAAAGGATCTGTTTATTTCAGTTCAAGCTTAATGTCCTCACCTGAGGATGAGTTTTCACATTCTCAAAGATAAAATTAAATAATAACTAAAAAAACCCTAAAAATCAGCAAACCAACCAACTCCCCCCCAAAAAAACCCCACTGGAATTCCAGAGACTTCAAGACATTTTAGAAGAAATAGCATTTTGGAGTGCTCTTACTACATCTAGTGGAAGCAAATGCATTTCATTCCTAATAATGAGCTGGTCTGATATCATGAATGAAAAGGTCTTAACCTCATTAAAATGCTCCGTAGGTCTAAACGGAATTGTTAGGCATCAGCTGAGATATGCAATTCCCTGAACACATCAAATTTTAAGACAGTCTGATTTCCTTGGAAGAAATGTTTGAGGGTCTTTCCCACCCATATAGCAAAACAGAAAAAGAGGAAAATTCCTTCAAATTCTTTCAAAAAGGTAAATGTAGTAAGTGTTGGTTGTGAATAAATAGTGCTTCTCTTCTAGAAAACAGAAATATTAGATAAAGGTACATTGTAAACCTCAACAAAGAACTCTGTGTTTTTACATTAAATAGCACATATATTGGTTAAATATATTTTGATTAGTGGATTGGCAATCATGGTGACAAGAAAACATAAAAGCCTAACAAATTCTTTTGTAGAAAAAAAAAAAGGAATTTTTGATATATTTCCAATTTTTATTCTTATCGCATCTGCCCAAAATTTCATTTAATTAACAGTTCTGAGATTCAGTCTGTTCATGTACTGACATACCAGAATCATGTCAAGAAAGCAAAATATGGAATTAACATCTCAAAACTGCATGTAATCTTTTCAAACCTCACATTCATTGCTTCCTCTTTCCCCAAAAGGGTGATCTTACACAAACACAGACACTAACTCTAACACAAAATTAGAGCAACTCAGAAGAAAAGTCAGAATTTTTTAAGCTAAAGAGTTTCTTTCTGTATGTTTTTGATATCTGCACAGAAATTCCATGAAGTGTAAGGAAATGTATGTACCTATAATCTTGTAACTAGAAAGGCCATTATAATCACATCCCTTAACTGCTGACAGGTCATGGAATTTCTGAGCAAAAAAAAGGATTGAGTGCCATTTTTTAATTACTTGTGAGGCTTGCATTTCCATAAAGAAAACAGACAACAGAAAACCATGGCTTGAAATGAGAAGTCACAACTGAATTTAAAAATAATTATTTTGGATACTTTTCCTAAATCAGTGTTCCAATCTAACCAAAGCCTTTAAATAGTAACAGAAATGTTATTGCTCTTATGAATGAAGAAAAGATTAAGAAAATAAAGGTGAATAACTATTTTATGATTTATACAGTTTAAATGTAATTCAAAGTAATTCTAATATCACTGTTCTTGGTCTAATTTCGAAAGTGTTTTCTGGACTTGTCCCCAAGCTTCATTCACTGATAAGAAAAAAGGAACATGAGTGTACTGAGTGGCACTGTCCAGTATCTTTTCATATTTCATGCCTTAACCCCAAATATATAATTTGAATTTAATTCCTAGACCCCATATGCCCATTTCATACAGTAATCAGATTTGGTGTGAGATATCTACTCTTATAAATACCACAAGTGCTTTATAAGCTGAAAAATCAAGAATGAAAAAAACCCTAGAGTTTCAGGATAATTTAACACTGGTTTGAAAACTTCCCTCAATTCAGAAAAGAGATGGCCTAAACATCAGCCATTTTATCTCCTACAACATGCTGCTGTATAAAATATGTCAAATGAAATGCACAGCAATGAGAGAAAAATACATGTATTCTAGAGCTGTTAAATTTTAAAAATATTGCACAAAAAATTCATGGACAAATGATTTAGGAAAGAAATGGTGTTTAGACAGATGTACAACACAACTGAACACTGACCTTGCAGACACAGAAATGTAAAGATTGAGGTTTAAATTAATTTGAAGTACATGCAGTATGTGTAACATATGCTACCTTGTATACTATTAATCATAAACAGCTGGAATTTTTTTTTAAAGGAGATGTCTCCACATTTCATAGTCTAGAAACTGAAGTAATGGTATTTATAATACAGTATAACATTTGAACCCTGAAGTCTTATTATCATTGATTTCTCTTAAGCTTTGCTTTGAATCTAACCTGATCATTGAACTTAAAATACTCAGAAATTCTTTCTCATTCAGCTATGAAACACATTAAATAACATGAACATGAGAGCCAAAAGATAAGTGGGACCAAATTTTAATTTGCAACATATAAGCAAGAGAACTGTGTGAAAAAATTGAGAGAAGATTGACAATAAGAACAAGTCTCCTCAGCAAAAATGTGAGTTAAATTTTGTGACATTCAGAAAGAAAAAATAACCCTGATTCTAAATGGCTTCTAGAATATGTAACTGCTGATTTTTATCATTGTTTGGTTTATCAAGGTCATGCCAGATAACTTGTTTACCAAATCTCTTCACTAAATTATGAAAAATTACAGATATTACCTTCTGTGTCTTGCATATTTGCCACTAACATGACCACTGCCATCACAGCCAGGCGTGGGACAGCTGCAAAAGAGAGAATTAATTATATAGGTGTTGGTGTGCTGCAGAAAGATTATACTAAAAGCAGGCAGACTAGGTATTACAGAGATGGAGGGCAACCAAGACAGAAAGAGAAATCAAATAACTGAAGGGGAAAAAAAAAGAGGGGATGCTTTTTATTAGCAAGTCTCGAGGGAATTAATTTCATCAGTGCAGCAGGGCATGAGCAAACCACCAATGAACTTGAAAGTGCATTATACCCATTAAAAGGCATGAATTTTCTAAATCGCTAATGGGGATACATTTTACACTCAGAGCACTAACCTGAACAGCTCTTGTATGGCTGGTTCCACGGGAACTGCAGAGAGATGGAAAACATATAAAAATTTATCATCTATTACAAGTACCCCTCTTCTACAGAAAATTACCAGAAAGGTTGTGTAAAAGCAAGGGTCAGAATGAATCGTGCAAAGAGATTCTGGAGGATGAAGGTCACCCTGAGCAGGGGCCTTGAGTGATTTACTGAAGCAAGAGACATACCTCGAACACCTTTGGAGCGTGTGCGATGGCGCTTCTCGTCTGCATCCACCTCCATCTGGGAATAGATTAGCAGGCAGTCAATGTTCTTATCCTGCATGCACAGACTATCAATGCACAGACTGATACAGTCTCTCACACGATTTATTGACACTATTTTAATTCCATTTTATCCTGCAAGGGAAAGTTCTCCTTAGAGGGGATTTTTAGGATCTTTGTGTTTATGTAAAAACAGAAAACGCAGTAATTTATGCTTTAAACAGTTTCTGTGCCCTGCTTTCATAGCAAATTGTGTGCAACTAAGCACTGTTTCCTCTTTTCAAGGGGATTTTTCTGACACAAACCCTTCATTACTCCCAAATATTCCAAAACAAGGATTTAATAGATTTCTATATAATTTAAAACTAAAGTCAAGGGGTCACACACCACAGGCTGTTTTCTAACCAAAGCCTTTACAGTGGGAAATAGAGGAAGTAATAATGACTGAAAAGGAGATGAAGATTCACCATTAGACCTTCAAATATTTCATGTTATTTATTATGGCATTACAATCTTTGCCAGCACGTTTCATAGTTTAGTTGTGTTTTACAAGTTTCAGGAATGGGCTCATTTGCTACATGACTAGATCTTTATCTTCATTTTACAAACAGCTTGCCAATCCAGTGTAGTTTTCTGTGCTGTAACAAATACATAGAAATCTTACATGTTTACCAGACAGGGCAAGCCTACAGATTAGATCTTTGAACGTATCACCATCTTATAGTAATAGTATAACCATCTTATAGTTATTAATGTAGGGCCATGTAGTTTCTTCTGATTTTACATGCACAATTGTCACCAGATTTTAAAAGGTAAACTAAATAGGCTAGCTAGAGTTCAGGATTTTTTTCAACAGAAGCAAATTGCACTGAACTATGTTGAGAGACTGAGTCAGGGAAAATATATGCAGTATCTCTATCACCAGCTCCTTTGGCTGTAGAAGAACAAGATAGCAAGATGGATCTCCAGTGCTTCATACATAGTGATGATACTGTAAAGGTCAGGAAGCACAGAAATAGACCATGGAGCTCTAGTTCCCCCAGGGGAAAAAAATCAATCACCCCCTTTATAGCAATATCCTTGGATTGATATCTGGTAAGAATGTCATATATCTCATGCAAAAACATGGAAAAGGGTCCAAGTGACTTGCAGCTAACCCTTTAATCACCTAACTTTCTTTGGTCAGTACCTTAACACAAACAATTTGGGAAGTAACTAGGAAAGAACTAATCAAGGAGTGTTTTTAAAGAGCTCTCTCAACATGTAACAGCAGGAGGAAAGAATCACCTCAACAAAATTTGTAGGTGGCAGGGATTTGGTAAAAAGAAAGTGTCACTCTCACAAGATTCTTTGCTACTGATGTAGTTCTGTTTCTCAGCAGTCATCATCTGATTTCTGGTAGTGTGCTATATTCCACACTAAAGGGGTAATTTAAATAGATTGATATTATGAAAGCTAATAGAGCACCAGACACTTTTAGGGGGCTTCAGGTCAGTCTTCTGCATAACTTTAATTTGGTTTAATTTTAAAATTAAGAATTTCATTTTCATATTAATTTAATATTTGGCTGAGTGCAGATACATTTGGAGCATAAGCTTCCATCTTCACCAACCAATCATGCTCTCTGAGATCCCACAAGGTATTCCATCAAACCCTCAACTGCCAGTCCAAAAAAGTATGGAAAGGTACAGACCTATCCTTTGTTGTATCTACCAACCCCGTGCAGAAGTTTCAGATTCCTCTGGCATCAGCACTAACTGCCTATGCTTAGACAACTGAATTTAATCCCCAGGTTAACACAGCCACTGGAGCCTGAGGACCAACTCCTCTGATCAGCTCCATGAAGCTACTCCAGCTGGATAAAATCAGTCTTAGGCACCTCTGTCTCTGCTGTCCAGCTCTCCATCAACTATTGCATGAGACACTTGGCATGCCTGTAGATATCTCCTATAGGCACCTAAACTGAATCTTAAACATTACCCACCCACAGTATCTATCCTACCCCTTGAGTTCAGATCCTAGTCAGTTTCTTAGTTCCAATGACTTGAAACGCATTTGAAGTTTTTAAAGCTAACATATCAAAGCACACAACAGCATCTCTGGAATATAAAAATTATTTACTAGATGATAATATTCTTTTCTTTTTGATAATAAGAAAACAGTGCACTTTATTATTCTATAAGTCTTGAGTGTGTAAGGACTTGACAGGAGACCAGAAGTGAAGTTACTTGATCTTCAGACTAGTATGTTTTTAAAATGTTTGAAAAACATTATCTAGCTTCATTTGTCAATACTGAAAAACCTGCTGAAAGAACTATTATGATCTTTACCTGGAAATGCTGCCCCAGTTATTATGATAGTCTGTGTACATTTATAAGGGACAAACTACAAAACAGATTTATCTGTCTTTCTAAACCAAAGTAAGCACTTAAAAAACACTGAGGGTAGTATAGAGCACTTTTAACTATACTGACAATCAGAGAAGAAATCACGAAGCTGGAAAAGCCCCTGTAAGATCCACACAATCTATATCCAGAAGCAGGTCAAAGAAATAAAAACATTATAAAAGCTGCTGGCACACAATGCAATTATAAATTTTGTTGTGCATCCTACCTAGTTTGCTGCTACTCCAGAAAAGCACAAATTGACTTGCCATTTTTGTGACCTAGATGCCCTCTCATATATGCCAATGCTTGTCTTGGATGCTCTAGGACACATCAAATGATGATAGATGCCTATATTTAGTCAATTGAATTTTGCTTTACCTCGATATTTATATGCTTGCTTACAGATCTTTGTCAGTCATATCAAAACTTCAGCCTTCATTTCTCCATGAATTACATGCTGGATGCTAGGAGTAAGCTACTTCCTGTAATTCTAGTAAGATTTGCATTGGTTCTGCAAAAGTACAGTCATCTGGCAGCCTGCCATTGGCAGTCCTCAGTGGCACCCCTGGCACTTCCATGGCCAGGAATATAATTCTGATACTGAGACCATCAATCTCACACAAACATGGACTTCCTCACCACTTTCACATGCAGCAAAAGGAAATGCAGACTTTGGTCTCACAAGGAGTCCACCTTAGTAATTCTACTTCATTCATGACCTCAAAATTACAGCTCTGTAGCTTAGCTCTTTCTTAGCCTCTGTTCCAGAAAAAAACTTGTGGACATGGAGGACATGCTGGCTAGGGTTAGTCTTAGCCTGGCATCTACTATTACATATCAAAGCAAAGAGAAAGGCATCAGGAATAGGAACAGAAGACAATGTTAATGTTTCTTCAAAGAGAAGCTCTAGAAATGAAAATGGAAAGGTCTAAGCTGATTGGAGTGGAGTATCTCTCCTACAAGAAAAAGCTGAAAGAATTTGGTTTGCTAAGTCTGGAGAAGAGAAGGCTTCAGGGTAACCTAATTGTGGCCTTCCAGTACCTGAATGGAGCCAATAAGACAGATGGAGAGGGATATTTTACACAGGGTATGTAGTGATAGGCTAAGAAAGAATGGTTTCAACCTCAGAGCAGGTTTAGAATGAGTATCAGGAAGATATTCCATGAAGGTAGTGAGACACTGGGAGGAAGAGGCTGCCCAGAGAAGTTGTGTATGCCCATCCCCTCAGTGTTCAAGGCCAGGTTGAGCAAGCTCTGAGCAACCAGGTCTAGTGGAATATTCCCTGCAAAATCAGGGAGGTTGGAACTAGATGATCTTTAAGGTCCCCTTCAACCCAGGCCATTCTGCGATTCTACAATTCTCTTTTCCCAGAAGGAAAAGATAAAAGAGGTCTAGGTAGAAATTAAATCTGTAAATTAGAATTTAAAAGAACCAAATATTTGAATGTGTCTTACTTAGGACAATGGGCAGGGAGAGGTAGATCTGGGAACTCTGTACCACCATTATATGCATTCATGTTACCAAAGATTTAGAGAAACAAGACATGAATAGCTATAGTGCTCTCACAAATAAATCACAAGATGCTATACTAAATACAAATTTTCTGAGTAAAACAAAAAAAAAAGTCTGTGTGGTCACCTGCATGCAAGCAATAACACTTGTTACATCTCACTGTACAGAATCTTATACCAGTAACTACTACTACACACACAGAAACACAAGGTGCTTTTAAGTTGTCAGTATTTGAAAGCTGGAAATAATAATGAGACAAAATGAGAAGAAGACAATCTTATAAAATAAATTGACTACAGTTAGGAGCAGGTGAAAGTATTTCATTAAACATTAAAAACAGAAAAGGTACATATTCATAAGAGAAGAATTTGTTAATAAAAGAGATTTCATTATTACTATAATTATTTGAAAATGTAGTAATAGTAATCAACAAGAAAATTTTTTAAAAGAGATATTTGTCAGTATTTTTCATTTTAAAATCAAAATCTCAGACAACATTTACCCCCCCCAAAATAAACATAGGCTAATAGGTCTTCAATACATTGCTGTTACTTGGGGAATGAGAAAAAACTGAAAAAAATATTCTGAAAAAATTTTATTTGGAACTTTTAAAATTAACCTTTACTAATTGCTGAGGAGATGGTGAGTTAATATTCCTGGTGCTGACCCTTAGTATTGTCATACAAAAGCAATATGGGATACAAGATGATGACCTAATTAGCACTAGTCAACACAACATCGTGGAAAATCTGTAATCAAAACGACTTGACACTGCTCTTTGAGAATACTCTAAAAGTTGTCAGTAAAGGTAGCTATGCTAGGATATCATATCCTTAGAAACCTTTGAAACATTTTGCTTTCTCTTGCTGAGCGTTCAGACAGTAAGTGCATCCTAAAATCAACACATTTATCACAGTTAGCAAATATTTCTCCAGAAAAGAAAAATCTGTATTAAAATATTTTTCCAGAAAAATTACTTTGTATAAAAGTCACTTTTATACAAAACTAATTGTAAAAACAAACAAAAAATATATATTTAACAAGACCCTTTCTAATATAATCCTACAGGCATACATTTACCCCTACAATATTCAGTATCTTCATCAGTACTCTGGAAAATTATACGCTACTGAGATACGCAAATAATAGAGAAATTAACAGAATGATAAACTATGTTGGAAATAGGCCAATTACATATGGTGGCCTGCATCATTTGGCAGATTTGATCCATCTGAAGAACATGGTTCCAGGCGCCTGCATGTATGAACACTTGTGGGCCATGCTCGACAGACATTAGATCATGCCAGTCAATAACAGTGAAGTGGATCTGGACAACCAGATGAGCACGACCAACTTCTGCACTGCTGCAGCTGAAGAGCAGAATGTGATCCATAGCTGCTCAGCCTTTAAGGCTGCATTAATCTTCCAGAAAACCACTGAATTATTCAAATATGGTCAGGAACTTCTAAGAACACAGAGCAAGTTTTCAACAGGACCTTATCTGTTGGCTTGCTGGACAACCTTGGAGTCTTCAGTTTTTTAAAGGATTTAAGGCTTTGAGTCTCACCATAGAGCTACCTGAACTCCTAGAAGTTTTGCAACCAGTACCACTCTCCCTGTCTCTAGATATAGTCACATATCTACCATTTGGACTTTCTCTCATGTAAATGATCAAGAGATTTGGCCTCCTTTCCAGGACAAATTGTGACTTTTGCTCCCTTGAGGGAAAGTAGGTCAGCATTTTTTTCCCTTAGGGGCAGGTACTCCTGAAAATTATTCTTCCAGTTAAAATTCTGAAGGTATCTGTATTTCTAGATAGAGGCATGGTGACTGCAAGGTTCAGTCCCAAGTTCCTAAATTTCCAAATCAGCCAACACTTTCTTAGTGAATTATTATGGTTTCTCTCTAGCCATGATGTATCAGAAGTCTAAAAAGCCACAAAAGAGCTAAGGGCCATAGATCTGGACTTCTAAAATTCTTCTTTCCTAGGTTTTTTTCTTACTTGTATTTCTTCAAATCCAAAAATTTGATTCTCAAACACTCTCAAAAGATGTCCAGTTTTTACTGAGGCAAAGCATTCACTGTCTACACTGTAGAAAGTTCTGGGCCCCTCAGGATGACAGACATGGAGCTCCTGGAGAGTGTCCAGAGGAAGACAACAAAAATGATTAAGGGACTGGAGCATCTCTCTTGAACAGGAAGGCTGAGGGAACTGAGCCTGTTCTGCCTAGAAAAGAGATGGCTGAGAGGGGACCTCGTCAATGTCTGCTGGTATCTGAAGGGAGGGTGTCAGAGGATGTTTACAGGCTCTGGTCAGTGGTGCCCAGCAATAGGACAAGACTTAGTGATGCTCAGGAAGTTCCACCTGAACATGAGGAAGAACTTCTTTAGTATGTGGGTGACTGAGAACTGGAACAGATTGCCCAGAGAGGCTGTGGAATGTCCCTCACTGAAGATATTCAAGAACCATCTGGACACAATCCTGTGCCATGTGCTCTAGGGTGACCCTGGTTAAGCAGGGAGGTTGGACCAGATGCCCCACTATGGTCCCATCCAACGTTACTCATTTGTGATTCTGTAGATGATCATCTGTGACCTCAAAAATATATGGAAATGACTGTCAAATACTGGAATTACTGCATAATTGTTATGGTCAATCAAGAATGTTTCTTAAATTGTTAGAAATATTCCTTTTCCCTAATCAGTAATATTGCACATACTCATAATGTGACAAAAGTAAAATGTTTGGAGAAAAATATGACTTCCTGAAAACCTAATGAGTTTATTACATTAAAAGATTGCAGTTTAAAATTTATCTCCATGTTACTCAAGTTACTCAGTAAAGGCAGATTTTCATCCCCTATGATGCAAGATGCAAATTTCTGTAGGTAAGATTTCTTTACTATTTTAATCACCAAAGTTTTCTCAGTATCTCTTTTTATAACTAAAAGAAAATTATATTTCTTCTGTGTGAAAGAAAAATTAAAGGATTCAAAGAATGTTTTTTTAAACCTAGCATCTCAAGGAACAAAACAAGTTATGTCAAATGTATTTCTCCCATTTAAAATGCTCCTACATCTATAATCAAAGAAATACGACCTGGAGATGATTAATAGTTTATGTAAGCAGCATATCCCATACTACGTAAGTATTTTGTGCAGTCTTGCTAAAAAAAATGCAAACTGATCTTTTATTGCTCTCCTCAGAAAATAATAGGCAAATCCAAATTGTAACATAACCTCTTTTCAAGCATGTCTTTGTATTACAAAATAAACTAATTTCTCAATTATGAGTCCCAGTAATCTGAATATGTTTTTATCAACTGGACATGTTTTGTGAGACACTGTTTAAGCTACCTGGTAACTGGGACATTTATCAATTATTTCAATGGGCCCCAAATATCTCTGTTGTATAACACTATCTGCTTCAGCAGGTCTTCCTCTCCCCTAGGCAGACAAAACCTGAATCAATAAGAATATCTGAACCTTAATTTATGCCCTACTGTTCTTTTTTTTTTTTAATTAGTTGCATTCTAGGCTAAAATGTGTGTACTTGTGGGTGAAGGGAGAGTGGTTGATAGCATTTGGCTCATTTTTAACAAGGCTTTTGACAGAGTCTCATTATGACGATATTTGCATAGTCAGTTCTTTAAAATCAGTTCTTAATATTTCAATCATCTTGATTAAATATCGTCTATTACTGTTATTAACAAAGTACAGTAAAATTCAAGATTGTGATTTTGACAGAAACCTGTCTGATTCTCCCAAATACATTTAAGCTGCTTGTTTCGTATTTTGAAATCTGCAATACAAAAGAGGCACAAAACTGCAGGATAGAAAGTTACTCTAAGAATCTGCTGGAGTGTTTTAAGGAAAAGTTAGGCAGAATGGAAAGCCAATTTCCTCTCCTTTCAGACTCTTTCCTCCACAAACCCAGATGCATTCAGATGGACACCTGAAATTTAGTTCAAATATTTTAGAGCACCCTTTTAGGAAAAGGCGAACTTTATAAAAGAACTACTGAATTTGAATCTTCCCCTTAGGAAAATACCAGCATACAACCAGAGCAGAGTTCCAGGGGAACTCTGCAAAGATAAAAGTTACAAGTTGAGGGTACATAACACAAAGTGAACAAATAGGCACGTGGGCAAACTAATGACTAGAATATAAATTAATCCCTTGCTCTCTTCCACTTGTGATGAACACAAAGCTTTTATTAATATCAAGGAGAGTCCTTCTTGCAGAACAATAGGAGAATATATCCTCAGAACTTATTCTGAAACTTTCAGTAAGAGTCATACTCCTGCTGTGATGCACAGAGGGAATCCAATCCCTCCATTTTCAGATGAACAGCGCAAGCTGCAGACAAATCTGTAAATACAGGCCAGAATAAGCAGAATTCTGGTTAAACTCACAAGTTCCTCATATATAACCGTTTTTTTTTTAATGGGGAAATACATTTGGGGTTCAATGAAGCAACCTCGCAGGAAGCAGAGAACCCTTTCAAGTATTTCTCACTGGCCTCAGATTAGAGTGGAAAAGACCCAAAGAGCACAGAGGTCATTTGAGCATCTTTCTCTTATTACCTCCTTTTATCTTAGATATGAAGAATGAGAAAGTAGTATGGAAAAAAGAGGTAAGAAGAAACAGCATTGGATCTTTAGCCCTTTCTTAGGAGCAAAGATATCCACTCGTCAGTTTGGCTTCATGAAGTTACTTTGGATATGCTCAGTGAATGGGCTTTGGGATATGAACCAGCATTTCCATTGGGAAAAACACATCCAGAATACATCCATACAGCTGAGCAACTCAAATTGCACCATTACCAGTCATTGATGGTGGTCCTGTGCCAGGCCACTTGATCTGTGAAGGATCAGGGTGGTGAAGGTCAGCACATGCTGACAGGACTTTCCAATAGTGAACTATCAGTAGCTTTATGTCATGTGCATCCCCCCCATTTATAAGCATTTCTTACTGTGGAGTTATGTATTTTTCACATGAGAAGAAAAAATAACTGTCTTAGAGGCTTTCAAGTTCCTGTTTCAACTCATATTTTGGTTATACAGATAGGCTTAAACAAGAATTCACATTTCCCTGCATTAGATGCAGACACTGAAAGAAAGCACTCTGTGGTTCGAAGGCCTCCTAATAAGAAATTAAATATAACAGAAGGAAAAATAGGCCTACATATTTATCCAGTGCAGTCAGCAAAGCACTCAGAAGCAGCACATATTAAAGCTGAATGTTAAATTTACAGTAAGAATCAAACAAAAAATAGAGAGAAATAATTTGTTCTTAAAAGAACTGTAATTTCCTTGTCATGAATAGAAGAAGCGTATTTCTGTTGGAAGATGCTACTTTCAAGTGGGGATGACAAGCAACTTAAATCTTTAGTAACTTCATAAAATGAAATTTCTTGAAGATTATTTTCTGTATTGTTGGTGATTCTGAACAAAATTTGCACCAAATTCACTGAATTTATTCCAGAAATTCTTGAAATTGGGGTTACATGTTACATCCATAAAAATTAAGACGTTATAGTATTTTTTTCCAAAAGTCATAGTTGCACTTAGAATGATATAAAAGATGTGGCTTGCTCCTTCTGTCTGGATGGGTGTGTGGTTGTGTGCATGATGTTTGTGTTCACATGAGTTCTCTGAGTGTCCCTCTAGAATCTGTGTGAGCAGCTATATATTTATGTCCAGGCACATGTAGTGCACACACGTGCTTTGTGTGCTTGCTGTAAATGAATCCTCAGCCTTGCTCCTGGTGGAACTCAGGGACAGGGATCAGCAGCAGCCTTGCTTCTCTTCAAGTTGTTGAATATGGCATGATTTGTTTTCCTCCAAAATCCTGTTCCCAAACACAATGTGTTTGAAAATGACAGATATAAGGCATAAGAAAGGTTATTTTTTTAATTCTAAATTTGAAACGCGGCAATTTGCTATATTTTGTACAAGAACAAAGACAGAAAAATAATTTAGCTTATGGCAGACCTAGATTTTTCACAGTATTATAGAAGAAAATTGGTAAGAAGAGTGCTTTAAAAGAAAAAAATGTAATAAAATATTTAAATTTTAGAAATCAGGAAGCCAATAAGACTTAACTGAAATACAGAGTTAGATTTCACAGACATGGGGGTCACAAGTAACACAAAATGTTCTACACTTCCACTGCTAGGCTTAAAACCCACTGGGTTAGGGAACATGTGCAAGATGTACATGCAAGATGTACAGTCTCTATAAAACAGTCTGCTTCCATCCTTGGCACACGTGCATAACTTGTTCTTGCACACACTGTTCATGTGCAAGTCCTGAGGTGTAATGTGATCCAAAAGACAGGTTTACATTTAACTCCTAGGATTTAACATCAAAGTCTAATTTCATGGAAGCCTGTGTTCTGGACAAGCACCAAAACCGAGAAACACCTTTACTTAATATGCATCTTAAAAGTATATATAGTATATAAACACTTTTGGGCACAGCAACCTAATGAAGATTTCCATATTTCTATTTGTCCAATATTTTTGCATCTATGTTTATTGAAGCACCAATTTTATGAGCTGAAATGTACCTACCAAGGAAGGGCTGTAGGAGTCTTTTCTGTAACTCTCATTCAATGTATTCGCACTACACATCTTTGAATTATCATTAAAATCCCTAAAGAATAAAGAACAAGCCAAATACGGGGCCTGCACCAATATTGAGGAGTATGCAGTGTACTACCTATCACCAATGCAGAAATAACACCACACAACAAAAAGCTAAAGTACATTCACTGAAATTCAGGCCAAAGTGGTCATAACTCTTTAGAGTTTTAGCTTTATCTCTGAATGTACTAATGACTGTAATCACAATCATGCTGTGTTTCAACCTCCTTGTTGCTTTGAATCACCTACATTCAGGTCAGGCCTAAAGGGCCTCTGATGGGGAACAACCTCCCAGAGCTTTGCTTGGGAAACTGCTTGGAAAAAATCACACAGCTCTGCAGAAACATAAAGTCACTGACTTGGTCCCACGGTTCAGCCAGAAGCAGAGTTGTGAGAGTTACAGCTCTTAAAAGCTGTAAACCAAAAGATCATTATGGAAAATAAGAGGGGAAAGGCTTCAACTTCCATATTTTGCTTGGGAAATTTCACTTCCAAATCCGCCATAGGCTCACATTGCCCTCCCCTCAACGAGGGGCTTCTGAATTAAAAATACAATGTTGGCATGTGCATCTTGTGAATTTTTTTTCAAACTGGATTAGGTTTCACCCCCCCAAACTTACCTACATTATCTAAGTCTGTAACTGAAGAGACTGGTTTATCTTTGACTTACTGACCCTTTAAATAAGGAATGTATAAAAATACATATTTTTCTGAATACAAGGAGAAAACAGAAAAAGCCATTTAAAAATATTTAGTACTGTCATACTGAGAAGCATACACAGATATTTTATTATATAAAATGCCCTCAACAAGCTTTTATATAAGCCAGTCACCACATCCACAAATTGATATTAGTGAGTATGCAATTTGTGTTCTTAAAAATGCAATATGACATATGCAATTTGTGCTCTTAAAAAAACAGGATACCAGATTTTAAAATCTCATTTCTTGTATCCCAAACTCAAAAATATATCACAACTAATACACATGCTAAGGTTTGTTCATCGAGTATTGCTTCCAGTGTAGAAAACAGTATGATTTTCACTGGCACTGACTCAGACTAAGAATTATTGAAGACACCTATAACCATTTTTGAACAAAAAAGACCAAAGCAAAACACAAAATAAGCATTATTAAAATGAAAGAACTCGTGTTTAAGGTTTTGATTAAAGACAAACATAAGCTAACTGTAGTGGATATATACCATGGAAAAGACAAGTATTTCAGATATAGAAAAGGACACATTTATTTATTATATCTTCTGTTTAATTCCAAAAGAAAACTATGTAGGCCTTGCAGTTTAGTAAACAGTCTGCACACTGAAAACAGTATAGTTATAAAAAAATCTTAGTCTGTTAAAGCTAATTGCTGTCACTATTAAGTGAAGAGATTAGCATCCCTTCTTCCCCATTCACTACTCCATAACAATGACACCTACTTTGTGGTTTTAGGTTTTGTCTAATTACAGCAATGGTGAGAATAATATTTCAGAACTACATGGTATCAGAAGTGTTTGCTGCTGTTAGTGTACAGGCCAATATGCTTTTCAAAGGGTATGTTATAAATAGCTTACAGCTATTAGAAGTGCAACAATTAACTGATAAATTAGTAAGACAGGCAAGCAAAATATCAATCATAGCCCTTCTAACATAATTAGCATAAATTACACAGGATCACAGATTATTGCAGTTTTTGCATAAAACAAGAGTACCTACTTCAGTTGTTCAATAACTTGAATAGTTTTAACACTAAAACTATACAACACAATACTCAAAACATAAAGAAAAGACCACAAGAATAGTGAATATTAATTGGTAATTTTCTGCTCAAAATTTGCATGTAGCAATTTCTGGGGTAAAATAAAAAAAAAGGAAAAAAAAATGAAAGAAGAAACAGATCCCAAATGGACAGGATTTTGTAGCATAGCATACAGTAAACCCCAGGTATCTTCCTAGGACAGAGATGACAAGTTTAGTGAACTACTGCACCGCGACCTAGTGGCCCATACAAGGCCTGAAAAAGTGCTACATTTAAGTAGGCCTGTTATTACCAGCACAGTTAGCAATTTGGATGATTGCATGAGTTTTAGAATGCAATTAAGCAGGCATAAAGAGTGCCCCTTTAACTCCTGGAATGAAAGGACAGCCAGGAAGTGGTTTTATTTTAATTTATTAATATACATTTATTATGTTTTTCAAATTTATTTCATTTCTTGTTGTCACTCTGACATCAAAGCACCTGTAAATTCCATTATTATAAATATGGATTTTTAAAGCAAATTGAAAGAAGATTTATTCTTAACAAGGAACAAGAGATTTCCTGCTTCAGATTCTTATGCTGTCTGTACTGGTTTCAAGATCTAGAAAGAACTGTTGTTAAATAATTCAAAGCGGTCAAACAAGACCAAATTGGTAGAACAATCCGTATTCCACCCTCAGTTAAAACTTTGCCTTCTGACTTAATACAGTTACTCAAATAACAGTGAGGAAGAATCTGATTAACTCTGTTCGTGTTTGTAAGCTATGAAGATAAAAGAATGAAAACTAGGACTTTCAAAATTACATCTCTGCATCCTTAATGTTAGTTTTGTGACATGCACTCCTATTATACCACCAGCCACGCAGGACCAATGGTGCAAAGATTTTATCTCCTTGATTCATGTTGTAAAGATGGAAAACTGCATCATTAGGTTTTGTTTTGACAACTAAGTGAAAGGACTGAAGTGAATTCTGCATAAAAAGAGGTCCCTTTCATCCTTGAGTAACAGAGATAAACCTAAGAAGATTTATGGAAGTAGGTATGTGCATTATTTTACATACACTGAGAGAGTTGATCTGATGCAGGACAAAGACAATGTTGTAAAGTGCAGGGGCTTCCTCACTTCTCCAGCTTCTTTTCTTTCCAAATTTCACATTAAACCCTTAACATGAAAAGTAGGATCTGAGGCAGCATTTCAGAGGAGACAATATACTTTTAATATAGTTATTATTCTGTCTGGGTGAGAGAATGTTTCTTGGCAAATGCAAAGAAAGCCATTTATGCAGAAAAAGCATTCTGGCTCCCAAAGACATTGAAACAGGATGTCCAAAGTTCTGCCTGTTCTTACCACCTATGGGAAAGGAACACTGCCAGCAACAGGATGGGAATCTGTCTTTATGAAATTTGTAACAGCAAAAAACTCAGTGTTTCTAATTATTGAGATTTTTATAAAGTTTTGAAAACTTTTTGGATTAACCAATGGCTGGCATGTCAACAGAAGACCTTCAGAAGATATTAAAAAAAATCAAAATTGTTGGAAGATTTATCAAAATAACTAACACCACATATTATAAAGGTATAATGCAACATTATTCCTCTGAACTGTACATCCTAGAGTTGATACATGATGCAGATATCTTATACCAGAATTATATAGACAGAGAACTAGAACTAAACTTGCATTCAAACTTAGATGTGGTAAATGGATGTACAAATGAAAGAGTTAAAATATGTGAAAATATGTCTCTATCCAATAAAATAAAAAGATAGACCACATCAGTGTGCTGAAAGTCATGCATGCTTGCTCTGTATATTAGACCACACTGGACTATAATGAAATATAATATGCAGATCCTTGAGCTCAAGTCATGTCCCACTGATGTAAAAACTGAAACATATTTATCTGTTTATACTGTAAGTCTTCTGGGCAGGGCATATGTTTGTACAGCACTTGGCAAAATAAAGTTCTGGATTGTGATTGCAGTCCATATGCACTATAACACTACAAGCAACACAACTAATTACATGTGCATGTACACTCATGTTCTCAAAGCCCAGCAGGAATATTTAGCCTAACAACTCCGTAGCACCAATGAGTAAAGGTAGGGAATGCATTATGTACTTTACTTGAAAACATCCAACTGTTTTCATGCAAACAGAGAAGAAAGCAAAAAAAAAATAAGTAAAACTCTAGATTAGAGCTTGAGCACATCCAGCTCTCAGAGTCCTCAAAACAAGTACATGGATCAGTTGAAGGAAATCCAGAGGAGGGCCATGAGGACGATCGGAGGACTGGAGAACCTCTCCCATGAAGATGGCTGAGAGAGCTGGAGCTGCTCGGCCTGGAGAAAAGGCACCTCTAGGGAGACTGTAAAGCACTTTCCAGTGCCTAAAGGATTGAAATCTACAGTGAATATCTCTAGAACCTTACATTAATTTCCACACCCAGCACTTCCACTCCCAACATTCAGAAAGCACGTTTCAGTTTCCTCCAATAACTGGTTTTAGCACTACAAGATCTTAAATATGAAAGTTTCTATTCCTCTGCTTTGCTTTCTGGCTATCAGCACTTTATGTTAAAGCACTCAAGCTTCTCTTTGCAAGCAATACACCTACAAAGATTATTTTTTTAAATGGAAAATTACATTTATGTGCAACTGATGCTACAAATAGCATCTTTCAGAAAATCATCTAATATTATTAACTACCATTTTTCTGAGAGGTTTTTTTCCATGTTTAAGACACAGATTAAGAGCCTTCCTATAAAATCTCCATTTCCATCTTTCAAAGTTCTCCAAAGCTGATCTACAACAGTATGGTTATGGAATTAGCTGACTACCTACAGTATGCAGTCACAAATCTTAAACTGCATCTAAGTCCTAGAACCTTGTGTTTGCTATTGCTGAGGTGGCTCCTACAGTTGAAAATCAGCCAGTAAGAAATTAAAGGTACAGGAATTTAGATGTAGACTTTTCAGAAGTTTTATTTGCATTTCATTATTGGAAATCACTGAGGACACCTACAGATAGTTTTTATAACAGCAGTTTTAGAGACTACTATCTCTGTTGCTCTTTCTTCTTTGATTTCATGCATCACACCCTGTTGTGAATTGGAGCATAACCAATCTGAAGGGGGAACTGTCTTTTAATCACAGTTGGTATCTCCAAATTAAATTTTCACATTAAGTCATAGTATCCCAGCTTCTATGTCTCTGTGGCTGAAAAAAATAGCAGTGTGCCATAGTACAGATGATTTCAAAGTGCAGTCAGATATTCCTGCTACAACATAAAGGGAAGGAGTAAAAACTGGTAGTATAGGTTGCAGAAAGCCAAAGAACCAATTTCATATTTTACCAAGTGGTTTTAAGGAGATTTGAAAAGTAACACAGAGAAAACACAGAGAAAGAAACACTCAAGATGGTTGCCCCGATCAAGCTTGTTTTTTGATCTGTGGCTTCATGTTCATTTATTTTCTAAATTCTTTTTCATATTCCATTTCGTTACCTCTTCTGGTTGCCTCTGCACTCACTCACAGAATTTGCTTAGAACCAGCTGCTCAGGAGCAAAATGAAATGTTTACATGTCTGACTTTTTGTGAAGGAGGTACAAATATTTTAGGTTATTTCACTGAAAAGAATATTTAGTCATATTCATATATCTTCCATTGTCAATCTATTCAAGTTTTTGTTAGTATTTGATTAAGAAAAGCCTTCAAAGTGACAGCCATTAGAATAACTCTGTGGATAAGTTATGCATTTCTTACAGACTTTAATACCTCTGTTTCTGAATGTGTTTTTGTCAGAGACATGCGCTCATGTGTGTCCGTGTATGTATATGTATCAATGTGTGAACATGTATATAATATTGAATATGCACTTATGAGCATGTGTACCCATTCTATTAGTATTAAAAGAGATGTATGTAAGGACATGTGTTTATAACACATTCCTTCATAAGCAAAATAAAACCATGTTTGAATAAGAAATAAATCTAAAAGCTAAACCCTTTTACAGGTTTTAGACTGGAAGCCCAGCCAGTCCTACAACTACACTGGCTCTTACAGGCACAAGCTGCACATGCTGTAACACAGCAATTGCTTCTGTGCTTTATTCCTTCAGCTTTTCAGGTTTCCATGGAAATGAGTGGGAATCCCAACACAAGGGAAAAATAACTAGGCTATCCAACTCACACCATGGTGCTGGATGTCTGAACAGCTGATACATGAGGCAGTCATCACAAGAACAAAAATACACAAAATACAATTCTACACATAACACTGGAGCCAAAAAACCCAGCCACAACTGCACCTCGAAAGAACACATGTAAACCACTGCTGTCGCTGGTTTAAAAAACTCTGCAAGAATAAAATTTTATACAATTTTGAAGCTGCTCAGGATACGAATACAGGTACTCTATACAGTCCTGAAACTAATTAATTGAGCAAGTCATAGCTATTTAAAGCAGAACATGATCTTTCTACTATTGACTTCACTACACAGATAGTGAATTTTTAAAAAAAGGAAGAAAAAAAAGGGTGTTTTTAAAATTCTATTAATACTAATAGAATTTAATAGATACTCATACCTATCGACTGCTCAGCAAGCCTTGTTTTCACAATGATCAAGCATTAACAGAGAACTCCCAGTGTAGCAACACTATGCCTCTATTTGGATGTTGAGAGCTCCTGCCAGTTCTTTTGCCTTTTCACATGAAAATTACAAGATCATGTGGTTCATCCTTATTTGTTATTATATCTAAGAGTCATGTAATTGTCAGTATGGACACACAAAACCAAAAACTTCTTGTTTTTTAATGAACTGTTAAAAACATAACTCAGATGAGGGGAGAAAAGATCAAAAAACTTTAGCCAGTTTGAGTAAGTCTCTCTTACCTAGCAACAAGTCTTTGCTACTATATTTGTTGATTTCACTGCAATTGTGTCAGGCTCATTGCTGGACTTTGCACACTGCTTTTTCTGATCAAATAGAGACAATGTTTGAGGTTTTTGAAAAGTGTTTGGATTACTTTTCAATGGGAAGCCTTGGAGTATACAGAATAAATGCTAAGCCCAGCAGAGAAACTGCAGAGAGTGGTATCTCCTGCTTCTTATTATGTTTGTCAGGCACATGGCAGGAAATAGCAAATTATTAATAGATGCTTTCCAAGTGATATTGTCTATTAAGAAGCAAACAAAATCTTTCAGATTGAGAGAAGACAAAAAAAAAAAAAAGAGATGGTGATTGAAGAGTTGCCAGAAAGAGGACAAACCCTGTCCATTACATTCTTTGTGAGGAAGAATACAACACAGAAGTATTGAATGTCAATAGCGATTGATCACAGGGCCCAGAAAAGTCTCTAACTTCTCTATCAAAAGATTAACAAAGCATAGTCTGAGCTGTAGGCTGGCTCACCAAATTTTTGGAGGCATAGCCTTCTCTGGGGAACAAAGCAGAAGTGTGCCTCAGTATCACTGCATTTGCACAGCCATTCACCCAGGTGTAGATTTCCTTCCCATAGGTCATAAGAGAACAAAACAATTCCAAGTAACCAGTGTCAACAGTACTTCCTAAGAACTTCAACAACAGATTAAACATATTATCTTCTCAAAGTGATTCAGTTACTGCTAAGCCATTCTCAAGCAAGAATCAACAAGAGGTAGCAAGTTATCCAACTTGTGCCTGTATAAAATGTGGTTACCAATTTTGCACATTTATATGAAACACATTATTCAGTGTGTCAAGAAGATCATACTGAGCTTTGAGCATCTTCTGACCAATAGTGGTGCCTTACTAACATTTCACTTGAGAATGGATTAATGATTTACTGATGGCTCAGCCAAACCTACTGAACTTTGTTTACCTTTGGGGCACGTGATAATTGCACATGATCAGGACACAGCACCACTGTAACCAGCGAAGACTGGGACAGGAAGGCCAGGATCTTTTCCTGAATAATTAGCAGCAAAAACGGTTTAGAAGCCCATTCCCTGATCTAACCTCTCATTTCTATGCCTGTAAGGCATTTTGAATAATAGCAATTTGTGTTGCTAGGCTGTAAACCCAGTCACTGAAACTATTCCTCTTCTGGTAGATTAGGTTTTCAGATAAGCACCACTTAGCTGTATTACTATAACTAAGGGGAGGACAAACTGGAGCTCAGGGGCAGAAATAAGTAGCCAGGAACAGCTATGCACAAATACTCCCTTAAATTGCTTCAGTTCTGAAAAGCAATGCCACATCTTATCTGAGAGGCACAAATAAATTTTAGAGAGGGAGAACATTCCACATAGTTAGGCTGACATAAATATAAAGTTCCTGAATTGGAAGTGGTTTACCTTGAAGCTGCCATTGAGAAACAACAAAATGAAATTGAGGGATTCTCTCAGCCCTCATACATGTAGATACCCCAGGAAATAGCTACATACCTGCAGTTACATGCTGCTATAAAGAGCATCTGCAATTCCCACCTAAGGTTCACCAGAATTACTACTAGCTGCTTTGCCAAATTCTGGTGCTCCTTTATTCACAACAATTTCCCCAAATTAACTGTTCTCCAGGACCCTTAATTATCTGTATTAAAGACTAAACATGGTCTAATTCTATCTTGAAATTATTAGAGAGGTGGAATATCTCTCCTATTATATCTCTCTCCAGGCCGAGACAGTTGGGGTGGTTGGGTCTGGAGAAGAAAAGGCTTCAAGGCAGCCTTCCAGTACCTAAAGGGGGCCTGCAAGAAAGGCAGAGACATAAGAGAAATGAAAATTACTAACTTTCTCTGGAGTTAAAGCATGTCACGTAAGACAAAATCATTTTAGAGCAGAGAAGGGACTGAAAGGAGTGGCAGGGTCAGCCCTGTTTCATGGTGGAAGCAGGTGATATCACTGCTGTGCCTATTCTGGTCTTTTGTGCCACAGCTGATTGTCCTTAGCTCACTAGCAGACAAAATTTATTCATTGTAAGATACATCTGTGTGCTCACAGGCTAAGGGTGATGTAAAATTTTCCTGTGAAAAAGCAATAAGCCATGCAGAAGGCAGGCACATTTTCATTGGCTCTCCAGCTTTCTTGGAAATAGACTTCTGAAAATTCCCTTAAATATTCAAGCTATGCTTTGATGAAAAGCTAAACATGCTGTTTTCCCATTGTATAAAATATGATTATTTATAAGTTTTTATATCTGTTTTCACTAATCACATGCCTATAACCTTTCTATGCTGCAATAAAAGATGATAAAGAACAGCAAATTGAACCTACAAGAGTAATCTTGTCAGATTATTTAGACACTAGTAGCTGAAGTATTAATTATTGCCTTCAACATTTTTAGTATATTTCTTTGTAAAATCTACATAAAAAACCACTTTTTGTTAGTCAACATATGCTCAATGAACAGCAATCTACACATTCCAATACATGTTATTTTTAAGTGTTGCTTTACTATGATTTTCTAAAAAATCACTTTTTTATTCTGCAGACTGGATAAGGGATGGCCACATAGTAATTCTGAGCTCATTTTCTGTGAATTTCTGAGCGGACTAGAAGCACCCATAGAGCACAGAGGCCAGTGACACCACAGAAAAAATGCCTTCAGGTGCAAGAGAAAGGTGAGAATAAATTGAGGGATAGGGAGAATGGAAGAAGTGCAAGAGGTTTAATGCATGATGAGGGGAATTAGGGAGTATGAGACTTACAGCATGAAAATATATACACATTTTATGTAAATTTGATTGGGGTTTTGATGAGTCCATGCATGAAGGTTTGACTGGAACCCTGGTCTGCCTAAACTCCAGCATTTACACTTAGGCTCTGGCTTTTTGCCCTGCTCTCTGGCTCCCTTGCAATGCAGCCAGTGTCATCTGCTTCTGCTGGCAATCAGCCCAAACTACTTTCTCTCTTCATTCTCACCTCTCCCACAGAAGAGGAACAGGGGGGAGGTCAGTGCTGTGACTGTACCCCTCAGGCCCTCAGTGCTTATCACCTTTACTCTTGTGTCTTCAGTAAAAGAAATTAAACATAAACCAGATGAAAAGACAAAGCTGATGGATTTATAGCAGGAAATAAATGGCATGAAATGTTAAAATGCTTAGTAGCCACCTTCTCCAGAGGCACACAAGCAGAGCCAGGTACAGACAATGACACAACTGCAGAAGGGGTCTAGTACCAGTAGCTGTAAGGACAGCTCATGTACTTGGCAAGAAGAAGATTGAAGCAGAAGTGGGATTGAAAGGCCTCTACAGGCCTCTGAGGCAGACAAGAAAGGCAGTACTAAGCATAGGAGACTGACAGATTACAGGAGGTAGATGTGGCTGAGAGGTAAGAATACAAGGGATAATCGTTGGAAACATGCTTAGAGATGTCTTGGCCTCTAGTGGAAGAGAATAAAATGTGTGTGAAGATTTCAAGCATATGCCTACACTGTGCAATAAACTGCTGCAAGAAGTCCCCAACTCCCTCCTCCCAGACAGCACCAGATGAGGCAGCTCTGGCACCAAAGGTGGAACAGTAATCACAGGCACTTTAGGGCAGTCAGACTACTTACAGTAATCAAAGGAAGGGAGAATTAGCCTTTGCTCAGTCATGCTAACACAGTTACGATTTTTCTGGGTCATGAGATGCCCACTGGCACGCCACATAGGTCTTGTGTGTCTGTCCTACCAGAACAGTGCACATGCACATGACTATTTCCTTCTCCTGTTTAATACAGTTATAGGGAAACTGCAAATTCTGTGCAGATGATATCCAAAGGTACAAGGGAAGAAACAGAAGCTAATTCAAACAGCCCAGCAAACATATGTATAAAGATAAATCCCTTCCACTAATTTTGCTACAGCTGTCCTTGCTGATCAGTAGATACATATTGTCTCAGCTAACATCAGGCATTTTGTGTCACAAATGGCAAAGAAAACAAGTATGGTACAGTAGATTGCAGAGGCAGAGATAGCTGCTTAGCTCACCTCTTAACATGGTCAATCTGAGATCAGAGAAATGATTTCTTCCTGAGCTCCAACCTACCTAAACAATAAAAGAGACCCACAAAGCCCCTGAAGGAAGATTTTTCAATGGTGACTGTGTGACTTCCTGCAAAATTGGACTGTGTAACAGGAACAGCAAAATTTCACAGAGCAATAGTGCTGCGGCTGTGTTCCAGTCGAGCAATAGAATGTTTCATAAGCCAACAAAAGTGAAAAACAACCATGGTCTGTCCCAGTATCAAGTGCATACTGGCACTGTGAAACCACAAAGGTGAGCTGATTCAGCACTAGACCTTTGTCTGTGAGGTTAGGGATGCAATGACTACGGGCTCTAGGCAGAATTCCACAGTAATTCAATACAGCTGAATGTATTTAAGGTTAGAATAGAGGAGAATTTCCATGCAGTTACAAAAAGAGCTTATTGTGTCAGTGGTATACTGCATACAGGGGAATTAGCAGCAAGTAAATATTGCTTTAATGAAATGCTTACAATTAAAATTAATGTGTTGTGCAAGAGAGATGTTATTGGACTAATATATAATACTACCTTTCCCTGGGTGATTGACGATGCCCTATTGGATAATATAAAATGGAATTTAATAATGGTTGATTTCAGATGAAATGAATTGTGCACGAAAAAGCAATGGATGACGTGCATAGCTACATATATGAAATGCAGAATATCCAGATTTGAATATCAGGGAAAATTTTTATTTTCCTTATTCTGTAAACACTGCTAGAATAGATAACTGATCCATCTAAAATTGTATTACTCTTTAGCAAACATCAGAAATTCTTCACCCCAAACACTCCCTCCAGCAACACAATCATTTCTACACCTCATAATGATAATTAAACTGGGTCCTGCATTGTATCTTCTAACTCCTACAATTTCCAGCTCTGGCATTTACCTGTTAATGAAAAAAATATTCATAGAGAAATATCTGAAAGATCTTTCCAAAGTATATGTAACAATAAAACAAGGAAGTCAAGCACCACTTCACATCTTTTTCTCCCATTTGGTAACTTGTTCTGCAATTTCTGTATCATAGTAAAATAAAAATAAAATAGTTTTATTTCACAGTAAAATTAAGCCATTTCAAAGAATAATTAAATGTAACAAATACACTAAAAGAATACCTGTATCTGCTCCTGTATACTGCAATGAGTTGCAAACATATGATACCAGTGACATTTTATGTTCTAATAAGCTTCTCTTGCAAACATGGCATGTCTGGGCTCTTTAACAGGCCGATCCTTTATTGGCTTAGAAAGAAGGAAGGTGTCAATCCAGACACAGACTTTCTTTCTTTCAAAGCATTGGTCAGCAGATGGTAGAAAAAGCAATTCAGATCCTCAAAAGGACCTGATGTTCTTGTTTTCTCTCTATTTTAGGATGCAAGTCCTGTTATCACTGAACAGAATGACACTTGCAGCAGGTACAGCTGACACATGGAAATATGTTGGATCAGTCTCACTAATAGGATCTATGCATTTGCTAGAAAAATCAAACAAATATGGACCATTTGGACAGGCAGGTTCAGAACCTTACTCACAGTCAATTTTCTGTGTGAACATTTGCAAGGAAAGATACCAGATGGCTTAGGCATGTATTACACTGACATGTACATAAATGTGCACGGGTATATATGAAATAGGAAGAGCTGTGACCAAATTACGGCACTAAATTACATATGTGTAGGACAGGGCAGTGACAAAGGAAAGAAACGGAGAGATAGGGAGAAAGAATGGTAATGCTGAATAAAATATGCATTATACATTAGATTTTCTTTAAGGCAGCTAGGCTCCCCACATGCATATACTAAGCTGGGGATTTACGTGACAAGTTCAGTTTAACACTGTGAAAATTATGTGTTAAAATGCTCCATACATTGATTGGAACACTCTTCATCGATCACAGGTGCTGATATTAAAATTTCTGGTGGGAGTTTCATAAATGATGAATTGCTTCACTGGGATTCACTTTGCCTGCCCAGCCAAAGCAAAAGTGCTATAGCAGCAGTCACCAGCACAGAAGGCTGGTTAGAAAGAGAAATGACAGCGTCAGAATTGAGAAATGAGCAGCACCCATACATGGATGTATTGGTAGGGAAACACTAGGAAGAGAAGGAAAGAGCACTTCCTGATAGAACAAAATGTAAGTCATCTTAAAATATGCATTTAAACCGACAGACAGATCCCAGCCTTCCTCCCACAAGCATCCTGAGGTCGCTGTATCCACCAAAGACTTAATAGAATCCTTAAAATGAAGATTTTTTTTTTAATCTTTAAGAATGGAAATAAGGTATATTTTGAAATAACATTTTACTGAGAAAGGTCACAGTAAAACAGCACACCTTTAGTATTACAAATTTCCTACATAAGTGTACTGGGTCCAGATAGGACAGAATTAATTTTCATCATAGTGGCTTGTATGGGGTTTAGATTTTTGACCAAAATGATACTGGTAACAAACAAACATTCCAGCTTTTGCTAAGCAGTGTCTGCAGAGCATCAAGACTTCCTTGGTTTCTCAATTTGCTGCAATAGCGTAAGAGGCAGATGACCCACCTAACCAAAGACATGTCACCCAACATGTCACATCATGCCCAGCAGCAGCAGGGAAAAGAGATGGTTTAGGAAGTTACACATCTTTTGTTTGGGAACAGGATGGGAATCAGGCTACCTGTGGGACGTAGTGACTGATTGTCTTTGCATCACTTTTGTTTCCCTACACTCTTTTACTTCTCCTTTACTTACTAAACAATTCTTTTTTTTTTCTTGATCCCAAGTTTTCTTGCTTTTGATATTCCTTCCCTCTTTTCCCATCCAGCAGGGGGAAACTGAGTAAGCACTTGGTGTAGTGCTTAGCTGTCCACTGGCATTGACCCACAATAATTAAGAAAATGACCAATAACAGATATTGTGCATCTTGAAGGGGTTCTGTTTGTTTCTTATAGTTTAACCTAATAGCTTCAAAGGAGATTAAGATAAATTATTAAAAAACCCACCTCATAATGTGGAACCAGAATATCCATGAAAATGGCTGTTGAGCCTTACATCTACCTAGCTTATTTCCCAGTTTCCAGAGGTGGTATCTGAACAGATTTGGTAGTGCTTTCACTGTTAGCTACTAGAAGGTATTTCAAGTAAAATTCCAGTAGTCTGATACTTCACCTTCTGTTCCCATTTTATTAGCTTCAAGTTCTATTTCTCTGTTATTACCTTTGTATAGGAAGTGATTTGTATGGTTCTGGAGCTCCTTGATGTGCTGTTCCTGAACCAGCCTGTCTCACTGCCCACTCCCCCTTGCCTGCAGGTAGGTTCACTGCTCGAGACATGACCTGTTAGCTCAGTCTGGCTACTCACTGAGAAGTCTTTGCTACTATCAAACCCCAGCCATGCTTATTATGACTGCAACTACTTCAAAGAGCTCCTGACTCCTTTCTAACAAGTCTGGGCGAAATTCAGCTCTGATGCAGTTTCCTGAAATCATTCTGTATTACAGCAGGAACTAAGTTGATTCAGCCTAACTTTTTACACCTATTACCTTTGTCGCCCACTGATGAGCCAGTGAGCATGTGTGTCATTTTGTCCAACCAGGCTAAACAAGATCTGAGTCTTGCATGGCTTTAAGTGAATGTGTCTCTTCCCTTCCTGACTAATGAGTTCTCATAAACCATTTGTATGACCAGCTTCTTCTAAGTTGAAGGCTTTTACTCTATTGTTTAATTGACGAGAAGTCTCAAGAATTATTGCTGTGGAGGGCAGTGAAAGGGAGATTTCATGGGTCTTACTTCCTTATGAAGCCAATTTAAAATATTAAGTACTGGAAATGAAGAGTTAAACAGATACAAAAAAGAGGACAAATTTAAAACTGCATCACACTTTAAACTGCATGGCATGCTAGCCACCTAAGACATATAAGCTCTAATTTCTGTCTTTTTCTCCACATTTCCCCTCCTTTTTTCAATGATCTCATTTTATAGGATTTGAATGAACTCAAAACAAAAATGCATCTATGTAAAAGTCTCAGCAAAGGTTCAAACTTAAGATCTAGAGTTTTGTATTGCCTCTAATAACTTTTTGATCCAGTCCTCAAACTTTCTGAATACAATAATCTCCAATCTATGAATTATAAAAAGGAAACTCCTGAACTGATTGCAACTCTGTAATTCTTGCTTATTATTCATAAATATAATGAGTTACAGTATCTGGCCATATGATTGCAGAGGCATGATAAATGTAAATGAAGTATTTTTTTCACAAAAAATAACAAGGAATTGTATTACCAATCATCACAAAATCATACAACCTCACTGGAAAGATACACTAGTTTGAGTGTGCTCTGGATTATCATGGGAAAGGGCCAATGAAGAACAGAGGACTCAGAATTGACACAGTACTTCTGCTGAAGAATGCAGAGCAGTGCAACATACTGAATAGAACACAGGGATTCAGGCAGTGCAAGCTCTGGTCTTATTTTTGCAGATGAGTTCTTGGGTTGCTATTGACATAATCTTTATATGCTTCAGCTTTCCCAAAAATTAAACATCTAACTTGCAGCTTTTAGTATAAAACAGATTAATACACTCATTACTAAGAAGTTTTGTAAAACATATCTCAAGCCACCATCCAAGCTTTATGAAAAGATTCTTCATTGGTCATCAAAGCATGGAAAGATAAAATTTGTGTTACTATGTTTATGCTAAAAAGCTTCTATCTTGCCTACTACCCGTTCAAACACTACTTCACATGCAAAAAGGAAATCCTGTAAGACACTTTCCTAGATACTTTTTGAAGATCTCTTTCTTTGCTTTTCTCTGGAGATAACAGACATTTAGTTTTGAGTGAATCCACATGACACTTCACATTCTTAAAATACTTTAAAATGTTTACCATGCTCATTTTCAGGTGTCTTACCCTCTGGAAAAAGTTTCTACTCAATACCACTGTAGTAAATCATATCAAAGCAAATTATTTTTATTGTGAGTACCCAAGCCAGCTGAGGTGAATAATGCACCTGGATCAAACTGTGCCCAGCTGATCCAGAGTGCCCAGGCTCTAGCAGAAGGTTTTCTGCTGATGCTGATACTTTAGTGCCCATGAAATGCAACAGTAACTTGACAGACAAATCTTCCAAGTCCCAGCTGCTGAACTTGGTATGTAAGGTCCTACTACATATCCTTCCTTGCAGAGACCATCTTTACCATTTACTATGAATTGTCTTAAATGGACTCTAAAGACCCACCATGACAACTGCTGGCCTTTATCATATATGCTTGAGATGACAGCCTCCTAGGTAGAATTCTAAAAGACAATAAGCAGTTGAAGGTTTATGTAGAGAGAGTAAAGTCATTTACTGCAACAGTGCCATGGATTCCTAAAGGGGCCACCCATTGCATGGGACAGCAATGCCATTTTAAAAGTAAAACAGCTGCATTTATGTGCACTAAACCCAGTAATTACATATTCTAGTAAGTGTCCTGACTTAAGAGTGTTGCATATTTGTCATTGCCTCTTGACTTCACCTGGACTGCATCTTCCATTGCTACTCATTCAATGATCTAGAAGCTCTGTTGACAAAGTTAGTGCAGAGATACAGTATTTAAATAGCACTCCGTTTATTTAGCCAGCTAAAGACTTGATAAGCAGGAGATGCAATAACAAAAAAAAATACCTAATTTGACTAGTGGACCCATTAGCATCAGCACAGATAATTTAGCTTCTTAAATAGCCTTGTTTTAGTCCCAGACTTAAAATTTGTGTCAGTAAGAGTAAACTGGTATATAAGCAGGCCACATTTTAACAAATCAAATAGCACTGCAACTGAAGGCAGTATCTTTATTTTTTTCAGTATGGAAAAATGGAGTCAGATGAACAAAGTCCAACTGCCATCTCCCAGCAGAATATCTGACTTGCCAAAGAGAGATTTTAAGAAAATTGGTCTCAACTAAGATTATCAATTTTCAAAAGCATTGCCTGTCCTCTTATACCTGTCATTTGAGACAGGTATAAAAGACCACCAAGTATTTTAGGTTTTCATCATGTTAGACTTCTCTTGTTTGAAAAGACCAGCTAAAAGCATATTTTAATTTAGAAATGCAAAGAGGCAGAATCAGAGATAGATCAGCCTGGAAAGCTGATCCCAATTGATCAATTTGATCCCAGCTGATGCCACACCACATGGCATCACTCTCAGCAATAAAAGCTGGGTGAAAGATGGAAGGAGGAGGAACACTCAAGAGTTACAGTGTTGTCTTCCCAAGTGTCTGTTACACTTGATGGAGTCTTGCTGGAGATGGCTGAATACCTACCTGTCCATGGGAAGTGATGGATGGATATCTTGTTTTGCTTAGCTTTTGATATTTCAAGTTTGCATCCATCTTCACTATAATAAAAGCCAAACATTTTCATTCTTTCACAAAACAGAATTTGCCTTATGGGAAGTAAACAGTACTACTCATGAAGATATGTTTGAGATGGCCTGACAGTATGATCATGGCTCAGTGAAGGTTATCCTAAGTGACCTGTGTCACAGCTGCACTGCTGCTCTCCCATCAGCCTCAGTGTGGAAAGAGGTCAGATAAAACAGACTGAGGGGAACAATTGCATCAGTTTCATCCAGACTACTTAGCCTTAATGAAAAGGCAAACAGTAGTTCTTGATGCCAAGTTCATCTATCTTGCTGAGGTGTATAATTACAGTCTGGAGTTTCTGACTGGGAACCAAGGACAGCAGCTGTTCCCTCCATGCCCTCTGCAAGCACCCAGCAGAGCTGTGAAGTGTCCAATCCAAAGCACAGCTGGGAGCATGCTTTCTCCATCCCATCCCGCCGAGGAAGGGTTTGCATGGGTCTTGTTATTGACAGGTCCAGGATAAGGTAAGATCACATCATTAGTACAAGCACTGATTATTGGACACTCTGAACAGAGGGATGCAAAATAGGAGGCTCCCCATGCCATGTGCTGCAGAGAGTGTCCAGTAAGGACACTTACAACAATGTCCCAAATAGGAATGGATCCCATTGAGATACACGTTCACTGTAAGTGTTTCATCATCTCAGAAGCAATCAAGTCCTTCCAGCGGTTTTAGTAACAAACCATGCACAGTACAATTAAGCTTTATCTTCCATGACAACATACATATAAAATAACAGAGCAGCCAGCAAAACAAGATTTAGGCTTGGTCTACTGTCCTTAAGAAAAAGAGACTACTTATCTGCTTCCAAACTTCTGGAAAAAAATTCTAAATCAAGAGGAAATAATAAGATTCTTGTTTCTTAGAATTTGCAGTACTTTTGTCCAATCAACATTTCAGACATATTCTACTATGCAAACCCATTGATTTGTTACTATAAAGTACATCTAGGTCATCAGCACATGTATTTTTGCTGCTAACACTGACTGCAAATACAATCTTTGCTACTGCCTGGGTACTTGATAAAAATTCTCTGCTCAGGCTAATCTCACAGGGGCATTTTTTAGACTTTCATGGATCTCATCAGTTAGATATGTTAAATAGATTCAATATTACTGTATTCACTTATATTTTTTTCCTTTATATGTTGGCATTGAAAGTACTACCTCTTCTGTGAGGTAAAGGAAATTTCATGTGCATGAGAAAATATTGATGATAGCATTATATGCTTGAGTGCCTGGATTCCTCCTTGTGTCAGAAGTGAACATCCCATTTGCATTTGCTACTTTCTAGGTGCATTTAAGTTATATATAAACATCTATCACTACATACATTAACATCCATTTAATTATTAATTTTTCATTCATTATATAACTTAACACAGTTTGTGAAGCTAATATATATCTGAACAGATTCTTCCAAATGTGTATTTTTGTATACACAGCTGAAGCACAACGACCTCTGCATACAGATAGCACGAAGCGCAGCAACTTATACAGTCACTGTTGAAAAAGGAAAAACATATTAAAATAAAAGAGCCTACCACTTACAGAATTTGTTTCCAAAGTCGCCAGAAAGAGACTTGTGACCCTTGGGTAGTGTCAAATATACGTTGGGAATTGATAATTTACAATTATTTTAAATTACAAAGATATTTCTTTGCTCTTTTTGTTGGGCTTGGCTGTTCTGATTGTAAATATTACTCTTAAATACATAGCAGATAATAAACTGATATATTTCAATACCATGTACTCAATTTCTTTATTAAGGCAAGTTCTTTTTACTATATTGGCATAACCACCACTATGGATTTACACCCATACAGGTATGATTGTGTGATTGTCTTCATTAAAAACAACCATTTTTTTTCTGGAATCAATGTAGCCTTTTGTACACAAGGCTCTCACTTCTTATAGTTGTGTTTCACAGAAACAAGTGGTCTGGATTGCTCTTTCTTTCTTTTTTTTCCTGGTTTTAATTAAATCTGTTTCATACAAGTTTACAACTGCTATTTTTTTCTTTTCTGTATTCATGTAGCTATAGCTTTTGTTTTTGACAAAGATTCCACCATGACAGTTTCAGATGTCTCAGAAGTCTCCTCTGCATTCTTCCCTCATTCTTTCTTTAATTCCCAGGTATTGAGAGGTGTTTTTGCATGTGTTCTTCAACCATCACTTTTCCCTCAAAGCTAGACTAAGCTGAAGCCTTGTTAAAATGACAAGCTAAAAGTAGTTATACTTTAATTCAGACAAAACAATGTTTATATAAGATTTTTCATTTCTGAAAAACCTCTAGTGCTTATTTAGGCCTTCTTTATTCAACATCTTCTGCACTGCACTTTGAGATCTGGAGTTTGTATTTGTTTAGCTGAATCCATTCAGGAAGAACCATGAGACTACTTTTATGTTGAGTTTTCTTTTATCTCTCTGAATTCAGATTTTAGGAATCTTTTTTCTCTTCTCCCCCCATATCAATGATACAAATAGCATTCCACAGCATCACCTTAACCATTTCAGGAATTTATCCTCCCACATCAACCAGAAGTATGACTTGAATGAGTATTTCACAGTATGACAGAAAAACCTCAAAAGTAAGGCACTACGGTCTTCATAACATTTACCTGTGTTCTGGATATCAACATTACTTGCTTTTGTTTTGGGATCAGTAAGCCAAAACACCTCCATATTATTCTGTCATCTAGATCAACACCTTTGAGGCATCACAAGACTATCACAACTGCAAGGCATAATGGAAGATATTGTCTGGACAAGGACACTGTTCCCTGGAGCAAAACATATCATGAACATTCCTAAACTCTTGACTTCTCTGGGAGATGGTGGTGGTGCACGTGCAGAAAACACAGTCCTGTAGAGCCTCCAAAAAATACCTCAAGGTATAAATATTCTCTTTTAAGTGCAAAGTAATATAACACTGACAATTCATTTGACAGAAATTTCTTTTAAATATTTGCCTTGAGGAAAGTGATTCTTATATAGAGATAATTTCAGAAAAACGCAGGTCTTACTTTTCCATCAGCTTTACTCATCAGCCACCTTCTACCCAGTTTGAGTCATTCTGACCACTGTTATCAAGATCAAGACAGGCACATCATGTTAGTATCAGGTAACAGTAAACTCTGTTAACAGGATAATCCTCACAACAACTTGCCTGTTCTGTATAGTGCAACCTGGCTGTGACATTCCACAGATTTGTACTTGAACAGACATCTGAACCTCATGATGAGAAAACCTGGTAAGAGAAGAGGCAGACTCGGCAGTTCTTGACTTTGGACTTTGTTTTAGCCATGCAACATGTGGCCTTTGAAAGCTGGAAAAAAATGTATTACATTTTAAATGCTAAAAGAGAAGTTTAAACAGCCTGCGGTTAATACTGTCTTCAGGCCCTAGTGTTCCAATAGCAGGCAGTCTAAGCTGTACATGAGTTGGCCACTTGACTGAGACCCTTTCAAGAAAATAAATTGTTGGGACTGTTTTTTACCCTCTTTTGTAATTCAGAAGTTGAAGCCAAATTCAGCATTTTCTTATTTTCCTTCCACCTCCTGTGGACGTACACCACTTGTGGGCAATTACACAGTACAAAAGGTGATGCCCTTCAGAGACAATGCTCTGCTTTGAACAGGGGCTGTTAGCAGTGCCCAGGACAGCTCTTACTACTTCATTCACTATTAATTTCTACCCTGGGGTGCAGGTGGGGGTGGTCCTATCTCTCAGCTGCTCAACTAAGATTACCAAATCTTTTCTGTTCTTTTTCAACATTTCTCTAGATATGAAACTTGAAATAATGCACTGAACAGTTTAGATTTAATCCTTGTCCACAACTTTTCACACAGACCTAATGGTCATAGAAATAAATTGGGAATATGACCTATGGTGCCTGCAGTATCGACCACTTCTAGCAGAACAGCAGAGCTAATAGTGTCAGGAAAAGCTGAATTTCATACTGAGTGCCTGACTTCAGAATATAGAGGAAATTCATCTCTGGTAGACACACCAAGGATAAATTTTGGCATTTCTGTCAGTATTAGTTGGCTTTTTGGTTCATAAGTACATAGGGATGTCATGTATAATGCCTTGAAGAGGTAGTGGAGTTAAAAGTAAGGTTGAATGCAGGAATTTCGCCTACAGAATGCTTCTGGTCCAGGTTCTCTCTAGCTTTTAAAAAAGCTGAGCTACTAGAGATCCCAAATGAGCACAGAAGTTTTGCCAGTTTGTCAAAAAACCCCTTACAATTTCACATACTTAAAAATGTAACAGCCACAATCATTTTTACTGTATGAAATCCTCTTCTCAATTTCCTGCCTACCTCCACTTTTCAACGTGTCCCAGATTTCCTCTCCCTCCTTTCATGAGGTGACTTTTGTACCCATTGCCAGAGCTTGTGATTTCACTCATCTGTTCCAAGGTTCCTGAGCTGCTGCTACCAGCAGGGAATGAAATCATCATTTCTGGTTTTCCACCTTCCACAGTCTCTTGCTTAATCCCTACTAGCCACCTCCCTTCCCAGTATTCTTTACATTGCTTAGCACGTGTTAACATCCTTTTCACCCCTCTCTTTTTGCACTCAGTCTTCCAGTGTTTTCTCTAAGCTTTAACTCCTTTTTCCTTCTTCTCAGTACTTATTTGCCTCCTTTAAAGGACCCTTTTTCTTCTAAGTCTTCCCATTTCTCCTGCCCTTACCTGATTAACCGCTAATTATTATTTACTAGACTGCTGTTGGAATCCTCTTTGCAGCATGGAAGCTGCCTCACTCTTCATGACTGTTCCATAAAAATTAGTTTGCCACAGCTTGTGCCTGCTCTTGCTCATGATCCAGCTCTCACCAAAGTCAGAAGGAACATTTTTTCTGATATTCAAAAGGGTGGTGGATTGCAGTATTACCTTTTTATATTTCAAATTCTAAATGCTCACTCTAAATTTTGTAATTTTTATGTCTTTAATTTAATCCCTGGTGACAGTAAAGTTGACTACCATTAAATAGCATTTTTTAAAAAAAATTGACTGACATTAAAAATAAAACAAAATTTAAAATCAGCCTAATTTCCTACCAGGTATAATTTATATAGATTTAAACTTTATCTCAAACATATACCAGATGCACTCAAAATTATAATTCTTTTCTGTTTACAAATAAATATTTTTAAAATACATCTATTTACCTTAACACATTATAAAGCAATAGTAGTATATGTTTTACCAATAAATGAACAAGGTTGATTCTATTGCTAGTAAACATAATTATTTTTAGGCAATATTAAATTATTTTATTCCATAATTGGGGATTAACCATATGCCAGGTTTTCTTCTTACAAAACTTTGTGTCAAAAAATGGAATTCCATTTACTTTTTAATGTCTGGATTCTCTGGGGGTTTCCCCAAGACAGTAATCTGGTAATCCATTCTGGTTCAGTAGCAAAAAATAGGACAGCAATAAAAAAGTCATAAATTTAATCCATTACTTGTGACATGTAATGTAACAAGAACAGGAAATGGCAATTATCATTATAATCTGGACAATAGCATGGTAGACTCAATCTTGTGACTGTTTTACACAGATGAAACACACTGTAAGGCTCCAATCTGCAATTACCTACAAATCACCTTTAATGGGACTGCTAAAGGGAAACACTTATGGTAGTAAATTAAGCATGTGTACATTTGCCAAAACTTGAAAAAGCCAGTAATAAGGATTAAAACATAGTAAAGAGAATTGATCTGCAAAGATTTATATTTCTGTTTTCAAGTCTTGTACCAATTACAAGACAATAGCCCTTATTCAGCATCTATTAGTCCTATAGATTTCAGTGGAAGTTAGACACATCAAGATGTTCCAGCACTGGAGCACAAGACCTTTGCTGCTGAATATCTGGATTCAGCTCTGCATGAATATATATCCTTGCAAGGAAACTTAATCTTCTCAATCCCCTTGTCATCTCAAACCCTATTATCGGTCAAGACTTGCATAATTTAACAGGAGATGTGCATACCCAAGATTACTCATTCTAACCTGATCTTTCAAATGTGAAAAATCCCAAGTCCCTATAAAACAGAGTTCTAAAATATAGTCCAGCAAGTCACAAGTTTCCAAATTACTAATATTGACAATAAGTATTTCAAAAGCAAGTGCTCCAGGCCTAAGTGAGGAATACAGCATATACTGGGGGCAATCAGTGCCATTTTTCATTTAAAAAGCAGTTGCTCATAATAACCTCATAATATCTACTTGTCCTAAATTTATGTGCTTCAAGGACATTTTTTCACAGTGCACTAACTTTAACAGACATAAAACTTTGCTCAGAGATACTCAATATCTCTTATAAATAAACAACATGTAGACAACAAGCATTCAAGTAAGACAGACTAAAATAATTTACTAATTTTCTCACTTTATTGACCTTCCCTACCTTAACCAACCTGCTTGCGTCTTAAGGAGACTAGCATCTTTCAGGTTCAATGACAGTGGTGAATTCTAAAACCAGAACTTCTTAAAAATGTTGTTGAAAGAGAGCTTGCAAGAGCTTTCAGAAAATAAAAAGATCAGCAAGTATAACTGCTTTTCTCTGATTAGATATTTATATCTACTATGCTTACCACCACGCCATTCAAGGAGAGAACACAAAATTGCTCTACTCGGTAAAATCAGATAATCCGTATCAGATAGATATATGCTTTATAAATGATTCCTGTGGGTTAGATCTCAATTTTCACTTGGTAATTAAACAGTTAACAACACCAGAGCAAGATCTAAAGAACAGACACAGCACAGCAAAGGTAAAGGCTGTTAGGCTACATCTTTGAACTCTCTTAAGGACTTTGCAGTACTGGCATGACTCCAGAGCCTAATTTGATACATTCTGAAAGCCTAATCATCTTCTGCAGGGAAGAAACCTCTGACCATCACACTGTTAAACTGCAGTGCTCTTGCTCTGCCTTTCTGTGTCTGATGCTTTTTTATGTTTGAGGGACATGTGGGTTAGTTATTTGGCTCAGAAAAATAGATTATTTGTGGTATTTGTACTCATTTAATACAGGTCACTTCCTTTAATATTACAAACAATAAAACCATAGCTTGCATTTTTGCTGTTTGTAACATTTATATTAAATGCTTCATAATATAAATTGTTGTTATTAAATATTGCCAATATGCCAATAATAAGTTGCACTAAATAATAAGAGCACTAAACAAAAAAACATAAAGCCCAGTGTGTCGGTCTCTAAGTAGTTCTGAAAGATGTGTCCCTAAGATTGTGTCCCTAAGGCATAAGTTAGTGCAGTTTTACTCTGTGGATTAGTTCATTTAACATGGTCTATTACATAGCTTTCAGTTATAAATACATGAATTACACAGATTTTCGCTGCTGATCGGCACCTAAAATAAGAAAATACATGACATTAGGCAGAAAATATGTGAAATGAGTGAAATTAAGTTACTTGAGAAGGTAGTTTCAATTAATATTTACCGACAAAGAATGAAAATACCTCAAGTGTACTTTTAATAGCGCACTAATACAAGGTCTAATGATGAAAGCATTTTTATGTTTTTCTTGGGACAGGAAGATGCTGACATTGTCTGTTGCTTTGGAAGCATGAGTTTCCTTCCATAATGTTTTAAGCTGCAGTATGCAACAGACACACACGACAGAACAGAAGGTGCTACTGCCCTGACTACATTGTTTTGGTGCTACTGGGAAAACACATTCCTTTGTTCTCACTGACTACAGAAATAAACATATGTATTGGTATAGAACTAAGAAGCTAAATTTAAAAAGAAATCTTACTTTGGGCAACAATGCAGACTTCCTCTCATCTTATCTTGGATCACATGGAAGTATGTAATTGGACTTTCATGGTGAAATAAAGTACAGTCATGCATAATCAATCCCAGGTTCAAGCCAGGGGTATTTTTTTATTTTCCCTGTTACAAAACCCTTCAACATTATAATATCAAAGGTCAGATTTAAAATGTAGGTTATCTACAATGTTTTATAGCATTTATCAATATATTTTACAGAAAAGCTGATCTCAATTCTCAAGTCCTAGTATGGAAAAAGGAATAGTCTTTTACTATAAAAAATTTTAAAGCTTCTAAGAAAAAAAGTACTGTGTATTTCTCAAACATCTTGATTGATGTGCGAAACTGCAAGGTAAAAGAGATGCCTGGGCATCTCAGCACAAGGGAAGAATGCACCCACTGCTTTACAACTTTTGGGTTTCCCTTTTCACTTCAAACAACTGGGAATGCTTGTGCAGAGGCAGATAACATAGTTACCTTCTGTACTAGTGTTTTGATGAAGATTTCTTTTTCATTATACAAGTGCTTTTACAAGTTTGAGCTAAGATCTAAAAGTTATGGGTTCTTTCATGGTACAAAGTTTTTTATAACTTTGCCATACCTCAATTACAAGAATTTTTCTTGTTTCTGACTCATATATCCATCTAGGAGACCTCCTTGGCTAAATCAGCATGAAGACAGTTTCCCAGATGGGAATATTTCACATGTGTCTATGTTTCAGGTTTTTTTAGAGCATCTGAGGACTAGAAATGAGGTAGCACCAGCAGTGGTATCTGTCCTCTAAGCTCTCTTGTCTCTTTTAGAAAGGCCTTTGTAGACTTGGTGCATGCCCGCCTTGAATTTTGCACATCCAGAGTCCTGAAGGAGAGGAGCAGATGAGTCCATAAAGAGACACATCTGCTCCTCTCCTTCAGCTGCCTGTGACTTTTTCTGTGTGGCAACTGGATATTTATGTTGTGAAGGGAAGAAGTGGCAGAGGCCTCACTGAAGCCTAGGCAGGCACAGACTTGCCATCACCAAAGCTGGGGTCAGTCTCTGAACAGCACCGGTCATTCACAATCTGCCTTACAAGTTCACAACATCCTTTAAGTTAGTCATTAACTGGATATGACAGATCAACTTCCTGTCTCTACATCAAATTAGTAAAGAGATGACATACATACCTCTAGACCACACATACCTAGACCCTGTTCCAGCAGAGGTCAAGGGTACCTAAGCTCTGGAAGATGGCCTGTGGAGCCAGTGCACTGGGTGGCTGAAACCCAGCGGTGGTGACAGGACAAGGCTGCCACCGTGCCCACAAGACAGGTTCAACACCAGTCTCAATACAGACTCCTGGAGAAGCTGGCTTCCCATGGCTTGGGCAGGTGCACCCTTTGCTGGGTTCAGAGTCGGACAGATGGCTGGGCCCAGAGAGGGGTGGTGAATGGTGTGACATCCAGTAGGTGTCCAGTCACTGGTGGTGTGCCCCAGGGATCAGCACTGGGCCCTGTCCTGTTTAATACCTTTATTGATGATCGGGAAGAGGAGATTGAGCCTACCATTAGAGAATTCACAGAAACACAGCTGGGTTGGAGTGCTGACCCACTGGAAGGTAGTAAAGCTCTGGTGAGTGATCTGGGCAGCCTGGATTGATGGGCTGAGACCAAAGGCATGAAGTTCAACAAAACAGTGCCCGGTCCTGCACTTGGATCACATCAACTACTTGCATTGCTGCAGGCTGGGGGCGGAGTGGCTGAAAAGTGGCAAAAGGACCTGGGTTGCTGGTGAACAGCAGCTGAACACGAGCCAGAAGCATGCTCAGATGGCCAAGAAGGCCAGTGGCATCCTGGCCTGTATCAGCAATAGCGTGGCCAGCAGGACCAGGGCAGTGACTGTCCCCCTGTACTCGGCATGGTGAGGCCGCACCTCAGGACCTGTGTCCAGTTCTGAGCAAATCCAGAGAAGGGGGATGAAGATGGTGAAGGGTCTGGAATACAAGTATGAGGAGCAGCTGAGGGAGCTAGTATTGTTTAGCCTGAAGAAAAGAAGGCTCAGGGATGACCTTAGCACTTTGTACAACTACCTAAAAGGGGCTTTTAGACAGGTGGAGGTTGGTCTCCTCTCCCAGGTAACCAGCAAAGGACATGAGGACACAGCCTTTAGCTGCACCAAGGGAAGTTTAGGTTAGAGACTAGGAAGAAATTTTTCATAGCAAGGGTAATTAGATACTGGAATGGGCAGCCCAGAGTGGTGGAGTCACTGTCACTGGTGGTATTTAAGGTAAGACTGAAAGTGGCACCTAGTGGTATGGTCTAGTTGGCATGGTGATGTTCAGAGACAAGTTGGAGTCAGTCTCAGAGGTCTGTTCCAACCTAATTGATTCCATGATTTGGTGAACACCAGAACCCATCCAATTTACCCTCTGTGTGTACATTTACCCACTGCCTCACTGTAGTCTTTGGAAGGCCCTCACCTATTTATCAACAAGTTCAAGTACAACTTCCACGGACATAGTCTCAGAAACAAAACTAATGCAAATCCTCCAAAATACAAGTACATTGGGGCAGTCATTCCTCTACATCTACACCTGGGATCACAACCCCTAACTTACTTACTTACTTACTTAAAGGCTGAAAGGAAAATCTCTTACCATTCCTTCTAAATCTCTCTACCTCTTCTCCCAACAATTATATCCCACTTTTCTCCACTAATTGTCCTCCAAGCTTAATAAACTTTTCCAGGTTGTACCACAAAAGGCAGGACAAGATCATCCAACCCATGCTGAATTGCTTTCATACATGCTGTTCTTCTGTCTTGTACTCTCTCTCTCTCTATCTGTCTGCAAAGGTTAGGAAACACCTTACAGTGGAAATGGACAGATTCTCAGCCTATGCAACTGCTAAAAAAGTAAGTTTTCTGACACACAGCTTAACTGTACCCTGGGCTCCTCTGCATGAAAGCTTATGCCAGCTCCACCATCTATATTCACACACATCTTTCCCTACCCATCTGTTCCTGTTTGGCCTTCCTCCAGTAATCATGCTAAAAGTATGGCTCCAAACCTGTGAAAGCAGTGAGTAGGCACCACTGCTGTGCTCACCAACTAGTACGGAGCAAGAGACAGTTGCCCCAAGCACCCGCCAACTCTGAGTGCCTCACTGGAAGATGTCACCCAGCCACACTCCAGCATTTCTCCTCCCTCCCCATGCTCCCCAGCTCTGATGCCAGATGCCTCTGCTTTATCTTACAAATACACTCTCAGTGCAATCACTCTTTCAATGTCATCTGAGGATGCTCTTTTACATATCAGAAGCTGAGAGCCTGACCAGAAATGAGGGTATACAGTGATGGTATTTGTCTTCTGGACTGAGAGAAGGAAAAGATAAATTTAAAACTAAAATGTCATTATGCCCAAAAAATAGCCCTGCTGTTTTTGTTTTCAGATATTTTTAAGAAAACAAATATTAATCACTGCCAGATACAAACAGGAATAGTGTTAACAAGTAGTAATATTTTAAAACATAAAATTAAACAATAATTTCTTGTTCAAGGGCTCTTGGGCAAATGCAGCAATGTGAGATTGGGAAAAGGCTTGTTCGTGGAGTATATCCCATCTTTCTCCATTTTTGTCTTGTGTAATCAACACCTAAAAACTGCATTTCATTTATTTTTCTTCCTGCTATAGCCTTGTCCCCAGTTCCTGAAACTGAAAAAAACCCCAAAAAGACTCACTAATGTTCTGCTCTTTCTCATTGTCCAAGTTGTGCTGCTTCTCATTGTCTGACATTTTAGTCTTGCCCAATAGTGCTGGAGTAGACTCTCGGAACAAATACCAAGAAGTTTGTGTCATCCAAGGCAGCTGGAGAAAAAAGCTAGTTGAAAATCTAGCTGGGATCTAGTGGATGTCTAGTAAGTGACAGTGGTCTCAGGCTGGGAGGAGCAAGTGGTCTGGTGTCCAGGCAGACTGCACAGGAAGCGGGAGATGGAAACCCAGGACCAGCAGCAGTGTCTTACTGCAGGCCCAGGAGTGCAGTTTATCTGACACTGGAGGGAGGCACCTGACTGCTCCTGGAAGGTTTCCCTAGCCAAGCTGGCATTATGGTAGCTGTACTAGAAGCTCTCTGTTTCTGTACAGAGCAAGAGAAGTTTCTGCCTTCCAATCTTCCAGTGAAGTGTGCTTATCCAGTGAAAGTCTCCCCCAGCATGGCATTTTGCCACCTACATGCTAAATGTCCGCCTCTGGGAGACTTCCTGGAATACTGAATGCTTCCCTGTCCCAACCAAAAGTTGCCTTTCCTGACCTTGTGTATTTCTATTATTTTTCTAATCCCAAAAGTTAGTTGCTTCCCAACTGCCAGCCCTCCTGGGCCAAAGAAACACGTTATTGCATACAGGAAGTTTTTCTGCATGACTTTGACCGAGGTGTGGTACTGACAGTTCTCCAACCACAGAAGGACCACATGTCCTCCAAGTACCACATGCTCCCAGTTACCAGCTGCTGCAGCTACAGACCTGACACTGCAATACCACATCACTGTAAAGGACAGACATGAAGCTTTTGCCAAGACCATGAGATTTTTGAAGAAGGATACCATGCATGAAAATACCAAGTGTCATATAAGAACACAGTAGCGCATGTCATGCCAAGTGGTGTTGCGTTGGGAACCTCGAGGGGTTTTTTAATTAAGTCCATTGAAAGGTAAAGCAGGGTACCAAGGAGTTGGTATCCTATATTTTGTGGAAAATTAGTAATAAAGACAGAAAATGTAAGAGGAAAACACAAACAGTCAGACAGCGAGGAATCCTTGGAAAATGCTCTGTCAGGAGCATGTATGTACCTCTATTATGTTCTTAGTCTTCCACAAATACAGATATGTACAAGGATTGCAAAATCTTTGGCTAGGACTATGAATCAGAAAACATTTACCATTGCTTAACAATACAATCCAAAACCAAAATAATCTGAGGTAAGAAACCAAATCTATATCTGAATAGCCCTAGAATTTTGGTTAGCTCAGCACTGAACCTGATTCACAAATGACAAAGTCTTAAAAAAGTACACAATATAAAATCCTAAACTTTTAAGTGAAAGAGGAATCTCAGGAAGGCAAAGTAAGAGACTTCATAGAAATGAGGCTAGCAAGAGACCAAGCAGGACCTGATTACCTGGTAAATGTAAATTCCTGTGGGTGCGACAGCCTGGTCAGAGAGAGAGAAGGCTAGGTAAGTTTTCCCACAAACAGCCTGGGAAGCTATAGGGAGCTGGAGATAAGCAATGATAGTCAAATATTCAAACAATCTGCAGGTGTTTTTTTTATTTTTCTAACAATCTGTTTTGCTGTTTTTCTCATAAGGTTGTTTACAAATGAGTGTCCTGGTAATTATCCAATCATGTGAAATGTACTGATTAAATGACCAATCAGGTCCACCTGCAGCAAACTAAGATATAAAAGAAGAGAGGACTAAAACAAGGCTTTTGCCATTTTACCTTCTGATAGGACTCTGTGTGGTCTCTGACTCAATGGTGACAAATTTATGCACACAGACATTGGAAAAGTCAGAGAGCTGGTTGTCTGGAAGGAATTTTGCAGATAATTGCAGATAAAAACCAGGCTCCTGGTGGACAAGTTGGCCAGAAGTCAGCAATGCACACTTGGCAAAAACGGCCAACAACATTGCAAGGAGATTATTGGACGTAAACCTTCTCTATGCAGCACTGGTGAGGCCACACCTGGACTGCTGTATCCAGTTCTGGGCTCTTCAGTACAAGAGAGACATGGACATGCTAAAGGAAGTCCTGCAAAAGTCCACAAAGATGATGAAGGGACTGAAGCACCTTTTATACAGGGAGTGGCTGAGAGCTGGGATTGTTTATCCTGGAAAGCAGAGGATTTAGGGGGAATCTTACCAGTGTGTATAAATGATTATGCATATGAAATTCAGTGCCTGACTGGGACATGAAATGAGGAGGAAGCCACATTCTTTACAATTATATCCAATAACAGGAAAAGAGACAATAGGAATAACAATGGGCAGAATACAAGAAAAATTAAACATTAGAATTGTTGAAGATTGTTTCTGTGACCAAACACTGGAAGAGGTTGGCCATAGAATTGAGCAGTCTCCATCTGTAGAGACATTCAAAGTCCAGTTGAACATTAACTTCAAGATACCTTGGATATTACCCTGAGAAATCTGTTCTAACTTACCCTGCTTTAAGAAGGTATGTGGGACTGTACCTCCAGAAGTCCCTTCCAGCCATAACCTGTGATTCTCTAATTCTACATGTGAAGATAGAAAGTCTTCAGGAAAATGATAATTTTGGAGCCAGTAGATATGTTTTCATTATGATTTTAGGCTTAGAAATCGTCTGCATGGTTTGAGGGTGGAGGTTAACCATAATTACTATTTTATTTATTCAAATATATAACAGCACATATTAGAAATACATTCCAATATAACTCAATATATACTTAAACAAAAGACTGGGTTATCTGCAAATAGAAGTTGGTTGGTAATTTAGAGAGTTGAGCAAATATCTCAGATTAGAATTGCAAAAATTCAAATCTAAGCTGATGATGTATCAGTTAATCAAAACAATACAGTGATAAATGAGTATTCAGACAGGTAAAACTTAGAAGATAACATATAGATTCAGTAGACAACTAGAAACTTGCAGCCAGTGCCATATATGCATTATTCTTGCCCGGAAAGAAATTTCTGAAGTAAAAATACCAACCTCTACCATCCATCTACTTGGTTTTCTAACACCTTCTGACATTTCCTCTGTGTTGCCTTTTGTATGTTATAGTTTCCTGTTGACATATGCAAAGCTCTCTAACTGAACACCTCTAATGGCTCCTTGAGTCTCTGATTTGTGGTGGTGCCTGGGCAAACCTTTGCAAAGGTTATGTAGCAGGTGTGCTGTGTGATCACTGCTTGCAAAGCAGGACATTGAATGTCTTCCACTTTGCTTGCACTTCACCATCCCTGTGCTTTTCCCCTGCTGCACAGTACCTGCACAGTCCTAGATCTTCACTGCAAGGACACCTTTCTACCTGTATTTGTCCACCCTAGCTGATGGCAGGTCCTGAACTCTTGACCCAGATACAAGAATAAAATGCCACTGACAGTAAAATTAACAAAAATAAAGCCCTTTACTAAACTGTCAAATGTAACTAAGTTAATATTACTTAAAGTTTATCTCCTCTAGGGGTGCTCAGTTCAGGGATTGTTTATATAGAAGAGAATGGTAACCTTTATCTAAGAAGGGCTCGCTGATACACATTCATGTGACTCATGAGAACCTACTGAAAAGAAAGGCTTTTTAGTTTCATGCTGACAATTTACACATTAATCCTAAATTGTTCATCCATTATGCAAAGTACATGAGCACCTGCCCTGTCCCTCACATCCAAGCACTTCTTGGTATGGTACTTCAGACTGTACTGGGAAAACTGAGCTGCCTGATATTAAAGAAGATTTCAAAGAAGCCTGAAATCCATTGGTGTAATTATCTCTTCATCTGAAATCTAAAACTATTCATGTGTAAGAGAGTATTGAACACTTTTGTGAAGGCAGACAATTTAACATAACTGCCCATCGTTCACAGCCAGGATGCATTCAGACCATCTCTTCCTTTTTGTTATCTTTAGTAGCTAACATCCACAGTTGGGAATATGAACTTCATTCAACTCTCTGGTCACCTAACATAACATTTTTGGTCTCACTGGTCACATAACACATTGTGGTGAACAACAAGCTCACCTGTTGGTGACCAATGGAAACTGTTTAAATCATGACCTTTAGCATGCATAGCTGAGGCAATCCAGAGGCACTGAGCTTTTGTCCCTGCTATTACAGTGAACGGTGCATTATGTATACTTCAGCTTCTTTGTTTAATAAAAGGCAAGCCTTCTGCTGCTTCAGGAAAGTCAGTGAATGTTTTGTGTAAAATCCACAGGAGGATACAGTCCTGAAGCATTCTGCATCTGTTAACTATATGTTTTCTTTTTCTTCACAAGATTGTGCTTACAAACAGTAGTCAAATACTACTATTGCTATAATTGAGACATCTGTTGAAACAACGAAAACAAAAAGCATCACAGTAAAAAGGAATTTTTAAAAACTATTCTAGTCAAAGACTTAAGGACAAACAGGAGGTTTTACAAATAGATAAGGATCCAGAGATTTTGAGGGAGACTGTAGTTTCTTGGTGTGATGGATGGAGGCGAGTTGCTGACAGATGAGGCACAGAGTGCTGCAAAGCAAAAAGATTTCTTTGTCTCAAGTATGTTCACTAGGGAGAAAGAGGGAAACATGCCAGAATCAGAGAGAAGTTTCCTGGAGGCAGAAAATGAAAAATTAATGACATGAAGAGTGACACCAGAATAAGTAAAAAGGAATCAGTCAGTGAAAAGGAATTTACAGTTCTAGTATTGGATGGCCTGTATCCCAGCATTCAGAAAGATACTGTATACGTACATTTTAATTAAGTTATTGTCATCAATAGAAAAGGCAGATGACTTACCACACTTATCAGTGTTCATTAGGAGTTGAGGGATGGGTTAAAGGAGATTTACAGGCAAAAGACTTTACAACAGTCATGGATTAGGGTACAAAGAGCAGGCAGCTCCGAAATAAGGCAGACTCTGAGTACTGGCTGCAGAAGCCAGTATTTTCACGCTGCATATCTAATTGAAGCTGTATCTTTGTACATTAAGTTTGTGTATACAGACATGTGATAAGAATCTAACACTTAGAATTAAGACAGAGTTTAGGTAGTTTAGATAACTAAAGTATCCAATTAAAAAATTATCACCTGTGTCTTGAAAATCTTTACATAGAAAGGTACTGTATGCACCTATATGCATGTATTGCTTGGTAATATTCTGAAATGTAATTGCAATTCACTTAATGTACTAACAAGTACAGGATTCACCCAGCACAAACTGAAGACAAGATATATGTAAGAGTATGGACATTTGCACCAGACTCAGAATCTGGCAAAGAAACACAGAATCATCCCTACTTAACAGTGTAACTTAAAATTAGTGAAAACAGGAGGCCTGAGCTGAAAATTTACATAAATTTTACATTTCTCAATATAAATTTTATATTGAAAATTTACACTGGACATAAGACTTAATTCATTGATCATTAAGCTGATCTTTGAACAAGTTACAGAAAAACATGCAGTTATCTAAAACGATCATTAATGATATAAAGACCAGGAAGACAAAATTGAGATCAGGGATCAAAGCATTTTGCACTGTATTACAACCAAGATATTAAAATAAATGCAAATTTCTAGAATATTAAACGCTATGCAAAAAAGTTTGCCGTAAAAAATGGAAACAGACACACAGCCAAACAGGGCTGAGCACTCCACAGGTAACACTCAGGCTTTGTTAAACCTCATAGCTCAAGGTACCAATTTTACAGCACCAACTAGATGCCAGATTGAGACATGGAACCTCCTCATGATAACTATGATACAAACCTGTAAGTGCCCACTGGACAAAATTACTTTTTACTGAAATAAATTAAGCAATTTCTGTAAATTCATATTCATTAATAAATATAAATTATTACAAATTCAGAGTAGCACTTCCCTTCTCAAATGGTAAAGTTGATTCCACATCAATGTGTAACTCAATACTAGCTACTTGTGAAATGAAATGAAAATGCAGCAAGTTGAAATAGTGACAAAAGAAAAGGAATAAAGGGAGATAAAATAATCTCAGATAGGAATATGATTATGAAAATTAATCATGTGCAATTGATTGGTGCTTATTAATTCAAAATTGGTGAGGTTTTTTAGAAACCACACTTAGGCAATAAAGTAATATTGATCTTCTCAATTTCTACAGACTGAAAGTGATAACATTAAAACAGAAATTATGGAAGATAGAATTAAAATAATCAATAAGAGTCTGCATATTGCTACACAGTGCAAATGCTCTGTTGACTGCACTTACAACGCAAACTAATTCATGAATATTAACTAAGTCTAAATTTTTTCCTTGTTGTAAAAGTCATTCTCAGAAGTGAAACAAACTTCCTCACTGCAGTATCTCATATTGCATCCCCACCACCTGTTGTTCATGACCAATAACCCTTTTACATTCATTTCATCATCCCAGAGAACATACACAATACCTTGGCCCTTCTGAGATAAAGAGGGATGTTACTTTTCCTATTTTAGCATGTATTTACTTCAGTGACTGTGGCCAGAGGCAGAGGCCCTACACTGGAAGCAGAACTGTGAAGGACCATGAGGAGTTGGTGTCACAGTGTGCATTTGGCCCCAGAAAGGGTTCACTCGCTCCTACCAAGGGGCAGCCACACTCCTCATAGAGCTCCCTCGTGCCAGAACTGCTCAGCGTAACAGCAGAACCAAAGTGTACGATGAGAGTGTGTGGCACTCAGCCCTGCCTTTAAATTCACCAGGCAATCCCTCATATTCGACGGAGACAGCCAAGAGAGAAGCCGGTAGTAACCGCTAAAACATGCCAGCTGTTTATCTGGCTCTCTTCCCTCACAGATTACTAAACAGCACAGACTGAAACAAAGGATTAGGAATGCTCATGATTTCATTTTGCTAGAAATACCACAACCAGACGGAGATATCTTGTATTATAAATTGCTTTGAGTATGACATTTTATTTTTTTCTACCTGTTTCAACTAGAGCAAAGTCAAATCCGTTAAATAAAATTAATGGAAATAAATGAACTTATCTAACATTTTTCAGCAGAAAGAGAAAGCTTTTACCCTCTGATTCTGAGCCATCACCACATCACTTTGTGCTATGGGCAACAGGAATTCGACATTTGAGTTCTTGATACTTGTTTTCAAGATGCAATTCAGCAGGGCACTACACCATCTAACTGAGGCTCCCCTTCCCACAACAGGCTGAACCAGATGATCTTCTGAAGCTCCCTTCTAGCCAGGGTAGTTCTAACTGTGATAACTGAAATGCTATTTTCCCATTGATTTCCAACTGGGTTATCTCAGTGCTTTTTTTGCTTCTTAACAAATTTAAAAGCAGTGCTCTGGAATATGATAGCGATCAGTGCAGACTGAATTTCTTCATTAAGTAGTGGGGAGGGTATAATCTTGTGCATTGGACTGATCATGCAACTCGCTGCTGCTTTAGGCAGGCAGTTAAGGTAATTGCCCATCATAGAGGCGCTTACTCTGATTGCACGCTGGAAAGAGAAGCCAGCTGATTTCCCATTCCCTCATTTACTGATATTAGCTTTATGTTGCTACCACCAGAGCTACATGTAATGTATGACTCTTTACAACTTTGTTTACATGGCATAAAATATAATTTGGTTACTATAGAAATCTTATCCAAGTTTTAAATGTGCATTGAGAACCAAAACAATCCAAAAAACTAAACCTCATTTCTTCATAAAATAAGAGTGTTAGAAGTCAATTTAAGGAACAGAACAAGCAGTTTACAAACTATTTAAAAGGCATGTTTTAATCCCTATGTACTTCTTGGTGCCCTAAATGAGAAAAATGTAGAGATCTTAATAGAAACAATTATATGCAGAAGCTTTTGCTTTCTAATCGAACTTGAGAAGCCACTAGAACACAGCTTCTCTTTGTCATGTTGCAATCAGAGGTACTCTTAAAGCATTTATATATGTGCATGGAAGACAATGGTCTGGACACCTGCATCTGTGCAATTAAAACACTGAAAGAAATGTGGCTCAGATTTTTAGTCTTTTAATGGGTGTAAATATACATACAAAAGGTAAAGTAGAAAATAATCAATCCACTAGTCTCTATTCACAGAACAGATAAAGCAAAGACCATATAAAAAACATGTTTTCGTACCTAACCTTGAACCATATAACCTCTAAATTATATTGCCACTGCTTTCAGTTCTCAGTCTGGTATTGACCAAAGCATTGCCCATTATAATCACTGATATTCCGTACAAATCGTTCCTCTAAGTAAAATGAAGTAGTAGTAGTAGCTTTAAAAACGTTGAAGAGAATCTTCTATAAACTGCTGGCATATGAAGCCAAGCATTCAACAGCCTACTACACCAAACATTTCACCTCTCAGTTTTTTTAAGAGTGCTAGAATTCACTGAACAAATGAAGATATCTATAATACAGAACATTCAAAGCTCATCACCCTAAACGCCGCTGACCTATATTTGATGATTCTATGATTCTAAAAAAAATCTTCAGTCTGAGTATGTTCTATTAACCCAGAGAATATAGAAAATGAAGCATTTACAACGCAATAGATCATCCTGACTTGATGTGACATTATATTGAGCTCTTGTGTCTGAAATGCATGGTTTTATCTCATACCCAAGTAAATGTGAACATGTTGCAGACACAAAACAATCTTCTTGGAGATAAATACCTTGGCATACAGCTGGACCATCTTGCCAGTAGTGTACAAGTCAGAACTATGAAGGAAGAATTTGCTGATAAGATGCAGCCTGTTAATATAATAGCAGAGGTTAACTTCTGAGCATAGCAAGGAATTGGTTCTATTCCCTTGCCTTCACACTTGAACCTGGGTATTTTTGCTAGTGACAAGATTCCTTTGGTTCAAATCACTTACCATGGCTGAAATTACTGATGGTACAGGGCCAACACACAAAAGTACCATTCTCCTTTTGTTTCTATACTTTGTGCCTTCAACTTGGAAAAAGAATGTTCAGACCCAAATTCAGAAGCTTTTTAGTCACCTTGCATCAACATAAAACCTGTTCTCTTCAGAAACAGCAATAAAAAGTTTTTCCAGCCTTTATCCTGGACACATGAGTTTTGAGTATCAGGTACTGAGTGACAGCACTAGAGAATGAATCCAGGTTTGCCTAGAAAGATTTCCATAGGCAACATCAGGAAGTCCTTCCAAAATTATGTCAGCAATCATGATAACTCCTTGAATAATGCCCTATTGATCTGAGAAAGTAATTCAGCTTCAACTTACCTTAATCATTGTAAAAGACAACATAATTTGCTGATTTCATATGGGAAATCAAATACAGGAATTAAATGTGGTCTCCTAGGGCCTTGTCCACCATTTCATATAAGCTTCCTAAGCCAAAAATAAGGCCCAATCTATGTTACTTTTAAGCCTGATCTGGTCTGGTTTCTGAAAAAAAAAAAAAAAAACAAACCAAAAAACAAACCAAACCAAACCCAGCCCCCAAAAACATTTAAAAACTGAGGAGAAAGGTCTCCAAATTAAATTTTAAAAAGGTATCATAAAACATCATAAAATGCTACACCCAGAATGTTTCTATACTTATGCACACAGCAAGGCTTTGGCCTTGAGCCCAGTTATTTTACATCACTGGCATAAGTGAAAACTGTTGGGATGAATCCTGTGACTGGAGTGCCCTGTTGGACAGTTCCAGGCTCTTCAGGAGCAATAGGCAAGGTGGAAGAAGCAGAGGGGTGGCACCATATGTGAAAGAAGGGTTAGAATGTATGGAACTCAAAGTCAGCAATGGCACAGTTGAGAGCCTTTGGGTACAAATCAAGAGGCAAACAAATCACATTAATGTGGGAGTCCACTAGAGATTGACATCCCAGCCAGGAAGATGATACCGACAAATTATTCTTTGAGAAACTAAGGGATACTTCCAAGTCCACTGCTCTTGCTCTTGTCCTTATGTGGGACTTCAACTTGCCAGAAATTAACAGGAAGCATCACACAGCTGGTACAACACGGGCCAGAAGATTCCTGAAAAATCTGGATGACAATTTTGTGGAACAGGCCCTAAGGAAACAACTGGGAAAGATGCCCTCCTTGATCTGCTTCTTGTCAAGAGAGAGGATGTCATGAGCAAAGTGGCCACTGGCGGCCATCTTGGCCACAGCAACCATGAAGCAACTGAACTTAAAATCTCTGCTGAGAGCAAGAGAAGTGTCAGCAAATCTTCAGTTCTGGACAAGAAGAGAGCAGACTTCTGGCTACTCAAGGAACTAGTGACTAGTTCCCTGGGAAAATGCTTTTGCAGGCGCTGGGATCCATCGGTCCTGGTTACTTTTTAAACATCACTTCCAAAGGGCACAGGAGCAGGCCATTCCCAAATGTCACAAATGAAGCAGATGAGGCAGAAGGCCAGTTTGGCTGAATGGGATCCTTCTCTTGGAAGTAAAGCAAAAAAGAAAGGCATATACCCAATGGAAGCAAGATCAGGCAACATGGGAAAAACACAGAGCTGCTACTTGCCACTGCAGGGAGAAAATTCATGTAGCCAAAGCTCAGCTGTGGTTCAAGGGGACAACTGTGGGGGACAATGAAGGAATTTTTTTCAAATACCTTGATGGCAATGAGCAGTGTAAAAATACTATCTGTTCAGTACAGGATGTGGATGGTCACCTCACAAACAGGGACATAGACAAGGCAGAGGTACTAAACACATTCTTTGCCTCTGTCTTCAACATAGATGACAGACCACAGGGGTGTCAGTGCCCTGAGCTGTAAGACCATGACTGCGAGAATAATAAACTCCCAGTTGACCCTGAAATGGTGTGGGATCTGTTGTTCTAGCTGGATCCCTACCAATCTATGAGACCTGATAATATTCATCCAAGAATTCTAAAGGGCTAGCTGATGTCATTGTAAAACCTCTCTTGATGATTTTTTTGAGTGGTCTTGGGAATCCAGAGAGGTGCCAGCTGACTTGAAGCTGGCAAATATTTGCCCAATTTTCAAGAAGGGAAAGAATGATGGTCCTGAAAAATACAGACCTGTCAGTCTCATTTCAGTGCCTGGTAAAATTATGGGGATGATTATTCTGGGAGGTACTGAAAGACAATGCAGTCACTGGTCATAGCTTCATGAGAGGAAAGTCCTGCTTATCGAACCTGATTTGTAGGTTATGACAAGATAACCTACATAGCTGATCAAGAGAAGCCAACTGATGTAATCTTTTGGGATTTCAGTAAAGCTGTTGATACTCTCCTAATATCCATCTGGATAAAATCACATTCATCATGTGATGGGTGAATAACAGCCTCATGGGCCAGGCACAAAGAGTTATAGCAGCTGGGGTGACATCACAGTGACCTGCCACTAGTGGGGTTCTACTGGGCTCCATCCTCAGCCCTGTGCTCTTCAACATCTTCATGAACAACTTGGATGTGAGTCTGGATGGGGCACTGAACAAATTCACAGATGATACAAAACTGGGAGGAGCTGTCGACTCCCTTGAGGGCAGGAAGGCTTTGAAGAGAGATCTCAACATGGAGGACTGGGCAATCACCAAATGTATGGATTTCAACAAGGGAAGGTGTTGGATTTTGCACTGGCAGAATGCAAACCTGGCTGTACAGACACACTGGAGAATGAGAAAGCAGTGCCATGGAAAGGAATCTCGGGGTCCTGTTGACAAACTGAATGTGAGCCAGCAGTGCCCTGGCAGCCAGAAGGGTCAGCCCTGTCCTGCGGTACATCAGGCCCAGCATCACCAGCCAGGCAAGGGAGGGGATTGTCCTGCTCTGCTCTGCACTGGGGCAGCCTCACCTTGAATATTGTGTGCAGTTTTTGGCACCACAATGAAAGAAGGATATAAACTATTAGAGAGTGTCCAATGGAGGGCAACAAAGACTGTGAAGGGCATTGAGGGGAAGCTGTGTGAGGAGCAGCTGAGGGCACTTGGTCTGTTGAGCCTGGAGGAGACTGAGGGAAACCTCACTGCAGTTACAGCTTCTTGTGAGGGAAAGAGGAGGGACAGACCCTGAGCTCTTCTCTGTGGTCACCACTGACAGAACCTGAGGGAATGGCTGAAGCTGTGTCAGGGGAGGTTTAGGTTGGATATTAGAAAAATGTTCCTCACCCAGAGGGTGTTTGGGCACTGGAACAGGCTCCCCAGGGAAGTGGTCATAGCATCAAGCCTGACAGAGCTCAAGATGCATTTGGACAGTGTTCTTGGGCACATGGTGTGATTCTTGGGGATGGTGCTGTGCAGGGACATGAGTTGGACTTGATGATCCTTGTGAGTCTCCTCCAACCCAGCTTGTTCTGTGATTCTGTGATTCTATGTTTTGGAGAGCAGCACAACATCTCAGCTTCATCTGTAAGACCAATTTTTATTCAAAATGCCACAAGATGGCTCTGGTGGGTTTGGAAGTGTCCCCTGATTACCACTTAAATGCATGGATGACATTGGGCTGTTAGGCTTAACTGGAACAGAGGGCTGGCACGCTGAGAACAGGCAGTGCCAAACAGGCAACCATTCTCTGCAGCCCTTGCCTAGCTTGTGATTAACATGCTGTTTCTTCAGTAATTGTGATATGCAGTAGATTAATGTATTAATTTAATGCAAAATAGGTTTATATAAAATGAGGGCAGAGAGAATACAACTGCCTCAACACATTTGGTGCACTCAGGGACACAGAAAAATCTAAGAGTTCATCTATCTTGGAGCAACAATAGTGAAATCATTGAAAATTATACAGATACATAAATGATATTCATATTATCCCTGCCTAAGACCATTAGGCTCCTCCTCCATGTCACCCGAACTTCTGACAAGGCTCTTGGACTAGATTAAACTTGTCTCCTTTTACCTTAGAGGGACATGTCTCTCACAGTAGGCTGTCATGATCTCCACAGCATGGCACATTTTTCTAATTAACACTGATCATCTTTGAAACAGTTAACACTACTAAAATGTAAATTATACCTATTTGAACTGAGCTGAAGACAGAACCTGCTTACTGGGTACTGCTAGAAGGTCTGCAAAACTCAGTCAGCACTGCTTCAGTCACACCTGGTTAATAGTCGAGACCTACCTTTGTAAGCACTTTTGGAAGAAAAAAATTCCATTTCTGCTACCCACAGTTTGATTTTAGACATGAAAATACATAGTGCCTCTCCTAACAGCTCAATCTTCATTTAACAACCTCACGGTCCAGGAAAAGTTAACCATATTCAACAACAAATGCATAAATTCCTTTTATTGCTCAGCAGTGGCCACCAAGCTAAAGTAATGGGTGCACCAGAAGTACATACAGTATAGTATGTAATACAAAAAAGTAAGACATAGAGGACCTTACTCTTTCCTGGACCATGTTTTAAAACAGTTCAAAACTGCTCTGCCTTTTAAGTGATAGGGCACACATGGGATACCAAGAAGAGTGACAGCAGGGGAAGCTGGAGCCTTCACTCGTTGTCCCCCAGCAGAGTCAGAGCTGGGTGGCTGTAAGAGCAGAAGGCAGACCTGGCACATCCAAGTGCCAGCCTCAGGCTGTACAGAAACTTTCAGAATAACCAGGACTCCTCACTTTACCTGTTATAAGCAAGGGATTACCCTTTCTAAAATCTTTACCCTGATTTTCCTCCCATTTTGTCTCTTCAGATAGCGTCATATTTGTGCAAGTAGCATTTTTCAGCTCTGTGTCCATATAGCACAATAGGATACCAATCTCAGCTAGGGATCAATGTGTTTATACTGTACATCAGAGTTGAATATGCATTCTCCATTTTTTTGTGAAGCAGTAATTCTACTTTCTTTCCATAAAGCTGTACTTTTTCCTCTTTCCTTTAATAAAATTCCTCAATATTCAGCTGAGAAAGCAGAAAGTTATTCATGTCTCTCTGACATGAGAGCATAACTTGGTCTCAGACATCATTTAAAACAGCCTCAAAGCTATTCAAAACTGTATCAGGCTGTCTGCAGCCCCAGATCAATTGCAGCATAACTTCAGCCTTCTTTTCCCAGCCTGGCAGCTTTGGGAACATGCTAGATGACTTTACTAGACTTCTTTCAGCTCTTACTCAGAGAAGTCACTAATTACAGAAATCTGGGAAATTTCTGGTTCCGTTCTAATATAGGAGCACTTCAGAGTTGTTAGTAGAGTTTTCAGAATATGTAGGTAAATACTAAAACAAAACATTTTGGGGTTTTTTTTTTGTAATGAACGAAAATTAAAATTCTGAAATCTTTCAACTTGTTCAGAAGAATACAAGTAATGATGGTCCTAAAGGATTCAAATGAGAACACACAACAAAGTTATAAGTGATTATACTTGTATTTCTATTTTGCTACCTATTCTTATTCTACTCCATCAAAAAACATACAACTAATGCACAAAATTTTTTCTTACCAGATGGGAGCTATTATCTCCTGTTTCCATGACAGGAAAAATGTATAAAGGAAGGCAAAATTCAAATATCCACAACAATAAAGTTATACTGCTTAAAAAATTCTCTTTCTAAACATGAAAAATTAGCAGTCTGGCAGCATGGATTAATTACAGATTAATATACATGGCTACAGTAACCCTTAGGTCCCAGTATTTTAAGTATGCAGTGTTTGCAGTCACATGTGTAAGCATCAGCTGTCTGCTTAGAGAGTAGGTTTTCTTCTTAAACAGAGTACATACAGAAACATGCTTTAGAAACTTCTGTATTTATCTCTTGATGTTTAAATATATAATGCTGTACAGACTAGACTGCGCATCTGCTGTGGGTTAACCCTGGTAGGCAGCTAAATGCTACACAGCCACTTGCTCACTTCTCCCACAGGGATGGCAGAGAGAATTGGAAGGACAAAAGCTAGAGAACTTTTAGGTTGAGATAAAGACAGTGTAATAATAAATGAAAATTAAGCAAATAAAAACAAACCCAAGAAAAACAGGTGATGCAAAGAAACCAAACTGCTCACCATCAGCTGACTGATAACCAGCCAGTTCCCAAAGCAACAGCAGCCCTGGCAAACTTCCCTTCCAACACTCATTGCTGAGCATGATACCATATGGTGTGGGATATCCCTTTGATCAACCATCCTGGCTGTGTCCCCTCCCAAATATTTGTGAACTCCCACCTTACCTGCCGGTGAGGCAGCATGAAAAACACAAAATGCCATGATGCTGTGCAAGCACTGCTGAGCTACAGCTAAAACACCAATGCGTTAACAGCACTGTTGTGGTCACAAATTCAAAATATAGCTCCACAGGAACTGCTATGAAGAAAATTAATCCCATCCCAGCCAAAACCAGTACAACATTCCTTTTGGTACTCCCTTGTATATTGACCTCAGCACCCCCTCTGGATAGCATTGCCTACACCTGGGTAAATAAAAGGTGTGCAGCATCATCTGAACAGATCAGCTGAGGTGAGGAAGCTTTATCACTGTGCTGGGATGGTTGCTCAGCAAGACTTTCTCACTGGAGTGTCGTGCCAGTCACATTACTTCTACTAGTACTTGCTCTTTCTCAAGTAAGTCTTATGCCTTGCCTCAAGCTCATGGCAGCTCCAGGCCAGTTTGGGTCTTTCTGCTGTTTGCTTTTGCAGGGTAGGATGCACTGCTTTGCCCAATGACAAAGAAGACTGGTTTTAGGCCTCTGTGAACTCAACCATACACAAGGAAGACAGCTCTCCCTCCTTCCTGAAGTGAGAAGTCAGCAAATACTGCAGTCAGTATGTTAGGGCTTTATCCCTCCTACAGCAGCTATCAGGTAAGGGTGGGGAATCAATCCCAGTCAAGCATAATCTGTCTACGATGCACTAAAGAACATTCATGCTTACCTACATATCTGGATTGGCACAAAACATCCTGAACAGAACAGTGCAAAGTGTCCATTGCTATTGCATGTCCATGAGAGGTTGAAGTATGTCAACCACACTTGATAGAGACTGTCTACCCCAAATGTGATCCATATCTTCTAATCCTAGAATGGGAACTCCAATACAGTGTACTAGTACTCCAATGTACTAAGACATGGAAGTGTACCCCAAATATTCTTGAGGTTTTGCACCCTTTCATTATCTGTCATCAGTAGACTCAGACCCGTCAGGTGACTTAAACACACAATCACCAAATTATTATTATAAGTGAATATGTACAGCCACCATCCTTATAGCAGTTCTTCTGGATCATGTTTGTTTTCCATTTTTATTTTCTTACTTTAGATTTTGACAGTTCAGGAATAACACCTAATAAGTTCATAAATATTCTCTGACTCAGTGCTGACAGAGTTCTGGAGGCCAGGATTTCAGAGATGACCCAGCCTACAGTTAGCACCATGAACCAAGAGCTGCTAAGACATATAGGCAGGAAAGGCTAGGGACATCTAATCTAAAAAACTAAATGTCTAAAAGACTAAAATGACCCAATATATCTGTCATTCGCTTCTGAAGGGTTCTGGGTTCAGAGGTTACTGCAGGTGCAGGGCTATGACCCCCCACTCTGGAGGTTGGCTGTAGTGACCTCCAGGTCAGGGCTTGGAGTTGTGGAAGACTCTTGAGATAAGGTCTAGTGTTGTGGCAAGAGCATGTCCCACAGCACCCACGACAGGCACCCACTAGACTGCCTGTGGATCAGGTTCCACAGGTTCCTGCTCTGGGCCTATTGCAGGGGCAGAGGGGGGACCGAGGAGAGTCCAGAAGGGACTGCCAGGGCTGTGGAGCTCTTGAGACCTGGACAAGAGCTTAGTAGTACTCTTCATCAAAGACTAACCTTATTTAAATGGGTTTTTATCAGCTCATAAAGCAAAGCTTCTTTTCCTCTGATAATTCAAAATGGTCAAAATCTCCTGGCGACACTGGCTAACAGAACATGTATTTGTTGACAGCTGAATTTTTTACTCACTATTGAAGATCTGCTAATGGCAAATTGCTACAGAGAAAAATCAGAAGGCCTGAGGATGGAAAAGTATTCTCCATATCATAAGCTCTGTTACCAGCATGACAGCCATTAAGAACATCTTCAAACTGTCACAAGAATAGTGTGTTTTACTCTTTTCCTCCTTGTTGCCCACAACTTGGTCACATAAACAGATAAAGTCTAAACCTCTGTTTCCTGCAGACTTTATTGTAGATTTGGTTTTTCAGCCTTTCCACCTTTGATGAGCTCTTATTCTTGAATTCTTTTCAAGACAGCAGAAAATGTCAAAGCTGCAGGATTGGGGTGGGGTGTGGGAAGGTAGTTCCATGAAGACCTTTCTTCCAAACTCATTAGGCTTATATATAAGTCACTTTCATGCCATATTTCATACTTGATACATGCACTGGCATTGTTAAAGTCACCTGTTAGGTCCAAATATAAAAATGCCATTAATGATGATATGGATTGGAAATGGGTTTTATAAGTCTCTCAGTCACACTGTATTTTGAAATTGTAGCCCCCTATATTTTAATATTGGGTTAATATGCTGAATAGTAATAACAATCATTTACATTTATATTGGAGCTTTCATCCTGCTATATTGCTGAATGCTTCCAATTACATGCATACCAGAACACACTGATGCAGCAATCTCTGTGCAAGGATAAAGTTGGCAGCAGCAGATGAGAAAGGACCTTTAGGGATTAGGACAGTATGGTCAACCCCTAGACTTAAGCCACCAGCATCGTGTCCTTGACTTCATACAGAGAAAAGTATCTTAGCCTTAAGATAACATCAGAAGTCATGAAGTCTACAAACTTAGTCTCATTTGTAAAAGCAGATGACAGAGATCAGTCCTGCATGGAGATGAAGAGTATTTCTATTAAAGATACTACCAGTGAGGTAGTCCAAATGAAATAGAAGAAAATGTAGGAGACAAACAATCTCTTTTGGATACTTAAAAACATAATTAAATAAACAATTCAATTATTACTATGTGTTTTTTTCCAGAAGGAAGAGGATTGGAGGAGACAGATAGAGAACAGAGGGGAATGGTTCAGAGAAAGTTGATTTTCATCCAAAATAAAACTGGAACAGCTCCCAGCCAAGTGACTGGTCTGATTTCTATTCAGTTCTGCCAGCCCAAGTGGGTCCCAGTATCACTATTATGCTCAGTATCATGTGATTAGGCTCATTGAGAGAACACAGTTTACATGCTAAAAGCTGATGGTATGAAGCCTTTAGCATACACCTGCTTTTTTTGGAAACATTTCAAATGTTTCTTTTGGTGTGGGGGAGTAGTGAAGTGAAGTCCTGTTTAAAAGAAAAGGCTCTTTGGGGAAATGTTGTTCTTGTGACTGGAAAAGCTTAGTTTTGATTTATTCAGCAGAAATTTCTTCTCATATAAGGCCATTCCCAGCTTTCTCTTCTCTAATACAGATGTCAGTCCCAAACACTGACAAATAACCCTTCAAGTCAGAAACTAGAGATCCTTACACAATTGCAACTTGGAATTTATTTTTTATAAAAATCTTGTTATAATCATGATGCCAGATTTTCAAGAGAGCTTAGCTCCCATCTAATAAGTAAGTGAAGAGTTCGAAAGCTACCAGCTGCAATTGTTGGGAGTTTTATAAATCAAAGATGATGACAGTTGCAGTTATCAGGATCTTTAAAAAAATAGGCCAACATTTATGAAGAGCCTGAGAAAAATGCTTTTTTCATGGAAAAATGCTTTTTTCATTTCTCCATCTGACTTCAAGTTAGATTTTAGAGAATTTTAGAATGACCATGAAAACTGTTTGCTGTTGAGTTCTCCAGCTGTTCATGCAGGTGTATTCCTGGCTAAATCCAAGGAAATCTTATCCTGTATGTTCTTACTGTAAGTTGCTACTAGAAGAGCAAGAGAGTGTAATGGCTATCATGAGCAACAAAAAGAATAAATTATAAAAAATGGAAAGCAAAGAATAAAAATGTAAAGGGAAAAAAATATTCCAAAAGAGGGTTAAGCAACACTTCACTCAATTATTTCAATCTACATTTCTTATTTAACACTAAGATTTTGTGGCCTCTTTCCCACTAATCTTCTGCCATCAAATATGATAAAGAAGATACTTTAAAAGTATTTCCATGAATAGTCACACAAGCAGACATCTTTTATGAGACGAAAGACCAGTGTATGTAAAAGGGAGTGCTTCTGACAAGAATTCTTCATCTCTCCACCATCTTGGAAACAAGTCATAGTGGAAGTGTTTGCTTCCTTCACTCCCTCCAGATCAGCTCATTCAGCAACCATGTCACAGGACTGGAACAAGTTAAGAAGGATCAAACCTTGGCAAATACTTGATTTATATTTTAATGTACATGCACATTCCGCATGCGTCATAAAAATGAGAAATTGTAAAAAATTTAAATGACAGATAATCTGATGTTTCAAAGAATACTCCTCCTTTGCTTTTAATATTTTACTATCTTTTGGTAGTGCAATTAAAAAGCTTATAGTTTTTACAGGCACTTAATCTGGCTGAAGACTGCAGTAAAGCTAGGAAGCCATAAGTATGGTAAAAAAAAAAAAAAAATCAAGCTAAGTTATCTATATGCTATATAAAATATGGGTCTACTCTCACCTCAGGCAATGAATGCAGGTTCCAGAAGTCCCTAATTTCTTGAAGGAGTCATTTAAATGGCCAAAAGACTTTTGAATCAAACCTAAACAGTGTAACTGTTTTCATTTAAACTTTAACCTCCTCAGGGAAAGAAAGAACGGCACAAATCCATTTTGCAGATAATAGTAAGGAAATACTAGCAGAAATACATTTAGAACTAAAACAGAATTTATTGAAATACATCTATTATTGTCATTATTAAAAATGTGTTTAAACAAAACTACCTATTATTTCCTATTCCTTTTGCAAAAGTGTTCAGGGGCCAGTTTCCACTATCAGAAGAAATAATATATCATCGATTAAGAATCCTTCTTGCATCTTTCAATATTCAGGAAAGCTCCTTCTGTCCTATAAAAGGCAGGGGTTTGATCTGAGAACACATTACTTCAGAAACCTATTTTAAGAATTGCAAGCCTGAAACTAATGTGGCAGGTTTTAAAGCATTGCTCTAAACAGATTGTCAGTTATTAATCACTAATGTCACTAATTTCTAATGAGCATGCTCAGAATAGCAATCCAGTGGGAAGAAAAGGTCCTAAAGATTTTTGTTTATTATTTAGGTCCAACAATTAGTCTCATTTTTCTCCTAATCAGTCACAGAGATTTGATTCCATAGAGGTCAAGTTAAGATCCTTGGATGACCCTTTTACAGGCAACTTAATATCAACTACATGTTCAAAGCTGAATTTTTAAAAGCCATGTCATGAAAAGAATATTAACACTAGATTTTCTTACTCTGTATCTATGAGGTTTCAGTTTCCTGCTTTTTAAGTTTTCCCATGGGCTTTCTATTAGTAACAATAGATTCCCATAAATCATTTTGAAAGGACATTGTTCTTCTCAAAGTCTAAAACTACATGTACAATTTCACTTGCAAAAGCCCTATCTGCTATATAAAGCCTCCTTCTTATCACCAGTGGCAGATAAGCCTTCAATTTGACATGGCTGTGACTGTGACACATGACACATGAATACGTGTGTCACTGGCATCAGCAGACAAATAAATTTGTCCTCACCTCAGTGAGTGTGGTATCAGAATAAATAATTAGCTTGCTATATAATTAGCTTAAGAGTTTTAAAAAAAGAAGATGATGTAACAATCAGGTTGCACCCTCTCACTGGCCCTGTCTCAGCACATTCCAATGTAATTTCCATCCATCTTCCAAAAGAAAAATCAGGACAAAACCATTCATGTTTTCCCTGTTCTTCTTTGCACATACCTTTGTTTTCTGGCATAAAGTTTGAAAGCAACACAGGTGTCCCATAGACTCTAATTTAATCTTGTACCTGCAAGTCGTCTACACATGATTGTTGCAGTGGCGTAGACTGAAGATAAGCATGCCTTGCAGCACTAAAATGTATTCATTTGCAGAGGCAAAGTAAAGGCATTGAATATTCATGCTGGAAAATTTTCTCCTGAACCATAAGGTTCCATAGTTCTTGTCTTTTTTCCTGATGAAAAATGCACTGAATCATTTGTAATTACAGCTTTATGTCATTGAATGGACTGCTGAAGTGGAAAGCGTCTACTTAGCTAGAGCTGCCAACCGTCTCATGTATGTTTGCAATTTAAGCCCAGATATGTCTGTCCTGGAAGCAAGGGAAGACTGAAAAATTAAAAGAAGCAGCCGTTGTTTTTTATCTAGAGAAACTGGTTAAATTCACTTTATACATCCGTAGAAAATACTGGCTAATAAACAGTAGTTGCAATTCCATGAAAGAGAACTGGCCATAGGTCATAAAGAAATGAGAAAAATAAAGATGTAAAACTGCCATTGAATGTGTATTTTTCTAATAGAGAATAGAGATATGGCATAGTTGAACATTAGAGTGCTTGAGGTATAGTATTTATTACAGAAAAACGATATTATTAGTATTATTGTGAGTGACAACACTCATACTGAAAGGATTACCCTCAATTCCCTTCATTCTACAACTAGTTCTGCAAAGATCCAGCTAATTGGTACCCCTACAGTTTAAGAGTTACAGCTCTTACCAGTTAAATTGTGCCAGCAGCTTCCATTGCAGCCATCCCCACTGAACTAAACAGGGCCTGGGCACTATGGCATTAAACTGTCCACAGAATGTAGTTGCTGGTACACAGCTTGGCACAGATCTGAGTCAGGGGAACCAGCACTCTTCCAGACAACACCTGGGCACAGTTTGGAGGGCTGGGCAAGCCTGGGATGGTTCCCAATATGCAGCACAGGCAAGGCTGACACGTTTCAGTGAAGTAGGAAATTAAGCCATATGGATGTAAGCCATGCCCCGCCACTCGCCCTCAGGGCCAGACAGGGAGCCGGGGTGCTTTTTATTTACTTTGTATAGACACAGAGATTGAAACCAATTTGCTTCTGACACCGCTATGACTGACTTTACAGAAGCCAAATATTCGTAGCAAATATGTAGAAATCAGAGAACCACCATACCTGCTGGGTGTGTCTTTTGGGGATTGAGGAGGCATACACAAGATGTGGCAATCATCTTACTCTAAAAATGGGGTTAGACCTATTTTACTACTGCCCAGTAATAACAGCATCTGCTGTATTCTGATTTTTTGCCTCCTATTTTTTTAAACCTTTTACTACCAATTTCATTTATATTGACTAGGTTCAGTCATTAGCAGCATGGCACAATCCAGTATTACATTCTGCTTATGGACAAATGTGCACCAACAGCCTGCTTGATTTATCTTTTGCCTGTCATATAATCTGCTCAGATCATGTAAGAGAAAGCAGTACCTCCAATTCTCACACTTGCATCAGAAAGCAAACAGCTCACAGCCCCAGGATGCACAGTAGGCAGCCTTACTCTGAACCTGAACTTTTGAGTATCTTTAATTTTTCCTCTCTGGAAAGAAAACCCCTGTTGACACAAGGCACAATTCCCCATGCTATTATACCCCCTACAGCCCTAAAACCATAGGGGGAGCTCCACTGGTTAGCAAAATTGCATTTTAAAATAAGAAAGAGAAAAGTAAAAATCAATATTTGAAAAAAAAAGCAACAAAACAACAAAAAACTTTCTGTAATATTAAGACAAAATCAAAACTGAAGAGATATAGTGGAACAAGAATTAGTCTTCAGCTTTATTGCTGTTAGTGTGCCATGTACTGTCATTTATTTTTCTTAAAAAATATCCCATCTTCTCTGTAAAGGATCTCTCAGTTTACATGCAGAAGTTACACACTGCTTATGAGACTTCCTAAGATTTTCCTCTCAATGCTATTGGTATGTATCTGTGATGCTCTTCTCCTGATTTGTACATTTGTATATTTTTATGCTTCAGTGGTTTCTACGGCTTTCCATTCACATTGTTTGACTGACCTGGCTCCTTTTCAGACACAGAAGCCCTGCTTCTAACATGACACAGCAAGTTTACAATGGCCCAAATAAATATAACAGAGCTGAGAATTACATACTTTATTGCTCATACTAAATCTCAAGCCAAAACAACCCACTCTCCCTCACAGGCACATTGACACAATTGCATACAGTTAAGGCTTCTTGCATGAATGAAACCAACAAAATTATTTGGCTCTCAAGCACAAAGAAATTCTGCTGTCTTATCAGCTTCTCTTTGCTGAGATATAGTATATATATAACATATATGAAGTCTCAGGGGGTAATCACATCCTCTCTCCACCTGCTTCAGCTCTTACCACCCCAATCCACATGAACACAACATGGATTCACGGAGCACTACACTGACCCTCAGGACTAGCCCATATTGCCCATGACCCTGGTGCTTCTCCCAAACACAGGAGATACTTAAAGGCTGAAGGAGCTCTCACCCATCCAACCCATTTCTTCACTTCTGTTTCCCAGGTACACTTGAAAATCCTTCACTGAAGAGCAGTATTCTCTCTTGGGATCTTGTTAACCATTGAGTTTTGGGTTTTTTGGTTTTTTTTGTAATTAAATACTTTCTGGTTTTCTGAGCAAACAAAAATCCTTAGAATTTAATCATATGGCCTCATATTATCAAGACTGGTTGTCTGCCAAGCTGAAATAATTTGTTCCGCTATACTAATTGCTACCATGCAAACAAATGAAGCAACTGATGGCAGCAGTAGGTTATCATCCTCTAGGTATGTCAGAACTAGAGCAGAATGAGGCAGAACAGGAAGGTTAGGGCAGCTGAACCTTGCCAGAAGACTCTGCAGCTGCCTCTGCCACAGAGCCACCGTGTCATAGCAGTCAGGTCATTCCAACCAGACATGGAGCAGGTGATGCCATCTGTGTTCTTCACCTCTGCTTCCAAGCCTGGCACCACACAGCCTGACTGGCAGAAATAACGGGATCAGACACTCCTACCAACAGAAACATTGTTTTCAGCATAAGCAGTTCCACATAACACTCAGTGCTTTGAAAAATCTGTGTTTATAAACTAAAAGTAGTGAATTTTATTATTTTGTGCTCAGGTGCTAGACCAGCAAACAACAGACAAACCAGTCAAGAAATCTAAAATAAAAGGAACTGCAGTTCCCTGGGATCTTCCTCTTGCCCTTCTTGAAGATAGGAGTGGTACTGGCTTTCTTCCACTCTTCAGAACCTCTCTCAGTCACTGTGACCCGGACATCAAGAGTGGCTCCAAAAGTACTTCAACTAGTAATCCGTGCACTCAGGGACTTATGTACATCCAGAACTCCCTTTTCACAAGGGATGAGCCTTGCTCCAATGTTTAGGCTGTAAACAAAGAAGTGCTTCCTGAAAGTCACATTAAGCTAGTGCTGAATAAATAATACAGACTAATACACCATTAAAACTTAAATCAACATGTGTTAAGCATGTTCTCAGTGCTGCAACTATGCAAAGACCTGCCCTAGGGAACCAGAAGCCATTTAGCTCAAAAGACAGAATTCTGTGATAGTTTTCTATATTTCATGGCTGTATTTCATGAAAAGAAAAAAGAAGAATATTACCCTTACTAGTTTTATTTATTATATTGTTGCTGTTGTTCTTGCAACTGCTATGAATTTTAGTAGAGATGAGAATCCCACTGGCTCTAAGCATATATAATACCATGGATTACTATAAGTCTTAAGCATATGCTGTATATTCAGTGAAAAAGGTACCTGCTCAGAAGATATCACCATACACAGGTTAGAGGAGGAATGACAAATGCATTCAATTGAAACCAAGAGAAAGCAAATCACATGAGAATCACAACAATATTAATTTTTTCATAAGCATAAAACTAAATAAATAGGCATTAGGGCACTAAAAGAGTCTGAGAAAATAAGGAGTTCAGGAAAAATAAGATACATATGTTGGAAAAATGCCTTACAAGCACTGTGAAATGGAATTCAGGAGAAAAGGGAAGGTTTGTCACACGAATAAAGTATTTTGTGGATAAAGAAATATTTTTCAGATATAAATTTACTTCTGCCTCACACAGACCTTTCCTCTAATAATGATGATAAATAAATGACAAGGGAAAACCTAGGCAGTGAATACATTTTATATAAGCTTCAGACCTAGAAAAACTTCAGTCTAACATTTCCCCTGCGATCCATTCCTTTTTGCTCTTCCATTTAGTTTCCTGGTTACATATTTTAAAGGCCACGGTGGCAGCCATGTTATAGTGGCAGCATTGTGGCGGTCAGGCCTACAGTCCCAGGAGCAAAGGGGACAAGAGGCAGCATGCTGGCTGCAGCACTGTCACCCCTGGCACAGCCTCCACCAAAGCCACAGGGATGACCAGCCTTCCTGGAAGAGGCACGGTTGTGACAACAGCAACTGCACAAGTTGTGAACGTAAGAATATTAGACATTCTAGTAAGGACAAAGCTTGGTAGGCCAAACGCACCTGTCTTTTCTGGTTTCTTTTGATTCTGTCATTTTTTTCAGCATGTGTCCCAATATTTCCTTTCTTTAGAAACAAATACGCTTCTCTACGTATTTTGTAGATGAATATTTTACAGTATTTATCTGCTTTCTAAAGCCATTCTGCTTGCGTATTCCCACTTGCAGGCAAGAATCTGCTCCGTATTTAGTGGTTTTTAGAATTCTCCTGTTTCTTGTGCGGCTTCTTCATACCCAAGTGTATTCTACCAATTCTTCTCACATTTTAGGAATTATTGGCTTGAGTATTCATCCTGCCCCAGCTTAAATTGAAATCATGTGAATGACATATTCTCAGAGAAACTTCTGGCCTCTGCACAGTAAAGCAAAGAAAAATTTAAACAGGTTATTGAACAACATTAAAAACAGACTGCAAATATGCAATCTTAATTGATGTACACTGCATATTTGAACACTGTGCCTAATTTTGCCATCTTTATCTAAAGAAAAGTACAGTGAAAAATGTACAGCCTCAGAAACGGCAATATATTATGAGAAGGCTGCAAATATTCCTACTAGACTGTGGGTGTAACAGGGGCATTCATTCAAAGGGGGGATTGAAATGAAGACTGTGAGTGGTAGAATATTAAAGGTAGTGAACAACAGCAATAAATTAACATGCATCTTCACACTCACTTCAAGGAAAACGGTATATTCCATAATGGTGAAATGTTTTAACATTAAATTAATAGAAATTTTGAAAATAATGTACCCTTAATTGTCATATTAATTATCATAGACTAGCAGAGCAGTCAAGACAGTGGCATTACTGTGTAAGCACTGCACAAGTGGAGAGCATCAGATGGCACTTGCCAGGAAAGCTGAGAGTCTGGAGAGGGAGAGCAGAGAAAAGGCAGCCGAGGGCGTGAGCACACAGGCAGACTAAGTGCCACTACCATCTGTGTCCATTTAAGGGTGGCTGGGTACAGACAGATGACCTAAATGGGAAAAAGGCTAGCAAGATGGGACACTGAAAGAAATGAAAGGAGGACCAGGCAAGAGAGAGAAAAAAAAGCACAGGCATGGAGCAAATCTGGTACACAGAGTCTGTGCAGGAAGGAAAGAAGGAATGGGCTCAAGAGCTGTTCAGCTCCAGGCAGCAAACGCTCAGCAGCAGCTACATGAATGTCACTGCTTTGGCTGCTGTGCAGCTGTTTCCACTGCCAGCAGCCTCTGCCTCTTCTCAGCCCTCCCCAGGACCAGTTTAGGGAGGGCATGGGCTCCAGGGCCACCACCTGGGTCCCAGCATCCCCACGGTACCAAGGCCTCGTGGGCAGGCTGCAGGGCATAAGCAGCATCAGGGCAGAGGTGATCATCCCACAGCAGCACCTCCTGCCTTCCATTGCGCATGTAAATCCTACACATGGCCTGCACTCTTCCACTCAATCTCTGTAGGTTACTGCAGTGAGACCTAAGGGGTGTTAACAGGCCAAATAGACTATAGCTTAATGTGAGAATGAAAAATGTCATGTCAAGTGATAGCAACTACCACAGTTACCCCTATGTTATTTTTAAATGATTCAAAAATATTGCAGGATGAAAGTGCGAAGGAGATATTTTGATTTACTTTAAAAAATACAGGCTTTTTTCAGATCTCCAGATGCTTTATTCCCAAATATTAATTGGTAAAAGGACAATGTCCAAGAGTGGTTGCTAGAGTGGTTTACACATTAATCTGGCCATTCATAACTCTTACAAGTTTGGATTGTTTTGCTAAGTCAAAGTTTTATAAATGACATGGGGAACCAGAAAAGCCCACCCCTATGTCTGGCAAATGTTAAATGTAGTGTTTTATTTATTCTATGGCATCTTTATCTTCCAACATGAGTCATTAAATCTTCTTTTCTATTTGTATTCCTCCTGTACACCAACAGTATTTTGATCACTGCATAAAGTAAAAAATTTTACAATTTCTTCATCAGAGTATTAGACTCTAAGCACACTGCTTATGCACAGAGTAAGGGAATTTGCATTCAATAACTCCAGTATCCTGAACTCTTGAAGGTAGTATATTTAGTCACCAGCATAAAGAAAGGTACTTCAGTTTCCTTCATAGCAGTCTCAGCAGACAGCCTTCCTTCACAAGCTTAAATTTGTTTAAAATTGCAAATAGCTTGAACTATGAAACTGCAAACAAGCCCATTGGGTGATCCCCCCTTCTCTTCATTAGTTTTCTTCCATTAATCTGTGTGCAACAGAAGAGAGGAGAAACCTGGGCAGAAAGCAATAAAAGGCAACTAATGGGCTTGGATTCTGGAACCATTATCAACCTGCTCCCATATGATTACATGTCCAGTTATGAAGACCCATTAGTCTTTGCATTAAGTGGTCCAGTGGGAAACAGTGTGGTGAGGAGGAACCCTGGGAATACCCTCTGATACATTACAGCCAGTATGCCATTGAAGCTGCTTCTCTGAAATCCATACTGTGCACGTGACAGAGCGATTTAGGACCAGAGAAAGCATGAGAAGCAAACTCAGAACAAACCAATTTCTGCAACTTTCAGCCACAGCCAAGGAAGGGGCTGAACTTCAGAATCTTAAATGATGCCTTAAGTTTTAGCTTTCATATTTTTCAGATTCTTTACTGTATTAGTATATACCTCTGAACTTCATATGGGATGTTAGCAAGTTCTCATCACAGTTTAGACAAAACAATCCTTTTCCAGCCCAAGAACTTTGCAGCATCAGGCCCAAAAAAGTGTAAACAACAGTGAATTGAGGAGAGCAAACTGGGAGGATGGGACTTCATAACCTAAAGCTGTAATTGGACAATTAACCCCAATATGTAAATGGAGCAAAACTTAATAAAAGTGTGAAAATGTGTCACCAGTGGTCCATCTTAGGTATAGCCTTGGCCAGGCTCTTGTACTGCCCAAAGTGTATCCTTTGGAGGCCTTTTTATAAATACCTAATTTATTCCTTGTACACTGTCTAGACTCTGTTCTAGGTAGCCTCTCAAGGCATCCTAAAGAAAGAAAAGTGAAACATAATACTAAGAATAAGCTGATCAATATTAAATGGCATGCTGTTTGGCCTAGTAGATTAATTGCCTCCTTTAGATCACAACAGAAAAATCTAGTTCCTAACTTATTTTTTGGAATAGACAGCAGTCATCTGGGTGCACAGACAATGCAGCAGGACCACATCTTGAGTGTCACATCACAGACAAAAGGCTCTGACTTTGTCCTATAGAAATTCCTGGGAGAGAAGTGGGTCAAAACCTAGCAGTAGTCCTTCGCATGAAGAGCCCAGTGTGATCCAGACACCTTCATCAGATCACATCTTACAGCACTGCAGATTAGAAGCTGTCCTCAAACCACTGATGAAAAATGGAAACATGCTCTTCTGTACATTTTGGAACAGTTTCTTCATGTATAACCAGTTATCTTTACTTTGTGAGGTGGCCTTCAAATGGGTAAAGTAATATTTAAAGAAACTTAATTAATTTTTGTTTGTCCACAAACACTTGATATACTACTGAAGTATGAAGAAAACTACTGAAAAACTTCTGTTGGAACTGATTTAATTTTATGTGACAATTCCCCTTGGTAATTTGCAATAAAATTGCAACTGCTATATGGCAGATTTGTACTAAAAGATGTATTATACTAAAACAATGATATTTAGAAAACCAAAAAGCTAAAAAAGTTTCTGGACATTATAAATACACCTTTACATAGGTATGACAAATCTCCTATAAAAATTTCAAGACATGTAACAATAGAAATTATTTATTTTAACAAAACTTAGTGATATAAGTTTTTTGTTATATAAGATATAACAAAACTACGTGATATAAGATTCCTGCTTTCATCACAAAGCCAAAGCTATCTATGCCTCGCCTGAGAATAAGCAATGCCATTACAGAACTGGTGACATATCAGACTTTATGAAGTATGTGTAACACACTAAGTGAAAATTGAATGTACCCCAGGTTAGCACAACAGAGATGCATAACTCATACCGAGTGCCACACTCAGGGAATTCCCAAAGTGACCTCTGACTTCTGATCTCATTCAAGACTAGTATAAATAGCAAGGCTTTGCCCTTCTCCTCTATGACGTGCAGCTGAGAGAAATATATGTCACTGGTCATCCAGGAAAGCACTTTAAGAGGAAAGTCTAAAATGCCTTAGAGCCTACAGAGCAAAAAACCAGATAGCTGAACACTGCCAATATTGTTCCAACTATTTTAGAAATGAAAGTTGCTTCATTTTTTAATAACCAAAGGCTAAGTGTCAATTATTCCTTTTAAAATTATCTCAAACATGATCTATCATCTGATTTTCATATTTCATGTTAAAACATGTTTTAACATGAAATGTGAAAATCAAATGATAGATCAAGGAAATCAAACCTGCAGCCAAAGACATAAATCAGTACCAGACTTTTCACAACCGTCCACAAGTTCTAGAACTTTTCTTGTACTTTTTTCCTTGCTTCTTGAATCCAAATGACACAAACCTCCTGCTCAGAATACAGCTCAGAGCTAATGGCAAGCCCCCCACCTGAGTGGCTGCAGAAAGCATCCCCAGCTCTCAGTGTCTCCTGGCAGCAGCAGCTCTCTGTGTGTCTGGCTGCAGCATGGCTCTTCTCACTTTGATACAGGTCATTAGGCCAAGCCTGCTGTTGGAACCATCGCTGAAATGGCAGTCCCCAGGAATTATGCTGCTGCCAAATTCAGATCAGGGGAGTGAAAAAACACATTTTCAGATGTCTTAAAAAGCTGATTTTCAACTCCTTGTTCAAATACAGATTCGTATTATGGTCAGGATCCTGCTGCCTGATTGTGTCAAGACAGAATTTCAGCTTAAATTCATTTTCCTGCACTTGTTTTTCCTCTGAATAACCCTGATATAATAACACATTGTATGCATATTCTACAGTTTGTCTGAGGAATTCAGAATGGCATTATAAACATCCAGGGACACATCCTGCTCTCTCTGCAGTAGTTAGAGAGCCTCCCTAGACGAACATCTCCTTACACGCAGAGTAAAGAGGGCACTAATCTGTGGAGTGAGGCACTCAGTGTGACCCTGCACAATGAGGCAGAAAACAGAAATCCATGTCAGTGAAACAGAAGCTGTGGGAATTCATGCAATTTTGGATCTATGGAATATGCCTATCTCTTTTACTGAAAATTATTTGTTTGCCCATGCAGCCCTCCTTCTGAGCTTGCCCATGGGCACCCATGACTCCAGCTCTTCTTCTGATGCTCCAACTTGGCCAAACACAAAGAAGGTTTGGTCAGAGATTAATCAGCTCATGAAAGAGGTTGTGCTACCAAAGCTCTAAGAGTAACGGGGCAGACCTGGCTGACATGCACTGTCTTGACATTAAGCACAGCAAGCCTCCCCATGCAGGCTGACACACACTCTCCGCATGCAAAATGCATTCACCATCTAAGTACTATGTAGAAATGACACCCTCATTATATAGATTAAAAAATCCAGAATCGTGATATTAAAAGAAAACCCAGTCCTGTCAGTGACAGACCTGAGCCTAAATTTCAATACATGAATACTGCTCTGAGGGTGGATATTTGCTAATGATCACCACAGTCTAATGACTCATAACCATCTGACCTCCGGGACCATTTTCTGATCCTTATGGAGACCTACAGAAATAGCTCCCTTCTGAAAAGATGCTGATTTCTGCATCATTACATGCAATAACTAAACAGGAAGGTGGGAACAGCAGATAGATTTCCTAGTGTATGTGCATCAGTAGAGAAAAAATTCATTTGTGTAGTCTGTACAGCTCCTGGTCAGCTAACCCAATGCCTACAGCTTAGTGCTGCATAAAAGTTGTGCTCCTAATTGCCTTCCCATTTCAGCTAATTCTTTGCTGCATGAGATAACTGGGTGTGGAGCCAATTTTCACAGCTTCCAGGGTTTTACAGGGCTTTCCATGCTTTTGAGCTACAAACTATCCTTTCATTGAATTAAACACTTAAATGTGCTCATAAATGTGGAAAGAATACACCTTCCCCACTAAGAAAAAGGAATAGATATTGATTGGTAAGTTAGAAACCCCCTTATAGTTTATTAATAATACCTATAATTTTGGTTTTTTTAATGGGTAATGGTTTTTTGTTTGGTTGTTTTAGGTTTTTTTCAGTTTTGGTTTTGGTTTTCTGGGTTTTTGTTTGTTTGGGGGGGGGTTGTTTGTTGTTTTTTTTCTTTTTCTGTTGCAGTGATTTTGAATAGTAAATATACATGGGCCTTTCAAAGACAAATAACCAACTGAAGTTCCATACTTTGTGTTAAATAACATGCAGATTTAAGAAGATGTCATTTTGGTTTTATGACAGTTAGTGTATTATGGTACCAGTGTGGTTACACAAAATTAGAGTGATAAGTACGTATTGAGTATGTACATGCTATCACACTGTTATTTAAAAGTAACACTAAAGTTCTTTCAGTGCTTGCTGTATGGAGTTTGTAATGCAGTCCAGAATTTTATCCCAAGAAGAGATAACAAGGATGTGGACATGCACACACAAGCAGAGATAATGTGAATAAATTAATCACAGTGGATATAATTTCATTTTTCTTCCCATTGTTTTTCACATCATTATTCTGTTAGGAAAAAAAATAGTGAAACAAACTAAAAGCAAAAATTCTACAGAGGATCTCATAAAATTTCACATCAGCACAAAAATATTATAAAGTAAAGAAAGAGAGGTCAGGGAGTAAGAGGGAAACTAATGGGACTTGTAAGCAATAAATGTATAAAAAGTCTAGTTTATGTGATGCATTAAAGTCAGCCTGAATTATTAAGAGAAACTCCCTTCGTGTCCCTAGGTGCTCTATAATGTCTGTGTAGTCCATATGAAAAGTTCTGGATGCTTTGTGCTGGAGTCACAGTCGTTGATGAAGCACAAATTTATGAAGGCATGTAAAAGAGGTCTATGAGACTAGGAACTGATAATGGTCCACTGGGCTGTCCACCTTGATGTTACTGGTTCAAATCCAACCCAGTTAAAATAACAGAAGTTGGTGAGGTCTGAGAGCTGTTCAGTGACCCATGTGAAATGAATGCAACGATTTGGACCAGCACCCTGAGGACTGGCAGCCAAATCACAACTCTTCCTCTGCCTGTTTTTCAGGGTGACTCCTTAGACTTCAACAGAGAGAGGGGAGAAAAAAAAGCCCTAGGAATGGCATCTACCTTCTCTGCCAGCAATAAATACCATGAGCTTAAGGGCATTTACATTTATTACAGAACAGCAATTTATATTGCAGTAGCATCAGTGGACCTTGACTGCTATCAGTATGAGCTATGAGCACAGGATATGACTGCCTCTTCAAAATTTCAGGTATTATACTTCTGAAAGGACAGAAGAACAAATCAACTCTATCGATTGTATTTGTTCCTAATTGCAGTTCTCTGTCCCAGCCATGCTACACTGAAGGAAGGCTTTCAGCACTCCACTCTTCAAGCTCTGCACCTCCAATAGGCAACCCTTAGAATAAACATATCAGCAAGTGATGTTGAAAGCATATTCACACAGACAGGGCATTTGCTTACAACCAGATATATACAGACATAGATACAGATATATAAAAATTCTACTGCAGCTTTGAAATATTTTCTTGAGACTATTTAAGGCCTTGAAAGTAGTCCTTACTAACAGAAAGCTTAACTTCTGTCTCTATTACAAGTGCAACAGAATTTTGGCTCTGCTGCTTTGCAATACCACACCAGACAATCTGCAAATCGGCATAACCACATCTGATCACCTTTAGTCTAAAACAGATAAAAACCTCAATGCCAGACGAGGTAACACCACTCAAATCAGAGGAAGACAAAGAATATTTTTAAGGAAAAAAGGCTACTAAAGCTCACATACAGTACAGCTGAAAGAGACAGTCCCATAAAATATCTTTGATGAAAAAGAAGAAAGTAATTTGTGGGTTTTTAAAACTTAAAATAAACTAAATGTCCATTTGTTTAATATTCTTGGTTTGCTTTGTAAAAGTTTTATCATTCCATTCATACTGTCCTTCTCATTATCCATATGATTTGGGGCATTTTTAAGAAAAAAAAAAATTAGGTACTTCAAAATTATGTTAGGGTAATTAATTTAACTCTTTAGTCTCACTGTGTTCTCATCTCTGTTCTTAGAAGCTTTTTAAAATGAAAAGCTTTTCAAAATAAAAACAGTTTGGAGACTGAATTCATGGCCCTGCTCTTTACCCTTCCTCCCTCCTGTCTTCCTGAAGGTCAATTGTCTGTTCCAGGGAGCAATACACATGCTTGGACCATGAAACAATTAAATTTGTCTCAGCACATATGTGGACTTCTTATCTTGAATTTTGCATTTTCTACTACATTACTGGCATAAATGTTGATTTTGATAAGCTTAGTTTTCAGCCTCAGAAGCATATTTAATTTCATGATTATGAGCAAAAACACCAGGAGAACAGTACAAAAATTTTCAGGATCTTGTTTGCCTTACAAGGAGAGCAAATTTTTGGTGTGGATTTAATATAGCAATATGAATCCAAATTTAAAGCATTAATTAGTATCTTTCAAAATAAAATTTAAAAAAACTAAGCAAGGGTTCCATCCTTATTTTCCCCCTGTTTTGCAGCTATGTGCAGTAACAGCAAGCTAAATTCAGAGATAACAAATTATGGAAAACAATATAACAGTAACACACATTTGCTGCATTCCTGAGTGCAGCAGGAAGACAAGGATGAAGTTAGAAAATAAAAACCAACAGTGAAATTTAAGACTTCGGAAGTCTTCCTGAGATGAATTTGCCTACCACACTTTTTCCACCTATTACCCCAATCTCTTAAACTGTCCCATATTCAAACACATGCACACAACACACAATCTACCCACTCATGTATATATTATTTGCCTACGTAAATTATTTTATCATTAGATTGACAAAGATAGCTACAAGAAAATTGCATGAGACATTGTGCCAGGTATTATGTGTTTTATAATCTATGGTGCAGATATTCCCTAACAGAACTTCAACAGATCTACTGGTATGAGATTAAGAACCATAGCTTAGACCTGTTACAAAGCAAGGAATCTGAGACATTTATACAGAACCTTGATAGAAGAATTTGAAGAGGCCTGAATAATAATATCTGTATTAGTGACCTGAGGACTAGGAAAACAAGCAGTAATGAGGGATTAGGAGGGAAGCCCTTTTTTATAACACCTGTCTTGAGCTGTTGTTATAATATCTGGAGTACAGATATAAATCTGGGTTAGCAGCACAGACATGTCAACTGCATTTATTTGTGGATAAGAATGTAGAGGCTATGTGTAAAAGGAGAGGAGAGATGGATCAAAACTAAAAATCCTTAGGACTTTGGCAGAAGTCAGATCAGGAACTTCAAAGGATGAATGAAAGGATTAGGGAGAAAACAAGACAAGAATGGAGGCAAAGATACAAACCATGATGAGATTTAAAGAGATCAAAACTGACAGTGTGAGAGGAGAAGGAAGAATTGGCTAAGAGAGAATCATTAGGTAGTGTTGTGAGAGTGGTTTCAGCTAACAAGAAGGTCAGAAGCCAGTCTGAAGGAGTTTACAATAGCACTGGAAATCACCTACTTTGAACACATCTAAGTGAATGCACAAAGAGCAACATCATGGAGCAACAGGAAGTGACAGAAAGGTAAACAGAGTCAGGATGCCTTTCTAAGGATTGGGAATGTTAATAAAGACCAAAATCCTCTTAAATTATGAATGGAAGGAGCTAGAGAGAGATGGCCAAGAAAAAAAACAGGGTAAAATGACAGCAAATGTAAGAGAGGTAAGGAAATAGGGTAAAAAAGGATGACTGTGGAAAAAAAAAAAAAGAGAAGACTAGATGAGAAGCATTTATGTCTGCATCAGAATACCAGTAGAACAGTATCGTATCTAGCTAGCTGTACAAAAAAAATATTAAAAATACCCCAACACAATGAGGGTTGAACAGGGTACAGATAAAGATGGACTCTGTGGAACCTGGAACCTCCATCCTTGGAGATATTGAAAGCAGTACGAAGCTCCAAGCAATCTGATCTACATCTGAAACTGGCTCTGCATTGAGAAAGAGCATGGATTAGATCTCTTCAGAGATCTGTTCCAACCTGAGTGATTCTGTGTAAGTAGGACAGAAGAGGGGTAGATAGACTGAAGAGATGGAATAATTATTTCACACTGTGTGTGAAGAAATCATCAGGATTTTAATGTGCCTCGATGTACAGTAGGGGCCCTTAGAAGGTACTTTCACATCCAAAAGTGCAGCGAGTACCTAGTGTTACTTCCAGCTGTGCTTATAGATAAACCTCAGCAATGGAGGTGAGATTGCCTATACCAGCAGCTCAGCAGTCTGGCCCCTTATAAAATCCTGGTCAGTACTATATGTGTCTTAATGAATGTCAATCATCTTTGAAATCTGACTTGAAGATATCAAGAGATGTTGATCCAAACTGGAAATTAAAGGAAACTGATGGAAAAACTAGACCTAAATAACAATTTAATAGATACACTTCCTACAAAATTCTCCCTATTCAAGCTTCAACGGTCAAGAATTAGTAAGAGAAGTATGAACAGGTTGGAATCCTTTTATCATAGTTGAAAGCAATATATTTCTGGAAATGTCAGCTCTTCCAAGTACAATAGAATTTTTTTTATTAATATGAAACATTTTTAAATTAATGACCACACCCACATTTCAGTATCTTTTGCCTCTCTGGAAAAGACTGAATAGGCTAACAATATGGGATCTAGATGAATCTTTCATCAAGATTATGTTCGCTCTTTGACACAAGAGACATGTAAAATGTGCCATGTGAGTAACTCAAAATCCCAGACTCCATGAGGATTTTGGAAGTTTGTAAGAAAGGAAGCATGACAGCAGTGCCAGGAGTGTGCTGTAACAAAAAGTTCAATTTTCCAGGTTATGTAACACTGCACTTCTTCAAGGAAAGAACAGATGCAGGAGAAGGCCTGCATTTCTAGAGACACTTTTGCTGTAAATTATACCTTACATATGTGTGCTGCCAACCAAAATACGTGTTCTGAAGTTTCAATGTCAAATAGCTAGAAGTATAAACCAGAGACCACATTCCTGACTATGCAGAAGAAGAGAGTAAAGATCACAACTTCAATGTAAAATCTTCTACAGCAGCATTCATACAGTTAAGAGCAGTGTAGGGGCTGCTCTAATCTTTTCCAGATGTTCATAGCTATCATAGGATTATTGTTCCTTGGTCAGAAAATGAGTATACTCCCTACCAATTATTAAATGTAGGAGAAATGCTCTTTTGGTAAACTGAGGATTCATGGTTTTTTTCAAATTAAACATTAAAAAATAAATAAAGCTACCATTTCTATTTTCTAGGAACCACTGGTAGAGTTTTACTGCAAGTTCGCAGCAAGTTTTACTGCTGAATATTCAAAAATACATATTTCTCAGGGGTGGCCTGTAAAATAAAAAGGTCTCTAAGTAATAACAACACCATGAAAATTAAGTGGCACATGATCTTAATCAAATTGAAAAGCATGGGTGTAATCTTCCATATCCTCTATCAACACAAAATTGCTTATTTGGGTTACAGAAGGCTGTTTCTGATGTTAACATCTCTTGCCTTTACCAACTCAAGAATCAGCACGACTCTAGCTGAACAAGGAACTTCTCACCAAACCATGCTAAATAAAGAATAGTTGCTTTTCAAAGGTTTACCTAAAAACACAGAATCATTTAGGTTAAAAAAGAAGCCAAACCTTAGCCCAGTATTGCCAAGTCCACCACTAAACCATGTCCCTAAAGCCCTCATCTACGCATCTTTTAAGTACCTCCAGGGATGGTGACTCAACCACTTCCCTTGGCAGCCAGCTAAGGGAAAGGAGACAGGCAGGTAATGAAAAATACTTCCAGTTGAACACAAGCCTTCTGACTGAGGATAATGCTCTACTTGTATCAATATGTATTTCATTTTACTTTCCCTAATTTTATCTTGATTTGTGCTCAATTACTTATTATGCATTGCAGAAACAAAACAGGTTATAATGTGGCACATCATTATAGAGTGTAAACTCAGTTATGATGGACCCCAAGCATCCTAAAGCTTCTTTGAGAACTGGAAATAGATTTCTGTCTTTTACTTTTCAAGAAATTAAAGGAAAAAGGTTTTGGATCTTTGATATCCTTGGCACTGATAAACAGAGCAGTCACTGAGGAACTACTCACATAAGTAAGGTTGTCAAATCAGGCTCATCCTTATTAATTTTAAAAATTCACTTTCCAGATTCAGACCAAAGGAGCAGAAAATTTGGCCTGTTTTTTTATTAAAAATGTAAAAGTATGAACTCAAACATGTTTGTCAGGATAAAAAAGATTCTATAAAAGGAATATTTCTATTTAATATTGTGCCATGTGTGAAATTCTACCTTTAACACACAGACTTGTCCTAAGCTAGTTGGAGGACAGCATTTACTAGCTCCTAGAAAATTTATTACTTTTCTACATCGATCATATTGCTGGTCCACAGCTACATTTTAAGCCATGATTTGGCAGGAAATACAGCCAGCATGACACTTTGTCCCATTTTCCTCTACCGTATATGAAGTAGACTGATTTTGCCTGTCTCCAGTCTATTTTGTTTAGAGAAAACAGTCTTGGTTGCCATATTTCTGAGTACTCATTTTCTTGACTACCAGCTCATAGCAGCTGGGATCTACAAAAGTTCAACTTTCTGAAGAAAGAAGGGATTAATGCTGCTTTTCCTTGTTGCCCAGTGTGACCTAGCATGGATAGGTCCATAGACCTTAGCCCTACAAAATTGTTCTGAATTAGATGTACAAAATGCTGAGCTATTTATCATGCCCTGTTAGTCAATATTTAAGATCAGTGTGAACTGAGAACGCTCAACGCGCTTAAAGCTGAGTGAGGTGGTGGTGGCTGTCAAGGCTGTTATTGATCTGGGCTTTACACATTTTTTGTTTTAACCCTTCACAGGAAAAATCAGTGAATTTTGACAGCACATAAATCTACATTATTAGCTTTTGTGTGATCAGGAATCCAGCCATGCTTTTTTATGTAGGTCTTGCAGCAAGAAAAGAGACTCAACTCCCTTCCACAGAGGCTCAGTTTTGCAGTTTGAACAATTCCTTCCCAGAACACAGACAGGTCTTGTAGTAGGATTAACTTGGCAATAATTTTTAAACATCTCAGCATAGACAGCTACGGAATATGTCCCTAAATACACACACCTTGAGCAACAAAGCAGTGAGGACACAGTATTATCAACAAAGCTCGCACTTGCCTTGGGCTACCCCAACTATGAAGACAAACAGGACACTCACTGTATGATGAATACAGGGATGGTCAGTGCCAAGCTGTTTCTCTCTGTTACAACAAAGCTCTTCCTAACTCCACAAATAATTCCTCTCAAGTTAAGAACATGCCATTCAGCTCAAAGAACTACTTCACACAACTAAGAGACTCCTGCTGTGAAAACAGATGTATATTTTTTTCTTCCCCATAGACTAGTTATATATTTGCACTAAATTTGACTGCTACTTCATTCATCTTGGCATTCTCAACACCTCATCACCTTCACACAGCCCAGAAGACCCTTTACACTGACTTGGGGCAGACTGCTGAAAAAGAGATGCTACCATGCATAATGTGCAAATTTAAAGTATAAGGGAAAGACAGAGGGACTTCTGGAGGAACAGGAGCAACGCTGAAAAATGAGCAGTAGTGAGGAGCTGTGAGAAAGGAAATACAAACCATGAAAGCATGCACATTACTTTAGGGGAGGGGAAGATAATAAAACAATGAAGAGAACTGTGCAAACAAAGACTTAGAAAAATTCACTCATCTTAGGTTTAAAACTTCCCAACCCATCAACAACAGCTCTCATATGAGACATACCATCAGTATTACACTACTCATACAAGCCATAATGTTGTTACATTGCAAGGGTTCCATATTGCTAGAGTTTCATACCTTGACATTTCTTGTAGGCATCTCCTCCAGGCACTGACTCTTCCTTATCCTCACAGCAGCCAACAAACTCCAGTCCCCCAACCAACCAATCCACTCTTTTATAACACTTCTTATTGGCTACAGGTGTGGCCTGTTAACATCAGGCCTGCTCCTAATGTTTAGTAATTGGCTCAGATGCAACTCTTTAGGGGGTAAGATTGCATTCTATACCACCTTATTTATCTATATTAAATCCCCCAACACCATAATTCTACAATAGGTTGAGTAAAATTATTTTTTTCCTTCTTTCTATGGTATCTTTGAAGCAACTATTTTAATATCTGTGAGACAGTGCTCTTCCCATTTTATTGATAAGGAACTGTGTCACAGATGGACAAGAACCGACTGATGCGAGCAAGGCAGGGATCCGGGAACAAATCTTCCATAATTATTCTAACAAATGTAACCATCATTATTGTTTTGCCCCAAATCCAATATCCTTACCCTCATTTAAAATATTTCCCACTGCCTACATAATGATGTTTAGGCTGTTTTGGCATCTATTTTCCCCTAATCTTTTATTGATAATGAGCTCTTCCAAGTTTCTTGCCAGATGTTGAGATGACAAAGCAAAGTGCAATGGCATAAAAGAGCCAGAAACAGAAAGAAGCAGAGGGCAGTATTGTGAAGCTTCCAAAATACTGGGCATTTTGAAAGCATGGACATTAAATACACTAATTAAACAATGCCAAGTGAGTTTTTTCCAGTGCGACCTTGTTTCCATTTACATGGGATACCACTTTTCACATGAAGATAATAGCTCAGTCCCTCTCAGAGCTGGTTAGAATTCTAAATATATTTCAAAAGTTATGCAAAGCTTTACAACTTATGAAGGACAGAGACAAATAGACTGTTGTGTGATATTTTAAATCTGAGTTCAAATAATGAGTAGGCCTTCTTCAGCTATAGAGTGATTCAAGAGTATGCAGCCTATGTTAAGCAAGATTATACTAGATAAACCAGGGATCCCTTCTACATTCAACTCTTACATGAGTGTGCAGTAAGTAAACTGAATAGTATCTGGCACTATACAATTCCCACATATTAATATTGCAGCGTTTTTCTGCATAGACTCTGTGCATTAACATTCTGCTGAAGAGATTAACCTGCCCACTTGTTACTGGGATGTGTCAAGAGGGGCATCTGTAACTCAAATAACTGGTAGGTTTAATTTCAGTGCTGAATTCTGGGGTTGTACTCATGCAACATCCCAAAAGTCTGGTTTCACCTAGAAAAAACTATCTGGATTCAAGACTGATGATCAGATAAAGTATGACCAGCAATGGAGGAAAAAAAACAAAAATGCCTAAGTAGAAATTATATGTATCCAGCAGGACTAGAAAAGTTTGCCCGGACTAGGATCAGGTCTTGAGTATCAGTCATGGGTGCATTGCTTCTGTCTTCTAAATGAAGTCCAAATTTTCAGCAAAGAAATTAAGCTTATGCAACATTGTCCTAGAATGAGCAGAGGCTCTGCTCTCAAATTAACAATGATATTTACAAATATCAAAAGAGTTCTATCAGTTCCCTACTGCCCAAAGGAAAATGAAGTAGCAGACAGGAAAAATAAGGGAAGAGCCAACATTTCATAGCAGTATTTGGAACAGGAATGCAAAGAAACAAATGATAGATGGTTGGAGGCACAGAAACTGAAAACACAGCTTGACAATGGAGTTCTGGCTGGAGAGCCAGTGGGAATGAGAAACATGTACACAAGCCCTGAGATCCAGCCCCAGAGGAATAAGGGATGGAGACTAACAAACATCTAACTGTAGAAAGGCACTGAAGACTGGAGGTAAAGAACAAGTACTTATACTAGACAGTATAAGTTTTATAGTAAAAGAAAAAGTATAAGTTTTATAGTAAAAGAAAAACAACAAAAAAAAAAAAAAAACATGGGACAAGAAGCCAGTGGGGCAGTGAGAAATAGAACTGCTGTCCTTAGGACACAGAACTGGGGTATACTCAGAGTTTTAATACACAGTGAACACAGGTAGGAAAGGTCATTGACAACTGAGCAGAGAATCAATAATGACTGAAACCTCTTTTTGGGTCTTCTGGAAACCAAATTTCAGTTTCTCATTATTTCTGTGCTGTCAGAAAATACCTGTTCAGTCAGATGGTAGTGAGAATAGGTGTTTTGCATCTTACTCCTTCAGCAATAGTTTTCGCAGAATATTAAACCATGCAATTTGTTTAAGAGAAAAATGGTACAACCTTGTGTGAGGCATTTTAAGGTTCCAAGCATCTCACAATTCAGACTGGGGTTGAGACATTCTCAGAAGTTTCTATTTTAAAATGGTGTGTACTCATTACCTTTCCCTCTGTCTCTATTTCCATCTCTCTCACACAGACACATTTTCAAAAAACCTTTTTAATGTGACCAAATCCAGAAAAAAGATGCCAGAAGTTCCAGGTTGCCTATATAACCAAATTTTCCCTCATCTTGTGAATGAGCATGGAGAGTAATGGCATGACTCATATCTATTGTTACCAGAACACACCTGCCTCATACAGTGCACAAGATGGCCTTGCTGCAAGGATGAATCACAACTGTGTACTGTAGATGGTAAAGAACTTTTTGAAGAAATGCACTAAAAAATGGGCCCATATAACAACAACAAGAAGAATAGTCAGAGTAAGTGGATGTCAGTCTAGAAAGCAGGATTCTATCTTTCCTTGACATAAAGTTTCCATTACAGTAATGGAATGGAAAAGCTTCAAACCAGCTTTTTCACAAGTGGTCACTGCAGGTATATTCTTCATTTTCCATGTGATTCACTGAGAGGAGACATTTGAATTTGCAGAAGTGATGAATGTTCAGAGACATAAATAGCTGCAGACAAGAAGACCTTAGTTGGAAAAGTTTCATGTGACAGTAATGAGTCAAGGCTTTTGGACCTCAGCAGCTCAGGCTGGTCCTGTAGATTGGTGGCAGTTTTTGAACACAGTATTCTGGGCCATGGTTCCCCAGCCATAAAATTGGAATCAGACTGTCTGTCAATCTCAGAGGGCCGCAGTAATGCTAATTTAATGTCTGCTCATCACCTTGGCACTATCGCGATACTAGGAAAATCCCAAAATGCAAATTAATAATAATAACTATGTCTCCAGAGCAAGGCTTAAATATTCTATAGCAAACAAGGTGTGGGGCCACAGAACAATGTCATGAAAACAAAATATAGCACAGCTGCTCATTAAGTGACTATCACACATTCTGTGAAGTGAAAGAGGAGAAGATTTTGTAAGAAAAAACAATATGTGATTATGTAATTTAAGAAGTCTTTACAATGCATATGCATGGGGGAGATTAAATTAACTTGCCTTAACAAAGTTAATTCTGGGACATATTAGCTTTACTGTTTGGGGTCTTTAATGTAGATTTCTACACACAACATATAAAATAACTGAAGATCCATTAAATAACTGAGATCTGAATAAAGAACATATATTAATTGTCTCTATTATATTCATCTACTTCAAAGCAGAATTTACTTTTGGAATGCAATGCTGGAATGAGTTATAACAACTGGAATATAGGAATGACTGTTTTATTACCAATTATTCTTATTTTCTACAGAAAGATTGGATTTTAGCCAAGAAGTTCCTTTAGCGTCATAAATTGCAAAATAAGCATATTAGAGAGCATCTTCTATGTAATAAGCTACAGTAGCTCCTGCAGCCGACCATTGTTCCTTGAAGTACATGAATTCAAGACAAAATTTATGCATTAGTCTAATAAGCAAAGAGTACACTTAAACTCCATGAACTTCAAGTGATGTAGAGATAATACATGGCTCTTTTTTATCAGTCCTGCTCAAGAACATAGAAGTGCAAGCCAAATCAAACCGTCGCCTCCATGTTTTCATATGGATGTGACTTTCTCTTTGTGAAAACCACAGGCTCTTTGTGTACATAAGGGTAGATATATATGTATCTGTATATCTAGCTGATCAATTAAGTGGCTTTCATTTGAAATATTCTGTCCTTTAAGAATGACTGTGTCTCTTAAACCAGCATATTTATCCAGAGATCACATTTTGTAGTGTGAGTTCATTCTTTACTTTCTGTTGCACTCAAAGATATGACCCACCACATTTGTAATATATTGATACTTAAGGTAGGACCTCAGTTTTAAAAGATGCCTCCTGGTTTTGTTTCTGTGTGCACTGCCTGCGTACCAGGGCTAAGTTATGTGTCCTGCTGATGGAACAGGCAGACAGCATAGAAGATTTTGTTTCTCTAATCTCTTATATAAAAAACACAGAGCCAGCTCACTGGGTACTTCAGACCATACACTGAACCATCTAACATACCTTACCTCTTAAATTTTAAATTCCTTCACTCTGCATTCATAACAAATTTTAAGATAAAGTGCTTGTTACCATCAAAATAGTTTTTCACCCTGAAAATTTTAGCACATGGGCACTTCACTACAAACTACAGCAATCACCATTCCTGCCATAATTGCCAAACTATAGCAATCACAATTCCTCTGCAGACCTCCTTGCTCCCTCAAGAGGGGAAGGAGAGGGGCAGGAACCAATCTCTTCTCTCTGGTTATGAGTGACAGGACCTGAGGGAATGGTTTGGAACTGTACCAGGGGAGGTTCAGGTTGGATACCCACAAAAGGTTCTGGAACACTGGAACAGGCTCCCCAGAGAAGTGGTCAGAGCACCAAGCCTGGCAGAGCTCAAGAATATGGACAAAGCTCTCAGGCACACCGTGTGGCTCTTGGGATGGTCCTGTGCAGTGCCAGGAATTGGACTTCAATGATCCCTGTGGGTCGCTATCAAACCAGGATACTCTGGTTCGATGACAATTATTCTTATCTTTTAGAAACTTCTAGATACCCTGCACAATATATGATCAGCAGCAGATATGGAAAGGTTTACAGCACCAGAAGGATTTAAAACTTAAATACAATATTTAAAATGTATGTAAAATTTCTCAACTGCTTTTTTAGATAATTTTCACCCCTGACTCCATATCAGTATCAGTCATTTATTTTATTTCATTGATCTTATTCTACATACCAAACACAGAGTACCAACTACTTCCATGTTTCTCACAATTTCACAGTGTATTTTGCAAGTTTGAGTTCACTTAGCACATTGCTGGTATTGCTGTCTTTGAAGTTAAATGAAACTGTTTAACATGGACATTTGGATCTAAAGCAAATAGTTTTCAGGTTGATCAAACAAACATGTTCCAAGGCTGTGAGTCTACTTTCACCTTTAACAGTAAGATCATAGGAAGACTTGGCTTGGAAGGGACCTTAAAGATCATTTAATTCCAAAACCCCTCCCACAGGCAGGGTTCCCACCCACTAGACCAGGTTAATCAGAGCCTCATCCAACTTGGCCTTGAACATCTCCAGGCATCCACAGCTTCCCTAAGCAACCTAATCAGTGATATAGGGATTTTACACAAAGTAATTTTACAACACTTGCACTTGAGGAAAAAATGGTTTTAGAATGTTTTAACTTACAAAGCAATTTTTATTTTTGTTTATGCATTTGGAATTACCATAAATGAAGACAGCTAAATGCTATGACTCCGAAAGATAGGGGAAATGGGGCAGATATTTAGTCAACATTTGCATGTGATTCAACTTAAGTTCATGGTTTTATCTGTGGAATACTTTGTAATTCTGCTCCCACTTTCTTTTCAAAACCATGCCATCTATTTAAGTAGCAAAACAGAGATTTTGGCCAAAGTGCCTCACTACCATAACACAGCTAATCTGTTGCAAGGCAAAAATTAGAACACTGGCCTTCTAACTTCAAGTTTCTTGCTTAATCTCAGACAGTTCCACACACTTTATTTCTGAAGCCTAATGGGTTTTTGCTTTTATTTACTGAAGTACATGTGAGATTATTTTTGGCATCTTTACACTGGGTCATGAAACAGCATGTTTTGGCACCTGCTAGCCTCACTAGCAATCTGCTTACTCCAGGCTGTCATCCTTGTGCTACTCCTGGGCATGCATCTGACAAAAGTCTTGCAGGTTTGCTTGGATCTGCAGTTTTGCAAACAATGGGAGAAGAGCAGCATATGAAAAAGCTTCACCGGTGTTTAGGTGAGTCTTCATTTGTTGATTTTGTATTTTAAATATATTTTAAATAAAAAATGTTGTTCATTCTTGTATGTCCCATTTTATTGTAATGATTGATACACCCAAATACAAACCAAAATGAAGATCCTTTCTGAAAAACTCATTTGTTAGCATTTGAAAATATTCATTGTTGAGACTTTCAGGCACATTTGCACTAACCACCTCATCTACTGGAGCATTTAGTGAAACTCTGGCACTAACAGCAATGATTACTATGAAGGACTAATTTAAATTAGTCTAGTACTCTAAATAAAATGCATACCTTCTCTTTCTCCTTGAAGAGGTTTCTGATTGAGAAAAAAAGTGTCTGGTGCTGAAATGGTTCAAAAGTGAACCAAAACCATGATGAAACCACATACATACAGATTATTAGCAGAGACTAGCAAAAAAATTGTGCCCCTGTGGAACCAGTGAATCACTGATGATAAATATATACAAATTACCTAGTCACAAAATTCAGTCTACTCAATCATCACACCTTAAAATATTAAGTTAGGAGAAGCAGGGTGTGTAATTTTTTTTAATGTATCACCACCTCATGGGTATGATTATGAACATGCATTCAGCACAGTGAAACCACAAGCTCTGAAAAAAAGGGTGCTTCCTGAAGAGTAAGATTTTCTCCTCTGACTCTGAACTCTGACTTAGTTCCTATAGACATAAAGTTCATTTCACTTAACTTTAGATTAGTTGCAATATATGCATCAACATCCATGCTGATCCCTAGGTTTCCTTTATTCTCTCTAGTAAGGAATGTGCTATTGTACAGTCTGATTCATCTGACCTACTTAGATGTCTGCCTTCCTAGGAGATGAATCATGCCCTAAAAAGTGTCTATTTCTCTCCATTGACTATAAAGGTAGCCCAGCCAAAGATAATTTAGATAGAAAAGACATTACATTAGGACAGATAAATTTCACCCCAGAAGCTATGAAAGGAACAAAACAGGAGTGAATGCTATTTTCAGCAATATTTAACTTCTGCATGATTTTGAAATAGAAATCCATCCACAAGGTCATGTGAGGACAATACTACTGAGAGCTGCTGAGCAGCACAGACTGGTCTCTCCTAAACCACAGGGGAGCAACTCCCTCATGAAATGAACAAGAAATGATAGTACCTACTCCCTCTACACCTTTACAAAAATATTCACAAGAGTGGGAACTTTTAGAGTGCACTGCTTTCTTTAAATGTTGTTTGCAATAAAATTAATATGGAGTCAAAACCTATTTCTGCACAGAAAGGACTGTTGAATTTATAAGAATCTGCTCACAGCTTTCTCTTCCTGCCCACTTTTAAAAACAATTTCTTTCTAGCTTTGATTGGCTAAGAAACATACACCTTTTCTTGGCTTTAGCTACTTGCCAGATAAGAATCTTTATCGTTTTTTATCATATTCCTTTCCTTAACATTCCTCAGTGCACTGAAGGTGAATGAAGTGCAGGAAAAATGAGCTTCTGCATCCCTTCTGTCTCAGTATGTGAAAGTCTTTCTTTATATGTAGACCTGTTAATAAAAGCTTTATTTCTACTGTATAAGAAGGATAATTCTGACCTAACTAAACCATGACCCAAATTCTACTTGATCAATGAAGTCTTTTTCAGAACTTTACTTGGCTCTCAAATTATTCCTCTGTCTTCCTTGGCTTGAGAATGAATACTTCAGTTAGAGCAATACACAGTCATTCATCTGCAGTGGAAGAAGGCAAAATCTGCCTAAGGGTGCTAAGATTTCTTTTGCCCACCAAAAGTCAATACCCAGTATTGATAAGGAAAAAAGAATAATTTAAGATCACATAACAAAGCTAAGTTAGTTTCAGTAACTAAAAACTAATCAAAATAATGCTACATGATAACCCTTCTACAGAAAATATTAAAGTAGGAGAAAAGAAGGGATTCAACATTAAGAAGATGTAATGATCTAGCAAAATGATTTTTTATCTCTTCTAATCAAATTACTCGAAAAGTTTCTAAATGTTTGCTACAAAAACAGTCAGCTCTATCATAATCAGATTTCTCCTAAAAACATTTTTACTTATGTGGTGTATTCCCCTTACTCTGCGATTGAGATATATGCACATGCCTGCTAGTGCACTGAAGAGAGACCATGATCTTTCACAGTGGGTTTAATTTGATTTTATAACCCAGCCAATTTTCAAGACGATTTAGGGATTAGATGTTCTGTCAGGCTGAGCTATGTATCCAACAAAGCACAAGAATATTTTTTTTTCTTATTCTTACTGGTGATATGCCCCTGCCCTGGCATTTTTACCTTTAATGTCACATGTTCTCTTTGGCATGCTAACATCAGCAGCCGCCCATGACCAATCACTGGGCTGGGCCATGCAATAAAACAGCCATGCCTGCTCACAGGAGCAGAGATGCTGCCTAGAAACTGCAATTCAAGCATCCTACTGCCTCATTTTTAAAACCATTTAGGTCTGGAAAGACACAAAGAAAAAGAAGCATAATTTTATGTGATGATTCCTACTACTTACATTTATAGTGACAATTTCTAAACTGCAAATTTTAGCAACATATGACACTTTGATTGATGAACTTAGCTTTTTCAGAAGGTTGTGCTAGGAAGACTTAGACTGCCAAGAACTAACATGAACTCGTCACCATGACAGTGTCTTTGTAACTCTCTACCTGAACTAACATCAGGCATTACTTTGTGCATCCCTGCCATTCCATCAACACCCTCACACAAGGCAAGCATGACAGAGAAGTATACAGAATTCACTTCAGCTAATGAGGGGAGTGAGGATTTCTGACTACTCAGTTATTTAAGGGGGGGTAACTAAGATGCCATAAACAAGAAGAACACATGATTCTGCTTCAAAAGCAGAGAAGTATGGTCACCAACCCCAATCCTTAGGTTGTGCTGAATTTTGGTCAAAACTTAGCTAAATGTCTTGTAGAAAATTTGTGGCACAGGCAAAACCTGAACGCATCTTTCCCAACTGTAAGCTAATTCTCTAATTAATGGGCCAGACTTTTCTTATTCCCTGAGGCACCACAGAACAAGTAGAAATAATATATAGCTGCCTAAGAAAAATGTTGCATACCAGAGATTCCTACATTGCCTAATTAGGGTTGCTTTATTATGCCTTTTCTCTGCCATGGCAGGGCAAACTGAATACAGAAGCAAGTATAAAATCCCTAATCTGTGATACTGTCCTCTATGGGTCTGCATACTGTAAAGAACCAGAATATCCTTTCAAGATATAAAATAACTATAATAAAATGCTTAAGATGGTGCACCTTTCATTGGGTCCATAATTTACTACAAGATGTAGCTTAACAGAAGGCTCAGAATGATGTTTCTATCTGTTAGCAGCTGAAGTGAGCAATCCTCATGAAGACGATTCACAAAGAAAAGTCAGTTTGAATGGTCTTTTCCAGCATTAGTTTCTAAATTTGAAACTGATTTAATGATTTATAGTATGCACAACAGTTTTATGTCAGCCATGTCAGGTCGCTGGAATATCAAGATTAACAAAATGTGTGCATCTGATAATCTCTGCAGATAAAAAAAAAAAATCAAGCTTTAGATACATTTTATCTAAAAGAAAATGGGAAAAATCACATCAGCAAGTTTTAAGGTAAGCTCTTGCAGCATTGCAAGAGTTAATATGAAAAATTCTGTTTGCAAAATACCAAACGTAAGAAGGTAAATATTTCAGTTTAAGCTCTGGTGCTGCTGGTATCTTCTTATGAGTTTTCTCTCTCTCTTTGTGTTGGGGCAGGACTGATTTATTTTTTCACCCTTAAGTCCATGTTCCTTAATTGCCTTGTTCTGTAGAAGACTCTACAACAGAAACATCCTTTCACGAATCCATTTAAATTCCTCATGTACATTCTCTCACATCTCAAACTTCAAAACTATTTTCTTTAGCAGTCACCAGAAAGCACTATACAGATTCCTCATGATCCCAAACTACAGCACAAGAAGTTCCATGAGCTCAACCTGAGCTGAGAATCCATTTAGTCATGCCCTGCATATTCTCATCCCACCTCTACCTATTCTTTTACTGCTTTCTTCTTACACTTCCATTTCAAATTACTACTCCTTTCCACTGTGACATACTCTGCGTCTCATCAACCCCTTAAAGTACACTAGCAAAACATAAGTCACAGGTAAATGTTCTTCTGTATCTAATCCAAATTTTTCCTGTAATAAAATAATTACTATCTCATACAATTAACTGATTCATGCTTCATCTTATTTTAGTATAGGATTTCTGAGTTTAACTACATTTATAACCGCTGTCCATCATCATCAAAGGAATCAAGTTAGTGGACCAATATAGTGTATATATGTCTCTATCTTGTAAATTATTCAGCTTTCAGCTGAACTTCTCGAGTTTCCTTTGAAGAGTGGGGCCTATGATTAGTAGCAGAGTATACTCTGCTAGTAAAGTAAAAGTATTCTGGTGTTCTTTTGATATGCAGGAAAATCATAACACAGTTGTGTCCTGTGATATTAGCTCATAAAGGTCTGTGACAAATGGCCCTCCAACAGCTGCTCAGCATAGAATCTGATACCAGACTTCTGAATTTCTGGACAATGTATAGATTTTTCCAAATAAAAATTCAGCAGAAGAAAAATGATTCAAGAAAGAACCCCTGTGATGAATACCAAGGGAATACCATCTATTTTTCCTATACTCCACATATATGGAATGCAAATATATCCAGCATTTTAAACAAGTTTGTAAGCAATGCTTAAGAAAAAATGCATTCCTCAAAACTAAAATGGATTTTATCATTCCTAGCCTCTGAATTCACTTCATCCACATTTTGTACACTTACACATTCAATTTATATGCTCGTTTTTCATGCCAGCATAAGAGAACTACTGTGACTGCCTGGAGATAGTAGGATGACCATAGGGCAAGTCACACTTTATGAATAAATATAAACACAGTGAAAGAAATAGCAAGTTTTCCAACCTATCCACCTGCACATCTAACTCAACTGTTACTGTTTAATGAAATAAAATTTCCTATTTATTTAAAATTAATTAGTACAACCTTTTTATTTCACAGTAAAAAGAATTCTAGTGCATTCAGGTCCAAAAGGATTGAGGCAGTCACTCTTGTTCTTTGTAACTTCAGCAGCAAGAATAATATATGCATCATCTAATTTAACTGCAAATGACTCTTTTAGCATGAATTGTCTGTTTAAAGATAATGCACAGCAGAATTCTTAACTGCATCCCAGAAGTCATGCAGCACCAGGCAGATAAGATCACAGTGGTTACCAGGGGTGGCAAATGGGAAAAGCACTACAGGAAATGAACTCTTGTCAATAATCTCAAGAGAGTGCTATATTTAGGTCAATTGTACCTGAAATCGTTTGGTGGGGTAATTGCTCTTTGGTACAGACTCTGCTCTCTGAGCCTGTCAGAGTGCTTGTAGGTCCTCTGGATAGAATTCACCAATTTTCTTCCAGACTCATTTTCTAAAAATAAAAACAAACAAACAAACAAAAAGTTTAATGAAGGACAGCAAGCTTACCAGAACACAAAAAATCACTCACATGTTATTTCAGATTTCAAAAATATGCTTTCAATGAATCCATTTAATATAAAAACATGTTTCAATAAACAACTGATTGCCTCAATCTTCTAGAACAGAAATTTATTCAATTATTCAGATTTTTTTATTTGGCCCTCCAAAGACTTCCCAGATCTACTGAATACCTACAGCAATTTGGAGCGCTTTTGTGATCAGTTAACAGTCAATGCAAAATCAGAATTGTTCTTAAAGCTTATGGTGCATCCCAGTACAACACTATTGTAGCTTTAATTCAGGTTGAGTCCTCATCTGAAAATATGGCTTATTGTTTCATAATTTAGGATGTTTCATTCATGTGTACTGAGGAATGTGGTAAACTCAGTTTTAGGAATCCAATCTAATGAGACAAATATTGACCTTTTTCATCAGTTAGCTGGATTAATATAGATACCAGAAAACAGCACCTAGTCATTCTGTCTTATGATTTCTTAGAAGAAATATTTTGCTTTGATATCACAGTCTCCAGCAGAATTATTCCTTCTTTACATTAAAGAGTAAGTATTAACTAGAGGAATTTTAAAGTAAGGAAAAGCCTCCTTTATCAGCTATTCAGCATGCATTTACCTTCTACAGACAGATACAGCATCATATCTGTATTCACTACTTAGTGCTTTTGATTAGTGTATATTGTGATTAAAGAAAATGTCGTGATGCAACTACACTGCTGAAGAATGTACATGTACTTTTTATTTTAAAAAATATTACAAAGGGAATAAGATACACTACTGAAAGCTACAGTAGGTGCAGCAGTTAGTTTAGCTATTGTTTCTTGGGAAGAACTTCAAATTCAAAGATACTCATTAAACAGAGTTGATGGCAATAACAGACGAAGTGTTAATGGGGCAGCAGTGGAGTGTGTCAGGAAAATGAAGAGACCCTGAGGGGCTCACCATGCTGTTTATGCTCAGCTAAATTCAGCAGCATTACCATAAATCCTCTAAAAGATACTGTACTCAACTCCTTATTTGCTGCTTTTCAGGCAAGGTAAAATTCTATGAGTTTAGAAGATAGTACTACTCCTTTCTATTAAACAAACTTTGCATATAAATGCACTAAATATTTACATGCAATTACTATTAATTTTTTTTACAGTTTTACAAAAAAAAAAAGACAGGGTCTTTTAATCTTCAAAATAATGTGGGAATCTATAAGAAAATTTCTGAAATCATACCCAAGAACAGAGCCTTTAAACGAAACAATCATTTCTCTCATAAAATTCTTTCATAATTTAAAGACCAAGTTTCAATATTAATTTCTCAAATGCATAATTCAACTAGATAAAATAAAATTATGCATCAACCAAATAACTTTTCTTGAGAGTTCAAAATTCTTGATTTCTAGTTAGTTGTTGGTGTTTTTTTTTTATTTAAGTGGCATTCTGAGGGAGTAAATTAATCTTAGGAAATATACATAAACCATTCATTCAAAAAATGTACTGATTGAAAAGAACTATGTTATAAACACTTCTGCATGCATCCTCATGGTGACCTTATTGTGCCTTTGATCTTAGAACAAAACTTTACCTATGTAAGCATTGGTGGATTTATTGTTAAGGAGAAAACAGCTGAAACACGCTGTGTACCTTCAACTATAAACACAAATTCATGTAAGAAATCATTATCTACAGAAGAAAGGTCACAGCAAAACCATGAAAGGCTCCATGGAGTCCCCAGCAGCACCACAGACATGTTCTCGCCATGCCCCAACACCCTGCTCAGCTTGAGACGTGTCCAAAGACCAAAATGAGGAGTGAAGTTTTTTCCCAGTCTTCTCCCAACACTGGCATTTTGAGGTCTACCTACAACTTCTAATTATTGGAAACAATGATAACGGATCTAAAAACTGGTTGTTGAAGGACAAGGCCTTGGGATCTGACAAACTGGTTTCCACTATGTACTCTTGACCCTCCACTTCAAAGCCAAAGATCTGATATCCAAGAGCGGTCATGTGTTTTTGAGGATTACCGTTTTGCATATATATAAATCTCCACACAGGGAATACCATTCAGAGCCTGCCTCAACACAAAATGCTTGGTAAATGCAAAGACAGCCATAGGTGACTTGCCTGCCACTGAGAATACTGAAAAATAAAGCCTCCATAGTTATCTACTCCTATTCTACTAATGATAATACTACTTCGTTCCAGGAACCCAAAAAACCATTCAGTTACCCTTGCAAAACAAGAAATAAGGTACTTGTAAGATGCTGAAGTTTGGATTCTCCTTAACACCCAAATAAAGCACATTTAAAATCCAGCTTAAATGTCACCGGCTCTGAGATGCCCTAAGTGATGCACTTTGCAAGTGAATGGCAAAAACAGCTGGAATGGATACTTTATCCTTATAAGCAGTGGATATTTTAGTAGCAGACAAGAAAATTCTCACAAAAAAGGTTACATTCTGACTGATGCTGAGAACCGGCAATTCCCAGAAAGGTCACCAAGAGCCCCCAGTTCTTATTATTCCTGAAGGTATGGGAAAAAATCTGAACCACTAAAGTAAAATCACAGGAAAGTGTCCAGCTCTCATGCAAATACTGCCTGCCTTTACGAGGTTGTATACTTCCTCTAGTGCACTTCAACACTGGTGGTCACTTGATTTATTTCTGGCAATAATTCGCTTTAGTGGGTTTTTGGGTTTTTTTAAGGCAAGATGAAACAATTACAACTACTTCAAATACTTTGATAAAGTTTTAAAAAATTACTTAAATATTTTATCTCATATTCAGATTTATGAGGTTATTTGTGATCATCAACAGATTTGGGCAATTAAAGTTTTACATTAATTTAAAGGCACTAAAGTCATGCTTCTGATTATTCAGAATAAAGTGTACAAATAAAAAATACATGGGCCTAGTCCCACTACTGCTGACATTAGATAGACATCTGTCTCACTTTTCAGTGGAAATAACACTAAAGTCCAACCTCTAGAACAAACATTAGGTCAAAGGTCAAGAAATATAAATATAAAATATTAAATCACAACCATTAAGTGAATAGCAAACAAAGTCTTTTTTTCAATCAGAGTATGAAGTTCTCAATAATCTGTGAAAACAAAGAAATTAAGGTGAAAAAATGTTTTTTTCCGTCATTATGTTCGGTGTATTACTTTCTTCCATCAACAACACACTTGAGACTATAAAGTAAAAGCACTTGTGAGATTTTACATTAACTTTCATGTTGATCTACCAATAGACAGTCATAGTGCCAACCTGCTTTGAAATAAATGTTTCCTAAACTTAAAAAACTCTCTCCAAAAATAAAAAAGGATGATTAAGAAAAAATGATCCGGCATAAAAATACAGAAGCATGGATGTCCTTCTTCAAGGAAAAAGATATCCAAAGTTGACATCTGGTGCTCTTGGAAACTTTCTGAATACCACCACTGAAAGCAGGCAGTCAGTGAGCATCCCTGTTAATACTGGATGCCAGGTTTCTAATGTGAAGTGTAGCTTAGGCTGGATTAATGGTTCAAAGGATCAGTTGCTGCCAAACAAGGATTTAAAACTAATGAGGAAAATACACAACGGGCAGTGAGGGGACCTTTTGGAAAAGCTGTGTGCATCCCTTACATGGTAGATAAACAGTTATCCCCTGAGTGAGGCCCACTGGAAAAGTGTGAAACAGTGCACAGTGTACCTGAGTGAAAGAGCAGAGGGCTCCCCCGACTGCAGAAGGTAACGAGGGTGGTGGAAACACAAAGTGCTTGCAGTGTTACTGGCTCTTGAAGCGAACAGTGTGTTCACTTCCAGGACAATATGGAATTGGAAAATTGTCTTTAAGCGGGAGGATGGCACACAGGACTGCACCTTAAAACCACACTACAAAGCAAATAACCATAGGAGATTACATTAAAAGCTGTTGATCTGTGGGCATTTCCAAGGTCAATGTTTGGGTGGGCAGATTTTACCTTCTCAAAACTGATACGCAGAGAGCCAGAGCAGAAGAAAATCAGGGGACAAGTAATCAGAACAATTTGCCAATGATTAAGTGTAGGGTAGAGAACTGATTTGCCTTTCCAGATCTTTCCTGCTGTTTTCTGAAGCAAACCAGAAGCAGCAATGGCATCTTAAGGAAAAAAAAAAAAAACACAACTAGTGAAATGGAAGTGTAAAACAAATAATATTAACCTAGAGAATACAGACCTACACACTGCAGACTATGAACTACATACAGAAAAAGTTATTAGCAGATTTAGTTTTACCCTCCTACACAGACAACTATTGGAGAAGTTGTCTGAATGCAGCAAAGCATTGTGTGGCAGATTTTGGGCAGGGCTGCTTGCACAGTCGATCATGCCCCAGTGTCAGATCTACCTAATGACTGCAGGTGAAAGCGCCAAGCATCTACTGACTCTTCTGTGGGCTAAGGCCTATTTCTGCCATCTGTTGCCACAAGTTAAATTTTTATTCTCTCTCCTTTAATCCCTAACTGAAATCACTTTGCAGCAAGATTATCTTTTGAACAATAAAGTAAAAGTGCAATATTGTAACATAAAGAAGCAGAGAATTAGCCTTTTCAGTACACCAAAATGAAAGATACAGAAACTACTCCAGAAAACTGTATTTGCATATTGGATTCATTTCCAGTGTCTCGGTTTGATGGTGACTTAAAAGAACCTATGTTGTACCTGAAACATGTTTAAAAAATTTTGACACATCTTAAGCCTAATGAGCAAAGATGCAGATATATTAGAGAGAGACTGATCAGTACATAGCTACCTATCTTTGCCTTCCAGCACCCATCTACATACACATGGGCAAGGAGGAAGGCTACACAGAAGCCTTGCTCCTATTTTGCCATATCAAACAAGCCTGATAAAGCAATGGTATTTTTATACATCACTCTGCTGAAATTTGCTTTACCATTTCCAGGACAGAAAAGAAACATGTATGGGGAGATTCTTTCACTGTCATACTCTGTCACCCCAACAGCTGTCACTTGGAAGCTGCAAGTTCTTATGTCGCTTGGCCAGTTCAAATTGATATACTTAAAACTGACTCCTCTTTTCTTTATAATAGTAATTTCTATGAAGATACTTAACACTACAATTCTCAGGAGCAACAGATAAACTATGTGTAACTGAATTAAATGCAAAAGAAAATCTGTGCTATACTGATTTTTGTAGCAGATACATAAGAAATGTTCTTCTCAGCATTTTTGTAGCACATCATACAAGCTAATGCTAAAATACCATTCTGAACTTGAAAATTACCATTATGTATACTTAGTTGCAATGATTTACATCACAGAAAGTACTGTTGTGAATAAACTTACTGTGACTTTGTACAGTACTCACAAAGATTTGCCTGAAATGCAAATCATTTCTATTTTAGTAACATGTGACAAGAAATAGAAATCCAGAAAATGTTTACAAACTGGACTATATTTAGGATTATACTTACAGGCTGATACATCTCAAAGGAAAACTAGGATTTACTGTGAGTTATTAATTGCACTTCAATTACTTTTTTGTTACAAATACTAACTAATCAAAGACTAAAACTTTACATGACTGTTCACACACCAAGAATAATTGTTCTTAAGTGTAAACAGAAAGGATAACTGTCCTGTAAGGCTGACATTTGTCTGCACAAACAATTGGAAAATACTGGAGAAAAATGAATATGCTTCTACTAATTGAATTTCTTTGCAAATTATTTGTGATCAGATTAGAGCATTAAATTAATCCCAAAATGCATTTATAGTCAAATCTAACCATGGATATTACTCTCACATGTTAAAGCATAGTCTGAATTTATGGTTTCAATCTCTCAGATGACCTTAGCTCAGAAACCCTCTCTTCTTTCCCCCTTACATTCACTAGTACTGTCAGGTAAGAGAACAGTAACTGTGTCACTAATTAAAGCAGTGCCTCAGGTGCAAAGGTGGGGTATCCCACTGGAGACAGACAAAGCAAGTTACAGAACATAAATACAACACAGAACCTCCAATAGCAAACAGACAATAAATGAAAATATGCTTATGAACACGTGCATTAAGGAGGATAAAACCTTGGTGTCCTCTGATGCTGGTATAGGAGACACCAAATGGGTCATGGAATATTTGTAGGGCAAGTTCCTACAACAGACCGACTTCCAATAGAGTGAAAAGCAGGAAACTAAGGTGGGCTGAGGTATCAGCTACAGTGGGACCTGCATATCAAAGAGCTGTACTAGCATAGTAATAGAGTGAATGCAAAGCATTCATGAATGGAAGATAATCCGCAGATACACCAACAGGTGTACAACTTTTCCCCAAAGATACAAAAACTATATCATTATTGAGATACATTTAGAATTTGTTATCTAATACATTATAGCATGTTTTACCCCTTTACTGACAAATTTGTATCAAAAGAGAAATCAAAAATTCTTGAGCATTTTTGTAGCACTGAGCATAGCCAGTAGACTAGGTTTTGAATAAGCAATTTATGGATTAACAGATATTGCAACATAAGCCTAAATTCTATTTAGATGCAAAAAATTTTTAAGGGCATAACAAATAGAGGTGTTAGCTTAAAAGAAAATGTAACAAAAAACCACAGGAATCCTAACATTTATAAATGGTAGGAGGAAACTCCTGCCCTTTTATCATCCCCCCTGAATTACAGAACTTCTCACACCCATTGCATTGTCCAAGAATTCCAGGCTTCTCATTGGAAACAAGCAAATGTTGATGATTGTGCTGGATAGAAAATCATAAAAGATAGCAGATAGGAGGAGATAACGGAGCAGGTAATGCAACATACTGCGTGGTGTCAGAGAAAACAACAGCTTTTTCAATGGGCACAGAAGATGCAGATCAGGTGAGAAACTCTTCCCTTTTTCAGTAAAATTGTTTAAGATTTATAGAAAGAGACAGTGAGAGAGAAAAATACTTTGAAATAGTCAATGGTCTCATGCAATAGGCCGAGCCATGGGTGAGCCACAGTCAGCTCCCTCTGACATTCCAAAAGGTCATCTCACAATGAAGACTCTGGAAATAAAGCATGAGACTGGGACCCTCTCTCCCCTAGGTGTGAAGGATAGAAGGGAATGTAAGAGACATGAGAAATTAGGAGTCAATGTTGAGATGATGAAGCCCACATCTGGATTGCCAAGCATAAACAAGCCAGGAGAGATGAGGGAAAGAGAACAAGATGTCTTAGGGATAGGTCACTGAGGCAAATGGGAGAAGTCAGAGGAAAATATGGCAGAAAAACATAAATGCATGTCAGAGAAAATTAAATCAGATCTTAACTTTCTTGTTGAGAAAGATAGAGATGTGGAAAAAGTAAAAATTAAAATGGGGTGAGAGAAAGATTTATTAAAATAAACTGAAGTTTTTCAAGTTCAGAGGTGATGGCAAGAAGGTCATAGGAATACCAGCTGAACATTTTCCATGACTGGCAATATATTAATTTCTACATTAAACCCTTAAGGTGATTCTTAACTGTACAGTTGCTGTGTTAGACGCCAGTATTTTCCAAAACCAGTCTGCATAATGCAATATTTGGTCACTGTAGCCAGTATATCCCAGACCATCACCATAATTAATGGTATCAAGCAGCTTTTTCCTTCACTCAGCAAGGTTCAAAAGCTGTCCACTGCCGTATTTCACTGTTCTAGTCCACTGCCTATTGTTTTCATTTCTTTCTTCAGAGTCCATTGTTTTGCAACAGATTTGAAAAATAGTTAGGAATCTCCAGGGTTTTCTCACCATGTTCTTCTATGATCCAGGTCTCATTCCCACAAAGCAAATAATTTTCTACGTCCAGGTCCTGACTAAGGACATAGAGGTTTAAAACCTGCCCTTTTTCTACTCAAAGTCCAAAGCAGTTTTGGGTTGTTTTGTTACAGATACTGAAATCCAAAAGTAGATTCATTCCCCTCTTGGGGCTGAGCTGTCACTCAAATCACAATAGAAGAGCAACAAACTGGGAGCAGAACTGTGCCACAAGAGGCTGCCACAATGCACATGGATGGGTCCCTAACATTCCTGCAAGAGAAGATCCAGCCAGGGCTCTGGTACCTGGCTGCACCTCAGCTTTCCAGTGATAATGAGGAGATGAAACAATGAACTACAGACTTCTGTCTCCAAGCCTTGAGCCTTAAACCTAGGTTATTTTCGTGGCTTCAGAGGACAAGAAGTGACTCTCTAACACCCAAATTCTTAAAAGACTTACACTTCCAAGAAATTTTGAGGTTCTGAACTGAAACATTTTAAGTGATTCCCTAAGGAACACTTAAGATTAGGAGCAGTATTTAACAGTATTTCCTAATATACTTCGAGTACTGACTCAAAGTATATTAGGAAATCTCTTACATATGACAAAACCCAAGATATATTTACAACAGGCTTCATCTTGTTCCCATTTAAGACTACAAAAACACACTATTTTTAGTACATGACAGCAGCTTAACATCCATGAACTTAGGTAGACACTTAGACACCCAGACACTTAGACAGTATCCCCTTGTGCTACCCAACTACTTGAGGAGTATAGCATAAATTAAAACAACTGTCAGCAGTTTAGATTGATTACCCTCTTGTTGCTATTCATTAGCGTTGATACAGAGTTCAGGTACTGAAATGAGGATAAGTTAGGCCCTAAAACAACTGGCAATTTAACATCATCAGCTTAGACCTCAGATTTTCTTCTGTGTATTTTAAATAATCAACACTACTCTGGGTCAAAAATTTATATTATAACAGAAACTCGAAGGATTTCTCATCCAACTTTTCTTACAGTTAACCAATAAACCTAATTTAAAAACCTGAAACCTTCAGACATTCAATTGCTCAGGACTTTCAATAATACCAGTTGCAAGGAGGAAAGACCTTTGACTTGACATGATGGAGAAGCCTCAAGACATATGAAAACCTAAGTGCAGATAGTTTGGCTTGCTAGGCAGACAGTACATCTGAGTCACAGCAGCCATGCATATTCACATGCAGTCAGTGACAGCACAAGCAGCTGTGATTGAAAAATGTCAACAGAATTCCAAAAATGTTTGTGTTTTTCTTTCTTGGGAAAGTAAAAGTACAGTAACAACCTAGAGGTATTCGTCCTGATTGTGCTACAGGAGAAAGGAAAAGCACCAGGGGCTCAGAAAGGAACATGGTGAATATGAGACAGGCACAAACTGTCAGATGGAGAGGAAAATGCAAGAGTACTAAGGCAGAGGGAAGAAAAGATTATGCATATCATGGCATATGTTACCTATAATGCAAAATTTCAGTATGCAATTCTTATTTACAACACATAAAACACCCTTCATTGAAATCTGTGAACTTGTCAATACAGAAGTCATTAATGTTTTCTTCCTAAAGAACTGATTTACAAATGACAATACATTTCTTTCTAAAAAACTGATTTATAAATGACAGAGTATATTTCCATTGTGGAAGCCTTTTTATTTAAAAAGCTGTTTAAAATGTACATTCATTTTCATTTACAATAAACAAAATATGTTGCAATGCAAAAAGGTGGCAAAAATAAGAGGATTTAAATAAAAACCAAACACACATTGCTGTCAATAAATATCAGGAGACATCTGAAAATTTTCAAATAGTTGAAAGGTTAAGGAAATTTAAAAATATGAATGGAAATGAGGAAACCATTTTCCATCTACTTTCCCAAGCACACAAAAAATTACAAGAAAGCATGCAAAAAATTGCATTAACAAACTTCAGTAATTTCACTTAATCACAAAATCTAGTCATGAATAGGCTGCTACCATAAGGTAAGACAGGTTGCAGACAGTCCTTTATGTAAAAGCAAATGTCAAAAGAAAAGCTCTGATATTTAGTTGTGGGCTCCCACTTTTCACATAGGCATTTCCTAAATCCATGTTTGATGAGCTTCTCCAGCTATAAATTCTGTAAATTCCCTCTGGAGCAGTGCAGAGTGTGCTTCATGAAAATGTCATCTGCCAGCACTGCAATTACTCACACTCCAGCAATCATGTGCACAATGCAGAATGGGTCGAATTCAGGTGAGAACGAGAACCAGCAATCAAGCCTCTGGAATTGAGAACAAAGCCATTTTCTTTCATTTGCCATCAACACAACCATCAAGGCCTTAATTACAAGGCAAGTGTCAAGCCTGGCTGCTGAAAGGCTTATTATTATACAGCTCAGCTTCAAATCAGTTTTGTATTGATGAACTGCAGAAATGAGGAAGCCAGCTTAGCCCCACAAGAAAAGAAACACGGACTAACTGGTTATGTGGTTGGCAGGGAAAAACAAGGACATATAAAAATACATCTTTAGATAGCATAAGAATTAGTGAACAATACACCTAAAGTCCTTCTATAAACATATTTTCCAACTCAATTGCAAATCTAGGTGGTTTGATAATTCAAAATTCACCCTCTTTAGTTGAGAGCTTTGTATAATTACCAAAAGACACTGCAAAAAGTCACTCTTTAGGTCATGCTTTCTTTTTTCCAAACATTTGTATTTCTACTTCTGTGAGTGTTCTCATTGTCCCCTTATATCTAATTGCTTGCCTTTACCTTGAACATAGAGATATTAAGAGAACTGTACACATATTCACAAGCCCTTGCCCAACAATTATCTATTCAGATTAGATTAGTTGTCTCCATATTGAACAGCAGATGAGAAGTCATCATTTACTTAGCAACAGGATTTATATATGTTGATTCAATTGAATTATCAGTAACACATTGTAACTATAAGCCAAATGTCCCATCTTTTACCATTCCCTACATAAGACTTTTAAGCACGACAAATACTGACCTAACTGTTAGGAGGAGGCCTGGATTTGGAACTGGCTGTTGATAAATTTTGACTGTTATCATAAGTGTTAAACCTTGTTTTGTCTTTCAGTTTTTTAAACCCATATTTTGACTTAGCTTCTGCATGTCTTATGTAACTATGTCTGCCTTTCTGGTATCTAAAATGAATATGCACATGTATAACAGATAGAAAACCACTTAGGTCAGTAAACATTTTGCTATCCATTTTAAGCATTTTACCTGAAACAGTGGCCATCCATTGCTCTTTCTTTACTCATTGCCCAATCTAGTAGATATACAGCATACATTTTTCCTCTTGCAACACACCATATCCTGAAAATTTCAATGGCTCATGCTTCAGAAAGATACTAAAGAATTTGAAATGAATGAGAAAATAAATATTAACATAAAAGAAGATGAAGGGAAATGACAGCAGCAGACACATTTTTTTTGTCATTCACTTTCATTGGTTATAGGCTGGATTTGTTTCCATTAGATATATAGATATTCTATACAATACATACAAAATTAAATATTCAAAAGTTAGGAAATAACAGAACAATTTGCCTGCTGAAAAACTTTTGATATATCTGGAAATATTAAAGAACAAAGCAACAAAAAAAACCAATAACAAAACAAAAAACAAAAACAACAACAAAAAAACCTCACCAGATTAAAAATGGATGATGATTTTTGGTTTTAAGAAGGAAAAAAGTAGTCAGGGTTGCATGCCATGTATTTAAAACATATTCAGGTAGTTTCAATAGAGTTTAGGTAATTTTATGGCATCTGTATCTATCTGCACATTTTGAGAGGTAAGTATTTTTTAACACTTTTTTTCCATCTCCATTAAAAGACATAGTACTAAATAGGTAACTCCCATTCTGTCATTAAAACACTCTAGATACAGGAATAGCATAGAAAACTTATAAAAGCTTTATTAGTTTCAATTTTCTTCAGCATTAGTTTTATTTGTAGTTATATAATTTCTTCCTTCCAAGGAATTTTAAAAGTCCACCTGTTTAATTTCTATCAAGCACCATCCCTTTCATTTAGAAAGATGTCTGCCTCTCCAGATCAATTTCAGGTTCTAAATCATAAGATATATTATTGTACCACAAATATGCATACAAGTCTTGTCTTACTTAGAAATAATTTGCAGAACAATGTTATACTTCTTCAGTGTCAAAAAAAAAAGTAAAAGAAGGAAAATTTTAGGCCTGTATGCTGTTGAGTGAACCTGAACACAGAGAACAGCCAAGTATCAAGAACTGAATATGGCAGACAAGGGGCTGAAAGACAATGAAATGTACCTAAGTAGAAAGATTACTGAAAAAATGTCATCCACACATATTCTGAAAGAACCCCATGCTGTTTATCCAGGTAAGAAGGTTGATGCACTATATTTGAAATATAAAAGTGGAAAATATTTAGGCAATTGTTAGAGGAAGCATTGGTAAGTATGTGGAAAACACCAAGGTTTCTAAAGACTAACAAAAATGGAACTGGTACCAATGGCCTATCAGAACTTTACTGGCATAGTTTGATGTTCTTGATGTGATTAGATTACAGTATCTCAAATCCTTAGCTTCTTAAGGGCAGGGAAAAGGTACTTCCATGTGTCATATGCTCATTATACTCAGGCACCCAGATATCTTACCACGGGACTGAAAAGGTTCTAAGAATAAAACAAAAAGTACTGGTGACAGACCACTCTGTGGAGCCCATGTCTGAATATTCTTTCAAAGCAAACAATTCTCTTAATAATATAAATTATTTACAGGAATAAGTTAGTATTTTTCTAAAGTTATCCTTTAAGAAAGTGAACTAAAATTTTCAGATGTAGCCAAATGATTTAGAAACATACTTTGTTTACTACAAATTAACCTAAGGTCTTACAAAGAGCACAACAAAATATATCCATACATTCAATTGTAGTGATTTTAGAAATAGGCTTGTTTTTAGAGACTAAAAGGAGAGTACAGTAGGAAAATAAAGGAGCAATGTAAAATAATAATATAATGGCATAACTGACATTTTGCATGTTTACTATCACATGCCTTGCTTTTTTGTCCAGGTATACCTCCTCATTTCAGAGCTCCTATTTTTTCCCTCTTTATCCTCAGCACACAAGAACAGCATTTTCTTCAGAAGCAACAGACTTCTACTCTGTACATATGTTGAAAGAATTACATAAGACAACTGCTTCCTTAAAGTTCATTTATAAATGTATTTGTAGTCCATTTGTAGCAATTTAGAGGGTTCTTCACATGTTTGCAGTTAAGCAATTGCCTAAGAGTGACAGAACTAGTGCAAGACCCAAACCACTGCCTTCTGTTACTCTGCCAATACAATACTGGTTATTTCTGACATCCAACACACAAAACTATTTGAAACTGGTTATTTATGACATGAACACACAAAACTATTTGAAAGGTATTCTTTGAAATACAATTACCTAACTACTACCTGGCAAAATAATTAATTAGGTGCCTCTGAAGGTATGTAAGCAGAAGTAGCTTTCCAGCTAAACAGTATAGTGAACAAAAACAAACAAAACAAACAAACCCAATCTTCTTTTAACAAAAGTTTAGTACCTTTCATATGAATCAACTTCTTTTTAAACTTAGAAGTAAACAGGCATACTTGGAGTAGGAAGGGAAAGGGAAACCTTCTCTATGTAATTTTAGGATACCACCTACAAAAAAACCAATGGAATACTGCTTGCCCACATTAAAATTATCACTATGGCAGGAAAAAAATTTACATTGAAAAGGACAGTTGCTGTTCTAAAAATAATTTTCATGTATGTGTTGTTTACATTTATTGCAACAGTGTATTCCTACCATTAGGACTGCTCCAATATACACTTGGCAGGCAGGAAATCACTGAATACTGAGGAACTGCAAGCCAACACCTCTCATGAGCAAATGTTTGCATAAACTTGTGAGAGCTACTGACATTTCTAAACTTGAGTTATATCATCTAACGTACCTGAATAAAGAAAAACTTAGTTGTTAAATTTATACAGAAAGTCACAAGAAAAATAAAAACAAGAAATAAAAGATTAACATTCTTAACTGTTTCTCAAAGTTTTCAAAAATCCATGAGATATCTCGAGTTTATGAAGAAAGGAGAAAATGGACAAATCCATAATTTTTTACTTTAAATTGTTTGAAGGGCTTAACACAGATTTAATTCTAAAAGCTTGTGGTGATTACACACAGCCTGTGACCAAGTGCCTCAGTCGTGTGTATTCACACACAGATGATACTGAATTCCTGAGATGGCTTACCATTTAAAAGACAAGATCCTCTTACAATTTCTTATGGTGGACAACAAAGGCTACTCAACACTTTGGACAGCCTTGGTTATTCCATATTCTCTAGTTGTTAGACAAAGGGACAACAAAATTGCATCCTCTGGAGAAGATCCTGATGCCAGCACTTAGGGAATGGCATCACAAAGATGGGGCAATGCTACCACTTCAGAGAAATGCTGAGGTATAAATTCAGCAAGGTATAAACTACACAAGCTCTTTTTCTTGCAGAATTTTCTCTCACCTCATGATACCTTTGATTTAATATTTTTATAGCTAGACAACAAGAATTTGAAAATCTGCAAAGGCTGAAAAACTCTCAATGATCATTATTTTTGACCTTTAATAATAGAAAATAATGCAAACAATACTTATCCATAGCTATAAAGGGATACAAAGTAACCATTTTCCCTCATGTTGTCTGAAATTTGTATTGGCCAATTTCCCAGCTTTCCAAATTTGTTACTTCATAGCTTACTATCATTTACTGACACAGCATATATCTTTTTTCTTTTTTAATTCATTCTCTCGACTCAGAGATCTGAATAAATAGAGCTGCACAAAAAAAAATAAAAAACGTGTAAGTTCATGCAAAGTGCAACACAGAGGTTCAGGTTTCTCTACACTATCAAGTAAAAAACATGGCTAAGTTTGAGGCTTTGTTTCTGATGAAAATGTCTTTCTGAGTCTTCCAATTTACATTACTGGAGGTAGAAACACTGTTATGCTGATCTAAGGCATATAATTTCATATTAATTCCAGCTATACTCATGCATTTTCCCCTTTGTACTTCAGGAAAAATAAATTCTTCTGCCATTGATTTATTTCAGGAATACCCATATTTGCAACTTTTCTGTTTACACAGAAAGTGACATGCTGCTAGTTTTAAAAAACTTTCATTGTAAAGCTATCTCTTACAACAGTGTCCACCCATTGTTCAACTTTTTATTCTTCATTCTCTACAAGGTACAAAAAGATCTGGATGGAAAAAATAATAAAAAGACAATTGCTTTTGACACTGTTATGATGACAGCATTATTTCTTGAATGGAAAAACCTACATTCTATTTTTAGAAAAGTCAAACTTGGGATAAAGCCAATGGATTTCGGAATTTCTGCACTTGTCTCTGAAAGCTTCTTTTTCCTTGATCTTTCCTGTTTGATCCCTGGCTTTGTCAAGTTGCACTGTTCCAAAACTATGGCAGTTTTGACAGAATGTGACTGATAGAGGGATGACACACAGCTCAAATTGCACAGCAGTAAAGTCAGGAACTACCACCACAAGTGGACTTTCACAGAGCAGAAGGCAATGGGACAGGAAGGGTCCTCACAACTGGCCTCACCAGAAGGGGGCTACTCCCTGTGTACAGTGTAGACTTTCAATTACACACAGCATAATCCCCAAAGACAGTAAATTTCAGTAATCCATTATGAGGATCACAGACATAACTGGTCTAATCTCTATCCGAAAAGAAGTGTCAGAAGGATGAACATTTTTCAATCAGCAGAGAAACACACTTTTATTACTTAAAGAACAAAATTTTGTGAAAATTGAATACAACTAGATTGTTTTTAGGGATAGGAATCAGATATCTTCAGTACATAGCAATTATGAGAACCTCTGTCTGCACAGTGGAATTCTCTCTCTGCCTTTACCATGACAAATTTAACTTTGTTGTTCTTCATCCAATTGTGAATTCCACTTGCTAGCACAACTGACAAATGAATGAGAAAGTCTCTTATGAGATATACTGACCAGTATGTTTCATGGAGGCACTCTGACACCTCTTGTTACATGTGGTGCCACTATAAACCACAATATGTGTTCTTGCTAAGAACACTGGTAGAGGAGTCTAGTACATGATGAAAAGCAAAGACAAAACTACTGAACTATTAATTTCTATGGAATAGCTTGATAGATGAGGCAGATTAGCCTCTGACCAATTCAAAGGTATTCTGATTTGAGAAATACTTTTCTCTTTGTCTTGTTCAACATAAACAGTAATTTCTATCATAAAACCTAGAAGTTGTAAGAGCAGTTCTACTTTTAAGTTGTTTCAGTGGTATAAAGTGGCATCTATGCAAAAATGAGATATATACCTTCTTATGGACAGTGGATATCAGTCCAAGAAGTCCTCTGAAGATACCAGTAGAGAAGAAACACAAAACAAGAAAAGCAGAACCAGTTGACAATCTTCTGGAACAACAGCTGTGGATGTATAAGTCAGGAACACTATGGATGCAACAAACATTCCTGGCTTATGCCAAGAGTTTACACAGTCACAGATCAAACCGTATAAAAAAATGTGTGTTTGGTCATCCTTCCAAAGTCCCAATTTAGAAATTTCATCAATTCAGTTCCTCTGGCTAAATCAGAGGTAATAACTTAGTACTTCTTTGCCTACTGTGATACAACAACATTCATCACACTACCAGCCTAGGATGGGATTACCTGCTGGGAATGATGCGTCAGAGTAATCTCCAATGTTTTAATACCACGCCCTATAGGATAGCAGGAACTTTAAGACGTGAAACTTCTGGGAACAATCTCAAGACCACTGTGACTCCCTGCAGGGTACAGAGAACCTCTTCCTTTCCTTTTTTTCCTAAGCAGAGACAGGCAATTTCATGAAGAGGTATCTTAATGAAATTCTCTGATACCAACATTTCCTTTAGTATTTCCTTCTTCTCACAAGCTCACTTTTTACAGGATCAGAAAATCACAGTTATTCAGGCTTGAAGAGACCTCCCTTTTCCATTCAGGGTCAATACTGAATCTCAGGGACTTTTGTCAGCTGAGTCTTGACAACTTTCAAGGACAAACATCTACAGCTTCTAACAGCTCTACCAGTGCTGCTTTTCCCCATTCATTCTTCTAACATTTTGTATGCACAAAGCTGAGACATGCTTGATCAGCCTGTGATCAAGACTTTGCCTGGCCACTCCAAGGAAGACTTAATGTTTGGGATTTTTAATATCTAGATTCAAACAAATAATTTTCCATTAAATGAGGACTTCATAGTAATACAGAGACAACATAGTTGTGATACAAAACCGCCACAATATATTAACTTCATTTGTTGGGAGAGGTCTTTTCCAACTCAAATGTTTACATGGTTCTATCATATTTTGAGGAATACAAGTAACTGGAACTTCTTGAACCAGCTAAACAACAAAATCAAGAGTAAGGGAATGAAGAACTTAATCTATAGTATTCTTACTAAACTTTGTTTTTACTTCTGACTTAACAGAAAGAAAACTTACAGTAGTACTGAAAAATACTAGACTCCAATTACCTGATGATTATTATTACTATTAGAATTTCAAAAGGTCTCCTGTCTGAGTGCAATGTTACTTTACTACCTGCACTATGAAAACTGATTAAATCTACCATAATATATTTTTTTTTCAGAAATTTTTTTTTCAGAAAAAAACTATTCCATTAGAATAGTAAGTATATATAATGACAGAAATTATAAAAGGGCCAACTCATTCATGTGATTCAGCTTCTTTTACAGTCAATGAAAAGGTATCATGAAAGATGACTCAGAAACTACAGGAGATATTAATATAAGAGAAAAATCTTACCCCAGACTGCAAACTGGATGGAGACCATCAAAGCAGAGTTGGAATTTCCCCCAAAAAATGTTTTCCAAACTAGCTTTGTTTTTAAACCTGAGGTAGGTTTAAGTTTACCGTTGTTACTAGTAAATACATGAAAACTAACATGCTTGAAAATATAAAATGCCTTTTGTGGAGTAGTCACAAACATTCTAGAAAGCCTGTTATACTCCTCTTTTGGCCATTACATCTCCTTTCTAGAATGGGTTTTAGAATAACTCACTGGGGCATAGGGCTATGCCATAGGGCATAGGAGGATTACAGCAAACAGCCATCCCACTTTCAAGGCTTTTATAAGCATGCGATTTTCTTCACCTCAGGTACCTTCTGAATGCATTTTGAAATGTTAGGTGTTTCTCTGACCACTCACAAGTCAAGCAAAATAGTCCTTGCTCATTTTCATAGGAAAAAAAATTATGAAGGCAGCCTTGGTAAAAGGAAAAATAAATTAGATGATCAAATTGAAAATTAGGACCCTTATGTTTGCGGAAACAACTCAATATAGTAATTTGCAATTGCAGGTAGCAAATTCTCCTACCCAAATTACACATTTTCTCATCCAAATGGCGTGTTCATGTGCAAATTTCACAGTTAAACAGTAAGCCTTTTGCTGGCTGTATGGTAGCCCCCTACTCAGGGCTGAACTTAGTCAGCTGTGGAACGTGCCTTCAGTCAAAGCAGTGCCACTGACTGCTAAGGAGGGAATTGCTCAGCCCTAAGCAAAGCCCACCCCATGCAGAATTTACCTGCACCAGCAGCTGGCCATACCCACAAAAGTAAAACCCCACCATCTCTACCTGGGCTGTGGACTACAGCAACTTATGTGGAAGCTACACCCGAACATGGATGGCAAGAGCTCGACACTGGCTTGGTTTGGTTTTAATTGATTTCAACCAATGAGGTATTGTGTTAATAAAAGTGAAAAAATTATGTTTAAAAGAAATCTACCCTTTGTTTTTTACCTCCAAGCCCAACAAAATAAAATCGAATACTTTTTGTTTTCTTTTTAAAGTATGTATTCAGTTTCAAGGCAGCCAGTTTCAATATGGGAATACAGTTATATGGACATGCTTCCTACTTTTGCTCAAAAACCTAGAAATAAACAGCAACTCCATGCAATTTACATGCCTGCCTTTAAATAAAGCAAAACTGCAGGCTTTGTTTTTTAGGTGGATTTGCTCTTTAATAACTGGCAGAAAGAATCTGACTTAAAACCAGACACAACAACTTAATTTTGATTACCATAACCTCAGAAAATCTATTTTCCTTTGTGTCCAACCCCAGCAGCACAGTGAAAGTTCCCACTCCACCCTGACGGACAGGCCATCACAGAGCCCATATGCCAAGCTGCTGCAAACTCATCCAACAGCAGCATCTGGCCCCTCAGTGGGCTCCACAGGCAGTGGAGCTGACAACTCTGGAGCTGCCCGTGGGTCTATCATGTAGTTAGGCTGCTAGCTGAGTTGACTTATTCTACTCAGTGCCATTTTTCTTTGACTTACCTTTGATCCTGAGATATTTGCATATCATTATGTGCCTGAGAAAATGTTCCTCTGCAAATCTCTCACGAGCCCTGGGTGTTTGTGCTTTCTTAAAGCACGAATTGATGCTGCATGAAGAGAGAGCCATGATGTGCATAACCTGGGATGCTGGCACAAGGTAACCTCTCCCAGCACTCGATAACACACCCAGTGCTGGTACCAACTGATCTGTGACACTCTGGGAAATCATGCAAGATCTGAAAGCAGCCCTATAAATGACAAAAGGCAGAACTGCAGGTACCTTTCAATCTGCATGTTAATGTGTCAGCCTCCCAAAAAGGCTTTACTATTCCTTTCCATCCTGATTACCATAGTCACTAGCAGAGGTCTACAGCACAGCCAAATCCCAGGGTCAGAGAGCTGACATTCCAGGAGGTTGGAAGGAGGGGATGAGAGCAAGGAAGAGAAAGGCTGCAAGCTAGCCAGCACAGTAGGAAAAGGGACTGGGGCAAAACTAGAAGAGAACAAACACTGGTGAAATAAGTTCAAGGGGCATTATTGACAAGCCCAGCTCTTAGGAATTCATCTAGCCTCCAAAAACCATGCATCCCTATGTAGGAGGCAGCATCTATTGCCTTTCATTTAATTTTAAAGAAAAACGGGTATTGTTGTTTCAAGGCTCTCTCCTTCTTTCCTGAAAGTTACTTGTCCCTAAGGATCTTCTACTATAATGCATTTCATCAAAATGAAGCAAGGAGTCTCTTCCTTAAATATGTCTGCTCCTAAGTTTCAGAGGTTAGCAGCTCTACAGTATTTTTTATTGTGAAGTTTTCTTTAATTTTTTTAATGTCAAAAGCAGAAAATCAAATCCAATTCTTCTTTAATAGGGAATTAATTACCCTAAAAAACCAAGGTTTTTTTTTTTTTTAATTTTTAAACTGTTTAGGCAAATAAAATATTATACGATACATTAGTAATTCTAGAACATGTTCAAAATGAGATCTCTACCAGATTCTCCTACTCAGCAGCACTGAAGATGGCCCCAGGACAGATCCAACAAAACTGTAATCAGTTTAACTAAATCTGATGGCTATTCAGAGATCACAAAGTGCCTCCCTTCTAATTACTCTACAGCAAATGTTGGGCTCACTGAACTTTGGTCACATGGAGATAATGATAAACTACACCTATATCAGAATAAATCCTGTTGTGTATGCAAATACACAAACTACCATTGCAAGACAGAATACAAACTGGTAATTGCAGGTTGCACCTTGTACGAGCTGCCAAAACCTGGATTCAACACCTCCTGCAGCATTTTCAGACACTGCTGTAGCTCCTCTGCCATGAGTCTGAGCCAAAGGAAGGCAGGAGCCTGCTGCTCTTAGGCCCTCACGAGTTCTGCCTTTTCTCACAGCCTGATGGGGATACTGAAAGGCAGCGCAAAGTAAAAATTCAGGCTTGTACATATGGTGTGGGACATGGAATAACAGTAACTGACCTGCTTCCTTATTTGGACTAAGTAGTAATTGTTCAGAAAAATGTGGGCCAGATCTTCACAGAGACTGTTTATTTTAGTAAGATTTGGGAGTCATTTTATGAAATGACACACCTGCTTAGATTTCTCCAATACACTTATGTCAACAATCACTTAGTGCCTGCCAAAATCAACTCAGGATTACACCAACTGTATGTTATAAGGTACAACTGAAAATTCTCATGTGCCAAAGCCAAAGTCCCACATTTGTGGGACTGAAAATTTTATGCATAGTTTAAAGTGTTGGGGATTTTCAAAAACATGAAGTTCAGCAATCAGTAAACTTAGTGGTTTTTTCTCAGCTGTCCCACAGCCAAAAGGACTGCTATCCCTACATGATATTGAAGCTAGAAAAAATAGTTAAAAAAAACCCAAATAAAATCAACTATTCACAGAATTAATATTCCACATAGTTTATTATAGAAGATTTAACTGCAAAATATGTGCCCTTAGAAGAGACTAAAAATCTCTTCTTGCATCTTTTATACAATAGCTGAAACTTTACAACTCTTAATATATGCTAAATATCAAGGGCAATTTTCAGGTGGATTTTATAATCCACCTCTGTTTAGCCCAGAAAATGGAATTTTATGCCTTAATACTGGATCTCTTGGGAATAAAAATATTTCAAATAAGATATGAACTTGCAATTGCATTTCTGTTTAGTTAACTTATGTAGTACCTTGTCTAGGCTTCATGGACCTTTCAGTTTTTCTGACTTTCAGACAGTTGCAAAGAATCGCATGCAATCTGATCAAACTTAAGTGATTATAATCTGATTCAGCATAAAGTCTACTCTGGACACAGGTAGCTTGCTATTCAAATTATTGTAATCAAACTTGGGACAGTAGAATAAGTGATACCAACCCATGATTTCATGTCATGTATGTGTTTGCTTCATTTTTTGGTATTAAGTACTCAAAACCAGACTTTAGGTGGTTGAATTAAAGTCTAATCATTGGGTCTACTCCATTGGTAGTATCCCAATCCAGTTTTGCAAGCAAGTAAATACAGATTAAATGCTGAACTATGAAACTGTTGGGCTTCTTTCAAAAATCCAAGTTATATTGTAAAAAAAAACCAAAAAAACAACACCTAAACAAAAAAACCTTCAAAACAAATGCACAAACTCTGAGCTACACCTTCCCTTGAAAACCTAAGCAGAATCTGTAAAGAACTTTTGTCATCATATATCAGCATTTTCATTAACCATTCATTTCCCTGGATGCTGAATCAGTCTCATTAATGTAACATTATTTTAAAAAATCTTGAGATTACCAGTAATAAAATCCAATACAATGATGTCACCCAAAGATGCAGCATTTCCCATTTTCCAAATCAGAACAAAGTGTTAAGAGATGGTTATAATCACTTTCAAGCAATCCTCAAATTTTCTTTTCTCTTCTTGGAAAATCAAGAGAGCAAGATTCCAAATTAGAATGCCTTAAGGTTTGATTTGGCATACATTGCTAAATTTTCAGAAGAGCAGATCAATAAACATGTGAAGCTCACATTCATGAAGTCTGAAAATCTGTTCTTATCCTTGTGTTATTATTTCTTTTCTGTCATAAAAGAAAACATGGCATCCCCTCAGTGATGAGACTATTACACTTCAAGGTTAGTGAGCAGCAAGTTACAGATATAAAATTTTACACAATTGAAAAAAATTAAAAATGCAACAGATTACATAGCTGTATCATGTAATAGAACTACTCATCAAGAAGTGTCAGGGTTTGAAATTACAGTATTGAAATCACTGCATCAGAAAATAATTGAGAAATTCTACATGTATGCGATTTTTTTCAGCAGTATCAAAAAACACTGAAAAAAATCTCAAATAAATTTATCAAATTTACTATGTCATCAAAGGAAATCCTTTCGACCTCTCTCTTCACTCTACCTTTTTCCAAAGGTAGCTACAAAATGTTTTATTACTTCTTTTCTGTAGCTACTTTTCCCTTCCTCCCAAGCTCTCTTGCTCCTCCCTCTCAGCAAATTCATCTGTCACATCTTGATCAGCTCTTGTCATTGCAGTTTTGCTTCCCAAAGCAAGTTCCCCTCACCAGCACCTTGCTCCTTTGTTTTTGGGATTTTTTTTTTCTCATTTCCTCTTACCTGTTTATCTAGTCATACTGGTTGGAGGAAATGAGATCTGACAGTCAACATCCTTTCACTCATCCTTATCCAAAAACCTTAACAAGACATCATTTCCAAGGAATTCTACCTGTGAATAACAAAGCTTCCACCCAAAATTTATGGCCCACCGCTTCCAGTGACTTGTACATGCCCTATGATGAGAGCTTTTCTATGCCTAACTTAAAAATAAATAAATAAATAAATCCTGCTGGTGTAAAGCTGAGCTGGAACAGTTCTGCTGTGTGCAGACAGGAAGATTAATCAAGTTCTTTAGAGACAGAAAAATTACTCGATTTGCACTGCATTTGAATTTGTGATGCAAATAGACACATATCATCAGAGTATGGGAAAGTACCTGAATCACTCAGGGAAGCTCTGGTTACCACACACTTATTATTAGGAAATAAAGAAACTCCACAGATACATATCTCACTTTAAAAGCACTTACAGCCTTAAGCTCAGGGCAGCAGCAGCTACCCTATCCTAATTTGTGCTAGCTCTACTCAAATCCTTTCAGAAGAGAAATCCCTACATAAAATGAACAAAAATAGCAAATAACTCCATACTGGCCAATTCATACACCTTAGACTTCCTTGGGCTCAGACCTTTGACATGGCAAGATACAGAAATGCTGAATGCCAAATGCAAACACCCTTCCTTCACACAGCAACTCTTGCCTGTGTGTCACATTGCTAAAGGTAGTTACTCATTTTAATGAGTGTTTCTTCTTTGCTTCCTTGGAGTGATTCTCAGCGTACGTAGAACAAATCCCTGACCTGCACAAACAGTTCCTGCAAAAAGTTGAAACACCTGTTTGCATATTCTGATTAAAGCAAAAACTATCTCAGCATTATCTGCAAGGAGATGGAGAGTTTAAGAAAGATTATAGAATCTAGAAATACTAATGATGAAATTTTTTCTCTGGTAAGAGCTCCCAGCTTTGATATCTTGTCATATTTTGTCTCTGGACTTTGAGATCTATGTGTGTACTCTCCTAAATGCTGGTACTGTTGAAGGTAAGGACCAATGAATAATAAATATCCTAGAGTGACCACAAGTAGCAATGGAAACATAAAGAATATCAGTTACAATAGTTTGAGAGAACCAATACTGCAATAATTTTAGCAGTCTGAAATCTGAAAGCACTCTGGTTATAGTGAAGGATTTACTTTATGAACCTAAACAATTTGAAATTTTCCTTGTGTGCAGAACAATGAGATTCAACTCAAAGTTTTTCAGTTCACCAACTCCTCATACCCTGAAAACACATTACCTCAAGAGATAATGGAAGAGCAGTAGTGGAACAAACCTAAAACAAGTAATATATCATAAACTAACTACTATACTGTACTACCAAAAATTTTGCTTGTTCCATGAGCAACAAATTTTCAGCGAAGTTGTCACAAAATCTATGTTTCTGGCAAACAAAACCATCAGCATAAACCAGATCCATACTTCCAAATCTCTGTAACTCCATTTACACTTTGATTTTCACCTGCCATCACGTACTAGATGTTTTATCTCTATCCATTTTAGGTAAAAAAATCCTCTGTCATATAATTTTGAATGCCAAGAGAGTCTGCAGCAGCGAGGAGTCAACACCCTGTCCACATGCATGCTTTCATTAATTCTTTTGTTCAGGTATCACTGTTCAGATTTCCACACAGATCTTACAAATAAATAAATAGGACCTCAAAAGATTTAAAGAACGTCCTTCTGTCAACATGAACTGACAGAACTCAAAGAAAATAAAGGAGTTATGCAAGTAACAAACTGATCTGGCACATTGATTCTGTGCCATTTAACCTCACAGTGTGTATGCTTCTCTTGAGAATGAAATCCATGGCCTCATTTCAACAACACAGGTCTCAGACACATACTAAAAGAGATTTTATGTTAGATATGAATAACATCAAAACATCACCCTTTCAAACTGCCACAGACACACTTCTGGCCAGCTTACATAAACAGTGAAAACAGTGGAAACAGTGGAAAACCCTATTCTACCTGAAACTCCCTGTAATCAAGATTTTTAGCATAGTGGGCAGCATCTTAATTTTAGGAGGATTGAAATTAGTCATAACAGTGTAGTTTGCAAGTACATCCACACATAGTTGTCAGCTGAAAATACAGGGAACAACATCCTAGAATTTAAGTACCAGTGCTCAAATTTAACCATGATTTGCATCCTGTTTCCCAGACAAGCCACTAGAGGGTGAGACAATAGCAAAATTGGTAAGATTTGAACAGGTCTGTCTCACGGCAGGCATTGATGTGTGAGCAGGCGGGCAGCCTGAGGAAATAAGCTCCCAATAGCTGCTGGCAGCTCACTCGTGCCTCATTCTGCAAGCTGAGACACAGACATCACAGACCACCACATAAGCAGGAGGAATACGAGTTTGACAGTCACACAGCAGTGATTTTTTCAAATGTATCAGAGTTGAAGATTCACTCTAAGTGAAGACATTATCTCAGAGTATTGGTATAGATCTCCTTCAAGTCACCAAGCAGCTGAGCAGGTCACTAATGACTAAAAGTTGTTTGCATTTGATGCTAACAGCATACTCAAGGGCTTACTACAAAGCAAAGAATTTGATGCTTTCTGTCTCTGCCAATGCTGCTAAAAACCTACATCATAATGAAGCCTCAGCAACATTTCTGTTAGCTCTAAATTCACCATACACTATTACAGTAGCCTAATTTCTTAAGAAAATTCCTGCTTTTTCAATCTCTGTAAAATCAAATTCTGGCCTGGCAGAAGTGGGGACCATTTCACTGAAGTCAAAACTGATATCAGAGTTGAACTAGGTCTTGCACATTCAGTATCTGTGACAAATACTTGATACAGCCCCTAGTATTCAGCATGAAACCAGACTGCACCACTCCCAGCTATGGTTATACCTAAAGAACTTACCATTTCCTTTATCAAGTCTAGAAACTTGTACATATTAACTGATATTTTATACATAACTCTACATTGCCAATTGCATACAAAGATCTTGTAGTTCATAAAGGGAGCCCCAATTGCATACAAAGATGTTGTAGTTCAAAAAGGGAACCATAGGAAAATTTTGCAGAAGTCAGAATAATCTCTGCAAAATTACACTGTGCTACAGACTGTGTAGACAGACTGTGCTACAGACTGTTTAACATTCTTTAAATATCCATCCCTTTCTGAATGATGGTGAATGAGCTGAAGCATTTCTCTTCTAGATTGACCACTTCTCTCTGGTTTTTTTTCTTTTCCATATTAACCATTGCAAGATGAAAATTTATATTACTCCATCTTTCATTTTTATTTACATTGACACACACATTGGTATTTAGGAAACTGGGGAAGCAGAAGCCTCTGTAGGCTCAGGCGGTATTAGACACAGAAAAGAAAAACTCACCGGCTTTCCCCTTCATCCTCTCATATCACAATTTGTTTTGTTGCACTTGTCCAACTAACAACAAAAATAATGTTCTTTAATGGTGCTGTGAACACAGGAACTTTCATAGAAGTGATGACACTTGGAAACAACCTTTTCAAGAAAGTTGCAAATGTATTTGCTCTCATAGTATTTCCATTCTTTTCTTCTTGTTAGAGGTTCTTAGCACCTTCTCTGAAACTGATGAGTTTCTTAAGGATTTTAACATAAATTTTTTAAAATACACTATCTTTCCTTTATGCTTTTACACTATATAAAATGTCAGCAATTTACTTAATTATTTTATTTTTCTGTATCCCTTTTTTTCACATGTGGTCTCTAACTTATAAAACCCCATATTCAAAAGAGAGAGAAGAAAACCATCTCAAAGATGCTGCAGAGAGAGGTGGTAGGAACAATTATCTGTGATCTGTATGATTAGGAGACCAACTTGCATAGAGAAAGCAAACTAAAAAGCAGGCTCTGAACCTGAACGATGAAACAAATTTCAACTGGTGGAAAAAATTTCACTGTCACCAAAGCAACAGTTTGGCATCCAGTAACAAATCCACACTAGAGATGAAGAATTCCTATCTGCACTTCCAGTGCTATTACCTGAGATGCCCTTTTTCTTACCCGTACTTTACAAAAGAATGATGCATTTGAATGTCTAAATGCACTGAGCAGCATGACGAAAGCTATGTGGTGGCTCTTATTACCACGGAGGAGCACAGGAAAAGCAGCAGCAATGATTGATTAGAATCTTTATGAAACCACATGCATGTATGTGCACACTCATTTTTCAATGCCTTTCTGTCCTCATGCACAAGAAATGCTTTCCATGCATATAGGTAAGGCAGAAGGCAAAAGAAGAAGACACATTTTACACCTGTAAATAATGCTATAAGCATGCTAGGAAAAGCCTATCTGGCATACCCCTGAACTTATAATATTTTTATTGTATACAGTAACAGCCAAGAAGCTCAAGAAAAGGAACATATGGATGTATGTACTGGTGATGTATATACGGGAAACTGACTTATTTTCTAAGTGAGTAAGTTCACAAATTGGTGTTTTCTGATGTTTTCATGCCTAACAATTATATCGTCATTCGTTCTGTATGCAAGCGCCTTCACAAACAGAAACCTTAATTGTATCTATACTTCATAGAAAATTTTATGCTACATCAGCAGCAGGGTATAAGAGTCCCTGACATCGGTAAACTACTTCTCCTAAAAGCAATTCATGTAATATTCTTGAGTAGGGATGTCCTCTAGCCCTCTAAGACTAAAAACTTCCCTTGCAGTTAGCAGTCACACTTATTTCTGCTGCTCTTTGCAACTGTAATTTCTTCCCCTGTTTCTCTCTCCAAGCCAACTCCCGTAAATGATTCTTTAAAATAACTTTTTATCTTCAGTTTTAATTGATGCTCATTGTAAAAACAGTATGAGCTGCTCTGCATGGAGGACACAGGGTAGGTGCTCACAGCACTGTCTGGTAGCACACCACCAAAATATCTGTATGCTGGGTTCCCTCCTTCACTAGTGAGCTTTGCCAGAGATACAACCCCACACGTCATCTACAAATGTCTTTGTAGAGCTTGGGAAGGAATTAGCATAGCTCTAAAAATTCTGTTTGTTTGGCAGTGAGCACAGGAGGCTCAGTGCAGAGTTACACAGTGAGGATGTGCCACGACAGCAGTGCCCAGCATCACCAGCGGATCCTGCTGTCGGCCGGGGAGAGCTGCAGGGGAACAGGGACTGCAATGGGAACAGAAACACTGGGAGTGCAAGCACACATACAAACACCTACCTGCCAGAAATCCAAAGACCACAGACTTTGAAATACATTGCACACATAATTAGATAATAGGGCACAGGAAATGACAAAAAAAAGAGAAGCATTAAGTCTGAATTCCAGAGACATTCAGGACATAGCAATACTGAGCTTTGGTAGAGTTCTTCTATATTTACTAATTAACTTGGTTGCAAGTAAATATATTTAAGATCAATTAATTAAAAATAATTTAAAGATTAAATCTAATCCTTAAACAATATGATTGCAAGATCTTACAAACACTCATTTTTAATAAATGAAAAAGACAGGAGCTTGACCCTGGAGTTTGCCAATATTTGTGGCAGGGATTTAATCTCCAATCCTGGACTCTGCTCAAAGGAGACAAACAAAAGCAACAGGAAGCCTAATTTCACTTTAGTTGAATGAAATTAAAAAGAGCAGCCAGTCTGTTTTGGCTTACATCAAAAAATATCTCTGTGCATAAATGGCTGTTTTGTTCTTCCACAAACCTACCTCTGCCTTTGGCCAAAGATAAACCTCTTCTCAAGTTTTCCTACATATTTTCTTTATTAGGTGAGACTCTATCATAAAGAAATAGTAACAGAAGTCATTCAAATTGCAGTAGAATCCCTACTCTACAAATAAACATTTTTCTTTATCTAGGGCCATTCTGCTTGCATTTTAATTAGCTTGTGGCATGTCTTCTGATACACAGTCACCTTCTTCAGCTTCTTTCAATCCTATGCCTCTAAAAAGGCAGAGCAGAGCACATGTTCCTTGCATAACTGAATTACATGGGGATCACTTAAAAACCAGGAAGCATAGAGAGGATGGAGAGTGCTACCACATCTGAGTGTTAATTGGTATGTGATAAGTGTGCAAAAGCAGACCTTCTGCAAACACCTGTCTGCAGCATCCAGCAGCTGTTTAATTTCCTACTGAGTAAAACTATAAGAGATTACACCCTATCCCAAACTGATCTAATATTCATTTGGATTAAATCTTATCCAGACTTATCCTATTTTCAGAGACACTTAACACAATTTAATTCCCAGGACATATTTCTTTCTCTGCCATTTTCCATGTAGACTTTGCAACCTTTATTCATGCCCCCTAATAAAGCAATGGATCTCTAAAAGGCAGATATTCAGGCCAAAGTAGTTTAAGGATAACACAGACTGTTATCTATACTTCAGAAGCAAGGAAGGCCTTCAGTATTCCTCTACTGATCAGACCTAAAACAAGATAGCTCTTCACACTAAGCTTGGCTCATTTATGTCAGACCATGAATGTCACAAAGCTGGGTCTCCGGTGAACTCCACAGGAAGAGCCATCTAAAAGTTTTCTTTACAGAGACTGGAGAGAGATACCATTATGAGGGTATATTACAACACAGATCTAAGACTTTAGACAATTAGCATTAAATGAAAGCTTGAGTAAGAGTTGGAAAATCTAGTTCTTTCTAAAAAAGTCACTTTGAGACAATTCACATAATAAAGGTAAAGGTGTAACAGTACATTGCACAAAAAGCTCACTCAAGTTATGGCTAGCTCAGCACAGAAATCAAGTCACATCAAACATGCCAACACTCAGTTTGAAATCAAAGCCAGTGGCAGAACATTTTCACCAGTGTTCTGGTGAAAATATATTCTATATATATTTAGAACTGTCCTCTAAAAATACTTCTTTAATAATTCTCATAACTGGTCTGTGAACAACACATTGTACTTTTTTTTTTCTCTCTTCAGAGCAATTTAAAGAAAACAGTAAAGTGCTTTGTCTTGGCTTACAAATCTACAGAGAATGAAGACAGTGAAGCATCTGGAGCAAAATCTTATGAGAAGAGTCTGAGGGAGGGGGGGATTGTTCACCCTGGAGAAAAGGAGGCTCAAGAGAGACCTCATTGGTCTCTACAACTACCTGAAAGGAGGTTGTATTGAGCTGTGAGTTGGTCTCTCCTTTCATGTCTCAAGTGACAGGATGAGAGAAAATTACCTTAAATTGAGCCTGGGGAGGTTGAGATTAGACATTAGAAAAAAAAAAAATTCAGTGAAAGTGGGGTTAGGAATTGGAGTGAGTTGCCCAAGGAAGTGGTGGAGTCACCATCTCTGCAAGTGTTCAAGAGGTGTCTGGATGTGGAACTCGGGGAAATGGTTGATGAATGATTATGGTGGTGCTGGGCTGACAGTTTAGCTGGATGATCTTGATGGTCTCTTACAACTTGGATGATTCATTGAAAACCTAAATGGCCAATTAAAAGTATTAATGTTTCTTGGTATCTGCTTTCAACTTCACCTTCAAAATGCCACAAATCTGAATTGTGCCAAGTGTACACAAAACGTCTCTTTTTTTCTGTTTCTATTTGGGTGTATGTTAGTGGTTTCTTTACAACCTTGGGTCTCAGTTCCAGTTTTGAAAATACAGGCACTCACTGCTTTGTACCTTGCCAACTTGGCTGGGATCCATTTTAGAGTCTGCATGGTGACTGAATAAATGAGACATACATAAAACTGTGCCTGCTTATATCCAGAAAAGCTACATCAAATCCTCAAAGAAAGAAAGTAACAGGTAAATAGAACACAACATCTTGCTCACAGATGCACCCTTGGTATGCTAATATACCAGTGAAGTTTTATCTCTTCTCACATTCAAAATCATTCTTTTCTAGAGGGGGCTCAAAACAAACTACCAGGCTTCTGTATGCCTGAGTTTTGCAGTTAAAGACTATTCTCCTACTTCATTAGAGTATGGAAATGCTTTTTTAAAACTCAATTTATAGTGCAATTGGTGTAATTTTTGCATGGGCTTATACATTTGTTACCACATAAGAAAAATAACTGATTTTCCAATTCTCTCTGCAAGGCAACAGGAAAGCACAAAGTTGCCCTTGCCACTTCTTTGGGAACATGAAATATCACATGCACTGCTTTTCCCTTAGAATCAGAATCACAGAATATTCTGAGTTGGAAGGGACCCACAAGGATCGTCGAGTCCAACTCTTAAGGGAATGGCCATAAGGGGATAAACCCACAACCTTGGGCTTATTAGCACCACACTCTCACCAGCTGAGCTCATCACAGTGGCAACATGCTTCTCTTTTACTGCCTTCTGCATAGCCTGTGAGCAAGCAGGGTCCATCTATTTTACTGCACATATCTGCTTTTTCACATTTAATTGCTACTTTTAGTTATCAACTAAATAAACAGAGCTTCGAAACACAGAAACAAATAACACAACAGAAATTGTAAGTTGCAAGATAGCATAAAATGCCCAGTATTCAAATCAACCCCAAATTTCCCAGGTTTAAGACCACAAAGCCAACACTCCAATGAACCATGGTAGCTTTCAAAATCTACAGCAAAATGACACAAAGTTACTGTGTTATTTTAAAAATCAAATTCTGCAAGCATGAAAATTTGTCATTAAGGTAGCCTGCATCTATCATTACTAACTCCGCTAATTTTTAGCATTAGTCAGAAAAAAAATCCACAGTGTAATTTCTGAAAAATAAATGGGAAGATTCTACACCTTGTTGGAGCTTCATTTAACAGAGCCCTTTGGATCTACAGGCAGAGAATAATTTGTACCTGTCTCATCTTTCTACTGTAAATCATGATTTGGAGGTAGCAGGCAAGTAGCACAGCATTACTGGTGGCCTGGTGGGATGCAGTGGTGAATGGGGAAGCAGACTGCCCTGCAGTAACATGCATATTCACACAGCAGAAAGCAGCAAAACACATCCAAGCAGGCCTCCTGTGGCATGCTCTAATTCAAGTTATTATCCCAGCTTGCAGAATTTTTTAAGGGATTCAAAAACAAAGAAATAAACAAAAAAGTAGAAGTTTGGTGTGAAATAGAAAATTGCACTAGTCTGTCTTCATGTGTTGGGCCACATCAAATGCAGCATTATCAGCAGGTAAAGGTGATTCTCTTGCTCTACTCTGTTGTTGTGAGAACCCATCTCGAGCGCTGCATGCAGTTCTGTTGCTCCAAAAATACTAAAGACAGGAAACTGTTGGAGACAGTTCAGAGCAGGTGCACAAAGTTGGTAAGAGAACAGAAGGCAGTTTGAGAAAGTTGGGGCTGTTCAGCCTGCAAAAGAGAAGGTTGAGTGGACACCCCATAGGAACCTTCCAGTATCTGAAGGGGCCTACAGGGAAGCCAGAGAGGCACTCTTCATCAGGAATTGTAGTGACGGGACAAGGAGTAACAGGTACAAACCAGAAGGGGGGATGTTGCCTTCTTATTGTAAAGCTCCATACCTTCTCAGTGACTTCTCATGGGCATCTCCTTGAAGCACTGACTCCTTCTTCTTCACAGTACAACCAACAAACTCCATCTCTCCTTACCCAGCTAACCCACTCTTTTGTAGCACTCATCTTCTTACTGGACACAGCAGTGGCCTATTAAGGGTGGGCCTGTTCCTAATCTTTGGTGATTTGTACAGCTGCAACTCCTCAGCTGTGAGACTACCTTCTGCACTATCTTTATTTTCTTACATTCTATCCCTCCACAGGGGGAAATTTATGATAGATATATATGAAGAAATTATCTGCTTAGAGGGTGCTGAGGCACTAGAGAAAGTGTGGATGCCCCGTCCCCGGAAGTGTTCAAGGCTGGGTTGAATGGAGGGCTGAGGAACCTGGTCTAGTGGAAGGTGTCTCTGCTCGTGAAAGGGGGAGTGGAACTAAATGATCTTTAAGGCCCATTTCAACCCTGACCACTATATGTTTCTATGATTTACAACAACAGTGGTGTAGGAAAACTCCAGGAATTAGGTCCAGGTATTGTTCACTGCATCCAGCAAGGTTTCTACTGCTTCAATGTGGAATGAAACTTTGGTCTCTGCACATTAATCAGATGCAAATCCATTATATGGGGAGATTCTTTAAAAAAATGCGAATCTTCTAAATATCACTACCTCTGTATTCAAAGCAGCTGATAATTTTTAAGTAGCTAAACCTGAGAATTTCCTAAAACCCATCTACTGCATAGAAATGAGCTGTCCAGAGTCAAAATCTCTTGGGTCAGTAGCCAAAGCAGCCTGTTAGACCTACATACATTTAAAATGTGAGAATTTAACATTTGTTGTAGTATTGGTCATTCAGTCTACTTTAATGCATTTCTGGCATCTAAATGATGCACATTTAGCCTCCTCTCTGTGTGGGGCTGATTTTCACCTCAGTGCATAAAACACTTAATTATAAAACATGTCAAGTTTCCAAACAAGAATCAGAAGCTCTCCAGAAATACCTTAGGAATGATTTTGAAGCACTCTAGCAAAGAAAACAAAAAGTGAACAGCATCTGTCTAGTTCAGAAGGATAAAAAGGAAGAAGATTCTGCAGGCACCACAACAAAAGAGATGTTTAAACGGGGATTTGAAGGGGAATAATAGAGAAAACTGAGATAATATTAGGATAGTGCTTTCAAAATGAAGGAGAAGAAAATGCCTCTATGCTTCCATATAGGAAGACTTACAGTGAGTTTGGAGGAAAGAATCAGCTCACTAAGAAACCCGAGATGACAGAGAAGAAGAGCGTATTTTACAAAAGACTTTCAAAGTACAGTGATGCATGTTAATGCGATGCAGAAAAGGCTAGAGGACAAAAGCAAAGAGGCAGGTGACTATTAACTGAAGCTGCAGTGGTCATAGAAAGTTTTGATGTTCAACTGAAACCTCTTATTCCCATTTCTTCGAGGAAAATATTGCGTTAAGTAAAAGGAAGAAGCAGTATAACACAGTTAAAAAGAGACACTTTAAAATTCAAATCTGAGAAAGAAAAACCATGAAAGAGGATTCCACAGGGTGCCTCCATTCTGATGGAGGTGAAAGAAGCAGAAGTCAAATGAAGGAAGACTTAGCAAATAGTCTGGATAAGCTGCTGCTCTGGCAGACCCCCACTTCAAAACAGAGACTGAATAATGGGGAAATGAAGTCCAGAGAGGCTCGTTAACACAAGTACCAAAGAGAAGAGACATCTGCAGCACAGATAACTCTAAGGACATAGGGATCCTGCTTGGGGAAGAACTAGCATAACCCAAGGGTTCAGTTTCCTTAGAGACTCTAAGCTTTAACATAACAGATTCCTTTTAACTGATACTGATACATTTGAGCTAATGCTGCTAGGGAAACAAAAGCCAAGCTCTTCTCTAAACAGCTGTGGGATGCATATGTGCACATGCAAAAGGATGAACAGCACTGAATGCTTCACTTTTTGCCTTTAATTGCATAATTTATCTAAGATATTTAATATATATCTAATTATATAAATTCAATTATATCCTCTGTATTTTCTTACATAATGACAATGCAGCTTAGCTAAAAAGGCAAAGTGTGATGAACTTGTACGCACAACAACCCCCTCCCCTTTATTAATATCTGTTGGTGATTGCCATGTGATTCTCAGGACCTGAGTTCTTTCTAATTTACTTTATTGTACTGACAATTTCTTATGATTTCTTGCACAAGGGGTTTTTTTTCCTAAGGAAGCAGTAATAAATAAATAAAAATAAATTTTGAGGCTGTGATCTTGCCTGTCATCCAAAGTATGTTCACAACACTGAAGAAGAACATGGCATGCAGCCCACACCCTGCTCCTTTCTTTCAGTATCTGAACTAGCCTAGCTGTAGTTTAAAGATAAAGCATCTCTACATTTCACTACAGTATCTCATCACGATTTGTACTGCGATTGCAATAAAGATCTACCCTAGCTGTGCCTCTGTCTGGAGCTCCCAGTCTAGCTATAAGCTTGCCAACATTTTGGCTGATCTCCTCTGAGGACATTTAATTCCAATCAGTATATGGTGGCTGGCATTTCACAGGTGAGATGAAAGATAAATCGTGCACTCTGGCATTTGTGTATTGAAGATTTCTTTTTACACAGATTGGAAAGTGTGATATGGACTGAACTAATAAAAGATTACTTGAGTGTAGAAGAGAGCACTGGAACAGCCTCTCTCTTGTAAAAAAGACAAAATTCCTTTTCTCTCTATAGAGTCCAAAGTGTGTGTGTGTATGTGTCCTCACACCTTTCCTCTTCTCCAGCATTTTCTTGCCTTTGACACTTGAATCTGGAAAGAGGTTGAGTTGTTTTTGTTGTTTTTAAAGCAGTTACTATTCCTATTGCTCCATTATTTTTTTAGCAACTTACATACTAAAAGGCTAATTTATCATTCTATACGAATGAGCATTGGTGTTTCAATGCTCATCTGCATTGAACTGCATTTTTTTCTACCCATTTGGACATGCTTTCTCTTGCTAAGCACTTCAGAGAACTACTCAGCTACAGATTTTATTCCTGAACTAAGGCCTTACACTGTTACGATTATAAAAAGTAATGATATTTGATATGATATTATAATTAGGCAGCTTGAATAAGTTTCACTTTCAGTATGTTGCAGAACTGAGGAGAAAATGCTGGTCCAAACATAATAAATATTGTTTGGACAATATTTAAAGCGAGGAAATAAATGCACAAACAAAATTTACCTTATTTCACACTTTTTACCCGAGGTTCTATTTTAAAAGAGGTAAACACAATTAACTGTTAGGTTAACTCACACAGAATACTGTTTCATTCTGTAGCCAGCAATACATGCCATGCCAGGTTAGTACCAAAAAATTCTTGGAGAAACCCAGTTCAGAAGTAATCCATATATGCCAAGTTCAGAGCAAGAACTGCCTTTTGCAGGTAAAAAAGGAACATATATCACCCTTGGAAAAAGGGGCAGGTAACTCAGGAAGTGTTTAAGGATGTTGTTGGGTCATGAAGAAAGAAAATTAGAGAGGCAAAAGTCAATTAGCACGTAATCTGGCCACTTCTGTAAAGGATAATAAAAAATGTTTTTATAAATACATTAACAGCAAAACCACGGGCAAGGAAAATCTCCTCTCTTTATTTGATACAGGAGGGAATACAGTCACCAAAGATGAGGAAAAGCCTGAGGTACTTAACACCTTCTTTACCTCAGTTTTCAATAAGACAGGTGGTCCTCAGAACAACTGGCTTCCTGAGCTGGGAGACAGGGATGGGGAGCAGAACAGCCCCCCTGTAATACACAATGAAGCAGCTAGTGAACTGCTGAGACACTTAGATGCTCACAAGTCTATGGAAACACAGCACCCTAAGTACAGGATACATGCCAGAGTGATGAGGTAGCTGGCGGAAGAGCTCACTCAGCCACTCCCCATCATTTATCAGCAGTCCTGGCGAACCAGGAAAGTCCCAGATGACTGGAACCTAGACAACGTGATACTCATCCACAAGAAGAGCTGGAAGGAGGATTCAGGAAAGCTGAATCCTAACAAGGTTATGGAACAGATCATCTTGAGTGCCATCGCATGGCACCTACAGGATGGCCAGGGTATCAGACCCAGCCAGGCTGGATTTAGGATGGGCAGGTCCTGTCTGACAAACCTGATCTCCTTTTATGACCAGGTGACCCATCTGGTGGATGTGAGAAAGGCTGTGTCTACCTGGACTTCAGCAAAGCCTTTGACACTGGGTCCCACGGCACACTTCTGGAGAAGCTGGCAGTCCATGGCCTGGACAGAAGCACTCTTTGCTGGCTGAGGAACTGGCTGGAGGGCCAGGCCCAGAGAGTGGCAGTGAATGGTGCCACATTCATGTAGTAGCCAGTCACTGGTGATGTCCTCCAGGGACCAGTGCTGGGCCCAGTCCTGTTTAATATCTTTACTGTTGATCTGGATGAAGGGATCAAGTCTTTCATTAGTAAATTTGCAGATGACACCAAGTTGGGTGCAAGTGTCAATCTGCTGAAAGGTAGGAGGGAGCTGGACAGGCTGGATCAAAGGGCTGAATTCAAAAACATGAGGTTTAACAAATCCAAGTGCCAGGTCCTGCACTTTGGTCACAACAACCCTCTGCAGCATTATAGGCTGGGGATTAAATGTCTGGACAATGGCCAGGCAGAAAGGGACCTGGGGGTACTGACCAATAGCAGCTGAACCTGAATGAGCATTGTGCCCAGGTGGCCAAGAAGGCCAAAGGAATCTTGGCCTCTATCAGGAACAGTGCCTCCAGCAGGACCTGGGAAGTCATTCTTTCCCTGTACTTGGCACTGGTGAAGCTGCACCTGGAGTTCTGTGTCCAGTTCTGGGCCTCCGAATCTATTAGGGATGTTGAGATGCTGGAGTGTGTCCAGAAAAGGGCAACAAGGCTGGTGAAGGGTCTGGAGCACAAGATTTAAGAGGAGTGGTTGAAGGAGATGGTGTCATTCAGCCTGGAGAAGAAGAAGCTTGGGGGAGACCTTATCACTTTCTACAACTGCCTGAAAGGAGCTTGTAGCCAGGCAGGGGTCAGTGTCCTCTGCCAGCAAACAAGTGACAGAACAAGAGGACACAGTCTTAAGCTGCACCAGGGGAGGTTTAGGTTAGGAATGTTAGGTTTAGGTTAGGAATTTCTTCACAGAAGGGGTGACTGGGCATGGGAATGGGCTGCCCAGGGAGGTGGTGGAGCCACAATCCCTGGAGGTGTTTAAGACTGGATGTGGCATTCAGCGCCTAATTGACAAGGTAGTGTTAGGTCACAGGTTGGACTCAATGATCTCAAAAGTCTTTTCCAGCCTAATTGATTCTGTGACATTGTAATGCTGCAATGAAATTCCCATAAGGATTGCAAAGCAACAAGCTTTTTCAGCAACAAAAGGATATACATAATGCTTCTATGATACCTATTTCTTCTCAAGTGCTGAAAACATTGGTAAGACTTACTTAAGTAAACAATGTAAGTCTAATAACCTGTATGATTTTACATTTTGTTGCTAAAGTGATGCCTTTCAAGTAGATGAAGGAGCTGCATTCTCATTGAAATATCATGCTTCAAGAGATCATAGTTCCTAAATGTTGAAGCTATATTTATAAACAAGGTGAAACAATTCTCCAGAACAGACAAGGAGGCAAATGCTTGGTTTCAGCACCTGGCAGATACAGATCCCTATACCCTTGTTAATTCTAGTGCATATTGGATGATGCATGTTTTCTAACAAATAATTAGGAGTTTTTAGACCCAAGACTTCCTTTCATCCCTGAAGTTTTAAATTTCCAAAATTGCAAGACATTTACAAACAAAACTGGAAAAACTGAAAATATGTTAAAAAGAAAGGAAAAAAAACATTGATTTTTTTTTTTTATTCCATGCAGATATCACACTTGATCTTTAGAATTAATTTTGTGCTACAGAGAATCAGTCTGAGTGGCAGGCATAGGGGATTTAGGCAATTCGGTCTTTATTACTGGATCATCAATGTTCCTGAAAAGTCCATAGTTATAATTTAATTCAGTTGCCCACAAGTCATATGTAAGTCTATATAAGAAGTACAGACAAACTGAACTTTCTTTCACAATAAATTATAAAATAACTTAAAAATGAACAGCCAACAAAAGCTCAATCTATCCAGCTGGATTCTTTTAGGTTCAGCTTGGGTCTCCCTGTCTGACTTTCCCTTAACAATATCCTTACTCATACAGTCAATACAGAAAAAAAATAAAATAAATAAACAAGGCAGATGTGTTCATGCAAGAGTTAACCAAATGGTTCAAGACATTCTTGTTAGAATGTCAGCATTTACTGAAACTGTTGATATGTGTATGCATGTAAGACACACAGTATCACTAAATACATGGTTGATATTTGGTAAGTAGGGCAGGTAGTGAAACTGGAACAGACACTCTGCTCTCATTTTCTCCTGGGCAATACCACGAGAATTAGAAGGGTTAAGAGATGGTTGAATTAGGGCAGAATTTGACCCAAGGATGTTAGAAAGCTGAAACTGTAATCAACATTTTGTTACCTATAGCTTTAAACACAGTCCTTATACAACACCACAGTGTCAATCCACAAAGTCAATTACCTGTATCTTCACTTCAAATTTAAATGCAACATTGCAACAGCACTGTGGTGCAGCTAGAACATGAAATATTTTTTCCCAGACTCAACCTTTTCTTCTACTTTTTGTACTGCATAATACCTAAAGACTCATAAGGCAAGTAGTGAAGGTGCATGGGTGGAGCCCCTCGCTCTTCTAGAAGAAGTTTGACAGCCCCACTCCAAATAAGGTGAGTTAAGGAAAAGGATCATAGTATCAGAGCTCCTCCTGGAATTTAAAAAAGTATCCACACTTCATCTGCAATTTCATAAGGCTTAAAAGAGAAAAAGCTAGAATTACAGATGTTTTTCCTTCCCCCCTTTTTTTTTCTGTCCCTGTAGTGTGCTCACAACAATCTTTTCAAGCCAGAACACAAAAAACTCCCTCTTCTCCATCCTCCTCCCACTTCTCACCTCCAAACAGGCATGCTGGAATGGATTTTCTCCTCCCTCTCTGGCATGATACATTTACTAAAATACAATGCCAAAACTGTTTCCATCATTCCCTTTTTCTGGTGTTACTGTGGGTCCTATGAGATCAGGTGCAGAAAAGGAGCAACTTCTAAATTATACATCTTCTTGGGAGAGAGGAGGGAGTCATTAAGAAGACAGGAGTAAAAGGCTTCCAATGCAAAAGTAAGCCAGGTAGGAAAATGGTGGGAAGACAGAAAATCAGAGGGCAGGGGAGAAAGAAAAAATGCCCACATGCTGTTTACACACACAAATACACATACATACATATGGTTAATATGTTAATAGTCTATTAATTGAGCTGAACAGCTAATCCCAGTTCTAAAGCTTCTACTAAATATCTTAATGTGAAAACTTAGCTGATGAAACAGATTTGCTTTTCTGATTATATACCACTCTTCACAAACAGCTGTACATTTTGGCATCACTAACTCTCCATAATGTAATACTTAACCCACTCCTGGGGCACATAATCTCAGTTTATGTTCTTGTGATCAAATCCTTCCTGATACAATCTACGAAGCACTTCAGTTCATTATCAGTCATGACTGGGTATAATGAAAAAGCAAGTACACATTCTAGTAGGCACAGCCCATGAAAGCTTTTGAATTTTCTGGGAGTGAGAGGATATTGTTCACCTTGTGTTCTCAGAAAATTACATATTTGCCTCAATACAGGGAAAATAGGCCTTTAGAAGCACTTCTAGCAATTCATCAAAATGGAGCACTGAAAATGGCAGCTGGATTCTTAAGCACAGAAGATAAGAGCAGTAGTACCTGGCAGTTTGCACAATTCTGGGTCATGGTACTGATTTCATTTGGCTTCCTCTGCCCGTAGTCCATGGAATTATATGCAGGAACATCTTTCCTCAGCCTGAATCACACAAGATCACTGTGGTATCCCATACAGACACACTATATGACTGCCATAGTGTTTTCTTGTGAACTCAGGCATTTCATGAGTCTTACAAAAGCACTGAAAAACTCAACAACCTGTGCTCCACATTTTGCCTGGATATGATACACATCCTTTTCTCTTCCGCTGGCATGACACACTAAGATTACTGTTGCTCGACAAAGAAACCAGTGACTGACACTGCAGGTTCCGCATTCTTTGACAGAAGTGTCTTCAAACTGAAATAATTTCTTGTCGTACATTTTTGAACTCAACTCATAGCTGAGCAACACAATGTCCTTTTAACTTTGCATCCTGGTTTAGCACATTTTGTATGGTATGCCTTGGTTCTGAGTGAAACTGAACTTAAATACTTGAGTCTGGGAAAATGGATTATTTTGGCAGCACTGTGCTTCAGCAGAACAATTCAGAAGCTGATGTGACCATTCACTTTGCAAGGACTTTTTCAAGACTGTAACATCACACATTTTCTTCAGCAATGATGCTGATCAAATAGTAAAAGAATATTTTTTTTCATTGCTATTTCAAAACCTGATTTTCGCCTTTGTGTTTATTCTTCTTTCACGCATGTCTACCACAACTTGTAATGAAGTATACAAGTACACATTTCTTACCATGACTATAAGTCAACCTGCAAAACATATTTTGAATTAATAAACTTGAGTGATTGCAATTAGGACACCTATACTGTGCTGCATCTCTTAAGAGATATATGCCATGCAAATTATGCATGTACAAGGGATTCCCCTAATACAGGATGTATTTCATCTTTCTTTGCCTGATTCTATAAACAGCTCAGAGCACATAACACAGAAAAAAATGCCAGCAGGCAGTCAGATATTCCAATGAATAAATGGTATATCTTACTTGAATAAGTGCTACTGGCCAACAAATGTTTGCTAACATCAAACAACAAGATTTTTGAAGGCAAACAATCAGCTGGCCAATGTAGTAAGAAATAATTCACTGAATAAAGTATTTACTATAAATTATTATTTAGCACAAATAAACTGTTCAATCTTGATCTCTAAAAGCTGTTGAATTTTATATTCCACAGCTATATGAAGTTAATAATAATTGCAACTTATATATGGATAACTCTCAGGATCTCTCACTGGTCAGAGTGACCCTGAGAAAAGTTGGAAAGTCTCTTTTCCAAGCTCCATGCTTGAAGAAGGAGTCAGAGCTCTTCAGTTCTCAATCTCAAAGTTGTTCATTGTATCTTATCTATAAAACTCTTTCTCCTGTCCAGCTGAGGTCCATTCAGCAAGACAGTCAAAGGCACTCTGCCTGCCCCCGGGGCAGTGTTATGTCTTTATACTAAAAATTAAGTATACAACTTTTACAATTACTTTCCAATACCTCTCACCTATATTAGACAGTGAGCTTCTTCTCTAAACCAATCTAAAAGTGCCAACATCAAAGCAGAAGATGGAGGCCAAGAAGAAGGAGAAGGGCTGGACACGACCAGATTCCTCCATCTTGCCCCCTGAACCCCCATTCTAAAAACCCCAAAATCTATTTTTTCACCCTGTGATAAATTCCCTATCATTCTACTTAACTTGTTGTGGCTTGCAGATCTTCATCTAAGGTCAGTAACTTGCTCCATAGGTCATAATCAAAACCACAGGCATCTTGGGCTCTGTGCCAGGGTCTCTGAGCCCTCTGGCAGGGGTCCTGGCAATCCAGGACAGCCAGAGGGATGTCCTGGGTTCCGACAGATAACCCACTCTGAATCACCCCAATCCAGTTTATTCCAATACTGCACAGCAATTTGAAAAAAAACCCAAGCAGACAAAAGAGTCTATAATCTATCCACTTTTAACAATTTCTCCATTTTCACAAACACAGAATCCCCAAATACAACATTTTATATTCAGCTCTTTGAGTTAGCTTATACCTATGTAAAATCATGAGTTGGCAGAACTCTCTATTGTCGGTGCCCCTAAGAGTTGTTTATTCCACAAGTGCATGAAACAGTTGCAATCTTTGAATTATGAACAGGTCCAGGGGTTTGAAAAAAGTGTTTGGATTACTAACATGCAGGGCTTATTTCTTCCAAGTTGAGAGATGTGTACACTGTGCACACACACTCAAATAAGCTCCTCTATGACAGGCATTCCATACATCATTGCATCCTTCTAAATAGCAAACACAGGTCAGAGTTACATGACCTTGTTGTTTGGTTCTGCAATACTTTACAGTACTTTAAAAAAAATTGAATTGTTCCTGGCATGTACATTGTGGCTGTGATAAGTAGTTAAAATATACCAATAGCTACAGACATAAAAATACACTATTAAAACAAAATTGCATGTTACTTTAAAATATAAAGTGAAGCGATCACCAGACCACCATCAAAAACTCATCAGGAATATTATTATTCTAGCGCCTCCCTTAAAACGACTTCACCAGGTTTATACTCCATCCCTGTAGTTTCACCTCACTATGAAACCTCCTGAAAGGTTACCCTTACCAAATTCTAAGTTCTTTATATTTAACGTCATTTGAGGTTTCAGAATTGTTTAAAGTTAAGCAATGCTACTGCAAGAAAAGTAGCAATTTTTCCATAAATGAATATTCAAAAATATAAATTTATGGCATTGAACTGCAAAACTCATACTACCATTTTATAATTCAATCAAGGTACATGCAATATAGTTAACAACTGAGAAATGACCACAGAAATGGTTACTGCATGTTATAGGCAGTAAAAAAAAAAAGCTTTAATTCATTTATCAGCCTGAATATTCAATATCTATATACTGAACTCATTCTAGTATGGGATCTAAACCTTGGGAAGTATCTCTCCAGTTACGTGACCCTCAGGGATTCCTAATCCAGTCACACTTTTTGTCTCCCAGTGTTCATCAACTTTCAAAACCAGGGCTGGAGTGCCTTTAAGGGAAAAGAAAACAAGTGGTAAAGCTACCTTTAAAATCTCCTATTTGTCTGGGTTTCTCAGATCTAAGTATATTTTCTTCAGTATTCTGAAGAAAATATATTTACATACACATTTATACAAACACATAGTTTTCTCACAATGTATAATCAAAAACTGAACAAAAGTGCCCAGGCTCAGTGCCATTCCATATGGGAGCCCTTTGGAAGGCCTGGCTTCCGAAGAGAGGAATGAGACAGCAAGGCAGCTCTCTCCACCCAGTCTTACCCACAGCCATGCCTAGATAACAACACAGGTGTTTAGTACCAAATTGCACAGGTTGGTGTTGTGATTTGGAGCAGATCCTTAGTCCAGAATAAAGATCCTGGAGACAGGCCTGGCAATCGGATGGCAGTGCTAGGAAATGGTACAGATGGAGGCACTGCCGTGTAAGGTTGTTCTCTGCACTCTTCTCAGGCACTGTCTGACCCCAGAACATGCAGAGGTTTTTGGTGTGCCTTTGCACCTGTCAGGGCAACATGCAGAAGTCCAAGCAAGTGTCTCTTTTTCAGGATCAAGCTGGTCATGTATTTTTATTCCTTTAGCTTCCTGGGCTCACAGGAGATTATATAGCCAAGGATGAAGGTTTAAAGAGCGAGTTTGGGCAGCTGGGGGAGAAGGTGAAAATCTAAGTCTTACTCTTATCATTGCTAAGATGTGCTAACACATATGCCTGGCTTTTCTTAGAGGGACACCATAAGGTACATCTAGCTTGGGCCCCTCACATCAACAAAGTCACTGAGGAGCAAGTCCAGACAAGGGCAAAGGTGCTGGTGAAGCATCTGGAACACAAGTTCTCTGAGTTCTGTGAGCAGTGCCTGAGGGAGCTGGGGCTCTTTAGTGGGAGAAAAGGAGGCCTAAGGGGGACTTTATTGCTCTATATAATTACTTGAAATTTAGTCATGTGAGGGCAGCCTCTTCTCCCAGGTAACATGCAACTGGACAAGAGGAAATGGCCTCAGGTTGTGCCAGAGGGGGTTTTGACTGGATATCAGGAACATTTTATTCCCTTGAAAGGATTATCAAGTCTTGGAACAGGCTGCACAAGGAAATGGTAGTATATATGTATATATAAAGCCAGCTGGACCTTACACAGATCAGCCTCCTGCTGATGTAAGCTGTGTGTAAATGAATCTGTAAAGTAGCCTCACCACAATCAAAATACAGATGAAATCTAGTTAGCAACTAACAAATTACTCATTATGTATCTGAATAATCTGAAATTTCAAAGGATCCAACTAGGCACTCCAAGCCCTTTGTCCCTCTACTACATCTTTCACAAGCAAATTTAAATATTGGTTTTAAATGAAACTAGGGACTAAAGAGTAAAAAGACAAGTTTCTGACTTAAGACTGTGCCCTGTTTCTCAGATCAGGGAACTATGGCAGTACAAAGACCTGGCTCAAAACTTCCATTGCATTTAATTTGCAGAGGTAAAGAGTTCTGAGCACTGCACAGAGATTTAAATCCTCATGTGCACCCACAGGCAAAATTTTGTGTGGGTAGATGAAAGCAAACTCTCTTACGTAATTCCTTGCCTACGTGACGTTCTCACAGCACTCTTTAAAAGCAAAAGTAATGATTTTTTGCTCCTGTGTTTCCTTCCTACAACCTAAATTTGCTCCTGCTTATTCCTCCCAGCTGGCATTAACTGGTTTTGAGCTTGAATTTCTATTCACCCAGGGCAGCACTCAGCTCACCAAGCATATTTCACCTGTGTTTTTTGGCAAGATTCAGTTCTAAGCTGGTGTCTGACACAGTGGATCAGCATATTAACACATGAACCCTGCTCACACGATGGTGTGATTTCCAGCCTCTGTCTCACAGCCACTTTGCAGGCTCTGTTGTTCCAGATAAAAGGTGCTGTTCTTCAGAGAGATTACACTGAAGCAAAGGGAGCAGCTCTCCAAACTAAAATTGCAGAGTGGCACACAGGGCATCTTTTTAAAGCTATACAAAGGAGTGATGAACCTAAATCCTGGAAGATTAAAGACAAAGACTGAGTTGCACTCAGTTATCAAATGCTTTTCCACATATAAGCAACATTCTGATTCTAATTAATCTCAGACCTTTAAATACCATAACAAATCTTTCAAACCAACATTTTGCATTTCTTTTGTGTATTTTATTTTTGTTTAGCACACCCGGTATTTTTCCTGTACATTAGTTGGGTTAAATATATTGCAGTGTGAAAAAGGAATCTTTCTAAATGTATTTTAGTAAAGACTTGTTTGCAGGTCTGTTTAAGAAATTAATTTCCAAGAAAAAAAACCTGTTATTGCTTTCAATCCCATAACTATAATGCATATTATATCAGTTCTAGCCAAGTTAACTTCCCTTTCATTTGAATGAAAGAAGTGAGGAATGTAACAAAATTTCTTGTTCTCCATGTTGACTTCAGTGATATGTGCCAGCAGACTTAACAGTCCCCAAGCAAATCTATGAGCTTGTAAATCCAGAAAGTCTTTTTTTTTCTATATTGCATTGAATGAAAAACTATTACTTGTTTTCTTTCCAATGCAGGTGGCAAGAAGGCAGGTGTTATAGAAAATAAAGGTCTAATAGGAGAGACAGAAGGAATTCATTAGATGAAACAATGGGTAGTAAAAGGTGTTAATTAGTGCAACACACCAGCTCTTTTTTTTCCCTGTTTTAATTACTCTCTGGTAAATTATTCCTTTCCTAAACTTGTTTTTTATCATCCTATCTCTATTTCTCATTTAGGCATTAATCGATTACTCTGTTTTTGTCTGAGGACCAGCACTCTACCATTCTGTCCTTATCACATTTCTTTTTCAGTTCAGAAGTCAGCAGGATTGCTGATCCAAGCAACATTGAAAGGTGACTGATGACCATTTAACACGAATGACATTTGGCTTTTATGAGGAGATATATACACTGCAAAATAAATAACCCACAAAAATAATTGTGCACAGTATATTAAGAACTCCAGTATTGTTTTCAAAACAATGTAATGTGATCTAAATGTAGGCATTGGGATAACATAACACATGAATGCTGTCTATGCTACAGGCTTTTCTTCCTCATTACTACATTTATGGTCACTTCAGAACAGACCATTGCAGATGTGAACAAAACCCATTAAACTAAATCAACCAGATGTTGCTCCAGTGTCCTTCAGGGAGCAATTGTCTTCTGGTAGGGCAAATAGGAAATGGCTAACAGAAATCTCTGCATACAGGCCTGAGAGTGTGCAGACTTTTGGGTTTGCCTTTCAGGACAGCACCTGCTAGAACTTTAGTTTGTAAGGACACCGAGTGAGGAGATAACCCACAGTGTTATCACTCAGATACCAAACAAATATTTAAGTAGACAGGTGAAAAATATTTTTATGTACACATTTCAAATATATTCCTTGCCATTTCTCTGTGTACATCTGCATGACAAGAGGTTTTCTGTTTGTTCTAAGCAACAGCAGAAATCAAGAACAACTGAAGGGACACCAGTGTGGTCACACAGTGCACAGCTCTGTAATGGGCCTAAGGCTGCTCACTCAGGAACTGACTCAATGTAAGTGTCAAGTAAAGCACTCCATCAGGACTTATGAAGGAAGAGATGCTGACAGCAACTGCATTTGTGCACTTCTTCAAACCTCCAAACTACATCTTCCTTACTGCTTAACTACTACATAATCTTTGCACTGTTTCCAAATCCCCTGATATAGACAAGAAACAGCTTTTATTTCTTCCTGTAACCAAGTCCCTAATCAGACTACTTCCTCATTTGAAGAATGAAAATTAGGCTGCTTATGCAATTCCCATTTTTAGACTCTTTTCTTTAACTGTGATCAGTATTTATGTGGGTCCAAATACAAATGAGATTATTAGTTTTCCTCAAAATTCATTTAATCAAGTGTAGATATATGTCTGTATTTACCAACTTCTGTTTCTCTCATCTCCACACAGAAGAATGATAAAGTATAAGACATAATAGCTCTCTAACATAATTCTTACAATACATAATTCTTGTGCACATGCACCTTATGCAGGCTCCTTCCAACAAGGTAAAAGAAGGAAAATCCTTTAGAGACAAACATATTTAATAATGGTATAAGGCTAAAAAAAGGTAAGAGATTTTTAAAATATAGTAGCAAGAATGAAGGAAAAAAAGCTGAAAAGAAATACAGCACTCACTTGAGAGATCAGATGGCTCCAGTGATAAAGTTAAATGAACAACTTTTAAAGTTCATCATATGGTGAAGTGATAAATGGGAAGGTTTAGCATAGAGATTAGATGTGCAACAGAAGCAGGGGAAATATTTAGGTGCAAAAAAGACAGCACCTGTGACCTGTCCATATTTGCCATTAGAAAAGGAAAGGGACAAATTCCCAGAGTAAAAACAACTCAAGTAACTTGTCAGGAAAAAAAATGGGGGAGAAGGTCAGAGAACAGAAAACACAATCAGAGGCAGTCTGGGAAGGAACAGAGGCAGAGCTGGATTTGGGAGAGATCAGGTGAATTAGCCAGTGAAGGTGACACAGGATGCGGTGATACAGTCTTGTCTCCTGGAAAGACAGCAGTCTTGCCACAGCAGTCTGAAAACCTAGACAAGTGCTCAAGTAGGCAGCTGAATTAATAATGAAGCTTTTAATCAGATAGAAGTAACTAGAAGACATATATTGTCTTATAGCTCAATGCAGAAGCCTGGCCAAGGGAGACAGCATTCCTATTATTTGGCTACTTTTAAAGATAGCTATGGATCAGAGGCCCTTCCTATTGCGAAGACAGGTTATAGATACAAATTAACCCACAAGTATCCCCTAAAACTCCTTCTGGGAAGCTGGTCCAGAGACCTACATATCTCCTAGTCTGAAATCCTCTTACCACTCCCAATTAACTCTTGCGCTAGCACTAGCCTCTAGCTGAAACAGCTCTTCCCCGTGCTGCATGTGTCTGTCTACATTGCAGTGCGTTCAGCACAGCAAATGCACTGACAAGTACCAGCTGCTGCGCAGGCACGGCTCTTTGCAGGTTCCAGCAAGGGATGCCAGAGCCAGAACAACCATTTCTTCTACCTCCAGTTCAGCATGCCAGTAAGGGGGCCTACGGTACAAAGTTTCAAACCTGTGAGAAACCAAGTGCTCTGAAACAGCGTCTGACAGCTGATCTGTTCCCTGAGAACTGATGCACTCAAGTTAGCAGTTTCTCTGATATACAATGTGAGACACCAAAAGGCAGGGCACTTTGAGTGAGACAGGGCTGTAAATTTAGAATGGCTTTGCTAGTTTAGTTCATTAACTTCTGAGTAACACCACAAAACCCTTTTATCCTTCCTGCCTTTCCCTTGGGTGAAGAAGAGTGAATGGGAAACTGAGAGAGAGATCTAAGTTTCAAGGATCTAGGCAGACTTTCCCTCTGATTTGTAAGAGCGTTTTACTGCTACCACTCACACAGTCAGTGCTCTGGAAGGAGATTTATTAATCAAACACAAGAAATAAACATTTCTAACAGGACTAAGTCAACTACAGGAATGGAAGCCAGCACAGAGCTTATGAGGGGTGTTGTTACGCAGTCCATCAAATGCACAGGAAAGGTGCCTACAAAGTTGCACCCCTCAAATATTCAGCTGGACACTGTAAAGGCAGCTGTTGTTAGAACAAATGTATTTTCTCCCACTTTGCAATGTATGCAGTTAGCTGATTTTACAAGGATCTTCTAAAACAGCAGTGAAAACCACTCAAAGCCAGGAAGTATGGCCATTGAACAGAACATCACTGAAAGACTAAATTCAAATTGTTGACATTTCAGAGCTCAAAAACACAGAAACAAAATAAGCACAGGAAGGTCTCACAGACATCTTAGAGGATAAGTTCAGTATGAGGAATCACAGCAATGACATTCCCGTATATTTTGCTGGTTGATTTATGTCATCCTCTCAGTATTTATCATATTGGGCGTATCCACTGCTGTATTTTATCATACACTGGTGCCACAACACAACCTGATATATATAAATACATATATTTCTCTTACAGAAAGAAAGGCAAAACTAATAGGGAAAAAAGTTTAGATGTAGAAAATACACTTTGACATGTTTTCACACTTTTTTTTGGTATGTGTGTATAACTGCATAGGCAGTCATCATGTACATAAATCCTCCTCTTTTAAAAAACAAGTCCTTCATCCATGTGGCTATTTATGTTACATGATTTACTCCCTCAGATTAATCCTACAGTTTTATTCCCTTCTCCAGTTCTTTCTTGGGTACTAGATCCTCAGGCTATTTTCTAATATATTTTATAGATTAAAATATTATTCTGTTAATCTAATAATCACAGTAGGTTTTCAGTTATCTTTTATAACCTATTTTTTTTTTATATATAACTGTACTTTCCCCAAAAAGTAAAAGATTGGCAGCACTTTCAACTCAACCATTAGTCCACATTCTATTGAGCATGGGTGCCTCATGTGTGTTCTGGAGGATTCTGCCCCAGGAGCAAGAGGCTAATTCGTCCTTCATGCTTATTCAGTCCTTGGCCTTTCTACTGATACCTAAAACAAGGATGTCAATTAGCACCAATCAAGGTAGTGGATTTGTGATTTGGAACCTTCACTAGACACTGCACTAATATCATCCACGCTTTTCACAGAATGCATGAAATAACTGCCAAATGATAACTTCTAGTGTTATCCTCATACAGAAAAAAGTTTGGCTTCAGCTTATGAAATGTGATTTTTTTTTTTAACCAAGATATCTCCCTTTATTTAGAAAAAAAATAAGATTTAAGAGTTGTCTATGAAATGCATAGCTTTATAAAATGCACATAAAAACCATATGTTTCATGTGTTCATAAAAAACTACACAAAACATATAAACCTGTGGCAATCACATATATTCTTCAAGCAGTACCTGTAGCATATTATATTACTGTTATTATCATGGAATCAAGTAGAAGTTTTCCATGTGAATAAAACAGGTCAGCCTCTTGGTCAGCAAAATTATGCAAGAAACTGCACAAGGCAAAATTTCTTCTCAGGTAGCTGGAAAAGATTAACCAAAGAGAAGCAGTCTCTGTGTGTGTATGCATGTGCTCAGATTTCATGCTTCTTTTTCAAAAAACAAACACAGAGAAATAAAACTTTTCAAACTATTTTTATATATATATGTGCCTGTGTGACTGCCACAGAATGATTGGGAGGGACCTTAAAGATCACCTAGTTCCAATCCCCTGCCAAGGGCAAGGATGCCCCTCACTAGCTCAGGTTGCTTAGGGCTCCATCCAATCTGGCCTTGAACACTTCCAGGAATGGGGCATCCACAAGCTCAACAACCTCTCCAGGAAATGCCTATCTGTCTTTCTATCCATCAAACCAGCATCAGAAAAGTCTAAGATGTTTGTGAATGCTTATTTCAACAGTTGATCTGTAAACAGATTTACACAATAAAGCAGGTTGCATCTCTAATTAACTTCAGTTATCCAAGCTTGTTAGTTCTTAACCTAACTGAACCTCTAAGAACTAGACTTCAATAATGTCAAATTGAACAGGGACAAACTAACCCACAAACACAACTAATTAGCAAGTTTAATCATGTTTTTATAGGCTATATTTCCTTTTCTTTTGCTGTTACAAAGTTTCTCTAGTAAAGCCTGTTTCTTCCTCTCATTCTCTCAACCCAATGGGCAACATTATCATGTAAGTTAAAGCACAGAACTTATCCCGGGACATTTCAGAATGCAAACTCTGAAAACTCAAACTGTATTTCCAAATGCCTGCAGCAACATTATAACCATCCCACAATGCCAGTTCTTTTAGTTAGTTCATATTTATGTACTTTTAACATTGCTCTTCAGCACAAATAACTGATCTGGTCTTTCTGATACACTACTTTCAGAAATGCGAAATTGCAACCTTTCATAATATGACTGCAGGTTGATGACAACTACCCAATGGCTCTTGCACTCCCCCTCTTCAAAACAATGGAGAAACAAAGATGAAAAGGCTCATGCGTTGAGACAAGAACATTGAGATCACTTAACAATTGCCATTAAGGGCAAAACAGACTTAATATGGGGAATATTAATTTCCTTCATTGGGAATTAAAGATAGAGTTGAATGGTGAGAAACAAAGACAAAAACTAAAATACCTTCCTTTCAACAGCACATTCTTTCCAGGCTCAACTTCACTTATTCACTTCCTACTCTACCTCCTGTCTTCCCTGCCCCAAGGGAATCAGGAAGCAGGGGTGGGATACGTCCATAACAGCTCCACTCTGCCACTCTTCCTCCCACCTCTCCCCTCTTCTAGTGCGGGTCCTTCCACAGACTGCAGGCCTTCATGACAAACCTTCTCCTCCATGTGCTCCCCACAGACCACACATCTTTCTGGAAGTATCCACCAGCTCTGGCATGGGATCCTCCATAGGCTGCATGCCTCCACCATGGTCCTCTCCATTGGCTGCAGGAGACTACCTGCTCCACCATCATCTCCTCCATGGGCTGCCCAGGAATATCTTAAACCCAGGTGTTTATAAGTGCTTCCTCTCCCTCCTCCCCTTTCTCTGCCCTTGGTGTTTGCAAGGTTTCTCACACTTTCCCCCCCTCACTCCTCTGTGCTTATGCAGTGTTTCTGCCCTTCCTTATGTTACCACAGAGATGCACTGTCTTGGCCGATGGGCTCAGCTGTGTCCTGCAGTGGGTCCATCACTGAGCCACCTGAAACTGGCACAGCAGGCCCTGAACACCTCCCACAGAGGCCACCCCTGCAGCCTCCCACCAACACCTTGCCACCTACACACAACAAACATTGCTGAAGGTGTTGATTGTCCCTTACAGGCCAAAGAGAGATACTCGATACTGACTGCATTATGCAGCCCTGCCCTCACTTTGGAAAGAAAGACGTGTCTCCCAGTAGATCTGCTCTACTTGACACAGCTGCTGAGACTTCGCAGTGTCTCTGCCTCCATCACAACAAAAGCCAGCTGAGTAACATTATTGTCTTAAACGAATTGTTCCTTTCTGGAACCAAAGACCTCAGTAACATGAAAGCTGTTGAAGTCTACACAGTATTTGATTTTTCTCCTTATTTGTTGCCTAACAGATCTTCCTCACTGTGTCTTTTATACAGAGACAAAGTTACACCAACATAACTGCTAAAAACTACGTCAGCCTCTGCAATACTCCTACAGTAGCATCTGTGAGCTAAGGGCAAAAAAGATTAAACACTGTATGCTGGCCTTCTTTGCAAAATACATTCTGTTAGCAAAAAAAAAGACAAGCTAGAATCGCCAGAGCTTGCAGTACTTCAGTAGAGCTTCTACCACATTATCTGTATTTCTTAAATAACAGAAACAATGTTTGCTTTGACACACAGATAATCACATAAAATTAACAGATTCTCCATAACACCTGTAAGGTTCTCTACATAAACAGTCTTTACTACTGTAGTACTCATTGCTAAACAGGTTGGGAGACATATGAAAAATTAAAACAAGTGAGGTGTATTTAATTTTCCAGTAATTATTTGATTTCTTATTCAATGAAATTTTTTAACTTCATCTAGACAGCTTTGTAACATCCTAACAAATATTTTCAGATTAAAATGCCAACCCAGATGAGGCCACACTCAGGAAACAATCCCTGGGGCAGAAAAGAGGGTCACAACACAGACTTAACCATCTGCCAAAGTGGATTTACAGTGTCTACAGTTAGCTAAGTTATTCACTGCAAATATACTCTGTGTGGAAAAATAGCCCTTTTTTTTCTGCCATGTAAACTGACCTTGACCTTACTGACAGTGTTCAGTATTCTTAAATCTTATCACAGAGATTCTTAAAAATAATTTTATCCATGGATTGTTCTTGAAATGTTCACTGCAAGGAATAAGCAGCTGAGAGTGGTCACCCAGGTCACACAGCAGCAGCTCAGTACCCTGACTAGTGAAGGAACAGAACCAACACTATGTGGCTATGGCCACCAGCCATCTGACAACAGTAATGAGAACATGCTACAAAGAAAGTCCACCAGCAATGCGTATGTTAAATCTGTTCAAAAGATACATTTGTCAAACAGTTTTGAATAACTAAAAAATCGAGAAAAATCTGTTCATACACAACTCACGAAGAAGGAATAAGAACAAATTTGCCAAGCAAATTGTTTGCTATGCATAGATATCCCAGCTGTCCTCATTATCTTACTTATCTTGTTTAAATCTCCCTTGCACTCCTACCCTCTTGCCTGGTTTACCCAATGTCATCGAATCCTTTATCATGACATGTGTTCTCAAAGGCACAGTCATATCTCCACCTGAAAAACTCATTATTTCACTGACACATATTTTAGTTTTACTTCTTTTCTTTCAGATCATTTGGAATGAAATCACAAAACTGTTTAACATTTCACAAAAGCTCACAGAAATTTTCCTATTGAGTGTGTGACATCGTCGCAAGTGCCAGTAAAATGGCTGCTGCAAACGGATACAGGGATTCAGAATTCCTAACAGAGCAACTAAAGGTACTCAAACCTTCTGCCAGATTACAACATTGCTGCTAAAAGGAAGATGAATAAGCAAGTGCCATGTCCAATACCTATGCCAACTCTGTCACAGTCTTCCTATACAACTTTGAAAAAAGGCACACAGGTTCCTCTCTGCAATATAGGATAAAAATACATGTCTGTCTGGAAAGAGTGTCATGAACATAAATACATTAAAGACTGCCAGATGCATGGGAACCATAGTAATGGGATTACACTGAATACAAATAGATCACATGTGAGAAGGCATATGTATCAGGATGTGCATGCTTACAGGGTAAATTAAAGGTGAGAGGGGAAACACATAGGAAATTGACACTCTGGCACTCTTTAGATTTTGGTATGAGAAGTCTAGTTATGTTGCAAAATTAGGACATTAATCCCAGTTGAAGACATCTATCCCATTGAGTAAGCAATACTGTACTGTTTAAACTTCATAAGGATTCACTGCAGCATCCATGTTAGATATAACCACACAGCCTTCTCTCTAATTCTTCCTACTATTGATAAGGTTCTTACATTTTGAAAAGGGGGAAATGAAAATAGTGCAGGAAGGTCAGACATTGTTAAAACAAGGAAAGCAGCAGGAAACAGAATTCAGCAGGGACGGATCATGCAGACTGTTCACCCCGCTGAGACTGGAATTGCTGCAAACACTAGAGTCAGAATACAGGGTTTCAGTAATTCTCAACATACGAATAGTAAATGTTTTCAGTTTGAAGCAATATTTGCATGCAATTTAGCTGCATCAGTTCCAATCTTGCTCTCCCTTTTTCGTAGCCAGTCAGCTTTATTGTTAATGTTGGGGCACAAGCATGTAGAGCAAAGTGCATGTGTAACTCATAAACAAGCCCTCTCTATCCCCTCAGAATGCATCAAACAGCCCTTGGAGAAATAGAAGCAAATAGCATTGTCCTGGATTAACAGCACAGAGATGCAGGAGAAAAGAAATCACATACTAAATCTTAGGTACTCAGTTGAAGAGAGAGAGAAACTTTTTTGCATTAAATGGATACCAACAGCTTGAAAATTTAACTTCTGCTTGAAAATTTCATAATCACTATATTAAAAGTATCCCATAAAATTACTGTGACTACAAAAAAAAAAAAAAACTTAACAAAACATTTCTTGCACTTTTTTTCAGATTTCTTACTTGAAGCACATGATGGAATTTATTGGACAGCCAGTCTAAAACTATTAAGGTAAGGAGAGTGAGTCTTAAATCTTTCAAAGACCAAAATACTCAGCTTGAATATCATTAACATCCTCTCTCTGTTCAATGGGACTATTTTTCAGATTAAGGACATGCAAAAATGCTATGCCATGACATTAGATTTTTTCTTTGGTACCTACATCTTTAAACGCTTCAAATGTCAAATGAAGGTAAACATAAAAGCAGTAATAAACACATTTTAAAGACTGAATCCCCAATTAACAAAGAAAGCCACATTAAAAACAAGTGAATTTATCTTTTAAACAATATGTAAAGATTTTCTTCTTATTTTAGTTACTTGACAAATCAAATTTCCATACACAGCAGATATGCTACACATGTGGATACTTGTGAACACATCAACTATCAGGTTAAACTTTGAGTGCATGTCTTGAAAATTCACTTAATTTAGTGGCATATTTGTTATTTGATATAGTGTGGGTTTTAGTTCATTGCTGCTTTGGACCACCCCAAGTCCTAAGTCATGATTAGTTACTGCTCACTTTGCAGGCTACCAAGTAGTGCAGGATCCCTGCTCTTCCCAAACAACCACTGCTCCCGTGCAGTCATGTCCCCTCCTGTCTGTCTGCCAGTCTCTAAACATTCTTATCATCCTCAGCTGCTCCGACAAATCTAACCAGATCACTTGTAAGAAGGTATGAAATAGCACAGGAGTCTCTGGCCTCTCAGGACCAGTGAGTCTGTACCCAAAAACTTCCTCTAGAGGCCACTGTCTGCCCTATCATCCATACCAAAAGGTCAAATACTTTCCTTCGGTGCACTCAACAAACACACCAGGAATATTCCTTCCTCCCAGTTCCCTTGGAACTTGGCTCATCACTGTGGACTCCTAGCGATGGCCCCAGTGGCCTGCTGTCAGAGTCCAAAATGAATGTAAATGTTTACACTCGGCCAATTCTTGTTCTCTATCACTGATAATCTTTGGTAAGTTCAACATTAATTCTTCTTTTTATGACCATCTTGTTTATAACAATACAGTGAAATATAAGTAACACATTTTCTGTTCATCAGAAGCAACTTCTTCACTATTTAAAGGGGAATTTCTGCCTTTATTGATTATATGTGTATGCATGAATGTGAAGTTCCATGTTTTTGTGAAATAAAGCCAATTATTGGTATTTCCAGTACTTCAATAAACCAAAACAAAAATACTGGGTCAAGCAAAAGAATTTTCAGTTTTAGCAACCAAACTGCCAAAAGGTTTCAATAACATTATAACCCTAAACAAGTACTGTATCATGTAGTCTAAGCTCAAGCTTATCACTGTGGCCTCAGCGGCATCAGACAGAAATGGCATAATCACCTTTTGATCTGCTTTGTGTCAAAGGAAAACACAAGGGTTACCATTTTGCCAGAAATAAGAAATGCCTTCAGAAATGGCAAGAAAATGATCAGCTAGAACACACCAAGATGATTCAGCAAGTGCAACAATCCTCACACTCCAGAGACCTCCAAATCTCTGCTACAGAAGACTCTATCTTAATGACACTGGGAAAATTCCTCACTGATCACTTACTTGGCAGTGAGTTTGATCTTGAGATTGCGAGCAAGACACAATGTCCTGGCCTCTCAGAAAGAAAAAGTTGTGTTTTGCTGTAAAACAATGCTCTGTCCTGTTCAGCATCTTGTGTTTAACTGTGCCCAACCATGGATATCTGAGGTTTTCAGAAAACATTTGTGTTAATGAATTACAAAAAAAAAACAAAGCTCAAAATCATAGAATATGCCAAGTTGGAAGGGTGGCCAACAAGGATTACTGAAGTCCAGGTTCTGGCCCTGTAGTGGAAAACCCCAAGAATCCCTCCATGTGCCTGAGAGTGCTGTCCATACAAAGGGCTGGCTAATTGTCCCCGGTCCTGAGGCATGATATCACAGAGCTCCAGCAACTGAGTATGTCGGAGATAATGCTGATATCCAGGTCTGATCGAAGAACATGAACAAAACCATTCAGGCTCCCCATTCTACACACTATTCCATTGTTCTCTTTCATATAAATCACAGTATATGTGTGTATATACACAAGCCAGAGAAGACATTCTGGAATGATTACCTAAAGACTTCCTTCAGCTGTTCACATAAATGCATTTGACTAATTTCAAGTGCATTTTGCTCTATGGTCATTATATGACCAAGTGATTATATTTTTTCCACAGTGGTAAAACATCCTCTGTATTAATTACTAAACTGCTTTGAATATCTAGAAAACGGGCTACCTATAACTATGGCTTTCTTTAAAGCCATGTAAGAAACTGGAACAAACACTAAATTACACCAGATTAAGCATGCATCCCTTGTCTACTCTTCCTTTCAATAGTTTAAGTATTGGTGTTGTATTTAGTATATATATATATATACACACACACACACACACACACACACACACACTATAAAGAAGGGTAACCAGGTCCTGACCAGAAATACTTAAAACTTAGTAATTTCATATCAGTGTATCTTAAAAGTGATCCAAGACTGAAGTACACCATTTTGGCTACAGGATATCTAATATAAAATATCTGTTAATATGTTAAAAGTTCTCTCGTGAATTTTGTCATGTCAAGAAATTGTCATCCAAATTAAATCACCATGAAAACATAATGTTTTTTTCTTTAGTCTATAGATAATTATCAATTGATAATTTTATCACTACTATATCTAAAATCCTCCAACTTCAATGTAGATATCAAAGATGACAGAAGATGCTTGAAAAAGTCTTTGATTATTAACTATTACAACATCTTGAAAAATTACAGGTTTAAAATCTACACAATCATATGAATGAACAAGTTGCTTTGGAATAAGAAGTTAACTTTACCCACTTTAATTGCACAAAAGTAACATTTTGTTTTATAACAATTATAAATTAAGACAATTCTTTCCCTATTGAAAAGGATGTCCTCAGTGAAGGCGCTTAGGTACCCAGATTAACCTCATAGTTGCCCAAGAAATTAAGAAAACATTTATGAATGATGTGTACTTCTTATAGAAACCATCCTTCATTGGCAGTTGACCTGTTGGGATACTTCTCTGAGAACACCAAGTAATATGGAAAAGAAAGAGCCTTTTTTCTCCAATGCAAAGTTATTTTGATGTAGAATTATGAGAACCAGGTTCAGATTTACCCAATGGAGAAGAAAGGAACTGGAAAAATAAGTGGCTTGTAGTTAGTTTCCCAATCACAGCTTCCTGGAGTTCTGCATGTGCCCCTGCCCATGAACTGCATTGCACCTGCTCACACACATCAGCATGCACACTCATGTTTATCACTTAAAAAGAATAGGAAAAAAAAAAAAACAAAACCTTGAAAGACCTTAATATTTGAGTAGTACACTAGTTGGCATCTCCTACTACTAACAAATCTTCAGTTCTTCCAAGGAAGACAAAGTTTGATGCATTCAGATGGATAGCTGAGAAGAGTAAACAGCCCCAAATCAGTGTGCAGAACATCACCACATAGTTGACAAGAGGCTACAGAAACTAGCAAAACTCACTACAGCACTCAAAACAAAAATGTACCACAAATCTAGACTTGTGTATTTATATTAATCCAAGAAGTATGAACAGGCCAATGTGAAAAAATGAGCACAACATGAACTGAAGGTGACCCAGCAAAAAAGGACCTGGGCTGCTCCTTGACCACAGCTGAACATGAGCCAGAGTGTGCCCAGGTGGCCAAGAAGGCCAATGGCATCCTGGCCCAAATCAGCAATAGTGTGGCCAGCAGATCAGGGCAGGGATTGTCTCCTGTACTCCGCACTGCTGAAGCTGCTGCTCAAGTTCTGTGTCGAGTTCTGGGCTCCACAACTCAGGAAGAATACAGAGGTGCTGGAGCAAGTCCAGAAAATGGAAATGGAGCTGGTGGAGGGTCTAGAGCACAAGTCCTATGAGTGGGATTACAGAGCCTGTGGAGGAGGCTCAGGGGGTGACCTTATGGCTCTTTGCAACTGCCTGAAAGGAGATTGTAAGCCAGCAACATGTAGCAGGACAAGAGGAAATGGTCCCAAGCTATAACAGGGCACATCTAGGTTGGACAATAGGGATAAATTCTTCTAGAAATTTATCTAGAAATTTAATTCTAGAAAGGGTGATTAGACATTGGAATGGGCTGAGCAGGGAGGTGGTGGAGTCACTGCACCTGGACGTGTTTAAGGACAGCCTTGACAGAGCACTTTGTGCCAGGGTCTAGTTGATATGGTAGTGCTAAGTCACAGGCTGGACTCAATGATCTCAAAGGTCTTTTCCAAACTAACTGATTCTCTGATTCTGTGAATTCTGAGCTATTAAATTCAATGCAACCATTTATCCAGTGGATAGCCATTAGATACCCATAAAATATCCGCTTCATAGTATTTGCACCTTTGGTAGAACGTGACAACTCAGAAGAACCAGGTGAAAATACTCAGCTGGAACTTGTTAGGCTCAAAGCATAAAATATGGAGGATCTATGTTGTGTACTACAGAGGAGACAAGACTTAGGACATTACAATACTCTTCTTGATTTAAGATCCCTAAACTACAGGAAATTGTTGGAGACTTGTGGGTAATTTCTACTTCATGCGTAAAGAATGCAGGTGAAGATCCACACTTTGAACTGAGCCGTCCCAGAAACAAAGCTCAGAGATGGAATATTCTTTGGTTAATCAGCCATAACCTTTCCTCTTCCCTTTGAAAATGGGGAAACTTGTTTTCCAAGTTACTGTTATCAGATGGGTATTGCTAGGGGATAACAATGAACAAAGCATAGATTTTACTATCCCAGAAGAATGAAGAATAAATCTTTTTGGCTGAGTGACAGTCTTGGAGATAATTAAAGGGATTCTATCACCATCAGACAGTACAAAAACACAGCTTTTATAAACAATGAAAGAAGGGAACCAATGACACAGGAAGAGATTTTGTAAGACAACTGAGGCCAGCAGCCTCTAACTACAGGACTGCCAATTTCCACCCAGTGCAGGATTATACTGAATAAAATATTAATTGTGCCTATTGTGGCCTCCTTCCAAGTCTAATAGCCTTTACTGGGCCCTTGGTGCAAAACACACAAGAACAGGAATCCCCAGATACATACTAGAAAGCTTGATTCAAAGAAGGCTGTTGTGGACGATGTTCTTGCCGCTCTACCTGAGACTCAAGGGAAGATTTCTCTGAGAATAAAGGTCTGTGCAAAGTTTTGGACTATGGACTTCCCAAAGAAGTCCTATCACTAGCACTGCTTTCAGATACAAAATTGCTTTGCATTCAGAGCTGCCCTTTGCTACCAGAGCTCACAGTTACCTCCCTCTTAGAACTTTTTTTAAACAAGCTTTAGTTCAGCACGTCTGAGGACAGGAGACTTTATACTGAGGTGCAAGAACATGTTCTTGCAGGCTCTGAAATCTATGTAGTGCAGTGTTTTAATGGATTGGTACTTCACCTCTAAGCATTTGGTCCCTGCCCCGTTTAGGATAAAAGACATAGCTAAATGTAAAGAGATTACTTATAGTCTTTGGCTTTATCTCTGTCACTGAAGCCCTACTCAGCTTGCAGCAAAATTACAGCTGCTATTCAACAGTGGCATATTAGGGGAACTGCCTTGCCAGCACCACAGTGCATGAGCAGTACTGGTTGAGAGATTGCACACTCCCACCTGCACTATACTTAGTTCTAGCCAACACTAATCATTTCCAAGACACATCTACTAACGTGCATTTCCTCTCACAATACTGACTAATGGTGAAAATCAGCAAACTGATAGCATATGTGACTTGGATATACCTGTTTCACATAATGGGAGCATTTACCTTTAAACAATTTGTGACCTATAAAATGTTCACTGCAATTAATGATTAATTAATTACAAAAGTGCAGACATTTGTTCCAATTACAGTCATCCTTACTGTTGTACTAAAACATTGGGTTTGCTGGTATGGGCTTCCTTTTTTTTTTTTTCCTTTTTTTTTCTAGTGGTAGCCAAAGAAGTAATTCACTGCTTAAAGCCAGTTGCTCTTCTGGAGCCCTTTCTCTCACATTTTCTGTGCCCCTTGACCTCAGACATCTGTCACAGCAACACTTCTGCTCAAAGCAGGGGAGAAGGTGAATGCTTTCATCAGAAGCAGATGCCAAAATGCTCCTTGCGTGGGCTGGGACAGAGTGATCATCACTCTCAGCTGCAGTACAACCTGACTGCTGCTCTGGAATATTCTCCAACCCCAAGAGGTCCCAGGACAGTGCACTGCTGATTCTGATGATTGGTTTGTCTCCCACACTGCAGAAGGTGCTGATGGGAAGTCAATCACACCAGTCTGGAGGGCCACATTTTGCCCTGCAATCTTTATCCAGTAACAGCTATTGCATTCTACAGGGCAAAAAGAAGATCTATTTTTTAATAGTTTCACATTGTCTTTTCTTCAGATCTTCTCTGTTTTTCAACAGGCATCACTGCATAATGGAAACACAACTGTTTTTTGCCAATGATAGTTCTGAGAAAAGAAAACAGATACATGGAAAATAATACTGTATTTCCATCAGATCTCTGAGAAAGATCTATAGGTCTCAGAAGTCTTCCCAACAGCCAGTGGCCACAGATTGAGACACAAAGAACCAAAAATGGAATTACAGGCGTCTTTAGGCCACCCTAAAGATGGAAAAATTTAAATACCATCAGAAAAAGAAAGGAAGATGAGAATATTGGCAAGGGAGGATACGGAAGAAAGTATGTGGAAGAAATAGGGCATATGCAAGGAAAAATGTCTAACAAGGTCTGTACATTTGTCTTGTGTATTAACTGTTTTCTTCTGTATCTCAGAGCATTATTAAAGCATTGAAAAATGAATTTATTTCTGTAAGCATTCTAGATCCATTAAATAAACATCATTCTAATTCCTACAAATTTTGGAAGCCCTCTATATTTTACTTACCAAAATTTATAGATGACAATGGGAGTCCTCCCACTGTGTTCAACACTCTTTGGATCTGATACCAACGCTGCAGAAGCTGAACTTGCCCAGTGCTCCTAATATGAACTGGTGAGCATGTTCTTTTCAAAGTAATCATCATCAATGGATCAGTAAAACGTTCAAAAGATGCTGGACACTGGTGATCAAATCCTGGAAGAATTAAAGTCAACAGCAAAAGTGCCTGTGACTTTCAGAGTTTTACCTAGAGTATCTGTCCAGGTCATACCTGCCACATTTCTGAAGCCAGAAGCAGTTGAAGAGCACCAGAAGCAGAGGTGAGTGTTCTGGGAGGCACAGTCTGCAAGTCTGAGTGAGGGAACCAGTCACTGGAGAGCATTTGCACCAACCAGTAACATGCATACACTTCTCTTCTTTAATGAAATTAAAATATTTATACAGGAAGACGCAAATACCTGTTACTCCGGAACAAAAATGCATGGATTTCCTTTTCCTGCACTGCTACCCATCAACAGCTGCAGTCTTAAAATCACAATCAGCCTCCTGAAACCCTCAAAATGAAAAAATAATTCCATAACTGGGGCAAAAACTTATGCAGCATTTACATATGCAGATGACAGCAATTTGATTGTCTGAGGCAACTGTTTTGGCCCAATTTTTACACAGAATTGCTTACAGTGAGCTTAACAACACTGTGCAGGAAAGTTCTGGTCACCAATAGGCTGCTATGCTAAACCCCCAATGTAAACAGGCACACTGATCTGCTATCAGAGTTCGGACACAGAATCCATTATCTCAGGTAACAATTACTTCACTTGGTCTGAGCTCTGTCTGCCTGTTGCAGAAATCCCTCTTTCTGTCACATATTCAAAAGGGTCAATTACCATCCTATCTTCTGTTTCTCCTCATCACTTCAAACAACTTCTCTATAGGTATAAAGGATCAGTCTTTAACAGTTTGCCAGTCTCTTTGGGCACGTACAGCACAGGCCCAACTAATAATCAAACCAGGCCAGCAGGGAACAAGCTTTGCCACTCATGCAAGCACATACAGGTCCAGAGAAACCTTTCCCTTTTGAATACTTAAATACCCATTGCAAATATTGGATATAAAAAAAATTGTCATCTGTTGCTGCAATTAAAAGAACCAGCCTGCCTAAAGATGAATCCCCAAAGACTCTCCGTTTCAGCCTACATCCCTTGAGTGCAAAAGAGGAAAAAGGACTTTACTTACCATATTTGAGGAACCTCCTCCTCAGTCTTAAGTTGGCTGATGCCCTAAGCACTACCAAAATACAAATACTAAACTACCAATAGATCCCAATGACTGTAACTCTAACATCACATGGCAATTGACTCGGGGGGACCACTGCACCACGCTTACAATTCTCAGGCTTTCAGACCACAGCTGCTTCCTTGTCAAAGAGACTGTTTCATTTCTGAATCAAAGAAGAGCTCTGGTTTTTAAGGATTTGTCTATTTACTAAATATACTAGCTAGAGTAATCAAGTAATCGAAGATTGTTATCCTTCTCTCTAAAATTTCTATTATGATAGTCCTAGATTATCACAGCTACTGTGATGCATCTAATTCTGCCAGATGTGTAAAAATTTGCATATATTTTTATTAGAATGTGACTTGCAATTTTCTCCCACAAAACTTCCCACAAAGCAAACTGCAACTTTGCTTTCCTAAGACAGTGACTCAAGTCAAAGCTTAAGTTAATCAGAGATAAGACTTTTTTCACTTTGCACCTTGATAAATTCCTTGCCACAAAGTTCCACAGGGCTGTGACCAGATCATTACTAGTATCTGCAGCAGCTAGCTAGTCTCCACCTGCTCCATGTTCACAAAAAGAGAGGATCAGCCTCATTCAAGAGCCTCATTCAACAAATCCTTTATTTTCACTTTTTTGCATTGCTTTTTTTTTTTTTTTTAATTTCTCACATTTTCTTTTGCAGCTCTGCAGTCACAGGAAACAGGGCCACCAGAAAAAGGTCACCTAGCTCACTTCTCTGTCCCAAAAAAGGATCAAATATATGAGATTGTACTACCTCATTACTAGAAGGTTTTTTTCTGCTTTATAAATAAAACCTTTTGTATCCTGCCCCTTATCTACAAAACTGAGTAACTACATAGTCTTTCCTAGGGTATAAGAAACAAACAGTGTCACTCATTCCAAGAATGAATAACAATCTGCAACAAGTTGTAGCTTGCAGCTACAGAGACTGACATATTGGTATGCTTTAATTTCAAAAATATTTTTAGAAAAATCATATATTCAGTAATTTTATAGTTAACTAACACTTCTGTTAAATTTTCAGCTTGCCACAGAGATCCACATCCATACATTACATAAATCTGAGATTATTATGGCTGAAATTGTCTGGAATGATGAAAGTACACCGAGTCTTCAGTACATGGAACGCTGTACACCAAAAAGATGTCCTGGAATAGCTTATCTTCAGCAACCCCCAGCACAGGAATACTCACATACTTGCATTTGAGGCAAATGGGGATTGTGCCTCACCTACAATTATAACAGTGTGTTTTACCTTACCAACAGCTGGTAAGGGGCTGGACCTCCTCTTGAACACACTGCTGTAAAGCACAACTGATGATGCAAAATTCAGCTGGATGGCATCAGTATACAAGACAACTATACATATCTATAATCATATACACACCAATCTCCAGAGGTTTTGGCTATGTCATTACTGATACAGACAACACAAAGAATAAGTTGTTTCCTTTAAAACACTGCCCCATAATTGTTTCACTCTCAAATCCATGGTGAGAGACACAGTAAAAATTGCATTTCCCACAAGTTAGCCAAGTAAGTTAACACCATGTTCTTCACCCACAGCTGACCTTGACTCATAGTGAAACAGCAGTCTTGTCTCTACAGGATTTCTAACATGCATATGTTATTCTTGCTATCAGTCCAAACTGTGCAACTGAACACCTTGTGCTAAGTGTTGTAAAGACACAGAAGAAAAAGATGGTCCCTGCAGAAAAAGCACATCTGCTTTGTCAGTCATAAAGCCTTAAAATACAGCTTCAAGTGATTCTACATTTCACTGTCCCCTATGACTCCATCTTTCTCTCCACTTGACATTGTTGAGAACAATCTTATTTTCTGCAAAACAGATGTCACGGCATGTGCGATGTGAAAAAATATCTAAACCTTAAAGGTGAGTGATGATTCCATAAACTGCTAAATCATGTCAAACCTCAGAGTATTTTAAGGTTAGAAATGTGCCTGACAGCCTGCTCAGAAAGTAGAGCTTTTAGTGACAGAAGCTCTCTCTTTAAAAGGACCTCCCAAATTCTGACTTTTAATTTGAACTATAAATTACAGGGGGTTTGTATTTAATTAAAATTTGTAGCTCTAGTCTGTGTCCACACCTGACATTCTGCTAAGCTTGCAGTTCTTTCCAGGTTATTCAAGTTATTCTTGATAATAGAATAAGAGATAATAGAATCCAGTGGTTGGATACTTTCAAAACAGCCAGTAAAATCACTGGACAGACTATATTTACACTTGTACTGCAAAGAGAGAAGTTTGATCCTTAACATCCTAACGGTGTCCAAGATGGGCCAAGGCTGCCTTTCTAAAACAAAATGAACCCACCTGTGCCCTATGCACAGAAAAAGACATGGATTCTTGGTTTTCTCCATTTTATTTTTGTATCAAGGCATCTCAGTGTCATCTCTGACTCACAAATCCAAGAATGCTTAGGGTCAACACTGGCTAGCATAAAAACAAGCAGGAAACATAGCCGGATAATGCTGAGTTGAGGAAACGCAAAAATTACTAGCTTTCATTATTCCACAGTGTCAATATTCATGTTACAGCAAATGTATTCCTTAATACAAAACAGAGATTTATTAAGCAACCAAAAAATCTGAAAGGACCCAATTCCATCTTGTTGCTAAGCTATGTTTAATGAAGTGCATGACTATCCAGCTTCTCTTGACATTATTTTTTTCTAACTTCTGACTTTAATTTATGTGAACTTAAAATGGGACCTATTTGGCCAACCATGGTATCTCCCCATTGGTGTTGAACTGGTTCCTACTGCATCTTTTCAAACTTGCAACAGAAATGTGTTTCTATGATTAAAAACAGGATTTCCTTTCCTAAATGGTTTTTCAGAACAGAGGAAGTTGGTAGAGGATTTTTTAAAGATATTTTCCAGATACAATGGCCTTCAGCTTGCATATTCCTCCCACCCTTCTGACCTGCACAGATGTTGTGGATTCCCTTTCACCACCACCTGATCCAACAGAAGAGTCAGCTCTTGGCTCTAGGGATGTTTCTATTCCCACCGACATGTGGAGTTGCCAGAGAGAAAATTACCTGTACATGGCAATATCAGGTGAACTCATAAAAAAAAAATTAAAAATCTATATATGTATACAGCAGGACACACTATCATCACATTTAAACAGAGTTAGACAACCTGACTTTAAATACACCTTTTTCTCACATCTCTCGTGTGCCTCCCCAATATTTGTGTGCCATTCTGTAGACTGAACTTTGGACATTATTATGGCTGTATCCTGATTTCAATGCCCTTGAGAAGAAGTTTGTACTGGACTTTCAGATATCCTTTTCAACATCATTTTTCTACAAACCTGTAAATAATACACAATATGGTCTCTAGGGCAAAATGAGCTCTTGGATGAGCATTACCTGCAATGACTAGCACAAATATAATTTTCTTTTTGTCATCAAATAAAGCACTGTTACCTCTACACTTCTTTAATTCTTAGATCAGCATACACTGCTTTAACATTTCATTAAGGCATGTCAGGTACAAACGTTTCATGTCACTTGATCATAACATGCTATCTCAGGTACTTAATAATCAATCTGCTCTCAAAAAAGCCTATTTGCAAAACACACAACAGGAGGGAAACATGAATTATGCTTATTTAACCAACTGGATTGCTATCAGCCTCATAAAATTTCATGTTTAAAAAAAAAAAATCAGTTAAAAAAAAAAAAAACTGAGGATCATCTCAACCACTTTGCCCTTTCCACAGCCATCCCAGCCCAAAGTCAGGGATTAATACCAGCTCAGGTATATTTGCACACCATGCACCCATACTGACCATTTTTATGAAGACATACTTTTACTGGCTTATTGGCAAACAAGGAGATGACAGAAAGAAACTCACCAAATGGAATGAGAAAGGAACCACATCCCTTCACCCAGCTCAGCAGGAAAAGGTGAGTCAAGACTCATCTAACACCTTTACTCCTGTTTGCTCTTTTTCAAATTACTTCTCAGGTGGTACAATCAAACTGAAATCCTTTCAAGCAGTAGTGCCTGTCATGGATTTGAAAAAGAACACCATGCTCTTTGCCACCATCAAGGAGATGCTGTTCTTATTTTACCTCATCACCTTCTTTTCCATGTTGGCCCAGAGAAATGTGTTTTTATAAAATGTCACTAAAATTAGTGAGTAGCCTGGCTTAGAAATGCTAGTGTTAACATTTGCAGATCCGCTCTCAAGCCACACTGTCAATTTGCTAAGTGTCTTTTGTATTAAAGGAGATGCAATGGTTAAACTAACACCCTCCTGGAAACTATGCCAAGGCACATGGAAAATGAGGTGATTGGAGATAGCCAACACCGCTTAATTGAAGGCAAATCACGCCTGACAAATTTGGTGTCCTTCTGTGATGGGGCGACAGTGCAGGTGGTTGAAGGAACAATGACTGATGTCATCTACCTGACTTGTGCAAAGCCTGTGACAGCGTCCTGCACAACATCCACATCTCTGAACTGGAAAGACATGGACTTGATGGATGGACCACTCAGTGGAAAGAAATTAACTGAATGGTCACACTTAAAAAGTTGCAGCCAACAGCTCAATATCCAAATGGAGACCAGTGACAAGTAATGTTCCTCAGGATCTGGTACTGGCATCAACAAACATCTCTGTTGGTGACACAGATTGTAGGATTGAGTGCACCCTCAGCAAATTTGCCAACACCACCAAGCTGTGTGGCACAGTCAACACGCTGGAGGGAAGGAATGCCACCCAGAGGGACCTGGTCAGGCTTGAGGTGGGCTCATGAAGTTCAACAAGACCAAGTACAATGTCCTGCACCTGGGCTGGGGCAATCCCAAGCACAAATACAGACTGGGAAGAGAAAGAATTGAGAGCAGCTCTGAGGTGAAAAATTTGGGGTTGCTGGTGGATGGAAAGCTGGACGTGAGCCTAAAAGCCAACCACCTCCTGGGCTGCATCAAAAGCAGCGTGACCAGCAGATCGAGGGAGATGATTCTGCCCCTCCACATCACTCTCAGGAGACTCCCACCTGGAGCACTGCACTCAGCTCTGGGGTCCCCAGCATAAGAACGACATGAAGTGACAGGCACGAGTCCAGACGAGGGCCATGAAGACAACTGGAGGGCTGGAGAACTTCTCCTATGAAGACAGGCTGAGAGAGTTGGGGTTGTTCTGCCTTAAAGCCCCTTCTAGTACCTGAAGAGTGCCTACAAGAGAGCTGGAGAGGGACTTTTTACAAGGGACAGGAAAAGGGGGAATGGCTTCAAAGTGAAAAAGAGTAGGTTTAGATTAGATATGATGAAGAAATTCTTCACTGTGAGGGTGGTGAGGCACCAGAACAGGTTGAAGCTGTAGATTCCAAATCCCTGGAAGCATTCAAGACCAGGCTGGTTGGGGTTTTGAGCAACCTGGTCTACTGGAAAGTGTCCCTGCCCATGGCAGAGGGGTTGGAGCTAGATGGTCTTTAAGGTCCCTTCCAACCCAAGCCACTACACAATTCTCTTAAGATCTAAAAAAAGCACAAAAAAAAAAAAAAGGATCAGGATAATGGTGTACTGCAAAGCAGTTTACAGCTAATTTATATGCAAAGCTAATTGTAATTCAGATAAGCATATCACAAGATAGAAGAAGTTGCACAATGTTACACAAGCAATGAGGTGTATCCAAATCTATTTTTTGTATCTCTGCCATACAGTGACAAAGTAGGAATCTCTACAACCGTAAAAGATGTTCAAGTGACTACAGCTCTTTTGTTGAAAACAATTTTTTAACCACGCAGACCAAAATGTACATGTCTAATGTTCAAAGAATCCCCTTCTTCTTGTGTCTTCAAACCAGAGACATGAGATTTTCAGGCAGTACCTGCTGAGTGCTTGGAAAAACAAGCCCCTTACACAAAATTTAGGAATGCACAGATCTCAGTACCACTGGACGAAACAAACTTGTATAAGACACTACCACATAAATCCTTGAAATTTCAGCTCCAGAAATATTTTGTCATACAAGGCTAATGGATTAATTCTCACTAATTTAAAATGGGATCTTTGGCAAAGCAAATAGTAAAGTCATGTGAGTCAAACCAGATCCTCAGATTTAAAGAAAAGAATTTTGAACTTAATTGTAGTTTATTTCGTAACATAAATTAAGAAAGTATTAAAAAACTAATTTCTAATAGAAAATCAAACTATCTCATTTGAAAGGAGAAATATTGTCACGTTTTTCCATTATTGCCCTACTTCAGAAAACAGACATCTTGTTTTCTAAAGCACGTGATTCCTCCCAATGTTTCCAGTATGATTAATATATAACATAGCTGGTTCTCAAGATTTGCAACAATGCATTCGAACTTATCTACTGTCTTGTATGATGAAAATAAAAGTTCGTGTACTTACAGCAAACTGTATATTTATCATTTGCATTCCGGGTTTTTTTTTTTTTTAATTCTGTGAGTAAAATCCCTGTGCATACTTTAAGACAAACAAAACAGTTTCAAGTAAAATGAAGAAAAAGAGGCTGGTTGTATTAAAAAGACTATTTTATAGTTAGGATCTTAACACAAATGATTAAGAATGTATCAATTACACATTTCTTAGTAAAGAGAAAGGCTGATTAATGCTGATATCCTATGCCTTTCAATTTGATACTGTTTTGATCATTAGTGTTACAGGCTACCTGTAAACAGGGGCAGCAACATGCCTCCAGAGAGGACTGAAAAATACTTCTTGGCTTATGTCACGGGTGTGATACCTCTTGGGGAATGTTGTTTTCAAGCTTACCATAACCAAGGTACTGGTTGATGAAGGGACAATTTAGAGCAATAAATGCCAAGATCAAATTCAGTATTCAGAAGTTTGGGTAAAACAATAAAGAAATCAAGAATTCAATTTATGAAGCATGGGTTAATAATTCTATCTTAAATGGAATTGCTTTGAAAGCCATACTGGAAAAGTAAGTTAACAGCTGAAAAACCTAGAAATTAACACAGAATGCTTTCCTCCCTTCAAGAAATTCTCAATTACTTCAGTGGAACAGGATTAGGCCATTGGCTCTGTAAATGTAGTCATGCAAATGTATTGTCTCTTTGTACTAATATAGATGTCTGGAAATTTATTTTTGTTATTACCATGGTTCTAAATATTCTGACAATTCAGCAGAAAAATAACACTTAAGTGTATGACTGAACACTGGGACATTTTTTGGACACTTAAGGGTTACAATTAACAATGAGGTCAAAATTTCTACTTTAAAAACATTAAACTATAATCTGAAATCTGTAATTCTCATATAGGAAAATTCAGAATGTGTATTAATAAAAAAATATCATGAAAGCTACTGATTTTGCTTTCTAAGTTTCTAGCCCTATATTTTTGGTTCCTATTCATCCATTGGCTAGTAAAAATGAGCAACAGGTGGAATCTCCCAACTTACTTGCATCCTTACGTCAAAATACTACAGATGAGTAAGAAAAAGCCCCATTTCTCCCACAGCAAATACTTTTAAGCTCCATTTCATAATAGAAATATTTTCCAGTAAGCAGCTGGGCCACTGAGCAGCTCTTGGGAATACAGGTTCTGTAGAACTCAAGTTAGCTGAATCATAAGGACCACAGATTACCTCAAGTTGGAAGGAACTCTTAAGGATGGAGTCCAAATCCCTACTCCTTGCAGGACTATGCAAGAGAAAATCATAAGCCTAAGAGTGTCATCTATATGTTCCTTGAACTCCATACAGGGAGTCAGGAAGCTCCACAGAAATAAGACACCATTAGACAGGAGAATATTGGAATTCAGGATAGTTTATGCAATTTTCAGACAATCTGAGACCCCAGAACTCTGCTTAGGGAATTTCAAGGAGTTTAAACTCAGCTTCCCCCAATTCCTGGCTTTTTTGTGCGTTTTTTTTGAGAGCCCTGGTTCTTTCTTAATTTCCCATGTTAATGTTTCCAATACTCAAATCTATAGTACCATTACAAACATATGGAAAAAATCAGTGGAGTTCTCATGTCTTTTCATATTTTAGTACCTGTTTTCCCTGCATGTTCAGCGTTTCACTTTTATCAGATTTTTAAAAATATATACAAAATTGAGGAAAAGTAGAAGATGGAGACAGAATATAAAATTTGCTATGAAGTAGGAGCACTCCACAACTGATTTAAACACACCAAGACTCATGATGCAAATCTCGCATCATCAACAGCAGATGCAAAACTTTTAGATACATGACACTGTAATTTCACTTCTAAATTTTGCACCAAGTTTATATTAACCTATCAATGGAAATGCCTCAAAATCAGAAGCATTTATACACTAAGAAATTAGTGGCGTGGTGGCTCTGGGAATTTGCAAACCCTGACTGTTTAGTTGTGGTTAGCAACTTGGTGCTGACAAATCTTATGTATTGAAAAAAAGGTGTCAATCTGTATATATATTACCATAAAGGTGCAACTGTGACTCTTGTAAAGTACACAAAAAGCAAGCAAATTAGGTAGTGAGATATCCCATTCATACTTCTCTTAACTTCTGAGTACATAAACACAAGTGAGACTTTTGAGTGGTCACAAGATGTGGCTCACTAACCTCTATTACACAGATTTCATAATTTAGAGCTCACATTTTTAGGAATCTTCTTGCAATATTGCAATGCAAGGACAGTTTTCTAGACCAAAATATTTATAAATATAGCTACTTCATAAACTGTAATTCTCAAAAAGCTGCTCTATCTTTTCTTCCCTTGTTCCTCAAGTGATTCACCCGGCATCTGGAAACAAAGATACACGTATTGCTCAGTGGCTTCTGATGTATATTTTCAAAATTAAAAACACCTTTAAAACCAAAAAGGAAGATGCTTTCACTAAGAGTAGAAATACTTATGATTCTGAATACAGAAGACCAATTATAGGAGTCAATCTGAATACAATTCCTGGAAGCCTCAGAAGCATACTCTGATATGTGTTATTGGCAGTACTGCTTTGAATCTGATTGTTCTGCTCTTTGAGTAAGCTGCATTTATGACTGCTAAAAAAAAAATGAATTTCAAGTTAACCACATTTTACTGAATTTGGAAAGAAGCATAGGCATAGGAAAAGGATGTTCCATGTCAGTTTTTCAAACAGAACACATCCATCACAGTTTTTGCAAAATAAAAATTTATTAACTATATCAAATAACATATAAAACAACAAATAAAAAGTGCAGAGTGCATGAGTCATTAACACATGTGCAATCTTGTCATATGCCCGTATTTTCCACTGGAGTTGGCTGGAATTAACACTGTGGCAATCTGTGCTGGCTCTTGGGCAGGTAGGAGGTAAAGGAAGAAGGTATACGGGATGATACCTGTTTTGCAGGGCAGTCTGTGAAACACAGTGACTGCAGCACTTAAATGACTGGGTGTTTTATCCCATACTGCCTTGCAGGGCCTGCATTTGCTAAATCAGGATGCTGAGCCTTCAAGGTAAACTATTCAAGTGTGCCTTTTCTCCAGCATGTTGTGTCACAAAGGCCAAACAGACCTATGGAAAATATCTACCTTCTCTTTCTTTTCTTTCTTCTAAACATCATCTGCTTCTTCTCAGGCAAGGTCACTGATAAGCAAAACAAAACAAAAAGGCATTGTTAGACTGGACAGGTCATAGTTAAAAATCTCCGTCCTTTTCCCACATTTTTGTTTTCCTCACAAGATATGAAATGGATCAGCCTCACAGTGGGCAGTTCAGGAAGTCTGTCATTGATGGCTACTTTAAATTTAGCACCTTTTCAAGACCTTGGATACAGAGGGTGGACTACCACAGGTACCAGTTGCAGAAACATGGCAGTAAGTGACTGAACAGACAGCAGTCTGCTCAGAAAGGGCAGAGACCCCTGAGAAAGTTCTTCAGAGCAGCTGGAGTTCACCCAGACACCTTACCAGCCTTTCTGCTATGAGCACCGCTCCAGAGCTGATAAAAGTGAGGCACTAGCACACTGTAAAAGGAGATGTAAAAGAGGCCTTCCTCATTCTCAACATTTAAAGAATACTTGCTGAAAAATGCTGACAGTGTCCTGAAGATAAAAGGGGATGTTCATGCAAAGATCAACCTAAAAATCCATGAATGGAAATAGATAGCTGCTATTGTTTAATTCAGCGAGCAGCTTCTCTGAGCCAACATCAAAATGGCTCTGTTTCCTGAAATAAAAATTTTAAAAAATGTTGCACTGGGCTTACTCTCAGAAAGCAAGGGGCTGCATGTATGAAGGTTCCACTACATGTACACATTTTATTCACAGAAAACACAGTTTTAGCAAACAATTACAAGTCTACTTTTAACAGTCTTGTTTCCCATCTGTTTTAATGGCATACTAAGGTGTCAGTTTCATTGCCATTGTTTTTGCCTCTGCATGCAAAGAACTGATATTTAGTCACAGAAATTCTACATGCCCACATATATTTATCTATATTTAGCACACATTTATGAATACTGGGTGTGGTGTATTTTATCTTTTGGTTTTGTATTTACTTAAAATTGACAGTGCATATAGGAGTGTTAAAATAAACTGGCTATTTGAAAGGCATTTTCTTTGTTTCCTGTCCCTTTGTAATCAGACACTACTCTAAGAGAGTGATGAAAGAGCTGAAGGGAAAGAATAAGTTCCTAGAGCTGGGAAAAAAACAGAACAAACTACAGAAGTAGCATATAAAAATAAACTTACCTGAGCTTTTTTGTCTTTCCAGTTGGTCCTTGGATGCATGACTTCCCTCCATGTACATCTCTTGACTCCTCTGTGTAATCCTTCTTAACAAGTTTGTTGTCCATATCCACTTCTCAGGTTCTTTTCCTTTTCTTTTTCGAGATCATATGTCCAAGGGTCACAGAATTCTGATTTTTCTTAGCATCCAAACTCTGTATGTTGGCTAACAGAACCTCAGTTTTTCCACCAGCAGTTTCCTTTTAATTAAATATTTGATTCTTTTTCCCTGATGTGACATTGTTACTCACTCCTCTCATCACAACCTCTCCGTCTTACACATGCAATGTCCAAAAACCACCTTGGTTCTTGTGAGAATGCTGCAGCCTGGCCTGGGCACACTAACCCTGAGGACAGAAGTATGCTATTTTCCTGGAATATGGAGGTCCAGTAACTCCACACACAGTAAAGCTCTTAGCTCAAGTAGATCCAAACATGCAGAGTATTTTAAAAGGTTGAGAAAAACATTTATTCATCACTGGAAGTGATAAGATCTGGAGTTTGATGAAAACTGGAGTTTGAGACTGGGTGCAGGTTGATCACAGCCAAAGGAACAGTGGATTGTGAAATTCTTGAAGAGCAGTAAATCTGTTTCTCTTAGTAAATACATATCAACTGTACAGGCATCTTACCACTGCTGGAACAGACATCTTTTTCTATGTGTGAGGGTATTTTAACTTGACCTGGGTAAACTCTGGGTGTTTCCTAGCAAGATCCGGAATGGACTTTGTGCTTGTACATGCTGAAAAAACACAAGCATTACTTTTTAATGCCAACTCCCAGCCCAAGGAATCTGTTTTTCTGGATTTTTAATTCAAACCATGCAGCTTAACCAAGACACTGCTGAAACATAATTCTGAATTCATTAATAATTTGTGCTAGACATACCAAGAGTATTATAAAGATACAAAGAAAGTATCTGTAGTACACCTCATCATTTTCTATGACATAAGTTCTTCTATGACATAAGTTCTTTCTATGACATGAGTTCTTCCTAAATATGCACATTCTTCTCTCCCCCCTTCACTCTCTGATTTAGTCTCAAAAGTGCAGAACTTAATATCCAGCAAAAACAGAACAGATGATTTGGGATACAAGCATCATAAAGTCACCCCAGGACAGCCCCTAAAAAAATATTGAGTATTTGTTCATAGGATATGACAGCCACAATGTATGCAAACAACTAATATATGTTTAAACTATGTTATAAAGATAGTTTCATATTCAAACATGGCCTTTTCCTCTTTGAACAACAGAGGAATTGCTAGTATCTCTGAAAATATTACTAAAACAAATCACTAGTGCTGAAAACTAATACACAGAATTCAACAGTCCTGACGTAGGAGATGTGAAATAAAAGGATGAGACTCTGATTTACAGTATCACAAGAGGCCTGGGAAACCCCTTTCAGTAGTATTCCTTATATGAGAGAATGCCCTGCTGCAGCACTGAAGAAATGCCAAAACATCTACTCCCTACAGTTTATCCTCAAAACAAACCTTGGAGATCTTTAGAGATCTTCTCTTTCTGCATTTTGACTATTTTATTTGAACTGAGGAACTGTTCAGAAAGTGACAAAGATGGACTAGGTTAAATGCTGTAACATGGTACTTATTCACACTACATTAGGCAGAGGAACACTAAAATTAGGCATAAAAATTTTATTCCCTTGGTAATATCCTCCAGTATTGGCTAGAGACAGGAGGAAAAACGGAGATTTCCCTTGGAAAAATAAAGCAAGCTGTTGATATGAAATATAAACATTGCAGTATTACAACTGCAATAGTATCACTATTTCTATTTGAGGGGACGGGACATGAGGGAGTCAACATCACCAGAAAGTCGGGAAAAAGGGAGCCATTCAGTGAGCAGTCTAAAGTCTTTTTTGAATGGTAACTGTACTCTCCATTATGTTCTGCCAATAAACAATATTATTAATAAAAAATCTTGAGAGAGTGAGGAGATGTCCCCTTTTGATTTTACTGGAGCCACATGAGAAATATGTTTGGCCTGCCATCCTATAAAATACTATTACAAGCCTGTTCCAAAGCTCCTCACTGCTCTCTTTTCTTTGGGGTCAGAAGCAGGATCATGCAAAGTAGGAACAAAACAGCAGCCTTTTTAAAACCCCTCATAAAAATATTTTTTCTTAAATTGCTGCTTTGCCCTAATTCACTTCATTACTACACCAAGCAAGGCATGGGACTTGCCAGATTCAGAGTAAACCAGCTAAAGCCATACCAAGTGAACATGTATTTGTTGTATACTATGCCCTTTGTAACCAACTTCCTGATAAAAAATTCCAAGAAGACATAAGGTATGAGAAATGCAGACCTTAAATACTTCGCAAAATAACAGACCCCAGTACTAGTTTGGTTGGAAATCTGTGACCTTACAGATGTTTATGTGTTTCCTTGGTGCAAAACTATAATCAATTTGGCTATGACAGACCTTCAAGAAACATAAAATTTATCCTGAAGGAAACTGTTTTCTCAAACCAACTGCCCAGATGCATTAGGCAGGTGGGAGTTTGAGCAAACCAAAGGGTCTACTGGCAGACACAACATTGATTTCCTATTGTTTACAACCTACCAGACAGTTCTATACTGACCTGATTTGATGGTTTTCTCTGGGGCACCCTGCAGCCCTGGTTATTTCCACCACCAAGCTGGCCAGCTTCCTTACTTGGCGACTGTGTTCCACATCTGCAGCTTCAGTGCAAACATGCTGAACCAGTATTTACACACTGAAAATCTGATCCGAGATCGGATTTTAAATCCGATCTAATAATAATGTTTACTGTTTTCATGACTAGAAGTATGATCCCTTTAAGGGATCAAAAATTCTATTGTGATTTTTGTCTGTCTCCACATTCAACTCCCTCTCCCCACACAAGATGTTTCCCCTTCATTTCAGTTTCACAACATTTTGCTGCTTTTTCTTCTATGGCTGAAATAGACAGAGTGATTCTAATCAATGCAAAATACTGTGAAGGATTCTAAAGAGATAATCTTCATCAACAAGCTACAAAAGCTTTGATTTTTTTTTCTCCTTGTGACTTTTTAATCTAGGATATGTGGAGAAGACAATGCTATTTGGTCTGCACCCATTTTTACTCCATAGAAATCTGGCTGCACTTCTGTTTAAAACACCACTGATAATCTTATTAGCATTTCTCATTATTCCTATTACGAGAAAGAAAAGGTCAGTAAGTAATCCACAGCCATAAAGTTTTCTGGTACTATACTATCAAGAACTTCACATCTTTACCGAAAGTTGATCATCATGATGCAAACATTTATCAAGCTCAGACAAAGTGATATTAAACTCAGTATTTCCATGAGGATATTCAGGGCTGCATACCTATTTAATATCAAAGTACTTTTCCACCATTGAATCTCTCAAAAAAAAACAATGACTGTTCTCAAAGTTGATCAAGAAATGATTCTAACACAGACAACTTTGTTTTATAAATGTGCTTGGCAATGCACTTAGAAATACCCATGCTCATTTCCCATGGAAATGCTAATGTACGGGAATTATATTTTCATTTTTTTAGGGTCCATATTAAAGCCTGACCAGCACAGAACAGTTTTCAAAACAGTTTCTTTTCTGCCATTCATATAGCAAAGTTTCTATGCCTTGCTAATAGTCTGCCGCATATGTGTAGCATGTATGTGTATATAATCAAAATATTCCTTTGCATATCTTACTCATCTCCTCAACACAAAAATTAAACAAAATAGAAGAGAACAAGAAAAACAGAAACCCTCAAAAATAATCCTTAACAAATCTGGAGAAATCATATATCTCTGATTATACTGAAGTAGCTCCTCTGCTTTCTTAATTGTCTTTGTCTCCAAACACACAGTTGCTCAATTTTATAATATGTAACATCCAAGACTGTAGAGTAAAACAACAAAGTCATACTATGAACCAAGAACTACTACAATAAAACGGATGCCCTTTTTGAAAATGTGGGCATATAACTGGGTATTTGAATCTAAAACAAAGAAACCGCTGCAAATATTTGGCATTTAACTACTGCCCTTGTTGGTGAAAATGGGGGGGAAAAGGGGGGGGGAAGAACATTCACTCTCCAGAAAGTTCAAGCTGTAAAATACATACATAATTGAATCTACTATTCAGATCAGATTAAAATACACCTAATTCTACATTTACTCATTGTAATAATTTACTCTTCTCTTTGTTTCACTTGATAAATCAATGTAGTTTTTAGAAAAATACAGTTACTTAGAAAGATCCTGCTTTTTACATAGTCTTGCATCACTCTGTATTTCTAATGTTCAAAGTGCTGTGTTGCCATCTTAATTGTTTTTAAATGTGTCATATTGCAAACAAGTATAAATATATAGTTATCAGGCGACACTACAGCAACCAAGTTTAACCTTATCATTCCAAACTTAATCAACCTTAATAAATCATATGGGGTACCTGCAACTTGCCCAGCAAGGGTTAACTGTTTGTTCCAATATTTGGGGGGCTTTTTTGTTAGCAGAGTGACATGACAAAGACTTCTATTTGTTTGGAAATTTTTCAAAATAAACTATCACACTGAACTGAAATGGCAATTAAAAAAACAAAAAAGAAAGAGAAAGAAAGGTAAAAACTAAACATCATTTGGAACTGTAGCTGTTGTTCTCCCCAGCAATATACTTAAAGGTAACAAAACCCCTACACCACTCAAATTACAGCAAATAATCTATTAAACTGTTCTACAATAGTCACAAGAACTATGTAAAGACAATTATCAGATAATAATTTCTACTTAACCACAACCTTAAATGCAGTTTGAAAATTAGGTCAGTTAAAATGAAAATCACCATTTTTAAGGAGGTTAGGAATCATAAGAATTGAATAAAAATATTCCTAAATGACTACACAAAAAAAAAGAAAACATAACTAAATGTTCAAGTACTCCATATTTTATACACAGCATCAGAATTATATAAGAAATGCCTATCAAAGGATGCTCTGTTCAAGAAGTGGAATTCCAGTCTGACTCAGTATTATTATATGACAAAAAAATATCTAATTCACAGATAGCTTGTTTTTTTTCTTTTTTTTTCTCTCAAAAAAGAAGCCTTTATAAGGACACATATGTAGCACAGATACATAGAGCTGAGAGAATCACTAGCAATTTGTCAATCTGCAACTTGGGCTTTAGCATTACTGTCGAGTTTGTGTTAAATAAGCATTTTTTCCCTTTCAACCAAGAAAATGCATACCACACCAATCAAAACTAATCACAGCAGGGCTTTCATTGAAACAGTAGTTGCTAATTTTACAGGTCTGCCCACATTGTTCTAGAAAATAGGAAGCAGAAATCTGACATTTCCAACAGTCATTATTAAAACAACAATCGCTGAGAGCTCGATCCTGTTCTCACTGGAAGCAATGTCAAACTCCCCGTTGACTTCAGGGAGAGCAGGATCGGGCCCCGAGCTGCTCAGCCTCCTCCAGCTCTATGCACAGGAGTATGTGTCGTGGAGCTGGGGGGGAAGAAGTACAAGCTATTCCTTTGTTAACTGCCCAAAGAGTTGAACTTTCCATCACTTTGTCAACAACAGCGAAGTGCCCTGCAAGCAACAACGGTGATAAAAGAACATATTTACCTTGAAAGAACAGGAAAGGGAAAGCCGCAGAATTGCAAAACAAAGTAGTCCAAAGGAATTATCTATGCATGCAGTCCAAACGTGCACCTTCAAGTAGGCCACAGTCTGTCAAGCAGTCGTCTCAGCACCAGCCACCCTGCCTTCCATCTTACGAGATTCACCCAGAAAACTGACAAACCTGCTCCACGACAACAAAACTCTCCTAATGCTTTTGAACGCCCACCATTTGTTCTCCATTCATCCAATCAACTTTCCACTGCACATCTTCTCCTGCGACTGAGGCTCAGAGGCAGGATCCCTTCTCATCTGTATGCTAATTATTTTGCCACATGGACAAAAGTAATAATGCTTTCAGACAGGAAACCAACGGGCCTGAAGTCGAAGGCAGAAATTAATAAGTTTCCACCACTGAAGGCTGAGAAGGTGGGCATGCGTGCAGCTCTGTGGCTGATGGATCAGCTGTAACCTCCATTTAAGAGCAGCAGAGAGGCGACGGGCTGGAGGAAGCCTAGGCAGCGTAGCATGCATCAAGCCCTAGTTCCCCTAGAGACCACATTACTGCAGCAGAACAGGATCCGTAGCAGATTGCTGACTTACCCCGCCTGAGCCCGCATCCTTTAAGCAGCGCGGCGCGCATCCATCCCGCCGGCCCCGCGGCGCGGTGCAGTGCCCGGCGCGGCCGCGCAGGCCCGGCCCCCGCGGCGCGGCGGGAGGCGGGCAGGGCTGGGGCCGCGCACCCCGGCCGGGCTCCCCGGCGGCGGGGGGCGCCGCGCCGGCGCTGTGTTCCACCCAATGGAGGGGAACGCCGAAACGCCGCAGCCGCCCGGGAGGGGAGACCGCTAAAAATACTCCCCTGCCGCTGTGCTGGCGTAAAATGGTGTCTCCGATAGAGAACTCCCCCCACACACCCTCCCCCCCCCAAAAAAAAGAAAAAGAAGTCCCAACAAATAGGTTTCTAAATGTATATTGTAAAGAAAATAATGATCGAAACCATCGGTTTTTTCTGCTGGGGTACCTCACCAGGGTTTCTAGTTAATTCTGCTGAAGCTTTGCTTATATTACCTGTTCACACCATTTTCTCCCCTTTGAAACAAAAGAAATTAACTATTTACAGAAGTAAAGATTAGCAGCCTTACACCATTAGCTAGTTGCGCAGCTCAACTTTATGTGATCAAGAGCCCAAACAGAAACCAGGGCTCATATGCAGAAAGGGCCAGCTTTGCATGTACAATCCCTTAGCAGCGTTACCCCAGCCATTTGACGTGGCTTCTGTGGCTCTCGCTGCCTGCGCTTAGCCAGGGACCGCTTTACTGAACGTGTCACAAAGACAATGACTGCGAAGAGGCACCTCACCGCCTTCCACGGCTGTGCAGAGGCTTTTCTCTGGCGGTCACCCGCCCGCGGGCAGCGTCCCTAAAGGGCTCGCCCCCAGGCTGCCGGATGTCCCTGCGACGGCAGCGGCTTGACAGCGGGGAGTCGCTTCGTTTAAACCCGTCCCCGAAATGTCATTTCGGTAGCAGCGTGACAGGCTGTGATCTTTACGCGGAGGCGGCGGCTCCCCCCTGCCTTGGCACGACTCCGCACGCCCCCGCGGGCTCAGCCCTGCCGTGTCCCGGCCCCTGCCCCGGGCACCGCCGCGCCTCCTGCCGGGTCCCGCCCGCCCCGCGCGTCCATGCCCGCAGGCAGGCTGTTCCGCACGGGAAGGACCCTGGCTAGCGCACGCATACAGCCCACACGCCCTCCCTACACACACGCGCGCCTGCCGGTGTCGTTGCCCTCCTCGTTGCCATTGTGCTGCTGCAGCCCCCTCCTCCCCGCACCCCTCCCTCCCTTCTTCCCTCCCTCCCTCCTCCCTGCCCGCCGCGGCTCGCCCTGCTCCGCGGTGCTCGGTGCGGGCAGCCCCGCGGCTGGCAGGGCACCGCGGGCAGCCCCTGCTGGCCGCGACAGAAGCGGGGGGGTCTGACCCAAAAGTCAGGAGGAACACCCTCCTCAAGCTTGCCCTGGGAGGTAATCCCTCCCGAGCCCGCTCTGCCTGACGTGTGAGCAGCAGACATGTCGGTTGCTGTAGAGGCTGCCATTCCCTCCCCACCCAGCCTTGCCGGGCAGCACACTGCGCTCGGAAGGGAAGGCGAGGCTCCGCGTACCAGCCCTTGGCGCCCCGAGCCGCCAGAGCAGCTCCACGGCCGCACTCCGATGGCAGGAGAGGGGCTTAGGGGAGTGGGGGGAAGTTTTTCACAGGGATTCAGGGGGAAAGCCAGCCTGCTGGGGCAGGGACTAACAATAGCAGAGTCCTCACGACATCCACGCTTTTGGTGGAAAACGCAGTGTTTCCCTGAGAAGGCAAAGGAAAAAAAAGGGACTTACGTGTCTCTTCCCCCGCCCCCCCCCCCCCCCCCGCCATCTCCACCTCGCTCGTGGTTTGGGGTTTTTGTTTGGGTTTCTTTTCCTTATTTTTCCTCTGTCATCTCTGATTACATCTCCCTGCACTCGCAGGGCTCCCCCGAGACCGAGGCGCGGAGCCCTCGGGAGCGGCCGGGCCGCAGGTGCGGCCGCGGAGCGCGGAGGGCACCGCGCAGGGCGGGGGCGGGAGGGGGGAGCCGCTCTGCCGGGAGAAAAGCCTCCTCGGTGCGGGGAGGGAGATCTACCATGTTTGTGTCGTAGCAAGGGCATGTCAGTTTGGGTTTTTTCCACACAAATCAACGTAGCCTGAGAAGCACACATACACACGTGGTGATTAAAGGGCCCCCCTGTAAGTGTATGGGGTATCTACACCCCTACAGATGAATCTCAGCATTTTCTAACGTCAGGTTTACATGCAGAACCTTTGGATAATGGTATTTGCATTTGAAAAATCAAGTTGTCTCCCTCTGTTAGAGCTAGCTTCCATATGTTAGATCCTAGCTATGATCTAAAAGGATAGTGAAAGCAACTATGTGGTACATGTACCACGGCAGGTGTGGTCAAACTTTTAGAAGGTGATTTCTATAGAAAAAAACCTTCATCATCTTGTCCAGCCTTTGTGGTGGGATAAAGAAAAGAGCCACTGCTTCTCCCACTGAAGGCAAAAAGAGTATTTTCTCTAATAAGGACAAAATGTACATAAATCTTGTACTGGTGAGTGTTAAGGGGGGTGGGGGAGGCCACTGCATAAATTAGAAGCATTTCCCAAAAAAAAGAAAAAACAGTCTGGAAAGAAATTTGGGAGACTCGTTATTCATTGGCCTAATTATCCTCCATAAGATACTAGGGTATGGGTTTAATGGTGTGGGTTGGATTCTCCCTCCCCCAGCCTGTGTCTCGTCAGTGTGCATTATCCATGGGGAAAAGGAGATGCAGGTCATGTTTAAGCAGCATTAATGAGAGCACAGTATTTTTCCTGCAGGTTAAGTTGGCCAGGTTAGCAAACTTCAGGTAAAATATGCTTGAAAACCTTCAATTTCTTTTACTTTTTTGCTAGTTGCAGTTTCTAGTGAGTCTTGAAACATTAGACAAACACAGAAAACAGAATTCAAGCATCAGACCCACTACTGTCAATAAGGGAGTACAATTTCAGCTTGACAGGAGTATTACAAGAATATACCCGCTAACGAGCAGCCTTAATTGGCTTGCATATTGTGGCTGTCACTGTTAAAACCTGTTCCTATGCAATCCTATTTTATACATCCTTTAAACATATAGTTTTCTAAAGCAGTTAAGGAGACAATACTTTACTCACTGGGCTTTTGATTTTGAGTGAAAAAGAAATGAAAAGAAAAGGAAACAAAAAAAATAGGAAACCCTACTAAGAATATAGTATCAGTGACTGAGAACCTATGTGAAAGTCATAGTAGAAAATAGCAACTGACTTTTTTGGGTTTAGTGCACTTTCTCAGTTTTGAGCATAAATTGTTATTTATCCATAGGTTGCAGTGGCTGCAGATGTTTCACTGACATTTACTACACTTAAATCCTTTAAAATGTAGTGTGTTCTTTAACAGATTACCCTTTATTTCAGCAGGACACTTCCTCTTAAAAGTATTTTGAATTTAGTGGTTTGCAGGAGTTCACTGCTTGTCCTGGCAAATCCTTCACACACTAGAGTTTAATGTGTGGCTTCAGTTTTTCCAGTACAGGGTCACGCTCATAAAGAATACAAATGAAAGAGAAGACGGTTAAAAAAAAAAAGAGTACTGCGCATGTGCAATTCGCTGTTATTAAATGATAACAATGTTTCTTCTAGATAATAAAAGAAAAATACCAAATAGGGCAGAGCCCCAGTGCTACATAAAGAGACTGACTTTAAGGAAGTTTTTCCTAGTCTGATTTAAAACTGCCTAACCTGAAAACTTGAATATAAAATAGTGTTGCAACTGAAGACTGCAAAAGTCATTTATATGTATAAGGAGACCTTAGAAAGATCTTCCAGATCAATTTTAAATCAATAAAATGCTTCCTATTGTCAAACTCTGGAAAATGGGCATTTGCAGAGCAGTTGCAGGAAAGACCCTGGGCACAATAGTGTTGGTGAGAGCAAACATAATTTTTGAGGTGACGAGCTGGAGTATGCTGGGGAGTTCTGCACAAAAAAACCCAAAACTAGCCAAAAAAAAAAAAAAATCAAAAAACACAACTCAAAAAAAAAAAAAAACAACCAAAAAAAAACAAAAAATAACAAAACAAAAACCAAACAGGTAAATGAAAGCATTTCGCTCAACAATGCACTTTTTACTAGGATGAAAAAGTCTGGCTAAGTATGACAACACCTGTAATGTCCCTCACCTTCTGTGATTAAATTGCACTGCTGCAAAGAAGTGCTGTTTAAACTCCACTGCCCCATGGATCGATCCCAGAAAACAGAATGCAGATGAAGACAGCTCTTGGAAGAGAGGAAGAATTTAAATTCATTTAAATTAAGAGACTGGCGCTTTACCACAGCCATCTTCCCGCCACCTAATTAGAAAGCATGAAGCCTCTCCTGCCTTTACCTCCGGGAGCAGTCGCAGGGCACGGGGCCGGTGAGCCGGACAGCGCCCGGAAAACTGGACAGCTCCCGGAGTGGACAGCTCCCGGTGAGCCGGACAGCTCCCGGAGAACCGGACAGCTCCCAGAGAACCGGACAGCTCCCAGTGAGCCGGACAGCTCCCGGAGTGGACAGCTCCCGGAGTGGACAGCTCCCGGTGAGCCGGACAGCTCCCGGTGCTGAAGGAACCGCACCGACTCGCCGAGGGGGGCAGCGAATGCTGGGGCTGAATGGCGCTGTCTGCAGAACAATGGCAGCCAACTCCAAATCCTGCTATAATCACATTAATGAGATTAATCAGTGAATTAGCAGCAGTCAAATGTCAGGGTGGCGGGGAGGAATCCAACCAAGCTCGGTAATTAACTTTTGGGGGGCAGGGAAAGGGAATTGACTGCATTATCTGTTAGGCTTTTCCCGAAGTTTAGCAGGTTTTATTCACCAGCCTTGGGAAGATGCTGACAATTCAAGTGGAGGGGGGAGGTGGGGATAAGATGGAGACCTCAACCTTTGTGTGCTATAAGAGAGTCTGCTAATGCACAGTATCCCATTACTTCCATCTAAAGTCCACTGAGGAAATCAGCACCGTTTCAGACACCCTTCACTCCCTGCAGCTGCCAGAGCTGCACTGGGCTGAGCTCGGAGTGTGAAACTAGTTCTGTGAGCTAACTTCTACCACAGATCCCAACAGGCTTGATAAATATGGCGGATGCAAAAAAAAGCATTAAATCTTACTCCTTTTTTAAAATGTACAAGGAAGATACTCTTTCTGAAATCAGAGTGATAGGAAAAAATATTTCCCTTTAAACAACTATTAGCGATAGATTATCATAACAAATTAATGCTAGGGCTGTTGCAGAGTGTCTTCTAAAACAAACAAAAATAAACCCATAAAAAATAGGAAATTTAATCAAGTAATTTAAGGTAAGTCACTTAATGCAGACAAGTCAGAGATCTAGTCTCTAGCTGCCCTCAAGAGAAGTGAAACTTCTCACCACCTGAAATCCAGCACCCGTGACCATTTCTCCATGGCAAGTGGGAAATATAAAAAAATATTCCCCATAGATTACAAATAAATATTTATTTGCAAGAAAGGGAGTACTGCATTTCTCCTTTTCTACCTTTAAAGGAGTATCATCAGCCAGGCAAAGCATTTATCACATAAAAAGTCTACTTTTATCCTCACATTACTTCTTCAGAAAACAAGTAAAGGTTTAAAAAAACCTCCTCTGCCTAGATGAGGCTGTGCACATTGGTCAGAACTCAGAAGAAAATGCCATGCTTATGTTCGATTGAGTTTAATCTTTGTTAGCGACAATTGAAAGAAACAAACCTGTGCAACACCTCTTCCATAAAGCAGTAGATAGTTTCTTTTTAGCTGACATAAGTTGTTTTCCTTTATACTGTTTGTCTACATTTTAGCACTAAATTAGTAGGATTAACAGATCTTCACTAAACGTACATGGACTACTTATCACAACTATTTTAAAATTGAAATATATACTGCGATGTTTTCAAAGAGTTAACTGAATTAACCACTCCTTATTTACAAAGCTTCTTCTATTTAAAAAAAATGTATTACAGCTATGAAACATTTAAGATAGTGTTGTTTCAAAAATGCCACTCTTATACAAGTGTTCCCCTTAAAAGTACAAATCCATTGTTTTCAAAAGTCATTTTAGTGCAAAATACAGTATCTTACTTTCTTTTATTTAATAGCATTCGGCCGTCATTGAGCATTCCAATCTGTGAAGCTTCTGTCTCGGGCTCTCCATATCAAACAAGTACTGTCCACATGCAGCAAGTTTGTATAAACAACAACATGCTTAATGCATGCAACATTATGCAGTCATATACTAAACACATTCTTTAGGATTTTTTTATCAGCTATTCTACAGCCCAATACAATTTCAGCTGCACAGCAGTAATGCTAGAAGAACTTGAAAGAGCAAACAATGGACATTTAAGTACGAGCTACAGAATAACTACAAAAATCACAATAATCTTCCCAGTTAGCTGCAAGAATCAACCCCCACCCTGCACAAAACACAGCCCACACCTGCACTGTTAACCATTTGCAAGTTAAACATAAGCAAGACATTTCAGCATGGTTAAGAAACGCCCTGGCTTACTACAACTTTGAAAGGATGAGGAGTAAGAAGCATACCACAGAGACTCAGAAAAGGCTGCTTTTTTCTTCATTGAACACAGAAAAGATACCCCATGTTCCAGGGAATTAAAAAAAAAATATATATATGTATATATATTAAAATACACCCACCAACACTGAGTAAAAAAAAACCAGGGGGGCTTCAAGAAGACTGCAGGGAAAAAGCTCTCACTCTCTTTAGTGTGCAGAAGCTTAGGGGGAAAAAATGTCGCCCTGGCAGGAATGACAAATGCAGTAGGATAGGCTAGCAGGCCTGAGGGATCTGTTTTACTTCCACATACATCCTCTAATGCACGCACTCCCACTCATCCTCTCGAGATGCCTTTTTTTTTCCTCCACTTTTTTTTTTTTTCACCAGCTCCAAATCCCCGGCATATGACCTTCTGTTAAATAGATAAAAAAAAATTTGCTTATCAGTCATGCAAATGAGGCTGAATTCATTTTCCACAACAGATGGCCTCATAGATAATGATGATGGAAGAGAGAAAATTGAATGTCTCTCACAAGGTGGTCATGGCAACCGAGAGCAGAATAATATCAATAATAAGCTCACTGCATAATAAGGTTGTCAATCCCACAAATCAAAGTCTCCAGCTAAATCAGGTATCCCACCCCCCACTAGTTATCAGGTAAATAGAGAAATAGAGAGCATCCTTTTTCTTTTTAAACAAGACACTGGGAAGAAATTGTAGCTCCAGAGCTTCCAGGGTAAGAGGGGAAGGAAGGAGCAGAAGAGATTCTTCTTCAATAATTGTGTTTTATTTAATGATTCTGGGAGGGAGGTGTTGGATATATATGCCTTTTTTTCCTTTTTTTCTTTTTAAAAAATATTACTTCTACAGAGAGGTTTTTGTTTGGGGCTTTTTTTTTGGTGGTTCTTTTTTTGTTTGTTTGTTGTTTGTTTGTGTTTGTTTTTTTTTTTGTTTTGTGGGTTTTTGGGGTTTTTTTTTGAAGGGGAGTACTGGTTTGTTTTTTTAATAGTGAGGCTGGTATTTTGAACTCTATCTGCTGCCGAAGCCTTGCCTCCCCTCCCTGTGTCTGATGTGGAGTGCTGCATTGATGCAATAGCAGCTCGCCTCAGGCTTTCACCTTGGCTCCCAGGGGGCCATCCCGCAAAATGAATCAGCAGCCATCCTGAGCAGACTGATTAAAATGAAAATGGCAAGGCACATGTCTGGGCGGAACTAGAGCTGAGCTGCGCTGCACTGCCTGTCTGGCAAGCATGCTCAATATAGCTTTTGCTAATAATGGCTTACCGCCTTTCGGGTTTTTAAAGGTATTACCGTCGACCCTTCCCCCACTCCCTAAACAGATAACGGTGCTGGGGGCTTTCCCCCCCTCGCTGTATACTGCTCACAGCTAGAGTCTGCCAGACTGACATGCAGTGATTGTGAAAAGACACACTTGCTTTGCAAGGATTTTCTTCACAGATGTGCTGAAATACCAAGAAAACATATTAACATGCAGCTATAAATTATGCCCAGATATTAGCTGAGAAAGAAACCTCAGATGAAGAGGAAAGCTCAGCCACTACCAGACACACCATTTTCACACACACCACACCACCCCCCACCCCTGTTTTTTACACCTCAGCTTGCATTGGCACCTTGTGCATTATGCATCACGAGAAAATGACTGCCAGTAAACGCAGAGCAGCTTCCTGGAGCTCTCTCTGCCCTGTGCTTGACACACTCAAGCTGGATCTCTAACCACCCCCCTCCACAGTCCCCAAGCAGATGAATGTGTGCATAGAGAAAGAGCCATTTAAAGTGCGCATCTCCGTAGTCCTTTAACAAAACAGAAATATTTTGCAGCCAGCTCCGGTGTGCAAACCCAGCATCGACAAAGCAGCAAACATCAATCCGTGTGTGGGGGGTCTGAAACCTGGCAAGACTGTTGTTTCATGAGATTTGGGAATTGCTCTGGCTGGGGATTTTTGGTGGTGTTTTTTTAAGCAAGCAGTGGCATATCTCTGGAAACCAGCGTGTATGTGCTATACATATGCACATACACCCCGATGTGCCTTCAGTTAAGCCTTGTTTTTAAACCACTGGGATTATTTCCTCCCCCCTCCCTGCTTTCTTCTCCCCCCCCGCCCTGCACTCTAGCCCTGTTACTGCAGTGTGAACCAGAAATCAATAGGGCTGCTCTAATGGAGGTTCCAGCTGCAGTTGGCTGTGCAGGCGCGCACACACACACACTCACACACACACACACTCACTGACGTCTGTGGAGCTTTCTCAGCCGATTGGGCACCACATCGGATGTTCTGTGGAGCAAAGAAAAGGAATCATTTACAGTCTGGGAAAAAAAAAGGTACCTTGCATCTCCCTGTCTCCAAGAGCACCAGGCTGGGCTCGCCGCACGGGCTGGCTGCAGTGTGCGAGTGAGAGCTCGGCTCGGGGTGCAGGCAGGTACCGGAGGACTCCCCCAGATTGCCACAGGAACTGACGGGGCATAGAACCCCACAGTTCATACAGGATGTTTCTATAATGTTACCCATTCATACTGTGACAGATAAAAATACGAACACAGAAAAACAGACACAAAAAATCACAGCAGTTTAACTGATAGATTATCAGAGCTCTTATGTCCTTTGAGGTGTTTGCAAGTATTTCTGAGCTCTGGAGAGTATTTTAATGAAAGTTTTATTTTTAAGGGCTTTTTTTTTAAATTATCCACTGAACATTTAATATTTTGATGTAAATTGCTTGCTCTCCCCTTCTTCAATAGAAGAATATTAAATTTGTTGAATATTATTCTCCAGTTTAATTTTCTGTGTTCTTCAAGTAATTTTTATATAGATAGTTAAGTGTGAAGACACCTCTTGTTACTAAAACATGTTTGGGTTTTTTCCCTTTTAAACAATAAACCTCGGGCTTGGTTTCCTGATTTTGTAGCTGTTTTTCTCTGAAACAAGAAACATCCCTGTTAGTGAACGTATGAAAAAATCTTAATTCTCTACTCCTAAAATCAGGTATTCCTGGGATCTGCGACACTGCAAAACACCTCCCCCACCTCCCTGTCTGTGTATTTCAACTTCATTCTATTGAAAGCCACTGCCCCAGCTGAAGTCTGGCTCCAGTGAAGCATTTATATTCCTTCCACTCAGCCCTGTGGATCTTTTGCAGGGCTCAGGATGCCAACCCAAGACCTGCTCTGGAGAAATAAAATCTGGGAAAATGAATGAATCATAAAGCCATATTGCATGACAAAGTCACATCCCAGCCTATGTTCAAGAGTTCTTTCTTATGCAAGCTTTTAAAAAAACATGGTTTAAAAATTATAGCATATGGCAGGTTACTAAGTAATGGGCTGTAGTAAACCTTAGAACAAAAGGGAAGCACAGAAGTCCACCTCACCTTAACATCAGCAATTACACCACCACAGTACCCCCTCCCCAAATATTTATCTAATCTCTGCTTTAATTATTTATACTAGTTGCTTTTTTCTGCTGTCCTTAGCAGTTTGGAGCACATATTAATTGTTCTCGTTTTCTCTGTGTGGAGACATTCTGCCTAGGATTTTTTCCCTCCCTCCTGCCCAACCCCTATTAAGTTTTAACCCCTTTTCTACTGGACAGAAGGCTCAGGCTGTGTGAGTACTGTAATTGCTGTCCATTAAAACGTGCATGCTTTCAAGAGCTGCAAGCTATCTTGCCCAGCCTAGCAGTAGACTGTTTACCAGACTAATAAACACAGCATCATTGGCAAATGTCAAAACATACAGTTTAACTATTGTCCTGGAATATGAAATTAGAGTCTGAACCTAATGCTAACCTAAATGCTAAAATGTATTCCTTCTTTATGTTGTTTTTATGAAAAAAACAGATTTCCACATAATGAAGCTACTAGGATGCTACCAATTGGCTCACACTGTAATTATTAATATCAGTGAAAATGAACAGTGGCAACTGCCCAAGGATAGAAAGCCCTTAACAGTGCCCCTAATCCCTACATTCCTTAATCTTCCCTATCTTTTCCTAACACTGGCATTTAGCATTCCCAGAAACACCAGCCTACGGCATTAGGACAGCCACTAAGCCTGAGCAGTTGCTGAGTATCTATCCATCAGGCAGCTACTTTTTTGAGCTGAAGTTGAGCAACCCCTCTGGTAATTATTGTCTGGCTCCTATAAAATCTCTAGATGGGAAGGGGCACCACAGGCTTGTTGGTTAAATTCTTCTCAAGGATTAACCAGCAAAGCTGGTTCTAACAAAGTGTTTAGCACACACTGGCCATTCCAGTAGCTCAGTCCCCACCTCCAAATCCATGAGTATCTGAAAATAGTTCTTCCCAGTCCATAAGAGTCTTGGCAATATACTTATAATTTCAGGTATTTTCCCATCTTAGTGATTTTTGTTAAAGCAGCAGGTTAGTCTTAACAGAATCATAGAATAGTTAAGGTTGCAAGACACCACAGTGGGTCATCTGATCAAGCAGAGCCATCGTAGAGTCCATGGCACAGGATTGAATATCCCCAGGGATGGAGACTCCACAGCCTCTCTAGGCAACCTGTTCCAGTGCTTAGTCACCTGCACAGTAAAATTCTTCCTCCTGTTCAGGAGGAACTTCCTGTGCATCAGTTTCTGCCCATTGCCTCTTGTCCTATTGCTTGGCACCACCAGGAAGAGCCTGGTCCATCTTTCTGACACCCTCCCTTCAGATACTGACAGACATTGATGAGGTCCCATCTCAGTCACCTCTTCTGGAGGCTGAACAGGCCCAGCTCCCTCAGCATAAGAGAGATGCTCTGTGGTAATGAACTGTCCTTTGAACAGAGAGAGACACAGTTCTCTCCCAGGATTTTCCTGGGAAGCTGTGAGAAGCTGTGAGAGAAAACCATTCTTATCTCCACTTGGTGCACCTGTTGTTGTGCACATGTGGAATGTGTTACCAAAGGCTGACTCCTTAATTGGACTCTGGTGATGGTGTTTTGATTGAATTACCAATTAGGTTAAAGCTGTATTGGCAAGGGCGATGGGCTTTTTATATAGTAGAATGTAGTAGTATAGTAGAGTGTAGTAAGAATAAAGCAATTGATCAGCCTTCTGCAAGCATGGAGTCAATGCTCATTACTGCCATGTTGGGGATGCCCTGCTACAAAAATGTTCCAGTCCCTTAATCATCTTTGTAGCCCTCCATGGGACCCACTCTAGGTGCTCCATGTCTCTCTTGTCCTGAGGAGCCCAGAACTGGACACAGCACTCCAGATGTGCCTCCCCAGGGCTGAGCAGAAGGACAGGATCACCTGCTGTGACCTGCTGGCAATGCTCTTCCCAGTGCACCCCAGGATACCTTTGGCCTTCTTGGCCACGAGGACACACCGCTGGTTCGTGAGCAGCTTGTTGGCCACCAGGACCCCCAGGTCCCTTCTCCATGGAGCTGCTTCCCAGCAGATCAGACCCCAGTCTGTGCTGGTGCATGGGGTTGGTCCCCCCCAGGTAAAGGACAGTGCACTTGCCTTTGCTGAATTTCACAGTTCTCTCCTACCCATCACAGTCCTTCTGAAGGGCTGCACAGCCCCCTGGGGTACCAGCCACTCCTCATAGATTTGCAATGTCAGCAAACTTGCTGAAGTGACATCTGCACCTTCATCCAAGTAATTGATAAGTATGTTCCACAATATTGGGCCCAGTATTGAACATCACTAGTGTGAGGCCTCCAACTACACCCTGTGCCAATATGACCCTCCAGTAAAAGGTTACTGAAAAAAACATCACTTTGATGTTCAGCAGTACTCTTGCAAATACTGCTCCAGTACCACACAGGGACATGGTGGAAAGTGCATCTAAAACAGTGGGCTTCACCCAGACAAAATGTAAATACAGGTAAGACTCAGAGGAAAACAATTTATTTTATTTCAAGCAGACTTGTCTCACTTATGAGACAAAATACAGCTCACCCGAGTTTACTCAGCTTACAGGGTACCCAAGCTAGTCATTTACAGGCATGTGGGACATAAATATTCTTTATATCTAAAGTGGGGTGCACTACTTTGTTTTTGCAGTCATAAAGCTATATATATTGAACTGTCTAGTGTCTGGTCCCTGTGAACCACTGAGTAAAAAAACTAAAACATGTACATGAGTGCAACTGTATGTGCAAAAGCCCCATAGAATATTGAGTAACTGCTTGCTGTTAGCCCTCAAGCTAACACTTTCCTCAAATACATGGTCCAAAATGTCCAAAGCCATTACAAATGGGTAAAAGAATCACTGGCACCAAATGCCCACTCCAGCCAAAATGTTGGTGGCTCCATTAAAACACTTACCCTGAGCATTCTCCACTTGGCACCTTACGTATGAAGAAACCATTTTACTGTCTAGAATTATATGAACACTCAGCATTATTTTGGAGAGAAAACACCTAAAGTAGCAGGTATCTCCAGGAGGACAGCTTCAGACTGGAGTTTTCATTTAGGCAGTACTTAGGATATTTGGCAAAGGATTCTAAGCAGTATTTTCATTAGTGTTGTTGGCCTCAGCTGCTCAAAATTACTGATCTTGTCTTTAAGGTATTTCCATGAAGGCACACACTGAGTTGCAAATTTTGCCCATGCTTCCAGCTGGTAGAATGCAAACTATCTGGTTTGGAAGCCAGTCAGCCATGGTGAAGTTAATAAAATATCACTCAGGATAGACAAGAATCCTAGTACTCCTGGATATGGAAACTGAAAAATTCTCATACATTTGAGTCACCTTAAAAAAATATTATGGATACAGGATAAAAATTGCAGGAAAGAGTTATGAGCAGTGGTATGCCTTTGTTTTTTCCCATTTGCTTCAGCAAGAAGGAGGAGCAAGCCCACAGAGTTATTAACAAACTGGAGAACTCAGAACTAGAAAAAGGCAATAAAAATTATGGAAATGGAAGGAACAGCTTATGAGAAAATATTAAAAATTAAGCTCATAGAATGCAAATACAAGCTGAAAGAAAAGCAGAAACCTCAAGGATGGTGGAAGGTCCAAAACTGCAAAAAAAAAGAGAAGTTAAAGGTAACAAAAAGAGATACCTCACACACATATATGAGAAGTCAGAGTAAATTAAAATTGTCATAGCTGACTTTCAGAAGTGGGGAAATTGCAAGAAGGCATTGAAAATTGTGATAGTGCTCATAAGATAGTAGTGTAAGGAAGAAGAACTGGACCAAAGGAAGCACTGGAAATTATACTACAAGGAACAACTCTAAAATGGCAGGGGAAAGATTCAAACAATTTAATAGGTATTTTCAGCTTCTAGTTTTCATGACTCCTAGCTATTATTAGTTGTTATCCCTATTTAAGTGATAGCTGCTAATGTAAACACTTTTGACTAAACCAGAATCCATAAAAGGTACTAGAAATCTTAAATGGAGAAAAAATGAGATAAAGAAAACCTCTTATACAAAGTATAGAGTTTTTCCAGCTTAAAAGTGAGTACATAAACTTAGCAGAAAGTAATTTTCTTTATTGTTTTACAAAATTATCAAGCTCAAGGCTTTCATGGTTCTTGGAAAGACTACAATCTTGAATCTACTTCTTGATAAGACAACCATCAATGCAAGGCATGTGTTACATACAGGGGGGACTATTTTACAGGCAAGTAAAAAAACAAATCTTGTCAGATTGCATGCTTTGCTTTTCCCAGTGATGACTTCAGCATAGATATATTCTTAAATTCTTTGCTGAATTTGGACGTAAAATTGCTACTAATACTTTAGTGGAGGATAACTATATAATATTAAGAAACCCTGCTGCCTACTCACATACATTTAATTTATTTGCATTACTGCAGTGGTTTGTAGCTTAATCAAAGACCTGATGGACACACAGGGAAAAAATTCTGATCTGCAGTTCTAAAACACCTTAAAAAAGATGACAAACTAAATAAAAGACAGCCAAAGAAGGGTTTGTGACAAAATTCATAGGTGTAACATTCAGATTATAACCTATTTCCTTGTTTCTACTACACGTTCCACAGTTGTAACAAGTTTTTTTCTGTGACAGGACTCAGGAGAACAGACCTCCTGCAGTAAGTGCACCTTTTAAGGGGATGTGATAAAATTAAGGGAGAAACAGCTGACTAGAAAAGGATGGGGCTTAAAAGAGGCATCATAGCAAAAAGGTTGCAAAGGCACTTAGAGAGCAGGAGAATACCAATGAATAGTTTCTAAAAACTTTAGTTGAAAGCAGAATTCACTTTAAGGTTAAGACATACACATGTAGGTGGTGATGTCCCATTATAGTCAGTGAAAATCTAGTCAAGGAGTCTACACTGCCTGGTAGGTATTACGGTGGTCAGATAGAATATGTCTACTTCAGAGAGAGATGAGTAGCTCCCAGCCTCCATCACATGTTTCTCCAATCTCATTTTTCTTTAAGAGGAACAAAGATGAGAAATACCCATTAAGGACATTTAAATTAGAAAAAAAATCCAGCTACAGAGCCAAAGAACTACATGTAGATGTTTTAATCTCACCATGAATATTACTTTTTCAAGCAAATTAACTTCTCTAAACAAGCACGTACTGCTGACACACCCCAGCTTCCCTGTAGGTCTTCCTGGAAACTTCTGCCAGCCCTGTGCAATTTTCTGACAAAGATGCCATTTTTAGACTGAATTAGGGTACAGCCTCTAACACAGCTCCTAATTATGTTTTGCTACAAATTTTTGTTATTTCTTAACAGGAGATTAAAGAAAAGAAAACTACCCAAAAGCTGAGAAGTTTTGCCACGTTTTGCATTTTTCTTTTGCTTTCCTTCTTCTTTGCCTATTTGAAATACCAAGAGTTTTCTGCTTTCAGTAGAAAAGAATTCCTATTGCCAGGCATATTTTAATTAAAAAATTGCTTAGTTCATACATTGCTTTTCTTTTAAAATATTTACTGTTTAATTACTATGCTTAGGTGAATCTCAAAACTATTTAATTTTACAAAAAATATCCAGGGAAAAATATTTGGGAAACTTCAGTCATAGCACAGTATAACTCCGTAACTCCATTTATAAGCATAAGAACTACCTGATGCACATAAATAAACACTTTAATACACAGTGAAACCAACCTAACACAGGACACAGACTGCTCATTACTCTGGCATATTCTTATGTTGTATGAACATTCTAAGTCAAAGTCTGCCTTGACACCACTGTGCTCAACAGTTCAATTGGTATTCTTGCATAAACCTGATCAATTTCTATTTGAACCCATGCAATTTTTCCCTAACATATGCTTTAAATAGCAAAGAATTGGGCAATAATTGTATAGTAAAATACACTTACTATGCATTTCACAATATCCTTTTGCTCCTTTTATAATTGACAACTGGTAATTTCATTGGGAATCTTCCCCTTCCTATATTGCTTGGCCAGTCAGTCATTCTTCTCACCTTTCAAGCTTTCATGGATCATCAGTCCCATATCCCTCCTCCATTATTAACTCAATGCCAAGCAAAGTAGTTTTGTGAAAGTTTGCACACAGAAGCTACTGCTCACCTCTGAACATCTTCCCTTCTTAACCTCTCTGCATTCAACTGCAACCATATTCTTTCTAAAAAGAAGCTACACTAGAAGAAATGGTGCTCATCCTTACATGGCAACTTATTAAAAATGTTTAAAATTAAAAATATTTTTCCAGGGACTAAGGGTATCCCCCTAAGCCTTGAATGTCAGAGAGCAAGATTCTAAATCCCAGGCCTCTTAAACAGGGGTGCTGGTGAGTTTTAAGGACCCCAGCAGAAAAACAGGTGTTTTAAAACAGGTGGTCTGCCTCACTCACATGGGCACCAAAAGCTCTTAAAATTCAAGACTCATGAAGCCGTATCTGGAAACTGCCAACAGAACCATGAAAACAGATGCATTCTGGGACACTCCAAAGTTACCTGTTGCTGATTCCAAAATTAGTAACCAACACAAACTTTAACTACATCATTTAGTTGCAGTTAAGAAGTTATGCACGCATATTTGAAAAAAAAAAAAAAAAAAGAAACCACAAACCTGAAATATGTTTGTAACTCCACAAGAAGCATTATGAAGAGGGTGAAATAGAAAGCAGGATGCAAGTGGCATCAGTGACAATCTGTCACTTGCTACACCTTCTAATCCACATCTTTACCAGTCCTGTACCCAGCAACCTCCTTTTCTCTTCCTTTACCCTCCCCTCAAATGAAGATGAATGCAAGTTCCTGCACCTGAAAAGAAAAAAAAAACCCAAAAAACTCCATGCATCAGTACAGATTGAGATTGAGAGCTGACAGAAGTTTTGCAGAAAAGTACTTGGGATTTTGGTGGACAGGAAGTTGAGCAGGAGTCTGTGGCATACCCTTGAGGTAATGAGGGTTGTTTGCACACTGGGTTGTACTAGATAGCATGTAACCAGCTGGCTTATGGAAATTATTATTCACTTCTAAACGGAACATCTGAGACTATCACTGGAGCATTCCACTCTGTAAGAAATGCATAAATAAACTGGAGCAACTCCAGAGGAGGGCCACCAATTTACAGAGCTTGAGCATATGACATATGGGCAGAGACTAAGAAAAGTGCATTTGTATGTTCGGCTTGAAAGAAAAGGCAAATTTCAGCTTCTGTCTTCAACATTATGACAGGTGGTTATGTAGAAGACTGAACCAAATTCTTCTCAGAGGTGCAAAATAGCACAAAGGCAGTGGTCACAAATTTCCACAATGGAAGTTCCTAAGGAAAACACTCCTCATCTTAGGATCAGTCAAGTCCTCAAAAGGCTCACAAATAGGCAGTGGGATTTTCATCTTTGGAGATAGTCAAAACTTGATTATGCAAGTCCTGAGCATGTTGTTCTAATTGTGATGCTAGAACAACTTTGAGCTGGGGGTGATAACCTCCAAAGATCCCTTCCAACCTAAACTGTTTGGTAATTCTGATCACATATTTAAAGTTTGAGGACTTTTCCAAGTTAAAGTTCAATTTCCAGCTAGAAAATCTTCAAGTTAAGCTTTAGAAAGATGTTCAACCATTTTTAACTACAATGTACTTGCTAGATTACAGACCAGTACTAATAATACATATAATATGAAAGAAGACAGCTTTAACTGTACATTCCCAAACTAAGCATATTGAGTATAGTCAGAAAAAAAGACAGCATGGGTCTGCTGTAACCTGACCAAGGTTTTATATATATACATACACACACTATATAGCATATGAATTTACATGTTTGTACTCAGAATACTTCAAATAATAATGTGTTAACAAAAAAATGAATTAGCCCAAGAACATACTGCTTATGAAATTTATAAATCATTACATTATTAATTGCTATTATTAATTGACATTATTAAAAGTAATTAAAATTACTTAAAAGTAATTTTTGTAGTCAAGATTCATGGGCAACATAGATCTGCAAAGCAAAGCATATTCTCTGAAATGAATCAGGATAAAATCTGTGAATTTTAAGGGAAAAAAAATTCTGCAGGACCTAAAGTAAAAGAGAAACTTTAAAGGAAGTAAAAAAATAAACACAAGACAAATTAATCATATTTTTTAAGAACTAATGAACATTGTGCTCTGGAGGAGGGATAAAGATTCCCATACAAACATGCAATCCAAATGTATATGCTTTTAGGTAAAGGGAGAATGATTTTCAAGCTTGTTCTGTGGTTGAAATGGCAATATGTGAAAAACAGAAGAAAACAATAGAGGGTATCACACTTGTATAAGGCATTATTAATTCTGCCAGATTAACTCCCTCTTCACTGTGCTGTAGTGATTTATTCTTTGCTGACTACCTTACAAAAACAAGTACAAGAGGGAAGAAAATAGCTGTTTGGTCCAAACACTGAAAATGAATCTTTTAGCTACATATATGCAAAACACAAATTCAACTAAGCCCAAATATGAGTAATGGTGGCATCAAGGAACTCTGTTTTATCCCTCAAATAAAATAGAGTCAGAGTGTAATGGCAGAAAGATACAAGTCCCTAAATATTCATACACTAATTCTTGAATTAATTTAATAGTTTCTATAAGCAATATAATACAGGGGAAAGCCAAGTTTGATGTTATTTTTCCCTATGTACAGGAAGTTCCAGTTCCTGAAGGAATAGCTGCTTTTTTCTCATCTAAACATAATTTACCATTATTTTCCAAACTGCCTTAGAAAGAGACTAAATAAATTCTACTATGACACCTATATAGGTGACCATTAGGTAATTCATTCAAAAACCAAGATTGAAAAAAGCAGTATGGTTCTAACAAAATGAACAGTAAATGTGCAGTGCAAAGGATCAGACTGTATGTTATCTTTATATTTTCTGAAAAGTATGAATGATAATTTAAGAAAGATTGACAGCACCATAAGAATTGGTGCTCTAATTGTGTTGCAGGATTTATCAGATCAAAAACTTTTTACAGATAAAAAAGTCTTACTTCTCACAGAAATTAAGTTACTCATGTAGCTTGCCATTTATACAGGTAGAGCCTGAGAATCCTGGTAATCAATCAGAGTTGGGTACATAATAGCCTGGGATTATGAAGTGCATAGATAATTCACATGTATAACTCTTCAGAAAATTAATAAACCTGTACTGTCAAAGAGAGGAGACTGTCATGGATATCAGTGAGACTACACATGTTGGAGAAATTCTGAGATGGAAAAAGATGGATTTTTAAATGTACCACACAGATTAAAAGAAAACACAAACAAAAAACAAACAAACAAACAAACAAACCCCAAAAACCCCAAAAAACAAACACAAAACCCACAAAAAAACCCTGAAGTTGTCTTGCAATGTACATATATGGCATTACATTCACAAAGCTCAAAGGCCTGATTTGATCCATCATAATTTTCAAAGTAAAATATTAGCATAAACATCTACATACTAGTGGGAGAACAGTCACTACCTAAAATTAGATTGATACTTTAAAAGAGTAGCAAGTAGATTGTTTAGGCAGAAGTTATTTGGGAACATGAACTATATTTTTATTTAGAGAAATTAAAACAAGCCAGAGTCTTGTGAGAAGAATTTTTTTCCATTTTAATGAAGAGGCCTTAAGGATTTAGGAAATATTCTCCTTTTAATTATGTTTTAATTGGTTAAGAAAAACATTCTAACTTATAAAAGTTATATTAATTGAACTTTAAATTGGTGCAGGTTTTAGAGAAGGCCCATTATTAAAGAGCAAGTAGATTAAAAGGGAAAGCACTTGATCAAAACTGATCATGCCACCACAGGCATATGAGTTACCAGCCATCAGTGGTATTACAGTAATTTGCCATGTGCTCTCTTCCAACTGTATCTAATTAACATTTTATTTCAGTATTCACAGTAAGTTATTATGACATAGCTTAAGTGAAGTGAATACTTTTCACACTGCAACAGCAAACTAAAAATACACACACAGTAGATTATGGCTCAGCTGAGGTCCTGAAACTCATTGCTCTATGGTAATCTCACCATTTTCAGCATGTCCAACATTAACAAGCCTCAGCATGTCCTTTTTTTCATTTCTTCCTCCTCCTTCCTTAGACAGAATTTCAGGATTGGGAAGAAGAAAGAGGAGAGAAATCACAGACTGGCCATATGACCAGGATTTCCAGACACCCTGGTTAGTGGGATCTGGACATGCCTTGTGGAGCTGATCTGCGCAATTGCTAACCATCTGTGTAGTGTGCGCATGCTAGATCAGATTTGCACATATGTAGCAAGTTCAGTGCATGGCACACAGCCCATATTTCCCTCTGAGATTCCCTGGATGTTTGCCCATCCCTTAATTCTGTACACCTCAAACAACTCACTCCATTCTCCTTTCTAGTGGCACACAAAAAGTTAGGAAAGTTGTCTGATAAAGTAAAAAAGGTTTTAAGAGAATTGCAGCCATCAAACACATTTTTAAACTTCATCAATAGCACTGTCAACAGCATTAGCAGCAAATTATTTATTGCAAACAGCATCAACCTGTTGTGTATATATATACATACAACAGCATGAGAACAAATACCAAACACACTTCATCACAAGTGAGCATTTACATAACCTGGCTCAGGTTCTCAGGGTTATGTCACTAATGTGCCTCTTTCTGTAGCCCCTTGAGTGCCTTTGGCTTTGCAGAGTACATCCTGCTAAATAGCACTTGTATGGCCCTAGGACATGTGCAGTCTGGCCTCCTGCAGCCACTGCTCAATTGAGCAGGCTGGAGTCAAGCTTAGGAACAGAGCCCTCTGCATGGTCGGCGGAGGGGGCAGGCACAAGCACAAAGAATTTATCATGCAAGCCAACTCTAAATTGTACAAATTCTGTCAAGCAAATATCTATAACATATTCTGTCACTGAGACTGTCAAAATGTGCTAAATCCTCAGTTTAAGTGAAAATAGTGCAGATATTCTAAATTACAGCAATTATGGCAATATGCACCAACAGAAGATATTGTCTTATCCTACAAGGATTTTAAAAATTTCATGCCACAAAAAGGCTCAGAACACATACTTTCTGCCTTGTACTCTTTCCTCCATTCACCAAACTTCATTTTTCTGCACGTTAGAAATTCTCTCATTTTCTGCCCAGGAGTAAAAGCTGCACCTGTCCTGCTCTTGGCTGGACTGTCAGCACAGCACTAACTTTATCAGCTCTGAGAAAAAGATTTGTTACTTAACTTGTACCCTAAGGCTCTGCAAGTGATCTGTAGCAAGCAATTGTCATTTCTTCTTCTGCTGCTGCTGCTTCTGAAGTATTTTCACTATTTGCAATTTCCATCAATTTCTTAATTTATGTATTTTCTGTAATTAACTCAAGTATCCATTACAGCTATATAATTATATATTAAACAAAACCCACATTAATTTGATCATGAATTTCCTCTACCAGAAGAATATTTAAGTGTTTTTGGAAAAGCTGAAGCAATTAAACTTATTTCACAATGCACGGTTCCCCACTTCAAAGCAATTTAGGTCAAAATAATAAATAATAGTTTACACCATTTTGCAATGGAACCACGATGGTTAGTTTCAGTAACTTGTTAAAAAGTTAGGGAAAAAAAAAAAAACTCTAAAAGATTTTAAGATGGCAAATTCTCCAGTGAAAGGTAACCAAAATTTTTCTAAAATCCGGGTTTGACTTACCTATAAATTCAAAGTCAAGAGATTAGGTTATAATCCTCTCTCTGAAACTAACTTTTTATGCCTATAAATAAGGAATTTATTTTCAAGCTCTGCTTTACTACTATCTGAAAAATGGCATATAAAAATTCTTTACTAGTATCATTTACAGAGATTAATTAGCAAATATTAATAGTGGCAGAGGTGCTAATAAAATGGCACCACCTTTTTTGTGATCACAGCTGTTCTCAACTTGCCGCTATATTGGCATTGTAAAAGGAAAACCATAGTATTGGCCTTGAATTTTGAGAGTATACAGAAATGAATTAACATCCAAACTGGATTTCTGAACTCCATTTTTTAAAAGTCTCAAAGGAGAAAAGTAATCAGTTATTGCCAATTCAAAATAGGGCCTGTTTCCTCTGAAGCTGCTAAAACCTAGAGTATCACCAGGTCAGAAGTTTTTAAGAAGCTGAAGATGCAGATGAACAAAAGCAATAGCAGCTTAAGCACCACAAATACCATTTTGAGTTTACTGTGGAAGTATAGCAAAATCAGATGTGTTTGTTTAGCAAGAATAAGGTCAAGCAAACACACAGTTATATGAACATCTTGTATAATGTCCTTATGGTTAAACCCTCTTCTTTTTATTCCATAAATATGCTGGTTACTATTCCCACACCTGTCCGTAGGGACAGGTTCAGGTGTACTTCCTCTGAGACGGCCACAGCGTGTGGGTTAAAAGAAAAGCATGCATATGTATATTGCTGAGCATGGGAAGAAAGGAAAATGAATGAAAGTTGCTCTGATATAAGGCAAGCATGAAATGAAAGGACATCCAGCACATGGAAAGGGGATGGATACATGAGCATACGAAACTAAAAAGTGTTCTGTGCATTAAAATGGAGAGTAGGGTAAAATTAACACTCCCCTACTCACATGTATTGGAAAGATTATTTTCGTCAAAATGAATTACTATTGTTAATATGTTATAGGATGTAGTTTTTCTTCAACAAAACTGGAATAATTCAAAAAGGGCTCTTGTGAAGCAACTGAAAAACTGATAAAATAGCTAAACTCAGTGGAAACCCAATCAGAAGGTGCACTAACAAGTTAGAAAACAAAAAACTTCTCATGTTCTTTATCACTTCATCTTTAGCAAAGGCCATCTGTACAAGAGCTCTCATTTCTCTGCTAAAAAGAAATACAATGATTATACAATGATTAGAAGCAATCATACCAGCAGAAATCCCACAATAAATCAGGATGATGATTCAGCATTTTCTCAGCTCACTTGAATGGGTAGGAATTAATTTTCAAAAGCACTGGAAAGATTAGCATAATTCTACATTTTATTCAACTGCTTTTTGTTTTCTAGATATACTGCCTTTATTTATCCACTGTTCACAGGCAGGACACTATTTTTTTTTACACATAACAACAAACACTTCAGTGCTCAGAGCTCTCTGAAGGAAAACTAAAAGCCTATGGTTTAATGTGAAGCAAGAATTGACCTTTAAGTCCTGTTGTGTTCTATTTTCATATAAATTGATCAGAATCTACGGAGAAATTAATCATTTTTCATTTTACTGTCCTGTCCAAAGCCTGTGTATCTTACAAAAATATACAAAAAAACCCATGAAAATAAAAAAAGCAACAAAATAAAATATTTGCAAAAGGTACAAGGCAATTCACAGATCCACCTGAGCTTCTTTAGCTGTTTTTAAAATGCACGTATTCTGGAAATAAAGACTTTCATAGCCTCATATTAAGTAAGTATCTCTACATGCAGTTCTCCACAACTCAATGGAAAGTTCATGTAGGTTTCAAGACAAAAACAAATGAACGATATACATTTAGAAAAACCAACTATAATAAGCGGAAACAAATCCTCTACCAGTGTTCACTTTAAAGATATTTCTAGAACAGAAAGTATCATGCATAGACTCCAGATTCTCTCTTTTAGTTATTTCCAATCTCCATTTAATGTTAACATTATGAAATGTATAAGGAGGTTGAAAGTAAATTAATTGTTCACCTTTTTCAACTGTAAGCTATTTTCTGCTTTGGTATAAAACTTCAGAATTCTACCTCTGGTTGGACTTATAAAAATACAAACTATGCAAGCAAATATTTGCTAGTTCTCTCAATTTTGGAGAATGAAGAGCATTCTTTTTAAATAATTTCCATTGGTTTTTTGAAATAATTTTTGAATAATTTCCAGTGGTTTTTTACACAAACAATTTTTGCAAAACAGTACAGGAACAAAATTAAAGCTTTTTCAATTAAGCTGACATTGTCATTCTTGGGGTGGGGTGAAAGCAAGAATTTTTTATTTAGACATTTCCATTTTTTTTCATTGAAATAAAAAAAATTCCAGAGCCTGTGTTTCTTGTTACCTGCAGATTATGTTATATATCTTGTCTGTAGGTGATCATGCAGTTGGGAACACATGAATCAAGCTTGTTGATATTAGTTACACATAGCTCTTAGTTTCACCAGCACACTATTTACAGAATAAAAGATGTGCATTCTCCATCAGTTTCTGTACAGCCATATCTGAGCCAATCCCACTGCACACTGAAAACACGTAAGTTAATGAAAAACTTCTCAGCGTATGCAAGTCACTTCAGATTCTGGTACAGAGTCAAAATATTCTACTTTACCACATTCCTATATTCTGTTTTGTGGTTCATTGAAGCAATGTCCTTGTACATTAAAAACCACATACAACAGCAAGGTGACTGGAGCTTTTATTAGGAAAATTTACAGAAGTTTATTATATTTGAGGAATTGGTATAAATTGAGTCTGAGCTTTTACAATCCCTACTGAGTAAATTATTACCCTTAAGTTAAAAAAAAAAATTCTCAGAAACAAGTGAAATACAACTTATCAATACAGAAAAATCCATGAAGAAAACAGAATTAAACATCCTGGAATTTTGGCTCTTTATAAAGCATGGTCTTCATGGCATACCGTATGCTTAGAAAATGCAAATGAGAAAGAGGTTTCTATTGTAAATTATACCTTCAACCACACAGTCATAATGTAAACTGGTACTTGGGTATGTCTGACATATCAAACTTATTGGTAACTCCATGCATCTAAATCCTGACATAGTCTAAAATAAAATTATCAATAGGGACTTAATCTCTATTTTTGCAAATGGCAAAGTGCAATCAGGGAGAAGTCAGCCACAAGGAAGATAAAAAGGTACAACTGTTCTTTTCCTAAGAGAAGTTAAAAACAAAGTGTTCCAATTAATTGGTCAAGAAGTAAATAGAAAAATAAAAGAGATACCTAAGACTGATACCAGTGACAGGACTCAGTGGTACAGAGCTGTGCCAGAGGAGGTTTTGGTTGGGTATCAGGAAAAGATTCTTCACTAGGGGGTGGCTGGAAAATGCAACAGGCCCCCTGGGCCAGTGGTCACAGCCTCAACCACGTGGTGGGATTCTTGGGGTGTTCTGTGCAGGGCCAGGAGCTGGACTTTGATGATCCTTCTGGGGCCCTTCCAACTCAGGATATTCAATGATTCTATCATTCTATGGAAGAATCCAAACTGAGAAAATGTATATTGTTAGCACTGTTGTTAAAAAGAAGCTACTCTTGAGATCAGTGTTCAATTTCCCTTATTTTTACTAAGCAGCTATTCATAAACAGTCAAACTCTTAACTGGCTATACAAGTAGTGTAGAACTTGTACACAGTCAGTTCTGAAACCTTATTATAGCTAGCCCCCTATTTAAAAACAAAACAAACAAAACAAAAACCAATAAACCATTTTAAAAAGGCACAATAGAAGATAAGTAAAAAAGACACTACCCATTTACTCCCCTCCTTTAAAACTCCTTTCTCATCTTACCTTCTTTTTCTGTTCCATCCTTATACACATCCTGATGGCTCTTCCTCCTTTCCTTCAGTGCTTCAAAGCACACAGCATTTGCTACTCAACAGAAACTGCTATTCTCATTTTCTCCTCCATTTTTTAGCTGCTGGCATTTTTGTTTTCTTTTTCCCTTTCCTATTAATGTCCAGGTGTTTCTTTAAGCTCACCAAGTTCTACTACACACAAAACCTTCAACTAACAACACCTCGCCTACCCCAAAGGAAGGCTGTATCAGTATTTCATTCACAAGAATCAGCTGCCTGTGACAAACTGACTATATAAAGAGTTCCCTGACACATTTAAAATATTCCCATTTTTTGGAAAATCAGAAATCAAATATAAATATAGTTTACATTGCTCATAATAAAAATGGCGGCAACAAAGTAGGGTGATTTCACAGGGAGTGAGAAGGAAAAGGTGAGTGGGAAATGCACTGTAAAATGAAAAGTTCTTTTTTTCTTCAGTTTGTTGCTGAACTTTTTTTTTTCTTTCTTTGCATTATTTTTTCCAGACAGGGTCCAGAAATACAATAGTATACACAGGGAGAAAACTTTTGACTCATCTTTTTCTCTAAATTCCATTTCTTCTTCTTTAAAATGACTAAATGTTCATTTGCAGATAAGAGTGGAAGTGAAGGACAAGTGGGAAGTCTCCTTTCAAAGAGAAAAAAATCTCTTTTCAGGCAAATAGAGACAGTATAGGGTACAACCTGAATGAGTCCACAAAACAAACAAAAAACCCCAATATTAGAAAAAAGGAGGCACTATCTTTAGCAAATTAAGAATATGGGCACAAAATATGAAGATAATTCTCATCCCAGATCCATTTACTACTGTACAAAAATCTGAAATACCCCACCTTAAAATAATCACACCACATTTCAATTTACAACTTGGTCAGACCAATGATGTTCATGAACATTAGTAAAGGCTGTTCTATGGTATTATCGATGACTGAAACATACCTCCTCTCTTCCCATCTCAATCTCTCACATTTTAACTGTTTCTGTTGCTGCCTCTCCCTCTGACTTACATCTTTAAGTCCTGCATCCTTCCATACTACATGAGTTACTGGCTTCCACAGATAAAGTAAAAAATTACATTTTGGCATAATTTAGGCAGGTGTTACATAATGCAGTTCCAGAAATTAAATGATAGTAGAGTAGAAAGCATTTTTTAAAAAACCTTATTTAATGTTATGTACTTATTTATATGGGTAAATAACCTTGTAACTACCACATAAATCTGCAATTGGTAATGACATGGTGGAAGAAACATGAAGTTGTTTTTGGAAAGACTTTAATGTGGGCTATCAAAAAGGATATGCAATATAGTATTTATCTAAGTACATCTCAGACAAGAGAAAAGAGTAACTGTAGAGCTGTGAAAGAAAATATTTCCTTTCATTTGGCTGCTACCAGTGTCCTGAATATGTGTATTCCTTTCAAAGCAAGCAACTGGGCAGTTTAGGGAAAAAAGCAGCTGTTTACTTTGACCTGGAAGATGGAACCATCAGGAGTGAATAGGGGATTCCTCCTTCCCCAAAAAAAAAACCTTCTAAGACTATGCAGAAATAAGCTTCTGACAGCTGGGACCAAACAAGTATGCCCACAGCAGAGAGGAATGAGAGTGCAGTGGCAAGATGCACAAAAGCAATCAGGCTTCAGAGAAGATGAAAAAAAAATATATTTTCCCAGGGATCAGACAGGATCATCTATAATTTGCTGCAACCCAGGGAGCCTCCAAAAGTCACTGAGATAAGACCAGGACTGAAAGTAAAACCCATGAAGACACAGTTGGTGAGGAGAAGATGTGCTGTGTTCTGTTTCAACCAGCTGTTGCATTTCTCTCTGCTTTACCTATCTTGTTCTAAAAATAGGTTTTCATCAGACTAAGAAAAATGTTTTGATGATCTTTTGGCATAATACCCACTTTAAGGATGGTGACAGGCAGAACAATACCAGAGTAATGATCAGAATAAGAATCCTATCAGAATAAGAAAACATGTTGTGTGTTCAGCATTTACATTGCTCAGGAAGTTATTAGACCTGAGCTATTAGAAATGGCATAATATTTCACTATGAAATTAAAATGTGCAGTTTATTCTACTACCTCATATTTTAACAAAGTGGAAAAAATAATGTTATTATAAATCCTTAAAACATACTTTTTGTTTGTTTTGCCTTCATATCCAAGTTTCCCAGTTTAGCAACATACTCCCAAAGCAACAGCCAGACAGAACTTTGATCTTGTGATATCTATCCTTGTGGCTAGAAATCAGACATTCATGTTAGCTTCCACATGCAAAACACTATGTAAAAGCATGCTTAAGAACAAAATCATCTTGGTATTTTAGAACTTTAAGATACAGATTTAACCATATTACATAGAAGCATTTTTAGAAATTGCTAGTGGTCAGCATATTACATGGCATATTACATAGACGCATTGTTAGAAAACAGTCTGTGTTGTCCTTGAGTAACAGAGACGCTTCGTGTTTGATATTTCTATTATTCTTCACACTTCATAATTCTATGGAATAGGTAAAGGATTCAGAGTTAATCCCCAAAAATAGTTCCACCACAAAGCATGCACTGCTGTTTGAATGGCTGTAGCTATTTTATCATTCCCAAGCAGGGCAGAAAAATGCATGTGTACTTTCAAAACAGAGATACAGTAAACCAGACTGACTGGTATGCCTGTATGCTTACATGAAAATATTCTTCATCTTCAGGTCCTAAGTTAACATGTTTTAAAGCCAGCTCTCACTTAAAAAATGCCCAAACCCACAAATCACCAAATGTTTTGACAGGACCAGGGGGTGAGTCCTGGTGAACAAGCTGAACGTGAGGGAGCAATGTGCAGTTGAAGCGAAGAAGGCAAATGGCATCCCAGACAGAAGGTGGTGGCCTGTAATCCCTCTCTTCTAGTGAGGCCATCCCTGGAGTGCTGGGTCCTGTTCCAGACTCCTCAGTGCAAGGACCACATGGACATACTGGAGAGGGTACAGCAAAGGGCCACAACAACAAAGGGATGGAAATGTCTCTTGTATGAGGAAAGGCCGAGAAAGCTGAGTGTGTTCAGGCTTGAGAAGAAAAGGCTCAGGGGGATGTCATTTGTATATGTAGATACCAGAAAAGAAGACAGAGTCAGACATTTTCCAGTGGTGCCAGGAACAGAAGCAATGGGCACAAACTGAAATGCAGGACCCTCTGTCTGAACATGAAGAAACGCTTTGTTACTATGAGGATCTAGCACTGTCACAGGTTGCCCAGAGGAGCTGTGGACATTCCCTCCCTGGAAGACATTTAAAAGCCATCTGGATATGGCCCTGAGCACTAGATGTCCCTGCATGAACAAGGGGTTGGGCCAGATGACTGCAAGAGATCCCTTTCCATCTCATCTGTTCTGTGATTCTGTGATACACGGAGGATTCTTTCCCTTCATAGTGTTAATCACTTGCAGGACTGTGCTTAACACTTCTAATTACAGTTTGGAACTTATTTCTTTGAAATACCCTTTCTAGAGCCATATTTTTAAGAAAAGATACAGCAATGAGCTATATGTTATTCATTTTAGGTCATGTCTATTAGAAAGTAACTTCTCTGCAGGTGAAATTTACTCTTTAGCCACCAGAATTTTCTCACTGAATGTCTCTACTGAGCTCGTTTTCCCTGGTAGGGCTTTGTTTAAAGGTTGTCAAAGGCAGGATTTCAGAGTTCAGATATTAAGAGACCTTTGCTGACTGCTGAATGTCACTGGAAATCTATGTGTACACGAATCCCAAATTAAAAGATACACTGCCCTTATTTATATATGTGAGCAAAAGAGGAGTAAGTGAGGGACTTTAAACCTATTTCAATGAAAGAGAGGCAAAGAAAAGAAAGATAAATGACATACAGAGAAGGGGAACATGATGTAGGAAATTAATTATAGATCTGCAAGGAAAAGCAATGCACTTCTGTTTTGGTTCAGTCTCCAATGAAAAGCTTATTTCTTTATTTGTGGAAGACAAATATGCAGAAAAGGTCAAATTGCAAGATCAAATTTTTAAACCAATAAGATACTTTAATAAGTGTACCTCATGCAGGAAGAGTGAAATCTTCACTGGTACCACACAATGATTAAGAACCCAGCACCTCCTTTCCTTCCACTTGGTCTCTGACTCTGCCCATGCACACACTTGCTCAGATGCTATAGAAAAAATCAGCCACATGGTAGTTCCCACTTTAATAGAAAGCACGCATGAAAGCTTGCAAGCCCTACAGATATTATCAATAATTGCAACACTTTGATAAGAAGCAGATACAGACATTCTTTACAGATTGCAACCCCTTCCCTCTATCTAATGCCATAGTTTAAAACTTTTTGGACTTTGTAAATGCCAGGTATAACTGTGGAAGAGACTCAGTGCCAAATCTATGTCTAAGATGCCTCACAAAAATGTTTCTCTTACTTGGCAAAAACAATTTGGAAGTGCTCTGGACCTCTCTATCAAAACACTTATTTTCAAGGGAGAGAGAGTAGTCATTTTGGAATATGATTATGTAAAGAATATCTATTAAGCCATTTAAATAACATATGTTGAGTTTTAACTAATACATGTTTTGTTACAGCTATATGTCTCACAAACATAGCTATGTTTTCTCCAAGTAAATTTATGCCTACTCAAAAGTATCACGTTTCCAACTTCATTTTGCAAATACAAGCAAAATACACATTTTCTACTTTTTCTTTCCTATGAAAAATACATATTGCAGTCATTCAACAACATGAGGCGCCACTGCAGCAGATTACGTGGCAGGAAAGGGTCATCAATGAAACCACAGGACAAGTCCTTTAAGGTGGAGCCTTCCTCATCCTTTAAACTATGTCCTTCAGGCTCACCCAGGAAATCAGCTTCAGCTGCATGTGATGCTATATCCTTGAGTGGGAGAGCCCATGGTAAAAAATACAGCATTTGGCAGTCTTCCTTTAGACCTATTCATATGGACTAAAACCAGAGGCACTTACTTTTTAAAATAAAATGAATTGCACACTAAGCCCATATTTAAGATCAGTGGGGTTTTCTTTATTATATTCTCATTTTTTAATGTCTTTCCACGGAAGTAGTTTAAGCTGTATCTTAATTTGTGTATGGAATGTCTTAGTTCTCAATATAACATTTTTTCCCTATAGCCTTTTAAGAAATTATTCCAAATTAAGGAGTGAAACTGTGGAAAAAACTATTTTAACTTCTGAAGGGAACATCTCTGGATGTAAAGTGCCACTGTAGTAAAAGCCAAGATATATTTCTTTTAAATGTAGAGTCCATTTCTACTGGTACAGATAGGCTGTGCAGTTATGTTAACTAGAACATTATTTTGCCAGCTTTAATCACATTGAAAATCCCTCAGTACCTGATACTTTACTTTAAAAGCTAGATGCAGTGGACAATGAAAATCTCATGTGTTTGAAAAAAAAAAAATTTAAATGCTTTGAAAATAATTGGTATTTGTACAACGGCTCAGCATCAGGATTTTTAACACCAGTTCTACAAGCAGTTCACTGCATCCTAAAGGGCACTTCAAAGCCTTTCCAAAACTCCCAATGAAACATGCTCCATCCTTTGCTTACTCCCTCTACTTCAACTCATAACTGTTCAGGAAAACAAGAGCAATGCTGTTAAAGATTAAGATTAAAACTTAAAAGATTAAGTTTTTAGGGATTGGAAGAGAGAAAATAGAAGAAAGTTAAGTAAAAAATTCTTAAAGCACTGTGGAATTTTTTTGTTTTCTTTTAAACTCAGGGTTTCTGAGTACTTAAGGAATAATAGCTGTGAGTGTAATTATCACTGCTTCTAGAACACACATGTGTGTGGAAGAAATAAGGATGTGGTTTTTTTCCCACTTATTAGTATTTTCAGGTGGAATGAAAAAAGGTTCTGCATGTAAGTAACCAGATTTCTTCAGGGGTTTCTGGAGAAATAAGGATCACTGACGTAGCATTTTTTCCTGTCTAAATACAAGCATTGCTGGAACTTCCCAGCAGAATAAAGAACACGTCCATGTATGTACTTCAAAAAAATGTTTTACTAAGACTGCAGAAAAGGACCCTATATGTTGCTTTAGCTCCACAGCAGAAACGTGTCAGCCTGTGGGAGCAGGCCAGGGAGCCATCAACATGTTTTCCTTGCTGACACTACCACATAGCCAACTCTGTGTTCAAACTTACCTGTGCACGGGCAGTGCTCTCCAGGTATTTATACAGAGCCTTGAGACATACTTACCAACCAGCCTGCAAAACATCAGTCAGCAGCTCAAGAGATCTCTTGTCCTGACAAAAAGATAAGGAAAACAAAAAATCTGGAGCAGCCCACCGGGCACCGAATTAAAGGGGGCAACAAGGAGGTATCATTCCTTCCAAAGACTTACCCTGCTGATGGCTGATTTTAAGCACTCAGATCAAATAGATAAGGAGGTTTTCAAGTACTATTAAAACCCAGCGAAAAGAGAAAACTTAGGGAACAAATTATGTAAATCAGTTCGAAAAACCATACAGAATGTCTTCATAGGTTGTGTGCTTCACGTGAAGATGCAAAGCATTAGGAATAGGCAAATGATGCCTCAGAATGACAGGTGAGCACTTGCCAGTTAACTGATTTGACTGGTAGCAGCTGACTGCTGCTCTCTTTCCCATATCAGTAGGTCAAGTTTTGTGTGTGATTTTAGTCACCTTCACAGACCAGCAAAACTTGAAACTTAATGCACTCCCAGACACTTGCATTTAACACAGCCCTTTGGCTTCCATGGAGTATACCATCTCTAGGCCTACCCCCACCCCTGTGCAGCCTCTTTTATTCAAAAGGATCAAAATTAAGGTAGCTGACAGAAATGGGTAATGATCATCTTTGAGACCCTACAGTCAACCAAACCAATTATTAATCACACTGCTTCCAAGTAGAGCCTGTTTTCACCATATCTTTGCAGGTTTTGTCCGAGGTAGTGTTTTCCCCTCATCACAATTCTGTCAGTTTAAGGCAACACCCTCACAGCCCCTCAAAGGGCTCTCACCTTCCGCCTGAACTTCTCCAAGACCGCCTTACGTTTATCTCATTTGTTTAAGACTCCACAAATCCTCCCATGTCTTTACTTCTCTTTGTTCCCAAAGGGTTTTCAAATGTTTGAAAATACCGCAAAAGAGCTCTCCAGCTCTGTCCTCCTACTCCATCTCTCCCTCTCCTCACACACCCGTGTGGGCTGTGGCACCCAGGCTCCACAACCTCCCCTTAAGGGAGCGGCCACAAAGAAGAGGAAAATTTTCAGCTTTACAAGGCAGCAGGAAAACGGCAATGCCGGTCTTAGAGCCCCATCCACATAGCATGTTGTGCGGGGCTTGTCCCCACGGCACGGACAGGCACTGTGGCCCCAACAGGCAACAGCTCACAGCAGCGGGACAGGACAGCTTCTTCCCAAGTCTCTGCTACAACAGTGTCCGCAGAAAGAGAAATAAGGAGCTGGGTTTGTACAGAAATGTTCTGAAACTGTTCACAGGGCCATCTCCCAGCTCCTCCGCTGTGCTAAGCGTGAAGGTAAACATTCTGGAAGGCAGCAGCTATCCCTGAGGTTCCCTGTCCTTCCCACTTGAACACTAAACTTACCTCCTGCTCTGCTTCACCTTGAGCAGCAGCACAGCAGGAAGCACAGCAGGTCTGTGAGAAGCAGCGGCCTAACTTGTATCTGAGCTCCAGCCCAGCTTCTTCTCCCAGAGCCTGCCATGGTGGTGAGGACGAGGCAAGCCAGAGGCATGGTTCCATGTTGCAAAGGAGTTCCGCCAGGGACCACAGGCAAGGAAGGAGGCCGCAGGGCTCTAGAGCAGAGAGGGGAGATGGCCAGCAGGCAAGGGATCTGGCCAGCAACAGGGGAGTTGGCCAGCGTACAGGGGAGATGGCCAGCAGGCCCTCCTGTGGGGCAAGATTCCTACCTCCAGCATGCCCTTGCTTGTGTGTAAGAAGCTTCAACAGTCCTTCTGGTAAGCCAAAAGAGGGAAATTGGAAGAAAGATTTTAAAAGTCAGAGCCATGTGACATTCCTAAGGAGTTCTTGGAAATCCAAATGGTAATTTTTAATTCATGGAGTTGGCAGTGTGACTGGTTGTAGTTTATAGTGCTTGCATAGCTTTCACAGGTGATTTGTGCTTCATGCTTTCCCAAAATAAAGACCATACTTCATGGATCTGCAGTGAAAGGGTGCATTCTTCTCCATGTCTCTGATGCCATGTGCCAGTAGCAGCTCTTCAGTCCATATTTTAGTGTGTTGCAACTGTATCTCACATGTTGGTTTATGCATTATATGAGAGGCTACAGCTCCTTACAACACTGGAACAAAAGTAGGTTAGCATTTCCTACTAGGACCATGATTTAAGGAGGCCTTAATTGACACACATGCACTCTTGTTGCAGTCAAACCCTGCACATTCTACCCCTGCCCACGAACCCTAATGTGTTAAGAGCATACCTTTCATCTGACCGTGTATCCTACTGCCTCCTACACAGGGAATCCAAGGCACTTCACAGAACATCACTGGAATCATAGAATTATGAAATGGGCTGAGTTGGAAGGGATCTTAAAGATCATTTATTTCCAACCTCTCCTGCCATGGGCAGGGACATTTTTCCCTAGACCAGGTTGCTCAAAGCCCTGTCCAAACTGGCCTTGAACACCTCCAGGGATAGGACATCCACAGCTTTTCTGGACAACCTGTTCCAGTGCCTCACCTCTCTCACAGTGTAAAATTTCACCTTGGTATCTAATCTAAGCCTACTGTCTTGCAGTCTTGAGCCATTCTCTCTTGTCCTGTCACTATGTGCCCTTGTAAATAGTCTCTCTCCATTTTTGTTGTAGGACTCTTTCAGGTACTGGAAGGCTTCGGTTAGGTCACCTCAAGGCCTTCTCTTTTCTAGATTGAACAATTTCAATTCTCTCAGCTTTTCCTCATAGCAGAGGTGCTCCATTCCTCTGATCATCTTGGTGGCCTCCTCTAGACTCACTTCAACAGGCCCATGTCTTTTCTGTGCTGGGGACCCCAGCGCTGGATGCAGCACTCAAGAAGGAGTCTCATGAGAAGGATGCTTTCACACCCTGGTAAAAAATATCTTCATTCAGTAAAGAACATTGAATATTCAGAAGGATCCATTGGCAGCTCTGGATTATAGAGAGTACCTTAGATTTAATTTTCCAGTATAAAGGTATTGATTCAAAGCTTTGTTAAGTTCATTACAATCTTTCTTTCTAGCAGGCGCAGGATTAGTTTAGCTCTTAATATAGGTGACTGACCATCCTGATGTCAGGTCACAGATCCCATTCAATCTGACTTCCTCTTTTCCTACTTAATCCCCTCATTTGTGAATATTTCCAGCAGCCAGGAGTTAGACATTCCTGTGTATGATGAGCTGATGTAGTCTGTATGCCAGGATCTCACCAAGAAGCTGTGCCATGCCCCCTCCTCAGGTGGACAGGAGAGAGAGAAAATAGAAACAAAAGACTCAGGGGTCAAGATAAGGGCAGGAAGATAACTCAACAATTGCCATCACACAAATATGGACTTAACTTTGGAACATTAATATAATTTATTACCAATTGTTCTGTTTTAATCCCAGTTGGCTACTAAGACTCACGGTCACTTGCGCAGTCCTCATCTGTGGAATGGGGGGAACAATCGGTAGGGTAAATATTGTATACATCCAAGAGATGCTCAGGTAAACAATGTGAACAAATTTCGCTTAGCAATGCCACTTTGAATATTCATATAATGAGAGGTTTACCAGGATTTACTTAGAATTCAAATCACATACCAAATTCAGGTAACATATAGGGATAATTAATTAAGTATGCAGCTTGGCTCACATAGAACTCTTTTGGTTTAATTGTTCAACCATAGCTCTGTCCATTTTTTTTCACTGTATGGGAAAAACAACCAAAATTTTAATCTCAAAAGCTAGAAACCATTGCCATAAAATACCAGTTGCAAAAGCAGTGAGTGAAATAAAGTAATTTTTCTTGAAATCAGTAACTTTTTGAAAATTAGTCTAACATTAGTATCTTGCTTTTGATATGTTAAATGAGTTGTCATTTTCTCTTGTTTTGTCTTTGATTTCCATATGCAAAGAGTAACAGGTATCAAATAAAGGAACAGTAGTCCCTTTGGTGAGCCTTTATATTCAGTGAATCATAGTCAGCTCGTATAAATGAACAGTATTAATGAATATTAGGAGGGAATGAAGCAAAGGACTAACTGTATCTTGCAGTGAAACTTGAGAGTTATTACATCTAGGCAGGATGCACAAGATCAAAGCATTTAAAGAGGAGGGAATGTGACATTTTAGTTGCACAGTGTCTAAAGTCCATTTGTGTTGTGCTGCTGGTTTTTATATATCCCCAAATCAGTAAAGTCAGTATAATCTTATGCCATTTGCTCACTCAGTAAAATTTTACTTACTACTCTAGTCTTTCTGCCACACATTGGTGTAATTTTTTATTCCAAAAGAATGATGGCCGTCATATCAGCCAGGTGAAGACAGTATTTTCATTTTTTAAGGTGGGAAGCAAGTAGCCCAGTATTAGGAAGCAAGATGTTCTGTGTAAAGGACTATTGGATACTTAAAACAACATCCGAATTTCCCTTTAATCTCTGGCACTCATTTTTTAATTGCTTTGGTGATGTGAGCAGCCATAAAAGTGGCCTGGTAGGAAGGTGGCAAATACTGAAGAAACTATCTGTTGAAAAAATACTGACACCTTTGAAAAGTGAAACTGGTCACTTTCAAGTGCAGCCAGGGTATGTAGAAGCCAGAGATACCATGGATATGCACAAACCCAAGGGAGACTTCAGTGGCAATTTAGAATCTGATAAGGTGAAAAATCACCTATCTCTAAAAGAACTAAAACCACCATCATCTAATGGCTGTTACAGGGAGAAAAAAAATAATCAAAATTAGTGGTTGCTAAAAGTAGGATATTCTACACTATCTCAATATTACAAAAAGGACCTATTTTTTTTTTTTCAAAATGGAGCCTCTTGGTCTCTGAGATCTTCACAGAACACCTGATCGACTCCAGGCTCTATAACATGGATCAGTTTTGAAGGAAGACTGTTACCTTATTGGTTCAGTCTGTCCTCCCCTTTTTTGAGGTGGCTTGATCCTTCTGGGATCCTTCTGCCCTTTTTTGGGTAGTGTGGCCCCTTCAGAAATCCATCCAATTCACTTCATGCTGACATACATAGATATTCTTATAGGTAACCTATTGTATCTGTTACACTGCTAGTATGTTTTCTCCACTAATGGTAAGTTGTAGCAACCTGAGGCAGTGTTTGGTTATTGCTGTTACTGGTTATACTGCAATATTGATTGATAACATATTATTAATTGATAATAATTATTGATTGCTGACAGTATTTTTAATACCTTTTGTATAAATATTTATAGATATTCATTTATTAATTACATGGATTTCATTAATTACATGGATTTCCTAGTAGCAATGTGTGTGGTACTTCTGATAATTTGTAATGAAGTAGAGAAATTTAGAGGATAACGCCTTCATGTTGTTGAGTGTTACAGAACCTTTTGAACCTATGGTTGCAACTCTACACATCCAAGCGCCAGGTAACCCTTTAAGTTGAGATGCTCAGGAAAATCACTTCATGTCCTATGGTTCTTCACTCTTTCTATTGAATTGTTCAAGTTAAAGCTGTGTAGACTTCCAACTTGATGTCTAAGTCTTCCTTCCTGACTTTCTGTACCGTGGGAATGGGAAGAAAATTTTCATTATGCCATCTATAGAGAAGAACAAGTAGAGGATAGTTTTAATACAACACCTTATAATTTACATTTTGTCCCTCTTCTTTACAGAGGAAAAAAGCAATACTTCACATGGAGAGGCTTCAGATGTCTCTCTTCTGGAACAGAAATGTGTAGTGACATTTTTCTGTCTACCATAAAAATGTTAGTCATGTAGAATGACCTACTACATATAACACTTTCATTTCCCAAGAGAGGAAACAGAAAAACAAATACAACATCTCTTTTAAATATTGATAAAACCCAAGGAATAATATTTACTGTGAAGAAGACAATATTCCTAAGGTAACAGTGGAATAGAATGAGATCACGCAATTACACATGCAAGTAAACGTGTAAAGTCCTTCTCTTCTGGTCAAAGATTTTTTTTTCTGCCAGTGTAATTCTAATGGCATTGACCAGATTACAGTAATTTCTTTTGAAAGAAATAAGACTGTTAATGATTTGTCAGAATAACGGTATTCAAAGGTCATATATTTATCATATGTTAAGAGAGGGCATGGGGTTTTTTAATATCTTGCATCTTCATTAAGTATTGGAAATAATTAATTTAATTATTAAGAAGCTGTGGGAGGAGAGCACAGGGAGAATGGGGCAGAGATGCCTTGAGAGGACATTCAGTCTAATTGTCAATTAGCTGGGAGTGTTAAGTGTTCCACTCCCCCATTTCTAGAAGGCTCTCTGTTCCTCATTTCCCCATTGGATTGCGTTGTAAATCCACCCTCTCCCCCCACTCCCATTGGTGTATCCCCTCCTCACCCCACCTCGACTCCTCCTCTGATCCCTCTTCCTATTGGTTGTCTCTATCCTGACCCCACCCATCTTCTTCCTGCTATAAACCCTGGCCCCACCGTTGTAGTAGGCTTTGCTGCTAGCTCCCCTTTGGCTGTATACCTGCTCATTTCCTCACCTGGACCTTTCAACTCTCCTATAATCAACCCAGCTGGACCCTCAGCAGTGTTTGGAGCCCTCCTTCTTCAACTGGTCGAGCACAAGATTATCCATCCGGGCCTGAGTGCAAGGTGGGCTGGGGGAGCTGCTTCCTCGAACCTCGAGGAGTCTGCTGTGACTGCACCTGCCCAGGAGCTCCTTCACGGGGAGGAGATATCCTGTGAGAAACCTCTTTCTTATGCAAGTTTACTTAAGTTTTCTTCTGTTCAAATCAGTCCAATAAAAATAATGGAGCTGGCGATGTTTTGCCTTTTTATTTGTGTCAAATTTCAGGAATTGTGTGGTCCAGAAGATGGTGCACTAGCTGGTGAGAAGTTTACGCTTGGGTTTTTTTAAGGTCTTGCTGCAGTAAATATTCTTGTTGCTGTCTCCCCTCTTTCAATTGTCTGTTATTTCAAGCAGTTAAGGGTAGATGCATGCTATTATGTTTCTGTAATCCCTGGCACAATTAGGATTTCATTTTATATATATAAGAGAACTTTAAAATTAAAAAATGCAAGTTGAGGCAAGCTATTACGAATTTAAACTTGATTATGGCATACTAGTGTAAAAGCTCACATGGTATGAGGTGAATACATTGTATAAACCATTAGTTCTTCTCCATGGATTCAGCACACATCTAAGGAATTTGTAAGTCTGTGTGTTTGTGTGAAAAGTACAGAATCGGAGAAGCTGTAGAGCAAAGACTGGGATCCACAGGACAAGGTAAAACTTTAAGTGTCCATCTTGAGAAGCAGAGAGACATTGAAAATAATTGGAATTAACTTACCACAGAGGTTTTAAGAGGTATTAAGTATGCATAACCAGTGTGAGAAAAGTTCTTTCCTTTTGATAACCATAATAGATTTAGTACTTTGTTTTTCATTAGCGTTTTGCTGTAAAGAGTTTCTTTATTGCCTTAAGGAATGTAACCTTAAAAGCTAATTTTAGCTAAGGCAGACTTTCCTCCCAAGGCTCTATTGACAAATGGTTCTTCTGGAGGGCAGTTCAGAGCCTACTTCATGTGCTTTGAATTAGTTTACTGAAGGAACCTTTCTCTGTCCATTGACTCGGCTCTGGAAAAAATAAGACAGATCTCTGCAATGTAAGCTTAGTCTTCAGTGAATACATGGAAAACCCTGTTAGCATTCAGACTGTGATTCAGAATAACTCTTTTTAGGTCACATTATTTATGAAAATTTTTATTGAGTTTTCACAGCTTGATAACAGTGTAAGATGTGCTCTTGGAATCAGACATCTCCCACCCCCTGCAAGTGTTATGCAGATCTTACAGACACTAATATTGGACCTCAGATCTTTGTGCCATCTGCTTTAGTATCCGTTTTTCAGCAGAGCCTGAAACACATCAACAGTATTTGATTGCTTTCTGCTGTGCAGTTGCAGTGGTCCTGATAGCAACCAGTAAATGTCACTTCCTTGTCATAATCTTTTCCCTGACACTCCATTCACAAAAAGTTATGTAGAAGGAATTTCTTGGAATCACAACCAGATTTATCTGGGACCCCTTATAGGAAGGGAAAAAATGCTGAAAGTCATGTGTTATTCTAATTTTTTATGACTACCTCACCTAGGAAAATCTTCAAAGTAAAACAATGGCGTACAAAGCAATGCCCTGCTGGACAAGACCTCTACCCTGTGGCAAGAGATATTTCGTATCTGGGAGTACCTTGTCTTCAAGATAAAGCAGTAATATCCATTGCAATTATGTAATTATGTTACTTTGATTTTAAGCACCTGGATCTACTAATGAGATTCAGAACACTTTCAAACACTTGATTGGGCATGTACTTCAAATGACTGGAAGTCTTTGACACATGTAGGAAAATCTCTTCATATATGTTGTGGTAATACCCATGTGACACCTGTGAATACAGGAATGGTACAATCTCTTACATATAGAGTGGGGAATTTATTAATATGAGGGTTTTTCAGTCCTTTCATTCACTGTAGATGAAGTGACGCAGACATGAAACTGGGATTCAAAGAATATTTTCACTGTGGAGATAGATTTAAGATACCAAGTTGACTTGCTTCAATCTGTACATGGAATTGGGATATTGATTCCCATCTTCAGGCAACAGATGATGTCATCACATAGATCATTCAATTTCATTTTTAGAGGAGCGCAAGATACCTGTCATTCTACAGTAAAGTCTCTTCTTCTAGAATCCTGTCAGAAAGGCTGTGATATCTGTTAGAGAGCAGATGTGATAAGCTCTCTTTTCTTCTGTAACCTTTCTGGTGCACATTTGAACACTACCCTCACCTATGACTAGTATTATTTTGCACTATCACAATACAGATGAAATTTAGAGCAACTGAAAATGCAAGACAAAATGAAAAAAAAAAATGGACAGATACAGTCAGGACAATTACAGAATAATATTTGGCACATGATCCCAAAATCTTGTGAAAACATTTTGCCTACCTGTATAAGTGAATAAAAGAATTTTACCGTTATCTTGCTTAATATTTTTCCATCCATTCAAAGACTGCTTCCAGCCTTTGTCCTTAGCTACAACTGGGACATTAATAATATTTAATATATTAAGGCTAATTGGTACAGTAACTATTACCTTGATTAAACAACTTAGTCTTTGTGTGCCTGCTTTGCAAGATAAACATTCCTGGTGCAACCCACTCTTCATTTCTTTTTGCTGGATTTTCCAACTCTGAAATCATGTGCAGCCTCTAATGTGGGCAACCACTAATCAGGCAGAAGTGCATTTACATGTTGAATCCATGCTCATTACATGTCAATTGAGTTTGTTCTGTGGATGCACATTTATGTGCATTTCTTCTCCTTTTATCACTAGCTAAATTTAGACGCTAGGTTTCATTGAGGATAAAGGAAGGAACAACAACTCATTGTAAAATATCCATCCACAAAGTTAACCCAAAACGGAATTGCACTTCAGTGATCTGACTGCATGGATAACAACACAGCTGTTGCACCATAACTGTATGTGTTTTGCAGCAGTAGAAATCTCCAGTATCATTTTGAAAGTTTGCAAGTCTCTATCTACAGGGTTTTTTTAAATGAAGTATTATTTTTATACTCTGTAAGTGGAATTCAAATCAAATGCTAAATATTCAGTGAATTAGTATCAGTGACAGAGTCACTGTTATTTTCTCCAGTTGTACTCACCTGTCCAACAGAAAATAATCTGCTGTATATTGCTTTGTGTGCACTCACAGCCATTTCCCAACTCTTTAATTTTTTTTTTCCTTCAATAAAGGAAATCATCAGTAAAAAATTATCAAAGTAATTCCATTTGTGTTAGGTTGTATTATATTTTAAAATTCTGTGTTCAAATTTAGGTACCAACAGTACTGACTGGGAAGCAGTGTTAAATACCTGCCAAAAATTTACTTTTACATTGCTTTCAATGGAAGTGAAGCTTGAGAATTGCTCACATATAAATAATTTTTGTGAGAGGAAGAATTGGTTAGAATACAACCAAACCATTGAAAGGTGTTCTGAGCTGACAGAGTATTCAAGCTGCTTAATAAAGCAGCCTAGAATAGGTGTGGCATTAAGCACATTTTCATTTCAGTATTTTCTTAGTGATTCCTTTTGGGCTACAAGAAGAGTTTCTATTTGTATGAGCCAGTAACTGCAATGTGCACTAGAATTTCTTGCATATCCTTTTATTTTCTGCAGAATGTTTGCTCTGCAGATATCACTGACATTTAAATTTAGAATCATCAGACTTTATATCTACAGCTTACAATTAAACAAATTATATAATGAAGATATGTCTCAAAAATAAATCACATAAGAGAATGAATAAATTAAGTCATCCTCCTCAGCTTTTAGCCACCTGCTTCTTCTTGAGGCTGTGTTGTTGCACTGTATGGTGTCTTGTCTGGTATTTCCTCTTGCAGCTCTCTGGTAGCTGCATACAGCCAGACCATGTCATCCAAGTCTTTTAATGACTTTTAGCTCACACATTCCAAATACATCGTGGTTGGAGGAAAGCATCCATGAGTTCTGGATAAATAGTGTTCTAGTTATGACAAGTGAAGGTATATGTGAAACATGACTCATGATTCAGTATTTTGCATGTGCCTGTGTCTGACTGAGAGGCTATGCGTGTTGTACTAGTGAGCCTCAGAAGATTAGGTCTTAAGCTCCAACCACAAGAAAACTTGTTTAGCTTTTGGATTTTCATTCACGTCCTGCATGTTGGATGAGGAGCAACCATCACAAAAGAAAACAACATAAGTTTCTTCACACCTACCTCTTGTTAATGAATATTATAAATAAATGTCATCTCCATCAGCTACAGGGCCAAGGGTTCTTCTACCCAGCCACTGGATCCCAGCCTAGAGACTCAGGGGTGTCCATCCCAAGCTGACAGACATGTCTACTTCTTTCCCATTTGCAGGTTCAGCCAGTAGACTGAGCGTGTGTTTTGGAGAACTGTGCAGTCACACAGAGAAAAGAGGCACAACTGGCTACAGGTACCACCACCAGCAGCACCCACATGTGACATTAACAGGACTACAGCCAAATCCTCTTCTTCCTCTTGAGCTTTTTGGAGTCAAATTCACTAACTGAAAGCATGTGTGTCCCCACTCACTATATTCACAAGTAGATGTACGTGGGGAGATCCCTCCTGGTGCTGTAACTAGGAATTTTCCAGGGCCCTGCATAAGTATGGTCTGAGAAAGCAAACAGGCAAATCACAGTTCTACCATATTATTGCATGAACAGTAAACTATTCCAAACTCCAGCCATGCTAATAATAATGAGTGGCATAGGATAGGCTTGAAGTCTGCTTTATTTTGCATAGACCAAATCTGTAAATCTAAATGTTTACATTTAGATTCCATATTCAGGAATGTATATGTTTCGTGCGGTTTTTTTTGTTTTTTTTTTCTTTTTTTTAATTCCAGATTGAAAATGTAGGTTTTGAATAATGAAACTGTTACTTGAATGAGGAAAAACTACACTTCTCTCTCCTTCACTCACTCCATCTTTTCACCCTCTAACCTTCAAAGAAAGATGTAATTCCAAATCTCAAATGCCCTTATTGTCTACACAGTGGGGAAAACATTGATCTCCTCAAAATTACTTCCAGTTCACATCCTCATTCTGAGATAGCAGGCTGTGCTAGGGCAGTAGCCTTTCCTGAAGGCATGCTGTTCATAGGACTCATGGCTATTCTCAACCATTAAAAAATATTTGTATAGGATATTAGTTTCTAAATTATTTTGTCTATAATTTTATCACCAGTCTCACTATATGAACTAGTTGACCACTAGATATAAAGTCCTGTGTAAAGCCACAAGATAGCATTTTTTTTTGTGTGGTTCAGTTATAATCAATGAATAAAAAATTATGGAAGTTGCTCACATGCAGCTGACTGCTGCTGATTCTGGTAGACACATTCTCTTTACAGTACACCATGAACAGAAATGTGTTTAGCAGTCCATTAATGGCAGTAGTTGATGTAACCACCCCCTCAAGATAAGAAATATGGAAGATAAAATAAGAAACTTGAATCACTGTAAGAGCCAAAGGAAGCTTACAGCTCCATACTACACAATGCAAAAGTAGATATAAAAGAGCTTCAGCCCTGCTGCAGTATTGCAAACAAGAAAGCCCAGTGTTGTAAACAGTGTTTCTCTCATGCTGAGATTGACTTTTCCAGTCATAAAAACATTTGCACTTTTAAAGGTGATATAGCTACAGAATCAGTAATAGACAAATGAAGAAAGAGAGGACGTGGTTCCTACAGCTGTAGAGAACACTGTACATAGCCAAAAGCAATCTTCTTGACATGTTTTTACAGATGTGACACTGAGAAGGAAACTCTACTGTGAGTGTTATCTTCTGTTGCCAACATGAAGTTTTGGCTGCTGATCTAACCTCTATGTAACCAGATTTATTTGACTCCTGGATGAAGGAACCATAATGCTATCATCAAAACACTCAATTTGAATATTGAACATTGGAGAGAAAAAGATTCTACCTCCTGTATCTTTCTGTGTTTTCAACATGATCTCTCATGATGTATATCTGTCTGTGGGTAAAAATCTTCCTTCTGTCAATATTTTAGTGTGTGGCCTGGAGTAGATCCCATACCTCAGAAGGGAGTGAAATCCTTCTCCTGCTACTGAGAGTGGAGTCTTGGTCTTCAGCAAGGTCAGGACTTCATCCCACATCTAATATTCTGAAGCTGTACAATGAGGACATTGATATAACAGGTCTCTGCCTCCTTCACAAGAGTATTGGAAGTTGAAGTGTGAATAGTTTCCCTTCACAGAAATTAATGACTTTTGTTAATTAACTTTTTTTTTTTTTTTGCCAAAGCACACATCCTAAAATTAAAAAAAAAATTCTAAAAAATCTTAAAAAAAGGATTTTTTTCATGAGAATTACTTAAACAAAATTAACCTTTCCGTCTCAACCTCTGGTCATACGTTCTTTCAATAGTTAATCCCTACTGATAAACTAAGTATAGTGTAGTCAGATGATTTAATAACTTTCATAATACATTTTGCATATACTTCCTGAAAAAAACCTTATTACTTTAATGAAGTCTGAATCAGCACAATTTCAGGGACTAACTAAAGTTAGCTACTCATTCCTTTTTGGACTAGTTGAATATTTTTTACTGAGTGTTCATAATAATAACAGAAACAGCAGCAACAAAATATTGTTATTTTCATGTTCATTGTCTTTACTATTATCAACATTATATTAAATTGTATGGCTTTATGGAGAATTGGATTTTTCAAAAGCTAAAAGTTTGTTTTCACTGAAACAAATATTTTTCAAAAATTTTAACTATTTAGCTATTTATGAGAAGAGGGTGAAGAAAATAATGCATATCTAATGGGGAATATGTAGTCCTTTATGAACTACATCCTCAGGCCAGAATACATCCTCAGAAATGTACCAAGGAAGACACGAGACTATGGCAAATCAGAGGAGAGGAGAGACTAGAATTAATAGCAAGCATGAGAGCATAGAGACTGAACAAGGAACTTGAATCATTCAATTGCAAATATTTAGGGGTTTAGTACAATTAAATTGTTATTTCTGTTCCCTTGTTCCAACCATATTAGTTTATGTGGCTCTGTATGCGTTGTAGCTTTTTTAGGTCATACAGCTGGAACACTTATTTTCCTTTAAGGATGACTTCAAATCATACTTGTTTTTTTGGTTTTTTTTTTCTTTCTAAGGCTGAAGGGAAGTTCTGAAATATTACAATGTATTTTAATTATATTATGGAGTGAACTGTATCTGGGAGAAGGTTAGCATAGCAATTTTCTGTTCTCTTCAGTATGCTGAGTGTCCTGTTGAAGAATCAAAGAATGGGTACAGTTGGAAAAGACTACAGTGGGTCATCTGGTCCAACCTCCCTTCTCAAGCAGGGTCATCCCAGAGCACACTGCACAGGATTGCATCCAGATGGTTCTTGAAATCATCTCCAGGGAGGGAGACTCCACAGCCTCTCTGGGCAATCTGTTCCAGTGCTCAGTCACCTGCACAGAAAAGATGTTCTCCTTCCTCATGTTCAGGTAGAACTTCCTGTGCTTCAGTTTCTGTCTGTTGCCTCTTGTCCTAACTGTCCTATTAGATGTGGAACGTTTAAAATGGTATTAGGACAAGAAACTAAGCATAGAATATAAGTATTGGGGAAGATAAAATGGAAAAAGGAAACATATGTACTAGGAAATTAAATAATCATTTTCTAAGTCTAAGATGACCATGAAGCCAGAATGTGAGAACAGTTGAAGGATATGGCCTTGTGATTATTTTTAGAAGATAAAATAAACAATTAATCTTCATCTTTTCACTTTTTTTAAAAGTGTTTGTAAATTTCAGGAAAAGTTGCATAGGATGCGTTAGAAACACAGCAGAGAAATTGTAGAGTTGTTAAAGTGTAATAAAGAAAATCAGAGCAGGAAAAAATTATTCCAGAATGAATTCACCCTCCAGAATGAGCAACAATAATAAAAAGGATAACATTTTATGAAATCATGGTACAGTTTTGAGTTTTGGTAAATCTCAGATAGAAAAAATACCTCGAGGCATTCAGAAATGTTGGGAAGGTTCAATAAAATACAAATTTCTAAGAACATGAATATATAAAAAACACTGTGAAGTAAAGAGAGGTAGAAAACCTTTATTTTTTCAACTCAGATAAGCATAGCCACTGTTCAGTAGTTCAAAACTAGTGTTCAAGCTGAGATATAGAACTGTGACCTTATAATGTCGTAAAATGTAAAGGACAGGAAACAAAGAGATCATAACAATAAATAATTTGAAATAATTGGCACCATCTGTTAATTGATGCACTATCATTTCTATTAATTTTTCTCATCCTCATTTTAACAGCTTTTACAACCTTCTTAAAAAGTTCATATTTTAGGATGTAAAAGAAAAATATTTTCTGATATTTCCTCTCGTTTTAACACTTAATTTAGACTCCACTTTTCATTGTATATTTGTAGATTGTATTAAAAATTCCTCCTTCCTACTTCCTGTCTTCTCTTCAAAATCTTGGGATTTTTAGCTTATACCTCTCTGTCAGTGATTGATTGAAGCTGTTGAAGAAAGCTGGCAAAAGCTTTTCCCAAGGACAAATGTGAGAAATAGTTATGGTGGATCTTATAGTAAGACATTGGAGCAAAATAAACCATTGCCCAAACAGAGGTTTGATCAGAAGCATCTCTGTGTCATGCTGTATTGACATTCATTGCAAAGGCAGGGAGTTATCCGATTTGGCTTGGCTTCCCAAAGGTATACAGAGAGCCTGAGCAACATGAGAGTGACACACAGAGAAAACACAGAAGGACCATTTTCGTAGAATATGCCAAAAGAAAAAATACTGAGAATTCTGGAAAAAGAAATTTCTCCCAGTTTCATTCCCATTGCCTTTGGTGCTATGAGAGAAGTAATGTGACTGTATGTCATCTAATATGACTAACTACACAGTTTCAACTTATAAAACTGATGGCAAAATTACAATACTGACTAATTGTCCAGGTTAGGATTAGGAACATTTTTTCTAGGTCACTGCATTTTTAGGACACAGCAGTCTAATTCTTCTTATATTTATTGTCTTGCACTTTAGTTTCCCTACTACCTTGACTAGTGTTCTATAAACACTTCATAGATTTCTGACATTTCTTGATCCTCATTGCCTCAGAACTCACCTCAGTGATCCCACTTAAACAAAGAGAGAATCAGCTTCTGGATGTGACACTACATATGTAGGCTGAAACCTCTTTTATCATTGTGTCAAGTTTAACATCTGTGACTGCCCTTATATTTCATTTGATATTAATATTTTCTAACTAGAGTTGCTCAATTTGATATAGACATCCATTTGGAAAGTAATATTTTCATTTTATTATATACTTTCTTATTTTCAAAAGTTTTCATTTGTGACATATAGTAGTACAGTTTACTGTGGGAAATGACAAGTATTGACTTAGGAAAAGCTCAGTAAGTATAGTTCTTTCATTTTCAAATTGAAATTTCATTTTGGTTTTTGATACCATTTTCATGAGGATGACTTTTGACTCTTCATATCTACTTGAATTTGATTTGCAGCTGGGCTCTCTATTTTATCTAGTTTCCTTCCCTTGATCTTGTATCTTGCTACTGACTTTTCTCCTTTTAACAGTATCTGCAAATTTAAGTTCTGGTATTACGAATAGCACTCTCATGAAATAACCTTCTGGTTATAATTGGACTACTCTCAGGAATTAAATCTGCTGACAAGTTTTTGTAGATCTGAATATCAGCTACAAAGGCCAAAGGGTCAGACCTTCTGTACACACAGGAGGTGCTGTGGCACACCTTACACTCAGCTACTCTACCTGAAGTCCAGTAGCTTTCTCCTAAGTTTGGTTGTGCTTCTTCTAAAGACTGTGTTGATCTGGGACATGAAGAGATGGGGAATTCAAAATCTGCCCTAGTATCTTTGCAAAAGTTAATCAGATTCCTTTTGAAATTTATTTGAATTTCCCTTGCCCAACTTTCAGCCATTGGTTCCTGTCATGATTTCTTTTGCTTGTTAAAAATACCATCTGTACATGGTGTTTTTATACATGGGTGGTAGCTAAGCACTGAGAAAAATATTTATTGGTAGGCAAAATCTGTGGAGCTCAGACGATGTAAAGGACCATCCTCAAATTTCTCATCACTTTTTGGTTCTGTTTTGCCTTCCCTTTCCCACTGTTTTGAACACCTTCTTTTGTTTTAAGCAAAAAGTGAGCAATTCTGAATTTGGTTCTGAATAAGTATATGTTCACTCCTAAATTGCCATTAGCTACACTAAATCAATGCAACTTTGTGCAAAAGGTGTCACATGCTCCTATATGTTGTTATTTTTTACACACAGAAGATCTTTGGGAGGGTTTTCATTCATGTGTTGTTCCTATCCAAGATTATTTGAGTTCAGAATACAAGAATTAATAAGAAAATCTCACTAACATGGTCTCACTGCATTTGTGTTTTCTGCTACCCAGCCATTGTCTCTTGCATTACAATATAAGTTCTTGAATTCTGATGAGTATTCCCCTATAATACAGCAATACATGGAGTGTGTGTAATAGAACTTGTTAAGCATGCAGGGTGTATATGTGTACATCAGCTGTTACCCATTTGGCAATTCTGTTGAAAGCTTTAGCCAGAGGCCAGATATGGCAGATATAAAGGAAAAAAAATTCAGATTGTGTAAATAGTGACAACTTCATTGCCCATTATAGAGCCATGACAGTTTATTCCAGTGGAGCAACTGACTGTAAGAACTTGAATCCCTGAATTATTTTGATCTCAGGAGCTTCACATCTCTGTGAAAGGGCAATATTATTATTCCTGGATGATAGTGTCAGGTGGATTCAATTTGCTCCAATCAGGCTGGGAGATGTGTTACAGCCTCCTTGAAATTAAGGTCCTGGACAAAAGACCTTAGGAACAAGACTGGGATAGAAATAAATGACAGCTATTTCCTGCAAATCAGCAAGAGTAGGTTATTGATGTTTTTATTTCATTTAGAGTTTCAGGGTGAAAGATTTTATGGGATGGATAGTTCTTAATTTTTTTTTATCCTGTAATTTATGGAGCTTTTTGTTTTGTTTTTTTTGAAACATATAGTTACCTATTACACTGGGAAACTACTCTTGCAATATGGCAGGATGTCACTTTTTATTTTACTGAAGAGGAATACCATGTTTGCTTCTCTGATTCCTCCAATATTCCACTCTTTTCTAGGAATTAATGAACTATTTATTCAGGTCCCTTTTTACAATAAAGAAGGCTAAGATTCTTCATGTTTTGCTATTGATTAACCCAAATATTCTTTTTTATATTTTTATCAACATCTGTAATTCCAAAAATCTTCCTTGATTTTGATTGCACTTTCCTCTATTACTGTTCTTTACAAGAGCTTCCCACAGGTAGTGTTTCGCAGAAGCTTTAACATGTGAGTTGGACAGTGCATTATAAAAATGAGTGCTGGAGAATGCTGAGTAGGAGAGGATCAAGAAAGAGTAACATAATTATTTTTTTTTTTACTGCAAAAGCTTAAATCAGGAAAGATTTTATGGAATTAAAATGGAATCTTACCTGAATCCTGCTAAGCATCTACACACAATACTTCTCAGCTCTGTGTTGCTGACAATAGGCAGGCAGTTTACTATTATATATCAATATAGTTGAATATTCCACTTAACCTATTAGTGTACTTGTGGTGGCTTGAGCAGCTGGCTGCCAGACGCCCACCCAGCTGCTCTTTCACTCCCCTCTGCAGCAGGACGGGGAGAAAATACGATGGAAAAGCTCATCAGTTGAGATAAAGACAGAGACATCACTTAGCAGTTATTAGTGTGGGCAAAACAGATTTAACTAAAGGAAACTTATTTTAATTTATTGCCAATTAAAGTAGATGTGGACAGTGATAAACACCAACAAATTAAAACAACACCTTCCTCCACCCCACATTCTTTCTTTTCCAATGCTCAGTTTCACTCCATCATTACCAATTCCTCTACCTCACCCCAACCCAATCCCTGCCCTGCACATGAAGATTTTTCTCTATGCTATTAGAAGTTAGAGATCAAAAGTATCTTTCATTTGTATTATATTTATCGATATTATTAATATTTTGGGGCTTTTCTTCTTCCATACCCTTTTTCACATCATGTTGCCGTTATAAGGAATGTGTTCTGTGAAAGTTTTAAGAGATTTTGTACATCAAGCAAAGCATACCATGAAAATATTTCATCATTTTAGGTCTCTCAGGAGCCTCTCAGAATCACTCTGGCTTGCCCCCATCAGTGTCTCACCAACATAATCGGTAAAAGGGATCATGCCCATTACAAAAACAATTTCATGAAATAAGAAACTTTCCTGGTATTGGTTCTGAGCTACCATCATCAAAGTTGTTGGTATACCATGGAGCATGCATAGGTTTTTTTTGATATCTTCATGCAGAAGAAAAAGGAATTATTAATCTCAATCTAAATTACTTTTGTTTCTGATTCACTGAGGATCTTGGCTCCTAAAGCATTACATGTACTTAGGAGTCACATCCTTAGTGACATACCATGACCAGGTACCATAGTCAACCTTGAACTTTGAATCAGGGTTTCTTCTGACCACCCTAAATAGGATTTCAGCCAGATTCTAAAGCATGTAAGTGTGAATGCTGTCTGTGTGGCAGTTATTCAAGCTCCCTTTGAATTCCATCCATTCAGTCATCCCTGCCAAGTCAGTCTCTGGTGCCCATACCTACTAAGATGTGTTTTAATGGTGACAGTAACAGGCTGACTTAAAAAGAAAAGCTGCCAGTGGCACCAGGAAACACTTGGGTGGTAAAGTGCTAGAACGGGTTGCCCCAGGGAGGTTGTGGATGCCCCATTCCTGGAGTGTTGAAGGCCAGGTTGGACAGATTGGATGGCACTCAGAGCAACTTAGTCTACTGGGAGGTGTTCCTGCCCATGTCAGGGAGTTGGAACTAGATTATCTTTAGGGTCCTTTTCAACCCAACCTGTTCTTTGATTCCATGATTCTATGGCTTTACTAAAATAGAAAAATAGTTATTTTAGGAGAGCTTTGTCCTTTTCACAGGTCCCTGCTAGGACAAGACACATAATTATTAAAAGGAGCCAACCCAATAAATAGAGTTTCAGCTACTGTTTGAGCACACAGATTTCCCTCTGAACATGTGGCTGGCCAGCCTCAATTTCCAGTGCCTCAATTTGCTAAAATATTTGTTAGAATAGAATTGTGAGTTCTTCTTTCAGCTAACACAGTATTATCATAATTGTGTAATCAGTGTAATGGCAAGAATATATACATAGCATGAAACAGTTGGTATTAATCACTACAGAAACTATGGGGTTAATCACAACCAGCTCTCATCTTGGTAGTAAACTCAAATTGTTCCTGTTGACACTAATTTTCAGTCTGATAATTAACGTGGCTCTGTTTTTTTCCTTTAACCTACTTTTCTAGTGAAAAGTTTTCCGAAGAGAGGCTAGAGGCTGTGACAAAGAGTTCTAAGGGAATTGGCCACTGGATTAAAATTCACCTTTATGTAAAAAAGCCAGATCCTGAGAGAACTACATTTTTTTATGTACATGTATTACTTTTTTTTTTTTTATCAGTGCTTTATTGAGGGTCTACTTTACTTAAATGACAAGAAGCTTTCTGTTTTGACTGACTTAGCTGAGGCTACTTATATCTATGACAGATATGCTGCCGTGAGACAGAAGAGAAACTGTCAACCAAATGTACAGTCAGGATGGAAGAGCCCCTCTATTCTTTTTCCTTCACTATGATGGGCTTAAGGGGGCAAAATCCTTCATGACCATCTCTCTCTCCTCTGTATATCTGGCATATACCCCATTTCACTGAACAGATAACAGAGAACGTGCTTTTTTTATGGCAACATTTTTTGCACCATAGGCACAGTGCTCTTTTGAGAGCAAGACAAATGGTGCTGTGGACATGTGCTGTTAGGAAAACAGATTTCAGTCAAAGTCAAGAAGATGTATCTGTTTACAGAACATTTCATGAATCACTTTTATTTGAAATCAGGATTGTGAACAAATACTGCTGGAATATTATAAAAATGTCATGTGTTTACACAGTATTACACCTGGCCTAACTGCTCTTTCAGTCTGGCATCCGTGTTTTCCCTAATCCCCATGAGCACAGCCATAGACACACCATAGGAACTGTGGCCTCCACTGTCTCTAGAAACCACATAAATCTGAATCTGGCCTTCGCTTAAAATAGATTGTCCCTAGTGTAAGGGAAATAAATCTACCCTGAAAATGTCCATATGTATGGAATCAAATACAAAAGTGTATCTGAGCTTTTTATTTTGGTGCAACTAAAAGTGCTTCATAAATATGACTCATACAGTATTTGGCCTGTTCGATTCAGGTGGGGGTTGCTTTAGTGTTTGCCTGAGTTTTTTTAAAATCTTCGTTAATACAAATTGAAGTTGGGATAAAAAATTAAAAATAATAAAAAACTCAAACAGCATGAAAAGTTTGAGTAAATTCATATCCAAAAAATCAAAGCTGAAAAATATCTATAATGCATTTATATAATAACATCCACAGTACTTCCCACTGTGTTTATTGAGTTGGCTCCTTTTTATAATTATTTGGCTGTTTCTAGCAGGGACCCATGAGAAAGAGGAACAAAGCTCCCATCAGGTCATTATTTTTCAGATTAGTGAAGTCCCAGCATTCCTTGGTGTCACTGCCAGCATTTTTATTAAGTCAACCTGTTACTTTCACCATTAAAACACATCTTAGTAGGTACAGGTAATAGAGACTGACTTGGCAGGGATTACTAAATGGGTGGACAGAATTCAAAGGGAGCTTGAATAACTGCCACACAGACAGCATTTACACATACATGCTTTAGAAGTCTGACTGAAATCCTACATCCAGGTGAATGATAAATAAAAGCATTTGTTCTTTTGGTGGTTGCTAGTGGCTCTGTTTTATTATTTTCATGCTGGACAACTAAAAAGTAGAAAGTGTGGCAGCAGGACATCATTATGATAGGAGAATATCTGAAAATGTACAGCTTTAGCTAGGTATCCACAAGTTTCTTCCCTGCCCAATTAAAGGTTCACCCTTTGGTATCTACTAAAATTTGGATGAAAGTTTCATGTGAACAGGCTGTCTCTCAGGATTTCTACACAGAATTTTCTCCTCTCATTCAGGCTGAATAGGTGCAAAGAACAGTAAGGGATAATAAAAAACAAGAAGGAGAGTAGTAATGGCTGTATAAGAGTAATATAATTTCAGTAAATGAAATTGAAATTAACTAATAATAAAAATTAAAAAATAGCATCAAAGTGCCTTCCTTTTTTTGTCCTCTGCAAATCCTTGGAACTACTATTGTATTTATGCCTTGTCTTATTCTTGCTTTCCAGTGCTCAGTAATGTGTTTCCTTTGACCTTTATTTGTAAAGCTAGGCCAATATTTTTAATCAAGTGTTTACAGTCAGACGCCTAAATCTATATTAAGCATCTAAATAAGGCTTGCATTTTAAATGAGCTGAGCACTAAGTCAATAGCAGTTGCAGCCTCTGACTACTACAGAAAAGCAGTCCAGCTCTGTAGGTGCCCCGTTCTCTACCCACAGGCTGGAAAATGTTTGCAGCCATTTTGGTATAATTCTTACCCTCACTGTGCTGTGCAGTCCTTAGGTTAAATAAAATCCTGCTAGCATGCTGCATCTTTGATATAAGAACACAGAAGCATTAATGTGTGACCCAGATGTTAGAAATAACTGTACATTTCACAGATATTTATATATTTTGTGATTACACTTACTGTCACAAAACTACTCAAAATCTTATAACTCTGTTGTATTCAGTGCATGATAAAAGAGCTAGCTATACAAAAAGAAAAAAAAATACATTATTTTCCTTTTTGTTAGGGAAATGGTGTATTAGTGGATAGGTGCTTGCTTCTGCTGAAAATATTCGTTCATCTCTTGGATATGATCCTCATACTACCTGTCTTGCAGCTGTCAGTTCCTGATTCAGGCAGGAGCTTGCAGGGATGTGTGCGTTGGCTGGAGGGGATGTCTGGAGGAGCTGGGAAGTAACCAGATGACTGACAGCAATTCAGGCTCGATGCCTTATGGAGGGGGTAGGTACAGAGGAAAGCTAATCCTATAGAGGGAGTTGAAGGGTTTTTTTGAGGGAGGATGAGGGAGGTAGAAAGCATCTGCAGGATTTGCTTTAGAAAGAATTTAAGGTTACATCTGCATCTCTGCAGCTCAAGGGACCTGGGAGCTAGTAAGTACAGCACATATTATCAGTTACACCAGCACAGTGAAGCTTATATGGTTGTATGAGTGTAACAAACCATATGAACACACTTACTCCAGAATTAATGCTTTTTTTTTAATAATTTCAGAGATATTGTATATAGGTGAAATGTTGGATTTGCTTGTTTTGTTGGTTTCTTTTTAAAGAAAAAACCCTTTTTTTTCCAGTACAGTAAATGACACAGAAATTTAATTTTGTGTGACTGTAGCTGTTTAATTCAGCCCTTACAGTGTCCTGTTGTATTTTCAGCATGTGCACAGCTCTAAGTATACTGTTTTCCTTGCCATAAGGTTAATATTAGTTAGAAATGGAGACCTGCTGGAGATAACACCAATTGCAGAGGAGCTTAGCTAAAAGCAAAAGCTACGGTCTCTCAGATAATACCACAAGACAGCTTGAAAGGCTAATATATCATGCAAATGGTGGACCAGAATCACTTAGGCATAGATGTTCTGTGGGCTGTACAGAAGGAGTGAATCTTTCTGTATTCAGCTGCTCGCGTGTGTGCGCCTCGCTCCCCCTCCACCCGCTCCTCTCCCTCTGTCTCTCCCAGACAGGCGAACAGACCTGCTCCTTCCTTTGTGTTGCCAGTCAGGTCCTCCCTCTGCAGTCTTACACAGGAAGAAGATTTATAACAGCTGCATGCAATGCCAGTGTCTCAAAGAAACAGTATCACGCCATGTGGAGGATTTTTGTTTGGGGTTTGTTTTCTCCACTGAATTGGAAAGGTACATTTTTTAAATCTTAATTATTTTAAACACTTAATTCCTGTGGCTTTTATTTCCTGCTAAATTCTGACCTCCAAATACTATAATCTTTAAATCACAATCTGTTGTCACAGTACTGTAATGGCTGTGATGTTTTAATTGAAAACATGGGGATGTAAGGATTTCGAAAGTATAATTAGGGTACATTTCAATGTGAAGCTGTAAGTGCTGTTCTGTAAGATGGGCATCTGATATTTCTGACATACTGTATCAGAAATATAAGATTCAAACTAGAAAATGAAAATACAGCACACATGCAGTGCAACTGTGTACCATATGTTAAGAAATGTGCACCTCTTAAACAGCGGGCTAATTAGCTAGAGAAAACAGAGATGTCTGAATAATGATGCTAGAAATAAAAAGGATAATGAAATCTTGAGACAGATTTGTGTAGGAGATCCACCTGGCAGCAACTTGCCAGGTTTACCAAATTAAATGAAATCAAAGGAAAATTTATAGGTGGGAAAAAAAAATGAATGTAAAAGCACTACTTCTCTTTGTTTTAGGCTCTTGTTGGCCTGCTTCTTACCTCCCTGACTAGTGGCATGTATTAAATCAATGGTGAGTGAAGCATCAGAATCAGAGAAGCCCAAAAGCTTAGACATGTTCCCTAGGCTTGGAGAAAATTTCTATAAAATTTGACAAGGGTTAGTTTCTTGGGGTATCTCTCTTCCCAGGTAGTGGCAGGAATACAAAATTAAAATAGATTTCCTTTTGGCATTTCACCTCTTAGCCTCCCTGTTTCTCAGAAATGAACGGACAAAGTTGAATAATTTGATTTCAAGAAATCCCTAAAAGATCTAGCCCTTGTTAGTGTCTAGGTTCAGTATTAATAACAGATTCCTTCTTTAGAGGATCATACAATCTGGAAATATAAACCCTGGATTAAAAAATCAGGAATAGAGGCAGTTGCACTATAAGAAGTAAAAACTGCAAAGCAGGCCATGGCAGAGAAGAGTCTGTGTCTAGCTCTTCTAACTCAAATATATGCACTAGTTTCCTTCTTCTACCCTGTTTTACCTCATCCCATAAACAGCAAATCTACTCATGTTGCTTGGGATTTGCCTTAGGACTTCTCTTCCCAGGATCAATGAGCTCCAGAAGGGTGTTCACTAAATTCACTCACTGTTGATTTTCAGTGGCAGGAGGTCCAGGATGTTCTTACTCTTCTATTTGGAGAAACATAACCAAGATTTAATTCCACTATTCACTCATGCCTGAAATATTTCCTCCGGTTTTCCTCAAATGTTACTATGTCCACCCAGAACCACTTTTGTTGCATTGCTTTTGAGATCTACTATTACCCAGTATTATCAGTACAATGCTTACTTTTGTTCCTCCTGATAACCAGAGCCTTTGCCCTTCAACTTCTACAGCTAATCTACTGGTAGTTTTGGTTGATGGAGCCTGCAAATGGGCTGACATAACGGATTCCTGTCCCAGTGGCATGTTAAGTTCATATACTTATAGCTGTTTAATCTGTAACACTAACTATATCCATTCTAGTGTGCCAGGATTACTGTATTTACTCAGCTTGGAGTAACATCAGCGAAAGTGCTATGGCATCAGGGAGTTGTCTGCTCCCTCACTGCTATACAATTGGTTGTTGTTGTTTAAAGAAGCTTAGAGCTGATAACAGACAGGCTTCCACAGAATGAGCTTAAAACCTAACAGCCTCCAGAAATTGTTCATAGCTGTGTGGTCTGCTTTTAGTGTAGGACATCATTTTCTCCACTGCTCATTAAATCTGTAATATCTGAACTATTCACATTAAGTTCTTTCTGCAATGTACTCTAATCCAACAGATAAATCTATGCACATTTTTACATATGAAATGAAACCGCAACATTTTTTAAGTTTGCATGTACATCATGGTGGTTAGATGTCATTTTTGGTCTAGAACACAGTATCCATACAGTTATCTACAGCTATCTCTTTCCCTCTCTGGTTCACTGAGGTTTACACTGCCTAAGTATGTCACAACTTTTGAGAACTTCTTGGGACGAGATTTGGACAGCATGTCATTCAGATCTGTACAGAAAAGGTGGCGGTGCTTCCTTGAGAAGTACCAAACACAGCAAGCGACAAGGAGGGGCAGGGGCTATAGAAAAGGCTTCAGTGTGCATGCACCTGTACAGAGACACACAGTCTGAGCATGCATTTGCATTAAGCCTATATAGCCATTAGGCTGTGTAAACAGAGCTTGACTTCCAGCACTGGACCCCTGGTTATCACACTGCTTGACTGCTAACAGACTTCATTCTCCTTGCCTTGCCTGGTGCTAACTAGCACCCTGCCAGACAATGCCCAGACATGGGAATAGCATTTGCCGGGAATCTCTCCCAATACCCAACATCACCCTTGATGGTTTCTCTGAAACTGTCTCTGAAGGTTTGGGACCTTGACACACACCTCCTGCCACACACACAACATGCAGCAAGTTCTGTTCCATAGTAGAAAAACACCTGTGTTAAAAGCTGCAATCTGACCCTCACATTATTTTAGATACTTTGTCCCCCTGAGGTGACACTCAAGGCCAAGTGTTTTGTAGTATGCCTGCAACCATTGTGTGCCATTTAGCCTCACAGCCAGAAAACAGCCCTTAGCCCTATTTTATTTATTGATGTATATAGCCAGCAAGACCTTCTGATTTAAAAGTTAGGGAACACTGAATGAGTGCAGTGTTGAGCCAGGAGAAAAAAGGAAAACTAAAACAAATGGCCTATGTCTCACATATTTGTCAGCAAGGTTAAAAAAACATGCAGACCGTATGAGAGATAAATGTTTGCTTCCCTCTGTGCCTCAAAGCACCAAAATATCTCAGTGGAATAAACTGAGTTTTTCTACAGACTTGTCACACCACAACAAAATGCTTAATCTCCAGAGAAATCACAGTCAGGCAGCTAATGCTCAGTTGTCTAGGAGAATATTCATGTTAATGTACAGGAGTATAGTCACAGAGCCAGAACAAAGACCTTCCCATGCAGTTTATGGTGTTGAATGAAATGATACAAGTTCCCTCTTTCCACATCAGAGATAAATATGGTATTCAGAAAGGGGAAAGAAAACAAATAACCACCTCACAACCTCATCCTACAGGAAGCTGGGATTAAAGTATACTGATTAAATATATACAGCTGTAAGACCATCAGTGATGCCAACAATGTGCTTTATATGAGATATGGAAATATTTAGCCAGTCTTAGTCCCAGCTAGAGGATGTGAACTGAATTTTGAGGAAACAACAGAAACATTGGGAATGCATATAATTCTAAAAATTCTACATAAGAATAAAATCTCTTCTGACTCACAACATGTAACAGGAAATGCTAGCAATGCTATAAAAATGTTTGCAAATAGGCTTTGTAAAAGAAATGAAGCTGTGCAATAGAAAGCTATTGGCCCATCAAACTCAACTATTGAGACTGTAACCCCAGCAAGGACTTAGCTGATTCCATTCATCAAATATACAGTTGGTAATGACTGATGTAGACACAGTATTAAAAATTGTGTTAGGTAATGGCCAAAAGACAAAATATGTCCTATGTACTGACACATTCTTGAGAACAAATGGTATCAAACAGCACTATAGAAAACACAATACTAACATATCAATTCAGAATACAATCCAGAATGCTCATAAATAAAGCTTCAACCAGTGTTCATAAAACTGCTAAAAGTAGCATCATGTTCTTCATGTAGTTAAGACATGTACAACATTTGTATTGTAGTTCCATGAAATCTGTAACTCACAGTTGCAGAAGTTAAAAACTGCTTCTTTTAGAAACAGTCACAGATAATAGCCAAATACTCCTTCAACAAGTCTGGGAAGTTTAAGCTTCCATTCTTACAATCTAGATGGTTCCAATGTGTTAAAATTGTCAGCAACATCAGGACATTATGCACTTTTGGAAAACAGCACCAATGAAGAGCTTTTTCACATAGAAAAAAAAAAGAGTACATAAAACAAGCTTCCACAAGTTTCAGAAACAGAAGTTTGTTTTTTTTCTTTAATAGAGATATAAGATACTTGAGGTTAGAAGGAACCTCAGGAAAGATTATGTGTAAAGTCTTGTTCTAATCAGTGCTGCATGCAGATTTACACAACCTGGTATTGAAAACATCAAAGTAGAGTTTGTGTACCCTCCCTAAGCAACATACTTAACTTACTGGGTGTCCTCATGAGTTATACTCAGCTGGAAACATTCTTTTCCTCAGTCATGTCTATTATTTCTTGCTCTCCTGACATGCATCACTGGAAAACTCACGACATTCTTTTTATAACCTCCTCCCAGGTATTGGCTGCTGGTCCCCTCAAAACTGTCTCTTCTTTAGACTGGAAAATTCAATTTCTTTCCTTGAAGGGCTTTTGTTCCCTGAACCTGTTGTCCATTCATCCCATAGGTTCTTCCAAATGGCAGACTGCCCCTCAAGTCCTTCAACTATAGCCTCCACATGCATTTCATCTGAAAACTTGATGAAAATATTGTCCATCACATTTTCCTCTGTTTCAGATTCCCAGAAATATGTTCCTGGAGTATGTACTCTGGGTATTTGGTAGGGATTGAAGTAAGACTGAGCTGCCTTTAGTTCTCTGGGTTGTCCTTTTGGAACCTTTAGTTTTGATAGTTTCGATACAGCTCGTCAGATCCATGAGCATTGCATTTATGAGTTCTCAGAAGTAGTCTCTGACTTGATCCTTATCCACTGCTGTTATTCCTTCTCTTCACTGTCATTAAGCACACAGGCCTCAAAAAACTAGGCCCTGAGCATTTCAGCCTTACCAGTGACCACTGTTGCTGAATCACCCTTTTCATTCAGCAATCAGTACATAAATTTTCCTTTGTCAAGCTTTTATTAGTAATGTACAAGCTCTTCTTGTTGCCTTGATGTCCCTGGCAAGCCTTGATTCTAACTGAGCTTTGGTTTCCCTGACGCCATCACTGCATACTAATGCCATGTTTCAGAAATTCCTCCTTTGAAACCTATCCTTGCTTCCATCTCCTTTATGCTGCCTTTTCTGGTGGATCTTTGTCTTGAGTTATTGATAAATGTACTTGGTTTCCTGACTATCAGCATGAACATTCATAGGCTCAAAAGGTGATGTTGTTACAGACTTGCTGGATTCCCTGAACTCATTTGCCTGTCAGAGCTGCCTCCCATGGAATGCTCCCTTTCAACTCCCCAGATAAGCTGAAGTCTGCCCTCCTAAAGGGCAGCCTCTGTACTGCACTGCTTGCCTTCCTCTGCCTCTTCAGGATTTTGAACTTCACTATTTTGGTGTCATCACAGCCATGGTTTCTACTGGTTATTGTAGTCCCAAAGAACTGTTGCTAGTTAGTGAATTCCAGAGTCACTTCCACTGTCTGTATCATGAGTTCACCTCAAATACAATCCAGAAGCCTCCTGGATAGCTTGCTTCTCACCATAGTGTCCTCCCAATAGATGTTAAAGTTCCTGTAAGAACCAGTACCATAGGATCCAAAGACTTGCTAACGTTTTAAGTAGACTTTATCCACTTCAACACATTGATCAGGTGATCAATGTGTTTCTCCTCAATGTCACCCTCACTGACCACTCTGAGACCCAAAAAGTCTGTCACGCAGCTTTAACATGTTTTTTAATACCATGTCTAAGTCAGTCACTGCTAATAGTTTGTTTGCTGAATGGAATCAACTAAATTCTCATTGGGTTTCCAGTCTTGATAGTTTAGCTTGATGGGCTGAAACATTTCCTCTTAATGTTTCATTAAAAATTAAAATGTTTTTTAAAACTCAAAACAATTTTAAAATGTACATTACTAGTAAAACTCTGTTAGAATTATATCTATAGTCACAAAATTATTAAACTTATGATAATATAGCACTTTTATCAGTTTACTTGAAGTATTTATATGACACCTGGCATATTATTTAAATATTTTGTAAGAAATTATTGATGGGTGAAGAACAGGCAGTACACAAGGTGTGTAGACCACCAAGCCCACTCGGTCTTGCAAGTCCAAGCAACAAGATGCTTTCAAAACTGTTCAAATGCAGTAAGTCATTACTGTTACCTTGGGGGAGGGTTGTGAATGGGACAGTGTTGGTAGGAAACTTGATATCCAAGGTAAAAATAGTGTCCTAAATATTTTGCCCACAGCATTTTTGTGAAGCAGTGATAAAGAGGGACAAAACCACAAAAGGATTCTCTTACAGGTGCTGTAGGGACTTCAAACCACTTTTGAAAAGGGCAGGGAGAAACTCTTTCCACTTTATTATGAAAATGAATACACAAGATACTGAAATGTACCAGCTTAGTGTACCAGCTTGCCAGAAGGTCATACAGTCAGTAAGAAGGAGGATTACAGGCCTAAACCTTAGACTAACTAACATAAGCTCCTGACTTAGGCAGAAGAGACTCAGATATTTAACAGATTTGCAATAAAATTAATTGAGAAAGTAATGTAGAGGCTGTCAGTGTAAGGTAGGATGTAAAGGGGAAAATGAATATGTACTCTTTTTTCATTTTCATTTAGATTCTCAGAGTAGATTAGTCTGGCTTACACATAGCTGTATATTTAGCTATGGTGACAAATATTGCCTAACAGAGGAATATTTCACAGTTAACACAGCCTCTTTCCCTAACAGTAGGCCTTACAAATAAAGAAAAACTGGCAAAAGAATTCAGATTCATTAATATTGGAGGAAGAAGAGAATTACAAAGCACTCATTATTTTGGACCTTCTGAGGACAGACTGTCAGGCTAACCTGTGAAACAGCTAATCAGTTGGGGTAACCACTTAACTAAGACTCTTGTTTTCTTGATCACACATTTCTTTCTGTTAAATAAACTCACTGCATTTCAAGCTGGTCAGTTATGTTTCTCTTGAAGCCTAAAGGTTGTCAGTGCATAATTAAAGGCAAGGTATGACTATAGACTCCAAATACATGAAAAGCTGACGCAGAAAGGAAAGGAGCAATTTGTTGTCTGCATCACCAGTAGGTGAGACTGAAAAATAATAAGCTTAAGTTACAACAAAGTTAAGTGTTAGGAAGCAAATTCTAGTGCTAAGGATAGAGACAACCAGGAAGCTAATGGCATGGGAGATTGTAAATACTCAGTCTCTGGAGATTTTTAGAACAAACATCAGTCAGCTGGATATAAGCATAGTTCAGTTTGCTTTAGAGCAGCGATATGGAAGAGAAGTCCTCTTGAGGTCCTTTTCAGGCCTGTGGTTCTATTATTTAAAGCTTCAAAGCCTATCAGACTTTAACGTGTTTCAAATAAATTACATCTTGTTCAGATAGTTGTGAAATATTCAAATTAAACATAAGTTTCATTAAAATCTAGAAAGATAAATAAGTACACTAAATTAATCTCTCAAGTAGCTCTTTGACCTCTTATGTTTTTCCTTTTGGCTTATTCCTGCCATAGTGCACAAGAAAGCTGCAACCTGATAAAAAATACCTGGATAGATGGCAATGACTCAAATTCATCCAGCTGTGCTCATGCTTGACCTGCCTTTTCTTAAGCTGTTTCATCTCATTTTTTACCAGTCATTAAACTTATTGACTAGTGTTTAAGAGACCAGTAAGTGACAAGCTTAAAGCAAGTACACAGAAAGTCTGTGTACAACTGAGATGTGTTGCTTGTTTATGGTAGCACTTTTTCTGCAACACCTGGCCTCATCTCTGAACAGTGGATGTATTGACACCCAGCATATTGCATCTGAAAGTTGGAGTTTGAATAGATTGTGCCAAGTAATGAAATATTAGGAAACAGGACAACTCCTAAATAAAGATTCACTACTACTTGCTTACTGGTCCCAAGTAAGACATAATTCTTTTCTATTTTTCAGTCAGTAAAATGCTTTGTAGTTTTCTTCCAGATTCAGCTGTAGCAGTCATGATTGACTTCTCAGGTGAAGTCAGTAGCAAGGGGGCAAGCTTCTTCCTCACCATTAGAAAATACTGTAATCAATAGGAATCATTTACCCTCTTGAAAATAGGGAGTATTTTCTAAGGGGAAAAAAATTTAACTGTCCATAGAAAATTGGGGCATAAGCCCTTTCCAGCTCAGCTAAGCACAAGACATTCTTCACCATGTACCAGAACATAAAGAAGGTCCTCTCTGTCTAGTTTTGCTGTTCCATAGATAACCTTTTTTTTAACCTAATGCAGATTTATTTAATTTTAACTTTTAATGCATTTCAATAAAACAGTAAAACAGACTGCTACCAAAGAAAGAGTAATGAGACAAATATTGCAAGTCTAAATAGATAAGAATTTTCAACTTGCTAATCAGGTAAAAATAATCACCTAGGTTTAAAGGTAATAAATCCTGTCACATTGAAACCACATGATTACTATAACACTTCATACTATCAAATATTTAGAACTTAAATAATATTGGTTTTGTGAACAGCTCAGACATCCATTAACAGCAGTGAACTTGCACTTCTGTGCATTGTTACAATGAGTGAATTTATACCAGAAGAAAACCAGGAAATTTACAATAAGGGCCAATGCAATTAGTTATACAATGAGTGGTGTCAAAGATGCCAGCCCATACATGTCTAAGTATGAACTTTGCAGAAGAAATGGGATCATCCCAACTCCAGTTAAACTATTCAGAGACATCAGGATTCAGAGCATTGTATTAAATCAGAAAAAAAAAGTAGAAATACCAGATTGAAAGAAAAAAATTTGAAAGAAACTGGTTGATTAGATGGGACAAACCAGAAAATCTCATCTTTTTCAGCTGTACTATATGTCATGGGAAGAACATATTACCAAAATACTGTGGAGAAAAGAGTGATTTAGAGAAGAATTCAGTGCATAAGAACTTCTGGATTATGTTTAACATTCATCAGAAAATTCTGTACTGTTAGTTGTTGTCATACACAGAGCAAGGGTCCCATGTTACTAGAGTTTCACATCTCCTTGATGTTTCTTGTAGGCAGCTCCTCTAGTCACTGACTCTCCCTTGTCCTCACAGCAGCCAACTGACTCCAGTTCCCACCAATCCACTCTTTTATAACACTCTTCTGATTGGCTACAGGTGCGGCCTGTTAACATCAGGCCTGCTCCTAATCTTTACTAATTGGTTCAGTTGCAACTCTTTAGGGATAAGATTACATTCTATACCACTTTCGTTTACCCATACTGTATCTCCCTACAGTTAGTCACCTAGAGTTTGATTCAGATAAAAAAAAATGAAACCTCACTTTTTTTTTTTAACTTTTAAACAAGTTTGGCTACTTCTCTAGTCTAGAGTAGATTCTGCCTTAGTAGACAAAATGTAATGCTTCCAGAGGGAAATGCATCCCTCTTCTTAAACTCCTTTCTCAGGCACTTCTAAAGAATGATCTGTCCCATCTTAGTTCTTTCCATGGTCCACTGAGGAAATCTAGAAAATTAACTTAACCAAGTTACCTATATACTACTAAAGGACAGCTTTTTCTAAAAGTCTTTCTGTAGATACTGTGAGGTTCCACATCTACAACATTGTATATTTTTTCCAGGTAATTAATAAATTGTAATTAAGCTAAACCTCTAAAGTAAAACAAAAATTGGATTTCCATCTGTAGCAGTCTTCTAGACTCAAGTTCATGACTATCTCATTGCAGTTGGGTTTATTCATTGTGCTGGTACAGCTTTGCTAGGGTATTGTGCAAACTAACAGGTGTGCTATAATAACCAAACATGAAAGAAGTTATGAACCTAAGTTAGTTCTAGAGTACTATGAAGAATTAAAGATATTAGAAAACAGGAGAATATCATCTCCTCTGGGTGATACCATGGTACTCATTCTTGTGGTAGGGAGCCCTTCCTTGCTGAAGGACTTGCAACACCACGTGCACTGTAATATTTTTATTTGCTTTCAGAAACAGCTGAAGAGACAGAATAGTGTGATTTTGTGTTTCTCTGTATTAAAAGTCTGTAAAAATCTGTTCTTTATTTGAAGTCTGTAAGAAACCACAAGCAACTCCGTATGTGCCTTCCTTTTGTGCTACATTTGTCCTTTTTATTTTGCAGTGTATAAAGTCACCACTGGAACCCAGTGACAGACCTTGATTAACTGTGCTTAATCTATTCCCACAGAAAAATGGACCAAAGAAAGTGTTCTAAAACAAGATAATAAAATGTTATCATTTCTCCTCTCTCATTTTATTAAATATGCTCATCTTCTGTGCAAAGTGAGCCTATCCAGTTGGCATCTCTGTGATGAGACAGAATGCATAAGGAAAAATTGGTTTTGAAACGTATGTTTACATATTCTATCTGCAATGGTAATCTTACTGACAGACATTTGTCACTGATCATTCTGTTGTGGTACAGTATAATTTGTACTCCTTTTCTCTTTGTTACTGGAAGTTAAATGGGAAAATAGATAACTGTAGAAAAGCCTGTAACTTTTTTTTTTAACTACCATTCATCTCTAAGTCAGCTCCAAATGCAGGAATACCTCCCAATATCCATTAGGCCCTTTGTGACTGTATTTCTGTTTTCTAGCACAAGAACAGAGATGTTCAATGAATTCAAGAGGGGGAAAATTTCATACTGCTAAAACAAAACATTCACTCTGTAACAAGACTTTACTTTTCATCAATGTCACAGAATGTTGTTGAAGGTTATAGTTGAGCAAGTCTTAGATGGTGGTTAGATATTTATATGCCTAGCAGGAAAAGAAAAATCTAGTATCAGAATATTTACTAACAACAATAGAATTTTTAAAAGGGAGATCAAAATTCACATTTCAGGCCTTAAGGAAATCAGGCTCAGGGAATAGGCATGAGCCATTTAATGAAGCATTTTTCTCATGGTTTGAATAACACATCTTCCTGTGGGAAGCTTGTTGTTTGCCCTCAGAGTCTGAGTGATGGACCTAGACAACCTGTTTTAGCAAGAGGATTCCCATGTTCTTATGTAAAACCCTGAGAAAATGCCAATAATGGTCTCTGCTGTTATCTACCATTGTGCACACCACATTTATCCCTAGGAAGATGATAGATGTGTTGAAGTAAGGAAAGAGCATTGGAAGCCTGGAGCTGAACTGGTCTTCTTTTATAACCAACAGAATGCAAAGAAGGAAAACAGTTCAAGGGATAACTTACAACAAACCCAAAAGTCACATCTTATTTTCACTCACAACAGATAAGAAAAATCCTTGGTATCTCTCGTGGGTTGACCATGTCCAACTACCACAGGCCCACCAAGCTTCTCAGCTGGACTGTGGACTAGGGAGAAGAAAATAAAATTAAGGACTTGTGGGGTGAAATAAGGATAGAGAGGTCATTGTAATGGGCAAAACAGACTTGGAAAAATGAATTTAGTTTATCCACAATTAACAATGAGGTAGGATAAGAAGGAGTAAGACCAAATCTTAAAGCACCTTCCCTTCTCACCCCTCTTTCTGGCCTCAGCTTCACTCAGATTTCTCTACTTCCCACAAGAGGTGCAGGGGAATGGGGAATGGGGGTTGTGGTCAGTTCATTACAGGTTGGGCTGCTCATTCCTCTTTGCACACTCCTCTTGCTGAAGTGTGGGGTCCCTGCTACAGGAAAGTCCTCCAGGGTAAGTCCTTCCTGTGGACTGTAGTTCTTCACAAACTGTTCCAGTGCATGTCCCTTCCACAGAGTGCAGTAATTCAGGAACAAACTGCATCAGCATTGGTGCCCCACGGGGTCACAAATCTTGATGGCAAGCCTGCTCCAGAGGGCCTTCCTCTCTCTATGGACCACAGGTCCTGTCAGAAGCCTGCTCCAGTGTGCATTTCCCATGGGGTCCTCCACAGACTGCAGGTGGATCTCTGCTCCACCAGGGACCTTCTGCAGGGGCATAGCTGCTTCACCATGGGCTGCAGGGGAATGTCTACACTGACCTTGGTGTCTGCAGGATTATTTCTCTTACATGTTCTCATTCTCTCTGTGGCTGCTGTTGTGAAGAAGTTTTTCCCCACCCCTTATCGATGTTGTCCCAGAGGTGCTGCCACTGCTGCTGGTGGGCTCAGCCTTGGCCAGTGTGGTGGGTCCTTCTTGGAGACAGCTGGTGGTGGCTTCTTGTACATGGGAGAAGTTTCTGGCAGATTCTCCCAGAAGTTACCCTTGTGGCCACCCTGCTACCAAAACCCTGCCACATAAAGTCAGATACGCCAGGATCTTTTCAGGTCCATAACCTTTTTTGGTTAAATCCATGTTATCATACATCCTGCATAACTGACACCAACTCAACTGCCGCACCTTGCCTGTTGCACAAAGATCTCAAAGGGTGCATTTGGTAAATTTTCATCCTGATATGCTGTAAAAAACTTTCCAACATACTTTTTCTTCATGTCTGTGGTATTAATTTAGGATCAACATTACTCCATGTATTTCGTTTAATTCCATGGACATACTCCATGAAGAAGAACTACATACTCCACATATGTTATCTGTAGATATATATTTGTTTTTATATGATTTCATATATCATATATTATTAACTTGTATAATATATGCATTAAATATAGAATACTCATGTATTTTTGTACTGTTCAATATGTTACATGAAGTATAATCAGAGTTTGGTGAGACAACTGGGAAGCTAATCTGTAGGCATAGATCTGGAATGCCATCTGAAGCATTTCTCTAAGTATTCTCCAAATATTGACCCAGTTTTAGTTGTGTAAGTGTGGATTTCTTCAGGATGAAATCAAGAGGCAGTACATAGTTGGCTAGAAAATAAGAGCCTAGTGGCAATAGGACAAACTGTCTGTCTTGAGCTGTACTCTTGACTTGAGCATTCTTCCAGGCTGCCTATTCATTTTTCTCCTTTGATGTTTTGTAAGCTTATACAACAGATATTCTCCCTTTCTCTCCCCACACATTTTTCTTTTTAAAATTCTCTACTTCCTTTTATTTTCTTAATTCCTTTATTTTAAAATTAGTTTATTTTCTTTGGTATTAATGCAAAATATGGTCTAAACTTGATATTCAATTGCTTCATTTGCATGCTTCATCACTGGCCTTCCCTTGCTTTTTCCTTTATCAGCTTCATCCAAAATGCTGATCTAGTAATCATCTACATTATGGACAACCTCTATTATGATCTATTCATTAACCTCTCATTATCCCTATTTCTGACTTCCAAACTCTGCATAACTCTACTCTCATTACTGGCAATTTTCTCTGCAATTTCTTAACTTTATCCTTTTATCCTCTAAGTCATGTGCCCTTCATTTTGTTCTTTCATTTTTGTCTTTAGGCCTCAAATTTTGGGGAGTCTTTGAGTCAAAGGTGAACATATAAACCAAAAGTGAAAGTGCCTGCAATCAAAGAAACTCTCTGTCGTGAACAGTCATGGAAATCGTAAAAGATCTATAGAGTGAATTTTCAAAGATTGTCTTCACTCCCTTTTATCTTTTCTGCCCTGTTAAAATACTTTGCATTTTTGGTTTCTAAATTCTCAAGATGTTATAAAAAGTGCATAGGCCTTGTAAGCCTATTTACAGTACTAAGGTAGGTTAAACCTAACATATGTTAGCAAGGCCAATATCTTGCTAAAGGCCAAATTACAAAATATAATCAGGAATTAGATTAGATTAGATTGTAATATAAACCTGGATTATCTACCTGGGTAGATAATCCCAGATTAACATTTTCTATCAGATGTTCATGTCAAATTAAATACATCCTTTTCTACTCTAAGGCAGCAAGTTAGGAAATCATTGCTCATCCTCCACTGAGATACAGTGGTATTATACTCAGAGAAGCAGGGAGTGTGCTTGTGTTCAAGGCTAAAAATATTTTTCTTTCAAGATGCTGCTGTGGAACACAATCAGGATCAAAACTCACTGTTGAGATCAGTAATAGGAAAGAGAATACTTTCTTACAGTCAGAAGGACTTTTCTTCTTCGCTGCAATTGCAGCTGAGATAGGTGAACCAATACTGGCCTTCAGATATATTAAATTATGTCTCATTGATGGTGAAATCCAGTTTCCAGCTAATACTCCATTTAGTAGATGGCTTAAAGTGCACCTTAATCTGCATCGTGCCCCAAGTTTGACATTATTTGTGTAGGGCATCGCAGGTTGATAGTATTTTTTTTCTGCTGACAGGCATGGTTCTCTCCTCCATTAAAGCTTATGGATATTTATAACTCAAAGTGTTCTTGTAGTGGCTGGTAATATAGAACACTTCTCTGCAGTCCACTATTTGACAGTTTCTACTTACTGAGATCTAACTGATAAGAACATCCATAGCTCTTTTGGTTACTACATAGTTGTGCCAAGGTGATCCTGATCCTTGAACTGGAGGAAGCAAAGACACAAAAACCTATTTTCTTACCCAAATTCATGTCAGAGTCTTTTTAGCAGCAATAAACACCATCTTACTGAGATAAATAGCAAATCAGCTCTAACTTCTTCATCACTTTTTCTTGTTTCTTCAAAATAAATGTAGACCTCCAACATCCCAGACTACAACACTGCTTGCATAGATATAAATCAAAGTACATTTTCTTCATGCTTAAGAACATGAAAACACCATGTATAAAACTCCAGTGCATTAGGAAGCAGGAAATTAGATTTAGAACTAGGGAATCATTGAAAGGATCTTTAAATTATTTCATCCAACCTCCTACTAAAAGCAGGAATATCATAACCTAAAAACCTTCATGAGAAGAGAATCCATAACTCCTCTGTGTAATCTTAGTGCTGTGATAAACCACCATTTTCCAGCATTCCAGTGCTGAAAGATGTATTCATAATGCCCTGCTTGAGCCTTCCAACCTGTACTTTGTGATTGTTGCGTGTCAGCAAGTCAAGGTATAGACTAAATCACAGAATGGTTTGGGTTGCAAAGCACCTTGAAGATCATCTAGTTCCCGTTGGCAGGGATGCCATCCTCTAGACCAGGTTGCTTGGGTCTCCATCTGACCTGGCCTCAAGCACTGCCAGGAATTGGGCATCTGCAAGTTCTCTGGGCAACCTGTTCCAGTGCCTCACCTCCCTTTGGGTCAAGAATTTCTTGTAACATCTAATTTATACCTGGTCTCTTTCATTCTAAAGCCATTTCCCCTTGTCCTGTCACTATCTGCCCATATGAAAAGTCCCCCCTCTCCCTTCTTTCTTGTAAGGCATCTTAAGGTACTGGGACATCTCCCCAAAGGTCTCCACTTCTCCACGCTTAAGAACACACCCAGCTCTTTCAGCCTGTCTTCATAGGAGATGTCCTCTCTGACAGACCCTTTTGGGGACCAAAAGCTGGATGCAATAGCTGAGATGTGGCAGCATGCAGTAGAAGTGAATAATAAATTCCTTTGACCCTTTCTAGTAGAGAAAATTCTCCTTACTTAACCCAGTATGTAGTTTGCCTCCTATGTGATGAGAACACATGGGGGCCTTAGATTCCAGGGATTCCAGCCTGGGATTTACTACACCTGCATGGCCACTTGGTCATCTCAGCTGTACGGAATTATTCTGCTCTGGAAAAGACTTTGAACTACTCATGTGTGAGCTGCATGGACATCCTTTAGTTCTCCAGCATCTTAAGATCAATTGAAGCTTTAATAATTATTGTGTGAACCAAATTTAATATCTTCTATAGGTTTACTGAGAATTATTTTCTCATCACTGAGGTTGTTGACAAAGACACCAAACAGTTGTGGAGCCATTGTCACCCCACCCAGGTCTTGTGCTCATTACCAGATTCACTGGACATCACATGCCTGATTCCTACCCTCTGAGCACCGAAGTCCAACCAATATTAAGCCTACCTAAAAGTGCATTCATACAACCTGTAACTTACAGGGTTAGAGTGCTCTGAGAGATTTCCAAAGCCTCAGCAAAGTTAAGGTGTGTTACATCCACTATTACCCCTTCACTCATATTCCTAGTCACTTTATCACTGAAGATAATTGAGATAATAAGCATGATCTGCTCTTAGTAAACCTTTGTTACTTACTTGTCCTTTAATGTTTAACCTGAGACACCAATGAAGCACCATGCAGTTGTTGACTCACTCTGCCCAGTGCAGGATGTGGAAGAGAATAAGAAGAGTAAAAAAAATGAGAAAACCTGTGGGTTGAGATGAAGAAAGTTTAATAACAATAAAAACAACAACAATATTGTAAGGAAAATGAAAAAATAACAAAGAGAGAAAATAGAACCCAAGAAAGACAAGTCATGCAAGTGAAAACAGTTTTTACCACCAACTGACCAATGTCTAGTCTGTCCCTGAGCTGGGGGCCCCTCACCTTTTTATGCTCTCCCATCTTTATATGCTGAACATGACACCATATGGTATGGGATATCCATTTGGTCATTTGGGATCAGATGTCCTGGCCATGTCTCCTCTCAACTTTTAGTCTACCCCCAGCCTCCTCACTGGTGGGGTGGGGAGAGCCACCAAAAATACCTTGATGCTGTGTAAGCACTGCTCAAGCCCTAACAAAAACATCCCTGTACTATCAACACTATTTTGGTCACAAATCCAAAATACAGCCCCAAACCAAGTTCTCTGAAAACAAAAAACCTCTATCTGACTACAGCCAGCACAACTATTTAGAAAAAACCTCTAAAAATCTGTTTTTAGGGACTGAGATGAATCTGAATAGTCTATAACTCCTAGATGGTCCCTCCTACCATTTATCATGTTTGGCATAGTATTTTCTTTTTCTTTTTTTTAATTTGTAAGGGACTTTTCCAGATTGCCTCAATTGTTTTGGCCACAGGTAAGTAGCAGCTTTACAGTCACCTCCGCTGTGTGCCTCAGCAGTTTCAGATGAATCTCGTCCAGGTCCAGGGGTTTTAGTACATCAGGATCCTTCAAGTAGCCCCTAGCCTGAAACGATTCCACTCTTGACTGCTCTGCTCCTTCCCAAGCTTGACTGGCTTGATGCAGTGATCTGATTTCAGGCTTTTCCTATAGGGACTGAAGTAGGGAGGTGGGGAAAACATCAAGTACTTCAGTGTTATCTGTGTCATCCATCACTGGGCTGTCTCCTCCCTTTTGTCAACAGTGCCACATTTCCTCTGAACTTTTTGCTCTGAACCTTTTTCTGTGAGCAAACTGACAGAATTTCTTCTTGTTACTCCTTGTGTCACTAGGCAATTTCAACTTCAGCTGGGGTTTGGCCTTCCATTTTTCCTCTAAGTGAGTAACGTTTCTCTCTCATGTCCATCCTTGATTGCAATTTCTTGTATGCTCTCCAGGTTAGCTAGCATCAATTTGACAATCATTAAAAATCAATGGTTTCACATGTTATTATGTTGCTGTTTGCATTGCATTGGTTTTGTGGAGCCAGTGTTTGGTTGGTTTGTGTTCTCATGGAATGTTTAATAAAATAGCAGTGGATTACCACACATATATGTGTATATTTATTTGTTTGTTTGTTTATTTATTTATAAAGGCAGATGGATGAAAAGCTCACTTGATAAATCTGACCAAGGGCCTACACCAAACCTGTGGGCAGCAAGTCAAATTTCACAGGCAGTCAAAATGCATACACTCATTCTCATGATTACTAATATTTTAGGTGGTTACTTTCAAATCAAAACATGTTTATTTTGTCCTAGGTCTGTGCGTCCCCTAAAACTTCTGTCCATAGGAGCCCATTGTTCAAAGTTGCATGATGTTGATTGCATCCAGCTGCCATCATTTATGTTTCACATGCACATTACAGATATATGAAACATTATTCTGGGCATTTTCTCTTGATCCTGGTTCCTGGATACTTCTCTCCAGCTGAGCAACTTGTTTAGAGTCTTTCTAGTTTTTTACTGATCTCTTAGTTAAAAAATAGCACCAAAGGAGACATTTCACCTAAGGGTCCCTGAACCCTGTGAATATAAAACTCTGGTTTCACTCTATCTGCAGCATTGTTTTTAGATTTTCTTACTGTATCAGATAAGCCGGATTTTTTTTTTTGTGAACATTTGTTTAAATATTTCATTTTCTTATGCTTTAGAAAATGCATTTTCTATTTTAAAGTGACATATCATGTCTGGAAGTTAATCTATCACTATTTTAGGGTCTAAAGTTTGAAGAGTGAAATGGATAGAAAATACTTCAGTTATCCCGAGCTTTTTCTCCATTTATTTGGCTCTTAGATATAGTATTTGTGACAACTAAGATACACTTTTTTTGGTCTCTTCTTTTCAGTTAAGGAACAAACTTAAAGAAGAATGAGAAAGTATTTTCCACTCCCAAGTTGAAGTATCTCTGCCACCTAAAATCATAGACTTCTTGAGTTTGGAAAAGACCTCTAAGATCACTGAGTGCAGTTAAACTTCATAAATTTATTGTGTTTACATTTAATTTGTCAATAATTAGCACATGAATAGGAAAAAAATTATCAAATTTTATTTTCTCTATGTGTTTAAATACATAGGAAATTTATATATTTATATACATACATGTGTATTTAAATATATAGGAAAAAGAAAACCTGAGAAATAGTGTTTTCTCTCTTCACTTTATATCTGTGTCCCTCAGACATTGGGCAGTTTAGCAAATAACCACATAGCTTCTTTCTACTTCCCCAGGGAAGATGGAAGATGCACTTATGAAGTCTCTGGGGGAATAAAATTCTTGGAAAGTTCCAAGAAGGTCAGGATGAAATGCCACAGGGCCAGTACCTAAAACATGGCAAACATAATGCTAAAATATGCAAGAACCCATTCTTACAAATTATATATATTTGTATCTACATGGTTTTCTCCAATATTATAAATACTGTTTTAAAGCTCTTTCTTTTTCCACAAGCATGATTGAATGTTAATTACATGGAATCTATGAGGATTTTTAATATATATAAGACCTTAACTGTCTTTGAGATATTTGACAATTTGTTAAAAAGAAACAGAAATCCTATAGTCTTATGGTAAAAAGACAGACCAAGATTATACCTTTCATGCTGACTTTAAAATACTAAAATTTTTTTTTTTAATATTTTGCTTCTGCACTATCATTGCACTGTGATAGGTGCCAGAGTTGATGAATGGATGTTAATTACTGGTGTATGGCTCAGCAAAACTGAGTGAAAATCAATGTTAATGTGTCTTCACCTAAACTTTTAATAATGTGCCTCTGGAGGGCCAAATCCAAATAGCACCAGGCAGCAACCTCTGCACAAACATGTTAATTTATGGTTCAAAATATATAACTACACAAATAGAGGTATATGCAGCTCAGGAGCAGACATGCTGTAAATTTATATTAGAGAAAAAGACTTATTTCAACATTTCTTAAAAATAAAAGAAAAAAAAAAGAAAAAGAAAAAGAAAAAGAATAAGATTAATAATTTTCTCCTATCCTATCTTTGTTTGTCAGTGGAAAATGCAGGATCGCTAAGGACACCACCAGTAGAAGAGAATTCCAGACACAAATCACTCAATCTCCAATTTATATCCTTTCTTTGATTTTGAATGCTCTAGAATAAAATTAGCTTGTAAAAGTTAATGAAATTATTTAGAAAGCTCAAGTGGATGAACTACAGCATTAATGAGATATTTTAGAAGAAAAATAAGAACACACTGATGCTGGTTTTTTCTTGTGTCACAAGCAGTTTTCAGAAACAACTGATCTTACTATGTCCATGGAACTTTACATTCCAGGTATTGAAGACTTGGCATGGTGAAAGGAAAAGCAATACTGAAAAGTTATCTTTTAGAAAAAAGACCATTTACTTGTCAGCTGGAACTAGTTGAATACTGAGATCAGGCTGAAAAAGCAGGCTTTTGGAAGACTTTTGGGGAGAGCATATTTATTATTATTGCAACTTTCATATTTTGCCAAAGGTGCAGAGAAAATGAGGTCGCCATAGAGAAGAGGCACAAAACTGCAATTTCTTTTGTATCAAAGTGACTCTCAAAGGCTTTCTTAAGCAAGAGTGGAAGATGGTGTACTTATTCATTATTGCTTCAGGATCCCAAGCAGGAAAAGACAAGTAGCACATAGCTGAGGAAGCCACGTAACATTTCCCAGAACATGCTGGTGTTGATCCCATGCATTTCAACTCTTCAGGAATGCAGCCTAAGCTCAGCTAAACAGCCTTGGACTCCATGTCTTTAAAAAGAAATTCCTAAGGAGAGACACAGTGAAGATCTTTAAGTTCTTGTTCACCTGCTCCCTACAGCTCATGAAATAATTATTGTCTAGCTCTCATAACAAGGACTAGAAGTAGACAATAAAAACACAAGCCAAAGCCTGTAGAGTAAACAGAATATAATACCTTTTCACTGAAAACACATCTATGCTGTGGAACTTATTTTTATGGCTTATTGTCTGTTGCATGCCAAAAATACCAAAGGGAAATCAGACCCATTTGGATGAAGGCTGCATAGAAGGCTGTTAAATGAAGAACTGTGTATACAGTCTTAGCATGCCTAAGTGAGCTATTCTCAGAAAGGGGGAAAATGCTAGTGGAATTATATTTGCTCTCTTACGGTGGATCCCTAAGCTTCCTTTAGGGAAAAACTGGTCAGGTGGACCTTTGCTCTCAGTCAGTATAGCTATTTTATATTAGCTATCCTTTCTCTTTGTGCTTTTGTCCTGATTTTTGTATACTTTTGTTTAGGGCAGAATTTGTCAAGAGGAGCATGAAAATGTGGATCTCAGATCTCAGTGACTGCCAGCCATATTGCCTTTTGCATTTTTAAATTTTTTTCCATTCGTTTTTATTGCTGAACAATTGTTATTAGATGGATTTGTTATGGTTCCTGCTTATGAAATCCAATTTACCATTTATTGTTTGAAATTTTAGATTTATTTCTGGATATATTGAAAAATATTATGTCACAGATAGCAAAATTAGAACTACTTTTTTTTTTTTCTAGTAATAATATGGCTATTCAGTTTGACAGTAGAATTACTGTCCATTTATGGAACTTGTAATTTTTTGAAGGTGAGTATCTGTAATTTCCTGGAAGAGTGAAAATAACAACGTCCACAACAGACAACAATTACTGTCCAAACTCCACATATTTATACTAAGGTGCTTGAAATATTTCTGTCCATTGTGTTTAGTTGAAAGGTACTGCAATAAATTGTTGTGAAAATGTGCTTGGATAAAATTTTAAGAACTAAATATCATAATCTTTAGACTACTTCTGGCCTGGGAGAAGGAGGAAGACATGCTATTGACAACTGTCACAATTTTACAACTGCTTTTCAATGAATTTTTAAAAATATCTCTAATTCAAAATATTTTATCACACCAAATTTTGATTAAAAATATGGGATTTTTTTCATAATTACATGAGGCTTATTCTGCCAAGTTATTTATGCATTTCTAGTTCTCAAGAACTCTTATTGATCTACAGTCAACATTACAGAGGGAAGTTTAGCAATTCATCTTGAATGCTGGTGCTAAAAACCCTTTTTAGAACATACTTAATTGGCTTCATTTTAAATGTGTGCAGCTCATGAAGCTTGATCTGGAGAATTTAGAATCTCTTTTTTCTGAGCTTTTGAGGGGAAACCACAGACACGTTTAAATAGGAAGACTTGGAGGAGGAAAAAGGAGGCATGGTTATTGTGTCTGTTATGCAATACAGTCTCTCTATCTTCCAAAACATCTGGGTCCCAATTTATCTCTAAATAATGCTTATTCAGTGTTTAGTAGATTTCAAACCACTTTGTGAAAGGGATCTAAATCATTATCAGATGAAAGACAAGGAAGTGATTTGTCCAGGATTTTGCACAGAAAATAATACATATGTCCTAAATTTAGTCAAGTCGCTAAATGGCACCAACTTTCTGAATTACCTCGTAATTATAAATCAATTCCTAATTCCCTCTCAATTGTATTGCAATGCTTTTAAACCCAGACTGTAGTACTTGTTTTGTGAGGGCAGGGATTAGCAGGCTGCAATGTGTCCATGATTCTTTATTAAGCAGTAATATTCATTATTGTTTTTGTTAAAAATACAAAATATAGGTGACTGATAACTCTAAGGGTTAACTGTGGCCTATAGGCCCAGAGTGTTTGGATACCCTTTGTGTGTGAGTTTTTACACAAATGCATATGACTATCCATATATCTATATAAATGTTTATATATGTTCATGTACATAAATATATGGATGTACACAGTCATATAACACAGTAATACAAATAATGAGTGATATCTGTAAAGTTGGCAAGCCTTGACTGAAAATCTCAGTATAAGTCAAAAGGATTATTAAAAAGTTAAAAAAGATGATAGAGGGTTACTTTTAATATAAATATAAAATTTTAATATAAAATTGTTAGCTTGCTGAAGTTTCGTTTCAAGTTTTTACAACAAATCTATCATTGACAGTTTTACTTTTTTTGTGATAACTCTGAGAATTTCTGACATTTTTGGAACTATTTTTTAAACTTCTTTTGAGGTTGTTGAGCCACTATTAATTGTAGTCTCCTTTTAGGATTACTTTGAGACATCTTCTATTCCTCTCTAGAATAAGAATTCCAAAGGACAGTCAGTCTTCTACCAGGAATTCAAATCCCAGTTTCCCCAATCTGAAGACACTACTGTCTTTTGAGATCACTTTTTAAAACAACAGCACCCTGAGGCAATGGGCCAGAAGCAATAGTGTCTGCAATTAGTGTCACATTCAATCCAGACCAGGAGTATAATGCGTTTTGTTTTCACAGAAACCTTATTGGCTATGTAACTCAATGTTATGATGATGTTTTAAGAATTCCCAAGTCATATACCCTGAAAAGGTCTGTGTGCTCATTAAAGAATGGGTCTTAAGGAGTCTTAAGGAATTAGAACAGAAATTGAATTTATGTTTAAAGAAGTTTGCCAGTGAAATTTAGCCTTTTTAAAAAAAATAAAATTTGGTGGTGAAACAAGAGAGTAGAATTTCTGTGGAAAAAAGCAGTGGCTCAAGAGATGTTAGTATATTCAGATGGCAGTAGAAAGAGCAGGTTAATTAGCAGGTTAAGTTCTATTATTGATAGGTTATTTTAACTGCTGTGAAAGCTAAAGTTTTCTGTCAGGATTCCACTCTGTGAACATCTCTGAAGAAATTCTCCTTCCCCACATGGGATGTTTCTGTCCTTCCAGTTGTCATGTGCTCTCATGCAAGATTCTCAAGACTCTACCTGATCCAGGATGCAGCACCCAAAGTGATGCTTGGTACTCAAAGCTAAATAAGAGCATGCTGCTCTGCATATGCCAAAGTGGGTGCTCTGCATATGCAAAGTGGGTTTGAGCCTTACTTTGCTTGCAGTTCACACTGTCAAGCTTTTGTATCCTTACAATTGTAGCTTTTGTTTGTGACTTTCGCAACCAAATAATCTGGGTATGCAAATAGTACCTTTTGGTATGATGCTTCTTGGAAGGACATTACCAGGACAAGAATTTAAGTACTGAGAACAAAAAAAATTAGCTGTGGAGAGAAGTGCACAACTTTTAAAAGCATTTTTCAGATGTATTTGAGTCCTTAAGTAATCTTATACTTTCACAGAACAAAGTCAGAAAACTTAGATCAAGCGTTTTAGCCATGGATTAATTAACCTGTGCCACTATTTTGAGCAGAAATAGGTTATTAAGCACTCAACAATAGAGGCATCTCCCATATCTCAGTTCTGGGCTGAGGACCCCAGAAATGAAGGCAGAACTCCAACTGGGGTCTCGCCACAGTGAAGTAGAGGAGAGGGTCACCTCCCTGAACCTGCCAGCCGTGCTGCTGTTTAAGCAGCCCAGGATATGGGTCTGCAAGTGCACATTGCCAGCTCACATCCAGCTTTGCATCCATGAGCACTCCCAAGTCCTTCTTGGCACAGCTGCTGTGGATCTGTTCATCCCCCAGCCTGACTGATAACCAGGATTGCCCTGACCCAGGGGCAGCCACTTGCACTTGACCTTACTGAACATTATGAGATTCCCATGGGCCACTTCTCAAGCTTGTCCAGGACCCTCTGGATGGCATCCGATTCTTCAGGTGGTCCAGCCCATCACTCAGCTTGGTGCCACCTTCAAGCATGCTGAGGGTGCACTCGATCCCTTCATCTGTGCCACTTATGAAACAGTTTTGTTCTCAATGCAGGGACACCTCTTGTCACTGATGTCCCATTTAGACATGGAGCTGTTGACCACTGCCCTCTGCATGTGACCATACAACCAATTTCTTATCCACTGGACAGCCCATCCATCTCTCTCTCCAATTTAGAGAGAGGGATATTGTGGTGTACCCTGCTAAAGTCCTTACAGAGTCCAAATCAAATGTTTTAAATTGTGTAAAGAAAAAAAAAAGGTAAATGTCAAAGATCTCAATAGAGATTATTATTTTCTATTTTTACATATTAAGAAACATTTTCTTTTCTTTTTTTATTCATTTGATGTTTCTTCTTCTTTTTAGGTGCTTAGACCACACTTTAAGGTTCTTTAAAATCATGGCAAAGAAATAGGAGTACTTCTGTCTGACAAGCAATATATGAATTCATTCATTTGGTATTTTTGAGGATGCTTAAGTCGCAAGAATAGGTGCTGCATAAAAGTACTGTGAAATAAGCTGCATTTGTATGTCATTTATTGTGTTTATTTTGAGGAATCCACCAATTGTGACAACTGTTGATAAAGTTAACATTGCATATATGTCCATGGATTGGCACTTCAGAAAAAAGCTAGTTATATCTTTCTCAGAGATTTTAAATATGACATCAGCAGAGATGATAAAGGTAAGTCACTGTTGAAGTATGAAATTATCTTCCTTTAAAGATTTTATTAATTCATAATCCTGTTTTTAATCCTGTAAAAGGGTATTGTTGCTTGTAATTTCCCATTGGAGACAAGAAAAGAATGAAAAGGAAAGGACTTCAAGTAACAATACAAGCAACTTAGGTTTTACGTGTTTTGGCTTTTTTTTTGACAGGACTCAAGAGGAGAAAAAAATTAATGTACCATAGCCTCAAGGGAAAGCAAACCAGCTGTCAGCTTGAAGGAAACATTGGTTAAATTATCTCCTATAAAGCTTTTGTTAGACTGCAACAGCAAAAAAGCCCCGACATGCTTTTGCATACACAGATTCTGTTGCAAATCATCTCTGTACACTTATTTGTGCACAAAGTGGACCTATCTCATGGGTCATATACATGGTCCTGCCTCAACTGCTAAGTTAAAAAGACCTTTACTCCCTCAGGTCCTACCAAGTAACACTATCCTCAGTCAATTTCTTTTATTTTTCTATCCCTTTTCTGTTGTCCTCCCTTGGCAATATTGTTCTTCTGCTTTAGCACTTTTTTGCACACTGTGAACAGTCAGTGTTCTGTGACTGTGCACAGTATGAACAGTCAGTTCTTCTGTGCTTGCAATCTTATTCCAGTTTTTCATTCCCCCTAAGCAAATCTCATCAATCAATGAACAAAACCCCAAGGTGATACAAACCAGATACATTCGGAAAATAAAAAAATAAATCTAGATCATCAGCATCCTTAGTTTCTCAAACACTAATCCATACGAAGTACCCAATAGAGGTGACTGCTTTCAACGTGAAAAGCCAATCTGTTTGCATGCTGTAAAGGATTAGGTCTCTTACATGTTCAGCCTTGCCTCAAGCATATGTTTCTTCTCTTTCTTCCTTACAGATATTGGTCCACCCTAGGTGAGCCAAAAACCATGAAATGATCCAGTGCAGAACGGAGAGTTTTGTCATTCTGTTTGTCTTCAGTTGGACCAAGAATTAAACTCTGTCTTAGGGAGCCACAGGCTAAGATTTTATCCAGGCCAAGTGCCTGTTCTGCCTTCAATGAGACTTCTCACATGAAGCCACAACTTCCTTTTGGTTGTATCTTTCCAGTTAAGTGCACTGCACTTTATATCTGAATCTGCCTGGGAGATTGAGGCTTTAGATCCCATCAGCATGGTACCTTGTATCTCAACATAGTCTGGCCAGCAGGTGAGGGAGGGCATTCTGCCCCTCTGCTTCTCTTTGGTGAGACCCCACCTGCAGGGCTGCATCCAGCTCTGGGGTCCCCAGCACAGGAAGGACATGGAGCTGTGGGAGTGAGTCTGGAGGAGGTCACCAAGTTGTTCAGAGAGAAGGAGCACCTCTCCTGTGGAGAAAGGCTGAGAAAGGGTGCAATTATGTCACCCCAAAGCCTTCTCCTCTCCTCAGCCCGGAGAGGAGAAGGCTTTGGGGTGACATAATTGCACCCTTCCAGTACCTGAAGAGCCTCCAAGAAAGATGAAGAGAGACTATTTACAAGGGCACAGAGTCACTGAGCAAGGGGGAATGGCTTCAAACTGAAAGAGAGTGGGTTTAGATAAGATATTAGGAAGAAATTCCTTACTGTGAGAGTGGTGAGGCGCTGGAATAGGTTTTCCAGAGAAGCTGTGGGTGCCCCAATCCTGGAAATGCTTAAGGCCAGATTTTACTGGGCCCTGAGCAACCTGGTCTAGTGGAAAGTGTCCTTGCCCATGGCAGGGGAGGAGGAGCTAGATGACCTTTAGGGTCCCTTCCAGCCCAGACCATTCTATGATTCTATGATAGGTTGTTTCAGTCTGCCTCAAAATTCCCTTTGCAGATCATGCTGAGACATATCTGAAACAATGGATTGAATTTTAGAAATCTACCATTTGTTCTCTTTGCTGAAGAAATTCCTGAAAGCAATGCATAATCCATGATAAATGAACAATGTAATTGATCAGGAGATGCTGCTTGAATTTCAGTAACTAAATAGGCCATTTCCTACTAGGCTTTTTCAATTGCTGAGTATTTCCTCCTCATGCTCTAACAAGCATGTGTTTCAGTACTCCTCCCAGCAGCATGAAAACAGCATGTTGATATTTCTGATACTTTTCTTCTCTGTATGTCCATTTGAACAATTCATTGTGTAGAGTGTACATAATTTCTCTTTGAGTATATCAAAAAGATTTTTTCTTCAGGCCACTTTCTAAACTATTGTTTTCCAGATCCTAATGAATTTTAATGTCAGAGGAGCTAGGGTGAAAATAGGGTTCCTAATAATCTGTCTAAATTAGTCTCACAACACCCAGAAATAAAACTGCCCACCTTTTTTTTGTTTTCAAGATTGCACAATGATATAAGTCAGCAACTGAGTCAGAAAAGAGCTATCTCACAAAGAAGAACAGCACATTAATCATGTTGACAGTGAGAGCTCTGCTTCACAGATAGCAGCTCTATGCTTACTGCCATTACAATGGATACTCATCATTTTAGGTACAATCTGCATCCTTGTCTAAGGGGGCAGCTGTTCATGGACATTTCATCCTTCCAGAATGAAATCCATAAACTTTTGAAAGAGGATCATCCAGGTCCCCCAAAAAAGCAGAACAAGTCTTAATCCAGGGACTTTGTTTTGTAACCAAGGAACTGGATCTTCTGCATTTTTTTCCTGAAGATTTCACGTTCACTTTTCTAAATCAACAGCAAAACAATTTATTCCACCTTTATTTTACAGATATCTGCATTATCCCAAGCCATGAGCTATATGCAAAGTCTGTGATTACCCAGGCTCCATAAGGGCAGAAGTACACTGCCATCTGCCAAGCCCGGGCAAATGTATTGCCTGTCTCAGTTTGGGATTTTACAGACCTATTTCTGTTTCAGGCCACACAGGGCACTTCTACTGTGAAAGCAGAATCTTTCTCTGTACCAGGCTTTTGAGAACCAACCACTGTTTTGCTCTGTGTTAATGTGATGGGCTGATATTTAGAACGACTTAATGTGAAAAGGATTCAGAGGAAAAGCATCAACAAGACTTATTTCTGTTCACACCAAGGTGTTCTAGCGTAGCCTCCTTCACACAGTCAAGTCCCATTTCCTCACCTGCCTAAAAGGCAGACTGAGATTTGCCTGTCCATGAAGGAAATACAAATATAGGCTCTTGCACACAAGGGTCTCAAATTCAAAAGGTTCTTGGATTTTTATCGGAACACTGTCCTGGAGTAGGGATGTTAGGTACATAAAATCAAGAAACCTTTCATTTCTACCGGCACCAGCCTGTGGATTTTGTGCAGCTGACTGTCCATAGGCTTCATCTCATCCTCAGCTGTGCTCATGTGTCCTCAGTGAGCGTGTCTCTGTCCCACACAGGATGTGGATTGTTCCAGCTCACAGTCACGTACCCATGGCTCTCTAACCTGAGCCGCTTCCTCTACAGGCCCTCAGCTGGCCTGGCCAAGCAGATGGCTCCCACACTTCATCCACTGAGAGGGAGAGCTGTTCCCCACAGCATGCAGGGATATGGTGCTTTCTGCCCAAGCCTCCTAAACCTTACTAAGTGGAATATGTTCCATTTGTTCAAGGAGACAGAGTTTGTCCTCTGGCTATCAGTGGTTCTTTCATGCTGTTGGCTCTGTCCAACTCAGGTGTCCTAGTAGATATTGCTGAAGGTCCATTTGTCTCAGAAGCTGCTCTGCTATTTTCACTAAAAATATTCCCAATAAAATCCAGTCAAGTATTTTTTTGAAAATTCTTTATTAAAAAATTCTTCAACTTTTAGCAAAATATAGCAAAATTATAAGCAACTGACCTACTACTCTCCCTTTAAATAATTGAAAAACTTCTATAGTAACCATTACTCTTAGTTCCCCATGTAATAAAAATAGATTTTCTCAGTGCACCACATATAATATGCTGTGGGTTTTCCTGCTTCCTTGAGACATTAACCCATGCCTCGTTGTTTGTTTGTTTTTTTTTTTTTTTCAATTTGCTTTACTTCCCAGTTTTTAAAAACTGTTTATTTGGAGATCCTGTAAAATCTCATTGGAAGTTGTACTAAGATTTTTTTTTTTTTTTTGCTTACCTACTGCTAATCTTAATTTAGTTGACATGCAGTTTGTTCTTCAGTAGTTAATGGAAGGAGGATGCTGACACGTGGTGAGTACTTTGCATCTGGCCTCCTGCTCCAATGCCTGCACACAAAGGGTTGGATTAAACTAAAAAACACTGGATATGTCTGTGCTTAAACTCATGGTTAGGCTGCTGAAGAAAAGTGACCTGAGCTTTCCAAGAACTAAATGGCAGGCACCTCGATTTCCACATTAGAATGCATTGTAATGTGTGGTTTATTTCTGAGAAAAAGTCATTAAAAAGAGTAATGTTTAGAAAATATATAGCATGAGAATAAACAAAGATCTGTGTTTTAAAAAATCAGCAATTTCACAAAGGTTCAGACTTGAAGGAAAGCAGTCAGCAGTTCCATCAGGTGTTTAATTCTGGTTCACAAAATCATAATTCAGATATTTTTGAAAATTTTGTTAATCACAATTTTTGTCCTAGTACTATATATATAAAAATAATAAGAAAAAAAACCCAAACAAAATATGATTGTATTTTTCAAGGAACTCCAAAAAGTTTCTGTAGGATCTGCCCCATTATAAATTTATTATATTTGAATTTTCATTAGACATACCATAGATATTTTGTTTAGCTAGATTAATTTCTGAGCAATCTGCAAGACTTTTAGGAGCAGCCGTTAAAATGACTACATAAAACAAAAATTACTTCTCTTGTTTGAAGTATACATACGTTAAAATTGAAGGTACACCTCTTTTATGCGTACTTCCTGTGATACAGAGCAAAATCACTGATGATTTCAGGAAAGAGCATATGGTCTGCCTGAGTTTTTTATCCTATTTTGCAGCTCAAAAAAAACCAGATATCATATGTTAGCCACTAATTTTGCTTCCATCTTTTTATTTATGAAAGCATTCTGTATACAGATTAATTTTACTTGCTCTAAGTTTACTATTTTTACATTTGCTAATAGACAAAAAATTGCAAAAGCTTTAGGACTGATACATAACACCGTTTAGTCCCAGATTTGTAGAAAGAGAGAAGCCAAATACATCTCTATAGAATTAAATTCCAGCTATTGTTTCTGAAAGTCTCTGCAGTGCCCTTTCAGCAACTGCGCATTCAAGAAGCTATTGCTCTTTCTTCAGTGATCAGAAAATACCTCTGCCACAAAGTTTTGCTCAGTGAGGGCAAGGCTGCTTGCTGCAGTGATGTCAACAAATAAGTGCTGTTCTTCAAATGCTGACCTTTAAAAAGCACATTATTAAAACTCATACATTATCTTACAGGGACTGTAAAGTGAGCAGGAATGAGACTTCTCTTTACCAGGAGAGATACCATTGCTCTTCACCCAAAGCTTCCAAACTTTGTGAAAGTGCCAGTATTTCATATTTAGAGCTACTCTGCTCTAGCCTTGTTTGCCATGCCTGGGTAAGCGGATCTGCACTAAGGAGCAGGTTTTTTCCCATTCCCAGATGAGCTGAGTAGCACAGCTGGTTGAAGACAGTTAATTGCTCTTCATGATGATTAGAATGTTGTTAAGGTTTTCTCAGAGGGAGAGAAAAGAACATGCATGTGGTTTGAAAGGTCATGGTGGAAACAAGATATAGCAGGCACAAGATAGTGTTATATTGACAAGTGTTTATCATAAGAAAACACACTTGGCATTAAAACCTGCTAGCTCTTCCAGTTGATTACAATGTAATATAGTTTCATAAAATAACACTATGATTATGTGTCCCTTTGTAAAATCATTTTTTTTTCTCCTCTGCAGAAGATTACCATTTTTGTGGCTTAAAAGCAATGCAAATGTGCTAGAAAGGCCTTTAAAAACCAACCAGTTTGTTACCCTCATTAACCTGCTTCCGAAAGTGAATTATAATATTTTCTAAACTGTCTTTTCTATGTACACAGAAACAACATACATGTTATATTTATTTTTATTTTATCATACACAGTCATTAGTAAGTCTCATACTTAATCATGGACTATGCTTTATAAAAGGGAAACATTTGAATTGCCTGAACAAATGTTGAGAGCTGGGCTGCATTTGATTTCCTCTTCAATATCAAGGCACAGCGATCCATCCAGTACAAGAAGTGGAAAATAGCACTCCTGGTCTGATGGATATATGCAGATCAATGGAGTTTAACTCCAGAACACGTGCAGTAGAAACAATTAATGAAAGTAAGGAGTAAGATATTGATATGATTATCCCATATACAGTAAAAGGGTAACTTCTGTAAATTGGCAGGGCCTCTTTATTCCATTTGTCCATCCTACACACTAAAAAAGGCCGGTTGCTCTATCCTTGCCAGATGTTTATGGTGTATCACATCTGCTTTTTCTCCAGGATACCATGGAATCCAGCAAAATAACACACACTCTTTCATCCTGGCCAAAAAATTCCAGCAAACATAAAGGAAATTCAAGGTCATGTTTTCAAGCATTCTTGTTCAGTCACGCCTGTTTTAATTGCTGCTGATTCTCTTTGTCTCTAGATACAAGTATTTACTGAGCAGCTTTATCTACTTTGTCCTGAAGGTTTCCCTTAGGCTGGCCAGGTTTTCTTACTCAGCACTAATGTTTTTAAGTTCTGCCATTCCCATATTCCTGGAAGGTTGTACAGAAGTAATTTTGACGAAACCATAAAACATAGTATGAGCTGAAAACGAAACACTTTTGTATACTATTTCCAGTCTTTACAGGCTTTACTGTCTCATGACTGGCACTTCAAGAAAACACACCTATTTTCTGTGACTACTTATAGTGTTAACACCACTGAAAAAACAGGCTAATTGTACTCAAAGGATGAAAATTAGAAAGTGTTAGTGCATGACTTTTATGTGACCTTGATATGAGAGATGAATATCTAAAAAATATGGAGATGTCATCTTTCTGGGCCTTCTCTGAGACTTTACCACATTTTTTGTTTATTTGGTGGTTTCTTTAATACATTTTTTTTTAAAGAAATAATCTTTTTTTTTTCAGGGCAATAGTTGTATTACAGGGATAGCATTTACAAAAAACTCACTTTCTTTGCTGCCAGATGTTCCAAGCGCACATTCCATTTGGACTGTGGATTTAGTGAAGCTTTACTAAGAAAAGATAGCCTCCATGTTCTTTTGCCATACGTGTATTTAAAGATCTGCAGGTATTAGGACTAAAAATGCTGTGGTTCTGCTGCCAGAGAAATCCCACAGGAAAATTACTGATGATATATCGACTAAAAAATCCTAATGATAATAGTTCAAACTGGAATGTTCAAAATATGATCATTTGCATTAAAAAACCCAACAATGGTACATAACCTAGCTCTTATTTAATTTACTAATTATGTTGGTTTAGCTCTTTAGCTGAAAAATTAAGGTTGAGAGGAGAGTAAGTTGCTCAACTGAAACCAATTTAAAAACACAGAACCATTTTTTTTGTTATCAAAACAGAGAATAAATAATTTCCCATAAAAAATGTTCCACAGCCTCAAAAACATTTGATTTGATGACCTTGCAGTAGCAACAAAAAATTAGTGAAAATTCAAGATGTCATTCATGGAAATTTTCATGGGCAACCTGTATAAACACTTGTCCTTGTCCTGTCTTCTGATTCTGCCTCAGATAAGCAGGTACCATGTGGAGGGCTATCAGCTAATGTTTCAGAAAATCATAATTTAATCTTGATTGTGGCAGATTTGTCTTCCATACCTTTTCTCTACACCGTTAAACTGAATTCATACAACTCGGCCTTCAAGTTGCGAGTCTTCTCCCTTGTAGCTGTATGTTGAAGAAATTATGCTATTAGTTCTAAAAACACTGAGTTCAACAGGTCAAATTCATCTCGAGGGTGACTTTGACTTCAGTGAGAATGCCTCAGGGAGACATTGGCTCAGCGTGTCTCCCGTGTTTACTAATCACAGGAGCAGCAGCAGTCCTCTCCATTCGAGCAGGGCTGTGAAGAACTTTCATTACAAAATAACAAAGCACAGCTAACTCAACTTTGAATTTAGTTATGGCTTCATTAAAATTTTGCAAAGTTTCTGACTGAGCATGAATTTTTATAGTAGATGCTTTATGGATTCAGCTGAGTTTCAGTGTGCATTTTAATCCTAGACTCACAGTGAAATACAAAGAAATGCAAATGGCAAACAAACTTCGATATAAATGCCAACAAGACAAATGCTTGAAATTTTTCAGTTCTAATGCTGCTAACGCTGACCTCATCCTACATCACTGTGATTTTTAACCAGATTCTGCTTTCCTTGCTCACTGGGTGCAGAGGGAAAAGTTGGTTATCTAAATGAATATGCCTAGGTTAGGAATGTAGGTTCTTTTATAATGGTGATTACTAAGTGTTCTAAAGCTAGGAATCAACTCCCATTGTGATGTCCTGAATCACAAGTGTCCCCAGAGGAACCTCTAGAGATACCTACAGTATCTGTGTTATCAGATATTGCAGAGTGCACTGGAGTTGCAGTCTAAAGTGCAGTACATTGTGTAGTCCTGGTCCCCACATATACCCTGTTTGCATCCAAAGTGGGACATAGACTTGCGTGCTGACTCTGCCTGCCCACCTGTGTTTCCTTGGGATGTGTGAGGAACCACAAGGCAGGAGCCCTGTGCCTGTACCAGGACTCCTTGCCTCCAGAAGGGCCTAAGATCAGCTCTGTAATGTGCACTGCAGTGCTGTGTCTTGGAATCCAGAAAAACACTGGCTCAGTCTTCGGGAAGCAGAGGGCACCAAGGCACCTAAAGTTTTGTGGTGTGGATATTCCATACTGTGTGCAGCACAACTCAAGGAGCATGAGGATAATGGGAAACAGCACTTGACATATCACCAGACCTCAGAACATTCTGTACATCACACCAAGACTCTGCCTTGCCTCTGGAAGATTTTTGTGTTCTCAGGGAGGCTATTTGAGTCCACTAAAGTAATTACATTGTCTGGCTTTTAGTAAACTAGCATGGAACATTTCCCATAAATACATACTACATATAGAGGTCTGTATTTACCTACACACATATGTGGGTGTGCACATACAGTACCAGTGTCTCAAAAAACTCCTTTTCAGATGAAATACACAACAAATTAATTTACATTTTATCAGATCTCTTTAGCACTTTTGAGGCTCTTCCTGAAGACACGTAACATTACCCAAGATTTTCTGACTTTCTAAAGAAGTTTAATAATGGACAGGAGCAAATCTTGCTACTAACACAGGACTACATGCACAAAGTTTCTAACCTGCTTCTCTTGTTAAAACTAAGAATTAGCCTCAACACAGTATCAATGACATCTCACAGAAATAAAAGACACATATTTGTTGAAATCATTGTAGTAATCTGGAACCATTCTGTATCTTTAGGATGGTTGCTGCATCTATCCTTTCCTTTTTTGCCGGGGTCTGTGCATGTATGCAGATCCCTTGGTAAGGAATCAATAGGAAGGTGAAGATACTGCTTGCTACAGGGAAGAGTGTCCTGTGGGACTTCTTCAGCACAGCACTCACTTTTCTGTTTAAAAGGAATAGGCATGGAGCAGGTTTCAGTTGGTTTAGTGCACATTCAGTTGTGTTTGTATCTGCCGTGATCTTATTCTCTAGAGGCAAAAGCAAAGCTAACTTTGTTTCAAACATTGTGCCTTCTGAACTTTCTTTCTCGACCCTAAAGCCAAACCAGAGGCCTCAAGAGATCTGTATCAGTGAACTTTACATGTTGTGCATCCCCCTTGGCAGGGATATGGAACTCTGGAGGGGGCTGACTCAATCAAAACAGAAATGGCCTAAATGCATAGTTTAAAGAAAATACAGAGTTAACCCCAGCAGCAGAGCATTTGAGAACACTTTCATGGTTGCCTAGCAAAAAGCTGTACTACTTGAGAAAAGGTATGTAGTTGACAGTGCAGTGCCTACATCATATTTTACTTTCAGGAAGCCACCTCCAACACTCCACTGGTGTAAAAACCCAGCTGATATTTGGCAGGGAACAATCATTCAAAATTGGAAATGATAGTAAACAGCCAGCAGTTTCATTTCTTTCTTTGGGTGTTACAAGGACAGCACACACTAGATATTGCTGTTCAGTTCAAGAGCTGTAACATCACGACTGGCCCCAAGAAGTGCCAGAGATCCTGCGGGGTCTGAGGGATGTCACTGGCCATTGATTGTGTGTTGAAGCTCCTTGGAAACTGTGCCAATTGCACACAGCAAAATCCATATATTTGCTGAAGGTCTCAAGTACATTGTTGCTGCTCATGTAGTCAGCATGAAGGCATATTTTAAAAAGGGATGCATTTCATGTCTACCGCAGGTATGGATTCAGCAAAACCATTGTGATGACAGCAAGGTGTTGCAATGTTCTTTTGCAGTGGTAAAATTCATTCCTCTTTGAGGTGAAATATCCCAGGCTGCACTGATTGTGTTAACAGAGCAGTGTCTCAGATGGCAGCTGCTGAAGGCTCGGGCACTGGATTCCCTTGTATATGTAGAATTTTTTATAATTTAAGAAAAAAATGTTTTAAAATGATCTGTTTTAGGCAGGAATATGGTAAAGGCTGTACAATCACATTCAACAAAACCATCTGCTAAATTCATGTGGGATTCCCAAAATGGCTTTTTAGAGCAGCCTCCAGCCATTCCCTTTACCTCCTCTTTGCTGAGATGGTCCAAGAGGCACCGTTCTTCTACTGTGCTGACACTGGTGCCTGCCTGGAGTTCTCCCTCATATCTCCCCTTGGGTGCTCTCCCAGCTCAATCCCAAAGATAACAAATTCCATGCATCCTGGGTGCCTAATAGGCATTTGTCATAGAATTATACAGTCAGAGAATCATTTAGGTTGGAATAGACCTCTAAGATCACCAAGTACAACCATTAATCCAGCACCACCATATTCACCACAAAACTCTGTCCCCAAGGGCCACATCCATACACCCTCTGAACACTTCCAGGGACAGTGATTCCCTGGGCAGCTCCTTCCAATGCCTGACTACTTTGCATGCATTAATTACCACATTTAATATATCTGACTCTATTCCTGCTTACATTGGCAGCTACAGCTTTGCAGAGTCATTTTGGACTTGCAAATGCTTCATGTGTCCTACAAATAAGTTGATACAATTTTGAGTTTATTATATGCTTTTCATGGAAAAAAATAAACCAGTGATGAAGTTAGAGGGGATTGGCTGGTCTTCTCTTTCACATTGATGTATGCTACAGTATTGTAATATCGTAGTGTAGATGGCCCAGCTGTGGTTTCTGTAGACTGAGCCCACTGAGCTCCTCATGCTCCTACAGAAAATTGAGAGGCTACTAGGACCCAGAGGCAGTCCTGTATTCCTACCTCATAAAAATGTGATTTCCCAGGGAGACAAGAATAATGCATGGGCCACAGTTCTAACACCACAATAACTAGTATAGATACATAATAATGCAAAACAGAATCTTGGATTTTCTCCAGACTGTAATAACAATTGCATAAATGTTTATTTACATCCAAACAAAGCCACCATTCAAAGCTGATATTTTAAATCAATTTCCAGAACATCTGGTTGATAGCTAATTTTTAACTTTTCCATTATTTTTTCTCTTTTTGAGTAGAACACTTGATTCAAGTGTTGCTTGACTCAGTAAAATCCGATGTATCTTGTATAATCAATGGTAAGGTTGTCAGAGCATATCTCCAAAGTTCATGGCCAACAACAATCATGATATGAATCAGCGACAATAACAGAGTATGTAGTACACAAGGAGCTCCAGAAACACAAAACCCCTAAATCACATGCTCAAGAGCTGAAAACCAGAGCATATTGACAACTCCACTATAGGGAGTTTCATGTACAAATTCAACTCAACTGTGAATTTAAAGTGCATTGTAATTACAAATTTTTGGTTAAAATGCTTAACATTTATCAAGTTAGAGAAAAGAACATAGGGACGTGATTTATGAAATGAAAAGTGCTTTAACTAGATATTTTTTACTTGTTATCCTGTGTAGATGTAACTGTTAATTGCAGTGAAAATAAACTAGATAAAAATAAGAAGTATTTGAATATTTGTGCCATCCATGAAGAAGAAGAGATGGTTCTGCTTCAGCCAGAATTGGGAACAAACCATCTACAAAGCAGAATCAAAACTTCTCAGTTTCAAATGCTCTTTATACAGCATCAGAAACTTCACCTCAAAACATAAATAGGGTAAAAACCTTTTAGAACCCAGTCTCAGGGAGATAAGGGAACAGAGAAGATATGTGAATGATGGAATAGTGGAGACATATGCAACAGGCTAGACACGATGCTACTGAAAATCACAGGTCTTCATACAGTAGAACTTCAATCTAAATTATTTTAAAACACTTGCCAGTGAAGTTTGGCTGGATTTATATGAACGAGCAAAAGTAGTCGGCATGTGCTTATGTCCAGTTCAAGTGATAAATGGAGAAATGAACATATGTCTGAGCACATACAGAACTGTACAAAGATTCGCAGCATCACAACCATCTTGGAGAGCAGTTGCATTTCACTGCATCTTACCTTCCACCAAATAATGTAGATTAGGCTCTCTGGTCTTCAAAGAAATTACTAGAAAATGACCGACTGGTGTTTTATCACATTTTATTTCCTGTTTATTTAGAGGTACTGTCATTACAAAAATGAAAATAGCAGTATTAACCTTCAATAAAAATAAACATAAAAATAAAAATGAAAAACATCAGTACAAAGAATGGAAAGCCTTTATAATTGCAACATGAACTTTCTCTATATGAATCCCTTTACTGCCCAGACTTTGTGAAAACAGCCTTATGGTAATACAAGAATGGTATGTATTTATCATGTACTAGAAATTTAGAGGGTAAAATAGATCTGTTTGTTTCAGTCAAACACTATAAACTGTACCAGACTGCAGGCACACAGTCAGATCAACATTGCCTATTGTTAAATAACTTAATTGTCAGAAATTATGGAATTTTTCATAGCAAGGAAATATAATTGTCCTCTCTGTGCAATTACTTCATCACATTCAAGAAGTATACAAAAATAAAGCAACAACAGAAGAGATCTAGAGGATTTTCAGAGTTTCTGTATTTATAAAGAAGGGCTTTAACCACCTTTAAGCAAAAGGTGTCTTTTAAACAATGATACATGAAATAAATCTAGTCTACAATATCTTACAGCACTGTAGAACACTCAGATAAGACAGTCTGTCCAAAATCCACCTAATGGAAGTGACGTCAGCAATTCTTATCCCCTAGTATGCAGAGTAGATTTTGACCAAGCTTCAAACAGGTTGTTTCATTTTCTGAAGTCCATGGGACTGATTCATGTGCTTTCTGTGAAGGTTATGAATATGGCAGAGTGGAAGAGACATTGCTACTCATTCCTGCTCTTACTGGGCTTACTGCCAAGCCTCAAAGCCCCCTTCTCTTTTTCCCTCCAGTTTTCTGAGTTCCTGTGACTCTTGATTTTCTGCAGTGACACAGTCCCAGAGAGAGGCATGGAGGAAAGCCCTCAACTCCTCTGTCTGTGCTGCAGGCTGCTGTGGATAGGGCAGGGAAGTGGGTTTCAGACCTTTCAGCTCAACGGCACTAGGCTCCAAAGGAGTTTTCCACCTCCTGGGCAGGTGTTCCAGACACTGAACTGCAATATGAGAAACAGGGATTGTGTTCTCCTCTTATCTAAAAATAAAGGTAACTGAGGGCACTCTGAATTGCTCCTCAAAGGCAAAGCTCCCCCCAAAATAGCACAGTGTAGCTGATTTGAGGTACAAAATGAGGACGTGCACTTACCCATAGGCAGTCTAACCTGAGCCTGGAAAAGGGGCCAAAGTGCTTTCACGGAGTATTGCAAATCCTTTGCTGGACATCGGCGTCAGCCTACAGTCCCATCTGACACGCTAGTCAGAGGGATGTGGCTGGAGAGGAGTGTTAACTTGGGTAACACAAATGAAGGCAGTGCATTTCCCATTTCTGCCTCCCAGCCCCATTGAAGTTTGTGCTTCATATTCAGTGCATTAGACCATGAAGTAGAACAACAAAAATCATCTCATGCCAATTGTGTACGCCAAATTCTTAGGCCAATAAAACTCCATTATTGTTAATGCAGGCTTTCACATTAATGATTGGGCCTGCAGGGTTTATGGTAGTGCTACAAGATAAAATATTTTGATGAAGATTTACTTGATGCTTCTACAACTGCACTTTATATTTTGCTATCTCACATTTCCACATGGAGCCATTAAAACTGTGTATCTATCTGTCCCCCATAGAGACTGGGTCAGTAAACAAGTTTCACAAGCTTGCTTTTTCTTCTTAAGGCCAGGTCCATGAGTGACCTTCTTGTACTTCAGTTCCATGGAGATCACACACTGCAGCTCCTGCTTTGGATCAAACCTGAAGAAGGGGGAAGTTAAGCTTACCTGCTCTGCAAATAGAGAATACTTCTATTCAGTGTAATTACTCTTGGTCAGAAAACATCCCTTGCACTTTTCCATTTCTAGATGTCTTTGCTTACCACATAAAGGATTCATTTTTCCTCTCCAGTAGCCTGTATTGCTGAAAAAACTGTATTTGCTACAGGGCATTAGGAAATATATTCCCAGATTGCTAAGAATTCATTTTTGTTTGCTTGGAATAAAAGCACAAGAACAAATACAGCTAGATTAAAATGAAAAGCATTGCTACAAAGCAGAAAGCACATATAGTGGCTTTTCTTCAGTGGAATATATACCTTCAGCAGGAGGCCTGATGGGATTGCTTTAGGCAATAGCCTCAACTAGTTTCACTCTCTGGAACTTTTATCTTAATGGGGCTGCAGTCTTCGTAATGTTATACAGTGAACCTTGGCTTTCAGTGCTGCTAATTTTGGTGGAAAGGAAGAAGACTTGAAATCATACCTGGCAAAGTCACAGTACAATGGGTCTCCTTCATGAATTATCTTCTTAAGGAAAATATAAAACCCTTGAAAACATTTTGGATGCCCATTGTATCAGATAACATTATTTGGACTGTTCCAGTAGCTGTTTTTCCACAAAATTGGGAGTCTCTTACATCATTCAGTTCCAAAATGGATAAGATAAATAGCTGCTGCTGCTTCTCTGCAGCCAGCCTGGGGACTGCAGGAGCCTGTCTGGGTCTGCAAACTGTGGGAAATATTCAGCTTTGTGCAATGCCCCTGTTTGCAGGCAAAGGATGACACGCCATGTGGAGGAGACTCCTCATCTCATTCAGTCTCTAGATTTTAGTTAGCACCATTAAAACCTTCCCACTGCAGCCTTTGTGGTATAACCATGTCCATGTGCATGGTGGCTTTTTGTCTGCCTGTAACAGAATTTAACAGAATTTAAAATTTAACAGCAGAAGTACTACTCCTGAAATAACTTCCATTCTCAGTGGCTGCATCATTCACTTTCTTTTGTTCACTACAGGCACATGGCAATCTAAAAGCATAACCATTTGTTATATTTTGGTACATTTTTAGACATAAACTTTTGTATTAGTTATAATTTGATTCCTTTACCTTAGTCTCAAACTTAATTAAAAGTATAAACAAGGGTTTAGGAAAATATAAGAAGTGAAATCACAGAGCTGATACTAGTTTAATGAGGTGGCAGTAACATGCATCTTTTAGTTATCTAAGGAGCCCAGAGGAGTAAATTTTTACCCAATGTTTTCCAACATGAAATGTCTACAAATAGTATTAATTTAAGTTAGTAAAATATTTTATTTCCCAAAATAGTGTCTTGAGCACTAACTGCAAAATTAATTGCAAACATTTCATCTGTTGTAAGTGCTACAATTCCTCCATTCACTAAGATTTTTTATAGCACCCCTGTCCCATTACTGCTCTATTGCACTTTTCTAAACTTGATTTAGAAAAATAAAGAAGAAAATTTACTGCAGAAAATATTAAGACTGCTAATTTAAGAAACAGAACAGCTTTTCATTAGCAGTCATATGACTGGTATTCATGACTTACTGGTAATTATATCAGAGATAATACATTTCTGTTGGAAAATTTTCTAATTGGCTTTAATAAGAAAGAATAGACAAAGCAGATGAAAAGAACTGAAAAGGATGCTATTGGTATCATTAGCTAAAATGAACAAGAGCCTCCCAACTATCTGCTCAGTTATCTTTAGCATCTCCAATTGTAAGAACTCAGATCAATTAAAAGTGCCCCAAATTTGAGTACCTATTACTCACAGCTAACACTACATTTCAGTGTCTCATGCTCTGCCAGTGAAGAGATGCACAAAAAATCTGGGAGGAAACATGGCTGGGAAGGCATATTCCATCATAGAGAATGTCATGCTCAGTACATTCACTGGGAAGAGTTTGCTAGGAGCCACCAATTGCTCTTGGTAGACAGACTGGGCATTGATTAGTGGTAAGGTGGGAAGTTGTATGGTGCATTGCTTGTTTCTCCTGGGTTTTTCTGTCTCTCTCTGTTTGTCTCCTTCTCTCTTTCATTTCATATTATTATTATTATTGTTATTGTTATTATTGTTATTATTATTATTGTTGTTGTTGCTGTTGTTGTTTTGTTGGGGTTTTTTGTTGTTGTTGTTGTTGTTGCTGCTATTATCATTATGGTTACTTTTAAAATTTACTTCCTGTATGAAACAGTTCTTAACTTACAGGTTTTACCTTTTTTTTTATTTTTCTCCCCATCCCACAGGGTGAGGGTGAAGCGGCAGGCGAGTGAACAGGAAGCTGTGTTACTGGCTCAGTACCTGTCTGGGCTTAAGCCATGGCAACAAGCAGCAGTTGCAGTCACCTTAAATCCTGTGGTCAGTACCTCGTGGTGGAGCACCCATGTAGGCATTAAATGCACTAAGACCCTGAGCAGGCCAGAGGTTTGTGATAGATCTGCTTAGGTTTCTCACAGCAACCTCTTTAAAGCAACTTTTTCTGAGAACAGTAGGATCACTGTCTTTAATGACAAACCTCTCCAACTGGCAAAGTGTAAACAGAACAAAGCGGAAAGGTTTCTGCACAATCCTTTCCCTGGCCCACAGTGTCCTTGCTTCTGTCTCTCTCTGCAAAGTTGAATGTGTGCCATGTATCCTTGCACAGTCCTCCCTGGGGTTCCTGGATCCCTACTGTGGCTCTTTGCTTCTGCACCCTGCCACCTCTGGCATCCTCCTTCATCAAACAGGTTCATTTTCTTCCCATTCCTCCCTGAACTCCAGAAAAAACATGTGACAGCTGCTTCTGAGAGGACTACAAAATGAATTTAAACAGAGGAGACAGCTGTGGTCACACCTGGCCACACCAGTCATTTCACTTAATTTAAATTCACCTTTTCAAACCTGCAGAAGGAAGGCACCAGGCTGTTCATGAGGCCTGGGGGGAGTGGGGTGGTTGAAACCCTCCCACTGTAGCTGTGTGGATCTGTGAAAGAGAAGGCACAGGGAAGGAGGACACAGAAGTAAAACAGACATATACAAGATTCCACAATAAAAGGTGTAGAATTCCCACATTCTGGTTCCTGTGGTAGTATTGTTTCTGTTTCAATTCATTGTGGATATGGCAGAGAGGACAGGCTGGCTGCACTGTGTGCTCCTGCCTTGCAGGCTGTCTTCCCTCATGAGAAGTGACCATGGCAGGTGAGACTTTCAGAGAAGCTTGGGAGCTGTCTCCTGCCCTTGGAGCAATCCTCCTGTTCCAGCTGCAGCAAGGAGCTGGCAGTCTGTGGCTCCAGCAGAGAGGATGCTGGTAGCAACAGGAGCAGACAGGCAGGTCACAGGAATCAAGGAAGAAAAGCTTTCTATGGAGCAGAGAGGCTTGGGAGAGAGACTGTATTTCATTCAAAGGCATTCGGCATGGAGATAAGAGCTGCCAAAGTGCCAAAAAATGCTTTTTGGTCTTTAAAGCATTCTAAGACATCTTACATTTCTGCCTAAAGACTATCTTATCTGCAAAAATGCCTTCTGCATGCATGTGCTAGAAAAGTGCCTGAAACCTGGTGGATAAGTTGCTTCCAGGCAGCTTTGACTGTCCTGCTGGTAAGTCAATTTGAGTGTCTTCTTAATAAAACCTTAGGCTCAAGGCTGTCTCTGCAGCATCTTCTGTTACTATTCCTCTATTAATTATAGTTTTTATCTATATCTTGTAGATGCTTGAACCAGCTTGACTATTTAACATCTCTCAGGAGTATCCCATAAAATTGGCTGTATTTAATTTTTGGAACTTGCAGGTGTATCAGTCTTTATCTGTAGCAAACGAAGGGACAAAGAGGTGTGCTGGTCCCACAGTAAAGCTGGGAGAGTGGGAGAGATCCCACTTTTAGGCACAACCCTACACTTCATTAATGAAGTGCAAACCAAATGAATGGGAAAACCTCTGCTGGAAAATTATTATCCCTCTAATTAATTCTTCTCCCAAGAAATGTTACTAAGGACTTGCTTCAGTTGTGAATTTAGAGGACAGTGATTCTATTTGGTTTTGCCTCCCTCACAGATTTTAATAAAAATGCAGTCCTCCAAATCCCCAAGCTTTCAAGTCTTTCTGTTAGTCACCTTGTCCTTCTCCCACTGCCACAGGAGAGATAGAATAAACAGTAACTAGTAGTGAACCTGTATACTGGACTTAATTACCTGAAAGGTTTGAGCTCTTGGCCTGCTTTTTTAATTTATACTCCCTTGCTCTCCAACGCCACCCTTTCTAGCCCTTGATTTCCACCCTGGTAGAGAAGTCAGTGCTGTTCTGGAAAACTTGGGCAGGGAGTTCTGCGGGTTCCGTGTGCTCCCAGTGACCCTTCTGGACTATCACTGGTGAAAGTCCCTGAGCATCTCCCAGTTTCCATCTCCATGCATCTCTTTGACTACCAGCACCCTTTTCCCAGTCAGGATTCTCCCCATCTTTTTTTCCTGGTCTTTCTTTTCTCCAAAACCACTTTTTCTCTTAGGAAACCCTAGTGATTCAGCCTTCTTTTTTGCGAGCATCCCAAGCCCAGGGTTCTCCCAATCTAGTTTATATGCAGACACATGATCATTATTCTAGTTGTTGGTCCTGACATGTGTCTCTTTGGTAACCAGAGAGATCAAGACATTTCACTGCTATTTAGTTCAAGTTTTAGGAAAATGCAGAGCCAACTTGTATTAGTTGTAGTTAGCAAGCAGCAGGCTTCAGCTTGAAACCTCAAAATGACAGTTTTGGACTTTTGCTAAAACATACACACACACACTCATTTATCTGGCACATATTACTCTTCACAATTGAAGATATTTTTCACCTGTGACACCCACACATATTCACCCTTTTTCAATGAGAGGGTTCTCCACCATGGATTGGGTTTGTGCAGTTAGTTCTGCTGTGTCACAAGATAGTGAAGAGGCTTCCGCTCCCTAACCCAGTCTTTCTTCCATACTTCTGCTAAACTCCTATTTCTTTAAAACACAATTCAAAGCATTATGCTTGCTGCATTCCATTTCCTCTCTTCTTCCCATTTAATTTGCTAGTTCAAAATAGATTGCTATAAAATTATACTACTTGTATGTTTTGTAATGATCTCTTCTCAGGTAATGAAAAGTAGGGGTAAGCTCTGTCAAGTGAGTCATAAGATAATGCCAGGCAATTCTCTGCCTGAACACAATTGCTCAATCCAAGTGCAGATACAGATCAAACTACTACACAGATTCTTTCCGGAATAGCTGTGAAAAGAGACATTTAGATTTCATTTCTGACCCTCCCAGGTTCTTACCTCTATTAGAAAAAGACTGTTAATCAGATGTGTCTTCAGTAGAACAGGAGGGGTGCTTAAATGATTTATTGTGTCTTTTAGGAGAAAGGATGTACTTTAGAGGCTTACAATTTTAAAAAGGGTCATTTAAGAATTGCAATAAATGTAAGTATTATTTAGAGTGGTGATAATTCTCTTGAATTTCATCTGAATGCAATCACCAATTTATTGAATGCTAAATTTCTAAGATGTAAGCTGGTAAACAGGTAATTAAATACCTAACTGCATGGACACAAGAAGCTAAAAAATGATCTAAAGGCATTTTGTTATATAAAGCACCTGTAAGAATGGGTAGCTCTTCCATTTTCTTTTAAGATGCTGGATAATATTACTTCACCTTTGCTTGCTTTCTTCAGCTTCAGAATTCAAGATCAGTTGTTGCTTGAATTTTATTACAATAGAAGACAGTGAGAGTTGTTAGCTAGGGAAGCTGCATAGCCTGAAACATCCCTTGTAGTATACCTAACCACAAAACAATGGGGTGGAAGTTTGCATAAATTTTCATATATTTGAATAAATATATGGATAAACTACTACAAACAGAGATTTTAGTTTAAATTGTGTTGCAACAGAACTATAGTTTATCATTATTTTTTCTTATTTCAAGTTTTCTTCATTAACCATCGCCTAGAATAGATTTAAAATAATAGTAATAGAAATAACCCCTAAAAGAAGAAAAGGAAGCAATGTTTCTCCATATTGTTAATTTATATCTCAGTGGGGTCTTCATATTTGCCTAAGTATGAATTTTGCTTTTGTGAATAACCACATGGCTGTGGCTGCAGTACAAAATTTTCACCTGACATAGTAAATGTAGAAACAGAATTTTTCCCCACATTTCTGTTCCACAGTGCAGTAAAATTAAATACAGGTAAGACTGGGGAATATTTTTCTGACTGGTTCTAAACTGCTCATCTTCAGCCTCATGGCTTTAGATTTTGAGTTCATCCCTAGCACACCCAGAATCCCAGAATGCCATTTTTGGGGGGCAGTTTGGTATTTGGCATCTTTGAACATTTTCACCTTAAGAAAAATCACTAAAGGATTGATCAAAAATAATCAAGGCTCTTGTTTAAGAATAAACAGTAATTTGCTGGTGGAGGCTTTCTAGGCAGAGGAACCTGATAGGCTCAAATATTCCTGCTACCTTTCTTATCCCATAATACTATTTTTTAGGAAAAGTCTTTAAAGGCCATTTCACTTTTTTAAAAAAAAATGTGTTTGTACCTCAATCTCAGTTTTTCAGGCATCTAAGACATTGGAACTGGAGACTTTCTGTTTGCTGCATATTTGACACGGGCTCTCCCCCATTTTATACACTTTATTTCTCTGGAGAACTCACAGTCCTCCCTTTGATCAAAACCCGTGCCTTTTGAAAATGTAAAAGTGCATTGGGTTTGCACATGGTTTCTTATTATATCGTAACAAAATTATGACCCACATTTGTGAATTTTTGCAGGAAAATAACAGAAAAATCTCTATGTAGACATGATAAACTTCTGCTTAGTAAGTGATGAGTTTAGTGATGAGACAACACAACTTGCACAACTGTTCTCACATTTAGCTTTGAAATCAAGGTTCCAAGAGCAATGACATCAGAGTAATCACAGATTGCTTCAGACAAATAATGCACTTCATAATGCTATTTCACTTCATAGCAATAGAGTTGAACATATCCATATTTATATTGAAACCTCAGGAGACTGAAACAATCTTCACTGAATCCAATGGTTATTTTCTCCATTGATATGTCTTGTTTAACTGTTGCATTAAAAGCATATTTGGGCCAGCCACAGCAGCACTTAATAAATGCTCAGATCCTGTAAAACATATTGACTTTATCTATATTACCAAGCAGAGAGTCATGGAGTCCAAAGAAGCTCCTGTCTTTGTTAAATGCCAGCAAGACTGTCCTTGGGGTTGGCCTACGACCAAGACAAAGCTCATATCTGTATAGAAGCTTAAGGTGATCCCTTAGGGCACCTTCTAAGAGGATCTTCCTGTAGTGTGGATAAGCCCAGACTGCTATAGAAAAGAGTTTTAGGTAACAGACTTTGCTGTGGCTGCCGTAATAGAGAAATCCATAAAATCCTGCTCTATTAATTCCAATAGTTTATACACCTTTGTGTAATTTCATTGAGAATGTCACATTATAATTTTTTAAAGATGGTCCTTCTACATCCTGAAAATGTTTACACAGCATACAGTAAAATTGTTAATATAGTTTGTCATATGGAGATCATCTTCCTTAATGTTTTGGTTGTAAAGGCCTTAACAAGCTCATTAACATGAAATCTAGTATCTGCCAGAGGGAAATGATTGAGGTCCAGCATCCCAACCCATTAATTCCAGGAAACACAACCCACTGGCCAACCCAAAGTACTTTTGGGAATAATGTGTGGAACTGCTTCAGGTTTGTACACAGCAGGGCCCTGTGGGGCTTGAGCATGTCAGCATTGCAGGAGTATCCATATTTCAGCAGCCAGGTTTGGCACACTAGCTGAAGCCAAATAACACAAACTTTGCTGCCTCTCATTTATCAATGGGTTTTTATACATCCTTTGAAGGATATATACCCTTGAAGAAAATGTAGCTATCAAACCAACACTGTCTTTTCTTCAATTATACCAACTTTTGAGCCATGTTTTTGTTTGTTATAGGACTAGTTAAACTTTTCTCATTGTGAAGAGATTGTAAACACAGGTGGTCATCAGGGTACTCCTGAAGGGCACTGGCATTTGCCAGAATCAGACCCTTAATGTTGAAATTTCATGTCAGTGCGAAATCTGCAAAGAGACAAAAAAATATTCAGTCACATGATATGCGTGACACATGTACTAGAACATTTTCCAAGGAAATTTACATTCTCATGTCTTCTTTCCCAGGTTGCATTATTAAAAAGGGAAATAGGAAATAGATACCTAGAATTAGATGAAAATACAAAGTTAATTGTGTCGTGTAAGGCATACAGGGGTAGAAAGATACCACGACTTTCGCAGCATGCAAAAGGGATGCAAGGATTCCTGCTTAGTTCAGGAGGCCTGGAGAGGACAAACAGACTGCAGTATTATCTGGGACCCTACTGTAACCACCAGGACTTGCCACCTTAAAGACAGGGGAACAATCTGTATTCCCTTCAGTACAAGAACAAATAAAACATTACAGCTTAAAATGCATCTCCATTGAAAAATAGGTACAAAACTTTGCATTCATATGGTGTGGAGACGGATTGTAGCACAGACACTTCTGCCTTAAAAATTCATACCTAATCTTTTGCCATGACTGGCAGTCACAGACTAAGAGGCTTCACCTAGAAAGCACCATGCAAAAATTATTCCACCTGCTTTTTAAAAGCACAAAGCAAAGGGTCTGAGAACTGATGTGACAGACTTTTAGGCTTGGGTTTGCTCTTATTGCTGTGCAAAATTAACTCCACATATATATATATATATATATATATATATATACACACACATATACATACATACATACATACATATATTTAAATAGAATAAAATTATGATTTATTAATTTTTTACTTGTTGTTAGCTAATTGATTCTCCTACATTTAAATATCTGATCTTCCCTGCCTGCCATATCACACTAATAGGGAGCTCCAGTATATATTATAATTCCAACATGTTTCTTTCTTTACTGAATTTAAATGTTGCTTTTTCTGGGCCTTCTAAGATGCTTACACAGCTATATATAAATGAGCATGTGCACTTGCTCTTAGTTGCATCTATGACTTTACAACATTCAAGACTGACTGTTTGAAGCTGGTCTGCCTAGTTTCCTCTCTCATCCTTACAACTCTTACATCTTTGCTGTGTCTGGGTTACAACTCCAGAGCTCTGCCTGTGTGCTGATGGTTCTTCCTCTTGGAGCTCATGTGACATCACAAATATCAAGCCTGTGATGCCTTCATCCAGACAGCTCTGAAACAGCCAAAGTTTGGGCTGGGTGTAAGAGGATGTTCATCATCCTCTCTGCAGCTACAGTTAAGCATTTGTGGAGTGAATGCAGCCAGAAGCAAGACAACATTTGCCTCTCCAGCAACTCAATTGAAAAACCTGACATACCAGCAGAAAACAGAATGGGAAGGGTACAAGGTGTCTGAAATAGTCTCCTGGATTATTGAAACTTCTACAACACATACTGTTTATCATTTCTATCATTCCAGAAAAAAACTCCTACCACAACATATTATAACTACTTAGAAGCTGCTTTATGAGCTTTTAAGCCACCCCTGTCACAGGGGCACCAACCTCTGAGAAGGAGGCCAGCAGACAGATAGGAGCAGAAATCTTGTCAGCTGTCTGACTTTAATCCACTGATGCTTTAGAGTCAAAACCCTAACACGTAATTTTCCTTGCAAACAAACATTCAATATATAGTCAGCTCTCCATTATCCCTGGCAGATTATCCAGTTTGCTGATAAACAGTGCCACAATTGCAGACATCCATACTGGCTCTGTGCAGGCTAGCCCAGGTCTGGCAGAGCTTATTAGCTTAAGCACTGCAAAAATACTTCCGTACAGCTTCCAGAGGCAGCCTGGGGTGCCTCCGCGCCGCGCTGCTGGAAGCAGTGTGCCGGGGAGCGCAGCGCAGACATCCAAACGGGTCCGTGGGAAGCCAGCTCCTGTCCAGCAAGCCTTCGGATCTTGTCAGCCCTACATTAACTCCAGCTCATACAGGGGTTAAAAACACAGATAGCTTTGTGTAACTCACCCTTTTCCTGCTTGTTCCCATTAATTCATTAGCATAGTTATTGTGAGTTCAGCCTTAGGCCACAAGAAAGCTCCCAGAAGACTTTAGCCTTAGCCAGGGAATGCACTGAGCAACATCTAATTAACCCCAACCAAAAGCAGGTCCTGGGGACTGCAGCGAGGAGGGAGAGCCAGGGCCATGTTGCCAAGTAACTGTAGGAAGAGATCCTGGAGCCAGTTCAGCGCCTTGCTCCCCTGTGTTCTTGTATTTCAAGCAGAGCCCCAGAACTCCCTCTTTAGGAAATTTTAAATACAAACAAATTCAGTGTTCGTGGTGTCCTTATCAAGTAGAGTGGATGATCAGATTTAAGCAGACCCCAGTGTCTTGAATTTGCAGAGAGATATAAACTAGAACATGAACAAAGTTAATAAATTATAAAATGCTTTGGGATAATTCAGGATGGGAAATATTACAGAAACATGACACACTGCTATTTTCAATCCTCATGCCCTTTCAGGTTTTTCTGTTTGCTGAGATACCCCAAAAGTGCTAATTATTGCACAGATGTGGGATTTTTTCTGCCAAATTATATTGACATTATCAGCTCAGTTTATTTATTCATCCAAATGGCTGCCAGCTGCAGAGAGATTTGTGTTTTTATTACTCACCTATGCCAGACTGAGACTGGTGGCTAAGGGGTGAAAGGTTCCACATTAGATTGCTGATCCCTTGAGCCAGGCAGTCCTTCAGACCAAGCACTCTCTAATACATATTTTGTACCACATAATCAACTCACTTTTCAAGGTGACACAGTCAAAATTAAAAAAATAAAAAAAAAAAAGAAAAAAAAAGAAAAAAAAAAAGAAAAGAAGGGAAATAGAAAGAAGTTGGTATTCTTAACCACATTAACCCATTTGTCTAACATGGGAAGTTTAATTTCTGGGGTCACACCTCTCCTTCATTTCTAAAATGCAGGCAAGCATGCCAGGTGAATGAAAATGTGGAGAAACACATGCAAGCTTTCCTTCAATGTATAGGTACATATGCAGATATACATATCTGTATGTGCACACAAACATTTGCACACTCTCTCTTGCAGTGGAAATATTAGCATTTTCAGGGAGATTTTTGTTAAGTGATTTATGCTAACTGCTTAGGAAAAAATAATTCTACCAAACCTGGGAAAATGAAAACAAAGTTATTTGTTCCAGGGGGGTCCCACTCAATCAAAATGCTTTGGTTTATTGAGCAGAAATGTTTCATTTGAATCATACTGATGTCAAGTTGCATCTGCTCACCACCTCGTGGGAGTCCCACTGGAACTGTGATGCAGATGCTACCTAACTCCATGATTTCTCATGGAGTTCCTGGGCTGACTGTGATGCTGTTGATCTTCCCCTATGGGTAAGTCATGAAGGAAGCTTAATCTCATGGTTTGCAAGGCTGATGGTAAATATCCTACAGAAAAATAGCCCTTCCTGTAAGGCAGGGTAAAATACAACAAGCAAAGTCCAATGTCCATAGAGCTTTCCTTTGGAAACTGAAGAGTTTCTATGAATCAAACATTTCAATTTAATTCAGTACACTGAGATGAAGTATTTCAACCTGAGATTGCAGAAATAATTAATTTCAATTAAAGTACTACAGAAAGTATTGTGTTATGTATACATTGATTGTTTCAACTTTCTGACTCACAATAAATTTAGATATTTTGACTGCAAAGGAAAAAAAACAGGTTAGAAATTCCTGAGCTTTTAGCTATGTCAAATAACCTGATTCCAACTCAGATAGAACTCAGCTTGTATTAAAAAAATTTCACTCCACATACATGGATTCTGATTTTTACCATTAGACATCTCCTCCCCCTGTATTCCCTCACTCTCCCTGTCTAGCAAGCAACAAAACTGAGGGCAGGACAGAAGACGAGGGCATGCCAATCTCCTCTCTCACACACACAGCTTGATATCTAGAGGGAAACTCGGCAGGACATGAAGCTTACATGCACAGAGCCAACAAATCTGCATTTCCTTATGCATAGTAACCAAAAGAATCTTATGGTCAGCTGCAGCTCACTGGAATTGAGAGATATCTCCCACAGAGCCAGAAAGGTAGAGCAGAAGTTAACACCAGGACCAAGAGTGCAGGGTGAAGCCGACACGAGTGCCCTGTCCTCACGGGCACTGGAGGGTGGGCAGCACGAGGTGGCTTTGTGCAAGACAGGGGAGGCTGGCTCTCTAGGGCACATTGTGATTTCTAATCAAAACAGTGGCAAAGGCTTTGCAAATATATAATAAAGGGCAATGGTACATAGAAGTATAATTTTTATTAGAAGTAGGGAATTTGGGGCGGTCTAATAGTAATTTGAGAGCAATACAAGACAAAAGGGCACAGAGAAGAATTTAGGGTGGAAAGCACTGACATAACCAGTATTAACTTTTTCAGGCAATTCCCTTCAGGTCAGCCAGGTTCTGATGCCACAAAGAGGATATGGCCTTGGGCAATAAATATCTGTTTTTCCCAGCCTCATGCTTTTTGCATTTCCCAAATTCTCACTAGGCAGTGCAATTGCACTAGTACTTCATAGTCCAGGAGGGATCAGGAAAGAAATGTAATTACTCTTATGAAGACTCCTCTTCTTAAAACATCTTCTGGCTGTTGGGGTGGATAATATAGCCCTAATTACCTAAATAAGTCATGGGTGTATAATTTAAAATTGAAACCTAGATACAACTGAATGTTTTGACTGTTTACTCTGGAAGTCAATGTGGCTAAGAGTGGCACACACTTTCCAGTTTGCCTACGGCAGTAAAAACCCCTCAAGCCAGCCCTGTCAGGAGTGGTGCTGACATGCATTAATGGTGCAGTTATGAGTAGATAATATAATGCAATTAACAGATCTCATCACTAGTCCTTAAGTGAATGCACCACATTGCAAAATTTTGATATGCATCTCATAATTGTTGCAACATCCATTCAGCCCACAGTACCAGATATTCTGATTTAATCTTACACAGTCTGATCTGGTTTATACTGCACCATGATTTTCTAAAGATTGCAAAGCAAGACCTGACTGACCTGCTGCCCTAACACATGTAACACCCACAGTAAGTTGCTGGTCTCACATAACTAAGCCTTATGACCAAAAGCTCTGGAGGGGAAAGATAACTCTACTCCCTCTGTTGGTGGAAAATGAAAAATGATACTTGAAACACCCTAATGCACAAAGACTACCTTGTCTGTAAATGGTTTTTGCTGCAAAACATTTTAAAAAGTGAATTTAGGGAGATTAAAGGGAGCTGTAAAAAGGAAATTTAATTCTTGTAATATATTTAATAAAGAAATTATTTATTACTACCAAATTTTGGAAATTATTTTTGCCTTTCTTTCTGTGAAGGCCTTGCTTTGAGGGCTAATACATTCTGAAGAGTTCTGCTGTGTCACAAAGAAGACAAGGAGAAAAAAGGAAACTCCAGCCTTATTAAAGTGGCATCATTAAAATTTTACTAGATTGTGATGTTGCCTAAGATCAGGCAAACTGCTCATTTTGCGCAGGACAGATCTTCAATCTGGCCATGCTGGGACCAAGGGATATGGTTAGATAAGGCAGCAGATTGCTGAGGATGACCTGATTGTTGTGACCCTCCTGTACCTTGCGAGCTGTGCTACTGGCCTGAAGAACCAGGTTTTTTGCTGTTTTTAAGGGTAGTATCATTTTTTCTGAGGTGGCAGCTGCTGCTGTGGGAGAGTGCTGTGCTAAGCCCTTGTGCTGCCCAACCCACTGGTAACAATAGGAACAGGAAACTGACCTCCAGCTTCATCTCTCACCTCCCCTTCCATGCAGCAAATCTTTCTTTCCATTCTTATCTCCTAGTTTACATCTTACTTGTAGCCCCATTATAATTGTTGGTTCTGCATGTTTCATCTGCACTGGGGCTGCAGTAGATGGAAGTAGATTGTAACTTGACCTGCACTCAGATGATGGGTTGTAGAGGGTCTGGCAGAGATATGTGCTCAAGACAAGTTGTTGCTGATGGCATCTCCCTTGCTAATGGCCCATACATAACTTCAAGTCCAGTCCTTCACAGATCTTTGGCTAAGAAATCTTTTTGGGGACTTGAATTCTTCATGGCATGGGCTTTACTCATCAGAGTCATGGAAAGAAGTCAAGCCAGGAGGCCAGGATCCTGTTCACATTGCCTCCTGCATGCACTGATATATGACAATGCTCCTTTCTATTTTATTGTGTTTATTTAATTAGAAGTGAAGAAAAACTCTCCTCTGTTGTACTTGCATATTCTCCTTAGTAAGTACAGCTTTTACTGCTTATGACAGCTGCAATCTTTACCTGCTCTCCTGTCATTTCACTGTGTTCTCAACTGGGATGGTTACTTGATACCTCATTCCATTGCTGCTGCATCATCTGAGTTTTCAGGGTGAAGGTTTTCAAAACAAATTAATTTGCATTATTGCCATTTATGTCAACTGCATACCATCCCCATCACTGCAAACAAACAAATTTATTTTACCTCTAGCCAGTTGAACTAAATAACCACCATCTTTCCAAAGAAGTAACTCCCCTTACCTTTTATTCTGAATGCTTAAAATACATTATTAAATCACTTAAATGCATTATGTATACAAGTTCAACAGATGTGCTAAAGATACTATAAAATCACCGATTAAGATTATGATCTACTGTATTTGAGAAATAGCCATCTAAAGGAAAGTAAGGGTTGATTCTGTCAATAAGTGAATTAAACCAAATCATAGGTACCTTTTCTATCTGAACATCCTTAACAACTGTGAATAGCATTGCCAGACTCGGGACCACTGATAGCCTTTGTGCTAAATGATAAAACACAATATATCCTTTTCCGACTCTGATGGGTGAACAAATATCTGTAGGGTGATAAGGGCCAGGAGTAAATAACAGTAGAGTGCACTGTTGAAAAAGAATAGTCAGCTGCCTTTATGTTAAAAAAAAAAAAAGAAGAAGAAAAAAAACCTTAATACAACAATTATCATTAAGAATGATTTTTCCACCACCTAACTGACAAGTAAATTATCACGTCTGTACCTGCATGTTGAGTTACTGCTTCACCTTCATCAGTAAACAAAGAGGGGGGAAAATTGCTTTCAGTGACAATTTTTTTTTCCCAAAGAGCCAAGCTGTTTGTGCTTTCTTCTTTTTTTCTTTCTCTACATGTTTTGTTGTTGAAAAAAATCAGGTGTAATTAGATAAAGTGGTAGCACAAAGCCAAGAGAGCTTTTGCTAGAAATCGGGGAAATTGTGTCTCATTTACTGTTATCCCTTCAGATATCTCCCTCCATCAGTGCTTTACTCCTATAGCCTTCCCTAAAAATATTAAAAGGTTAATTAATATTTAATAAAATAGAAGCCTTTATTCTACTTTATTGAATGTTGAAGAGTTATTAATGAGCAAATGGATACTGTGTCAGGTCACAAATATATGGACCCTATGGATCCATCTAAATTCAGCCCTACTTCCCTTCTTTATTTCCTGGCATTTCAAAAGAGAGAAACATTAAATCTTTTTTCCTCTTTACTATCTTTTATGAAATAAAATATCTGGAGAATAAAATAAGATATCTGGAGAAATTAATTTTTAAAAAGGAAGGACAGTGTTCTTACTGCACCTTTACCAGAAGACTACAATAATTAGGTATGGCAAATAAACATACTAATACAGAGGAGACTCCTAAGATGCTGAAAGCATCAGCCTGATGAATCACATCCCAACAAGGCCTATTTTTTATCAATGGGATCCTGATGTAACCAGCTTGTATATAAACATTCATGGGACAAATGCCTAAAGGTAGATGAGATGAATTCCAGCTCAAGTATCTGTATTTCTGCTTCCTTCTACACCCATAAGTGTCTCAGCCTTGATGGAGAAAAGCAACTTTTACATGCTTGCAGCCAAGGAGGATCCAGAAACAACCAGCTTGAGGCTCTTCCCTGAGAGGCTCCATCCAGCAGGTTTTGTTGAAGCCCTCTCAGCAACCTCTCAACCCACACCCCACATTAGACTATTGCAGTGCAGGAGCCCAGCACCACTGGGTGGTTCAGCATTCCAATTCTGCTTCATCAGCCTTGGCAGCTCCTTTGGATGCCCTCAACCAACCCTGAAGGAGCCAGCTGCTGTTTGCTGCTTGGGTGCTGGAGGTCTCAGCCCAGCACACCAGGTGAAATGCCAGCAGCCTAAGAGGTCATGAAGAAGCCAAGGAGCTGACATGCCACTCCAGCAGAGGCTCCTGGTGGCAGGACAGGGCAAACCTCTGGCTGTGCTAACCTCTGGGGTGGCTCCAGGGAGCTCCACCACTGCTCGTGACTCAGGCTGCTCAGTGGTGAGGATGCACACCCAGATTGCAAGAGTCCTGGGCTAACTTCTCTTTACTTAAACTATTTTTTCTCATCTGGTAATCTATTTCAAGGTGAAGATATTCTCACCCTATCCTATAAAAGCTATTCCATGGCACAAAACCCAGAATTCAAAGTGAGCGGTCAGGAAGAGAGGCTGCACATTACTCTCTAGGTCTTCTCTCTGCAAAAGGGAGAAGTGCCAGCCCCTTGCTGCTGAAGCTACATATGCCTTTTATGTGAAAAAGCCATTAGACTGAAATCCAAAATTCATGACAGGAATATGTCTCTCTTCTTAGCTGACTGTAAAAGCAGAGTATATAGCAGAGGAGCTAACAGAAAATGCAGATGCAGATTGTAAAGGAAGAAGTTTTTTGCTATTAAAAAAAAAAAAAGGTCTAGTATCAGTTTATACTGAACAAGAGATTGCTTTCTTATTTATACAACTGTAACCCCACTTGCCTTGGACTAGATTTGATGTACTGACAGACTGTCCTCCCAGTTCTACAGATGCCAGGGAGCAGTTTCTGTCAGCACATTCCTGTGACCTTCTGCACTGGCACAGGAGGTTTCTCCCTCCTTTTTCCCTGCAGCCTCTCTCCTCCAGGTAACCCTAAGAAAAGCACAGTGTCATCTGAAGTCAGGACTGAGAAGCATCCTCTTAAAATACAGTGAAGCACACAGGCTGCTGGAGGTGCAGGACACTGTCAGTGCTGAATGCTGGCTTTAGCTTCATTTTTGAAGAGCAATACATTTATGCAGTAAAACTCAAGACAAAACTTTTTGATCTTTTATACCATCTCACATTGTTTAGATTTCCAAATGAAAGTTTAAGCAACCCACAATTTACTTAGTGAACACAGCAAGCTTTGGGGATCACTTTCAAAAACACCTCATTTGCATCAATTCAGCTGAACTCTTCCTTATTGGTGAAGATGAAAGTGTGCTTCTATCTTATGTTTCCCTCTACTCAGACAATGAGGCACTCTTTCCTTTCAAAAAGGAAAAAGAACTAGATCAGCAAACTTGTTCTCCCCTTTTCCAGTGTTTCTTTGACTACATAATTGAAATGCAGGGAAAAATGCACAAAAGCAAGAGGCACAGATGTTTACATCACAGGTACCTCAAATAACTTAAAAGTATCCTAACTGTTTATAGCCTGTGAATATATTTCATGCCTCACTCACTGAGAATTAGCATTGAAAGTCATCACAGTGAACACAGGGAACTGGATGAATTTCAATCTACTGCAGAAACCAGCCACTTATGTTGTTTGATGTCATCTGCAGTCACATCACTGCAGACATCTTTTGCAAGACTAGTAAAAGAAACGTTGTCATTTTTGACATGGCTGCCTGTCCCTCTTCACTGCTCGAGTGACAGCATTCATAGCTCTCTTCCCATTGCTCAGTGTATGTAACAAACCCAGGTGCAGAGATGAGTCTCCCAGGCTTTCCTTTGAAGAATGTCAGATCAGCTCTGCTTCTTTTAAAACCGCTCCCTTGGACCAGCTGACATTTCTGCAAGCCACACAACACTGAGGAGTCAAGATTTCAGGCAACTGATACCACTTTGGGGACACACAAGCTGTAATCTAAATGCAAGCTACAAAGCCAAAATTAACAATACATGCAACTGAATGTCACTGGGATAGGAAAACACACTGCACCATTAAGAGAATTAAGGAAAAAACAAGTATCAAATGGGTGAAATAATTTACAGCAAGCACTGCACTTATTGGCCTCTTCACTTGTCACAGAACATCAATATTGTGTTAATGAACTGCCGTGTGCAAGTTCTACCAAAGAGCAAAGAGGGGGATTTGTAATAATGTAAAGGAGAGAGAGATCAGTCTACCTAATTTTAAGCACTTATTTCAGGCACCCAAACAGGAGTCTTGTCACCTTGGGCACTTTCTGTGGTGAGTGAAGTGTGGGAGAAACATCTCCAGGGGATGCTTCTGGCCTCTTGAGCGGTGAATTGGCTTCTAGTGCTGCATCTCACTCTTCATTTCTCAAGAACAAAATGAAAAGCCTTAATTTAGCAATCTCTGACCTTCTCCTTCAAATCCTCCTCATCCTCCCCTCAAAGGCCTAAAGCTCCATTATGCTTCAAAAACCTGAGAGCAGCACTTGAATGCTGGGATGCAGCTTCCTGCCTAGGAACAAAGTTGAGGTAACTTCTGTGGCAAGGGAGATGCTCAGGGAGCTACAGTTTTGTTCAGAAAAGAACAAAGAACTTGCCCTAATTATCCAAAGTTGTATGTCTGCTAAATTGGGCTAGAAATGAGTTTGGAAATCTCAGCTTATGTGATGGATTGGTAGTAATGCTTCTTGCAGTGAGAAATAGAAATATTTAAGGCTTTCCCTGGAACTACATTTCTCACACTAGCCTTGTAGAGAAGTAAGAGCTGAAGAAAACCCATATGTGTCAGTATATTTCAGATTCTCATGGGCATCTGGGTAGAAAATCTTTTGAAGAGATCAGTTCAAAAAGCACTTTTTGTCTGTGCTTTCATGGCTATCTTTCCAGAAACCAGCCTCTCAATGAAATTTAACATTTTTTTTTTGTCATCAGGGTTACTGTTGGTTTACAGTTTAGAGATTCTGACTAAACTAATGAAATCACCGCATCGAGAAATGTCCTCATGTATACACAGCCATGTACAATCAAAACCAAGTTATTCATTTCCTACACCAATGCTGTACAGATTAAATGTTGCATGTAAAAACTTGTAAAAGTACATTTACATTAAAAAATATAGACATATTCAACACTTGAGCAAACAAACAGAAATGGAGAAAGGAGTGGAGGAGATAAAGGTAATAAATGAAATTTAATTCAGCGTTTTTTTTTTTTTTATCCTAAATGGAAATCGCTGCAGCAATGCTGCAATGCTGCACAACTGAATTGGTAGAATTTTTTTTTTAAAAATTCAAAATGCATCTAACAATTAAAACCGGTTGAGGATAAACTGTTCTTAATCATGAATAATGGAGAGAGGTTAGTCTGGCTTTAGCTGAGGCTTTAGTTGGCTGGCTTTAGTTGAGGCTGCCTTATGGTGAGCAAAAAACAGCTTTCCCAAGCCTCTGGACTGGGCAATATAAAAGCTTAATAGGAGGGAGAAACTAATATGGTGTTATTGCTGTCTCTTTGAGTTTGATGGATTTGTGATTCAGAAAACCTGACACAGGAGGAGGATCCCCATCTCACTTGAAGGTCTTCTGCATATCCTGTGAGAACTCAAAGCAGAGAAAAAATTGAAGCAGAATAAGAGGTACGGGATTTCATCGATCTATCAGTTTCTAAGTTATACACAGTTACATCTACTGCTACAATTTAAAAAGGCAACTAATTTTTTTTTTAATCAGAAAAATTTTCTGCTTACTTTCAAAATGATTGTAGATCCTTAGAAAGTTACTTTTAAACTCAGCAAAGTCACAATATCCACACCCTGGGAAAAGATGGGTTTGGTCTGCTGGAGAATCGGCAAAGAAAGGGCTCAGCAATGGTCCTGAAGGTTTAGTATCACTTATCTGTGAGCATCCATGTGCGGGTAGAGCAACCCTGCTCATGTGATGTGCCAGGGGCATGCAAGGATGAAGAGCACATGCACCCAGATACAGCCCAGTGAGGGGCTCCCAGAGCAGCTCTGCCAGGGCCTGGTGACACACACAATATATGTATTTATTTTTTTGTGTGTGTATGTATGCAAGCTTCAGTGCCTGGGCTGAACTTCCCAGCTCCCATCTGCTGTGCACAGTGTGAAACGTCTCACTGTGCAGGAGCCAGAACAGCCATGCATGCTGCAGAAATCCCACTCATCTCGGGATATTTCCAGAGGCACAGCTTGTGCTGACCCAGGGAACAGAGGCAATTTGCATTCAACCACCAGAATCAGAGGCTTAGCTGCTGCCTGCCTCTCCATTTTCACCATTTGACCCATTGTTTTTCTCCAGCTCAGCTGACACAGACACTGCATTATGCTTCCAATGGTAGAGAGTACATTAAGATTCAGGGGATTCTCTACATCCTGTGCATTTTTCATTACATCTATTGATATTGTGTATTAAAAGACTAATGATTTGGAGCCTCTAATATCAGGAAATGATGCCTGTAATGATAAATGTTTGACCTCAGGAGTCTGCAGCATAGCTTCCTTGTCTGTGAATGTTTCCTAAAAACCTGGCTGAGCAGCGTGTTGGCCAGTGCAGCAGCTGCTTTCTTTGCAGCTACACCTTTGTCTCTCTGGTACTCAGTGCTCATCACAGAAGGGCACTGACTGCTCAGGAAACAAACCAGGACAGTGCAGGTATTTGAGTCAAAGCATGTGCCTGGTGATGAGAGCAGCTTCATTCAGTATGTAAGTGGTCTGTAAAAATGAAGTTTTATCCAAATGTCCTCTGCTCTGCTAGATGCTCTGAATTTTGTATCACACAAGAATAGCTTAAATCCACTCTGCCAGTAGACAAAGAGGAGAAGGCTGATAAAAGCAGATGATTGATCTAAAGGTGCACTGTATTAGTTCAGGCTTCATGTGTACAAGACATTGTATGGTTGGGGCCTCAAGTTTTTTAACACAGAAGCTTAAAACTTCAGAGCTGTTTGCCTTTTCACTCTTTAAGACAAAATATGCTCAGCTCACTCTAACCTGCCTTATTGTTTTGCTGGTAGCTTGATTTCCTGAGTTTCTCCTTATGTTGCAGAAATGATTTTTTAAGATGAGTACTAACATGAATCTTCAGCATCCAAACACTAAATCCCTTCTTCAAGGGAGTCATAAGAAAACATATTTATGTAAATATATGTATCAAAGGCCAATGAAATATTAGACAGACTAAAGAAACTTTATTTTTAACAGTGTTTCAGCCACACATCTTGCCTTCACTGGCAAATATCTTGCTGTGTAAAGTTTCATTACCAAACTCATTTCTATAATCCATTTATTGGTCTGGGTTTTTTTTTTCTCTGTAGGCTTATTTACTGTACACAAACATGATGATGTAAAGCTTGCCTTAGGGAACTGAACTAACATCATTACTTTGCAATTTACACTTTTTATTAAGGATTTTTTAAAAAACTGCTACTTAAAAAAGACCTGTTCTGAATCCCTTCATTATTAAAGGGCTCCTCATGTGAATATCTGCTCCGAGATATAAAGTATTGATCCTTCAAAATCATAAACATGTCATAAACATGCTTAATTTTATACACTTTGAGTGACTCCATTCAATTCACAGAGTAGTAGGGCTCACAAGTAGGTACTCACTCATTCAGCAGAGTACCCAGACATATGCCTAAAGCCACCTTTGTTCAGCAAAACCCTTCTGCAGGGGGATTTTCAGTCATATACTCAAGAATACATTTAATTTTAAGCACATGATTCAGTGCTTTATTGAGCTGGGGCCACCATTTCTTTAATGAAGCATATCAATAAGCCTATGTAGTATGGTCTGTTACTTCACAGGAAAGGCAGTAAAATATGCATTTCCAAATACATACAATTCAAAAATTAAATCAGTAGAGTAAACCAGTGCTTTGCAACATATTCAGAATCAGTATTGATTAAAAACAGTGTGCTAGATGGCAGATGCCCCTTTCTCAGTCAAAATCTCACAGGAATGCAGTACACTCACAATGGGAAGACAGATAGTTGAGAAACAGATCTCTGATTATATACTAATAATTCAGGTATAATTTGTTTTGGCAGCATTTATTCAATTAATTATGTAAAGATACAATTTGTCCTCCAAGATTCATTGAATCTTAGAATCTCTAAGGCTGGAAAATACCTCCAAGATCACTGAGACCAACTGTTAACCCAGCACCACCATGTTCCCTGCTAAACCATATCCCAAGCATCACATCCATGCACCTTTTGAACACTTCCAGATAAAACGATCCCACCACTTGCCTGGACAGCTTGTTCCTGTGCCTGATGACCTTTTCCTTTTCCCAATCTAATTGAAACCTGGCCTGGTGCAACTTGAGAACATTTCCTCTTGCCCTGTCCCTTTTTACAACCTCCTTTCAGGTATTTGTAGAGACTGACAGATTCCATGGTAACATGGAATGACGTGGCCCTAACATTTCTCCTGTTCTAATAAATAAGATATTTGACAACAGGAATTGAGACAACCTTCTGTGGGCACTGAGAATATTTTGTTTTCTCTTTAAATCTTCATCAAAGGTAAAATGCAATAGCAATTGCATCACCCCATGCCTTCTAGAAGCAGACAACATTAGACTATTGCACACAAAATTGCATAGAGCAGTTATAGTCTTGTTTTCAATCCCTGCTCCTTCTGACTACAGTCCAGAAGCCCCAGTGTTGCCTCAGGAAAGGTAGTCCCAATCCTTGTGTGGTCATATGGAAAAAAAGAACATGCCAGAACAGAAGGGCTTCTATATACAGTGTAGAAGGATATAAATTCCTCTTGGAATAAACTCCACTAATTGACTAAGACAAACAAAAATGAAAGAAAAATAGACTTGCAGAAAGAGTATTAGAAAAATAGTTCTAGAAGATCAATAGTATTAGAAAATACCTCCGCACCAGTCTCAAAATTATATATCTTGCAACCTTAGTATGAAGACTTAATAATTTTAGGTGAGCTGTATAGCTTACACTATGACTTTACCACAAGAGATTTACAGGCCACCCGAAAACCATGTTAAGAAACCTTTTTACTACAGTCTTATGCATTCTTTATTAATATTGCAGAGAGTTCTGAGAGTTTAATCTAGAAAGATATGGACAGAGACGGGGGAATTATGAAGAAAAAAAGAAAGGCGCAAAATTGATTAAATGGTCAAAAGATTAATAAGTGGATAATGTTGAATATAGGCAACTTTGTTATTCAAATGACAAAAAGGTGTGAAGAATGCAAAAAAAGGGCACAATGACATGCTCTTAATGCCTTACAAACTAGCAACATAATTAAAATAAGATAAAATGGGAGAAAGACTTTTTGTAGTTTAGCTAGAAAGAAACATCCCTTACTGCTAAGACCTATTAATATCTTTTCCAAGAGAAAAGTGGCAGAAGCCCTAGCACCAATTTAATAGTACCTGGAGAAAAACGGAGAACACTCTGCAGAAGAGCAGCACTCCCCACGGTGGTGTGCTGGATGATGAAAGAGGTTTGCCTGACACTCGGTGCTACAGCTTTAATGAATCTTCATTTTCTGAGCCTTCCCCCTTAAAAATGACAATATGCAAGTTATATAAAACATTACAGGCTCTCCTGACTGCTCTAAACTATACTGATGTTCAGGCAGATGTTTTTCACCTGATCCAGATATTTTTTTTTCTCTATTTTTTCTCCTTGTGCAGCCCTGTTTTTCCTTGCAGGGTGGTGAATGGGAGCCAGGAGTACACTTGTGAGAGAGCAGCTGTTTTGAACTGGAGCAGGCACACCTCTGCCAGGGTAATACAAAGAGCAGTTAGAGAGCCACTGACAGTTCAAAGTGTCTTGCTTTCATTATGCTGCACCTGCCATCAGCCTCCATACATCTGTTAAATTCCCTTCAGAGGAATGTTGTTTTCATGAGAAAAAATGAATAGCTCCCTTTTACTAGATGAAAACCTGTAGATGTATGAAGTTAAGACAATTATTAATATTAAACTAACATCTACCATTTAATAGCAGCTTCTCTTGAGACTAAAGCAATGACATGAAATACTATTGTTGCAGAAAGAGAGACTTGCAGCTTACAATAAAGCAATGCTCTGCCTGCGTGTGCAAAGCCACATGTGACAAACTGTGGCAGCTTTCATAGGTTTAACGAGTCTCTTTGGAGTTCCTCTCTCTGGTTAGTCACAGGCAAAGCAAGGGAAAAGCTGCATGCAAATACATACCTCGTGTGAGTAGCAGCACACTGAACAGCAGGAAGCATAATGAGCAAAGAGATGGGTTTTCCTGTGATCTCTTTCATTGCTTCATACATGACTGGGGAAAAAAAAAAAAAAAAAACAGGCCAGGAAACAAAAAACAGTCTGAGCCTTTCTGGTTGTACCCAGACTCCAGAGTCCAGGATGTGATACACAATGGCATGCCTCAAACTCTGCTTTTTATCCCTGGTCACTACTAAGCTAAGAACAAGTGTTCCCCATTTGGTCTTGGTGCACAGGAAGTAAAGTAAGAATTTAGTGTACCCCTAAAACTTCCTGCTGCATGTTTACTTTTCTAAGCTCATCCCCTGATGAGTTCTGTTGCACTGACAGCAAGAGGACGTGGCAGTGTTACCTTTCCCATCTGGACTGTAAAGAAACTGACTTAGTGTTCCCTATGGTGTTCATCTTTGAGGCACTGACTAGAAATGTTGTGTCTGAAGATCACTGGGATATTAGCTGGCTGTTTTGCTTTTTAAGATATACCAAATGGTAGGGAGGCATGGCATTGTGTTGGAGTACAATGAGGGATTTCACTGCCCATGAGAAATATCAGTCACAGAATCATAAAATCTTATAATGGTCTAGGTTGGAAGGGATCTTACAGATAAGCTTATTCTACCTCCTGCCATGGTCAGGGAACCTTCCACTAGACCAAGTTGCTCAAAGCCCCATCCATCCTGGCCTTGAACTCCTCTAGAGGTGAGGCATCCATAACTTCCCTGGGTAACTTTTCAGTGCCTTACCACACAGTAAAGAATTTCCTCCAAACATCTAATCTCAATAACTCCTCTTTCAGTTTAAAACCATCCCACCTTATCATATCACTATCTCCTGGGGTAAAATGTGCCTCCTTCTTTCTTATAAGCCCCCTTTAGATACTGAAAGATCTCAATGAGGTCTCCCCAGAGCCTCTTCTTCTCCAGGATCAACAACCCTAACTCTTTCAGCCTGTCTTCATAGGAAAGATGCAAACAGCCCTCTGATCCTCTTCATGGCCCTCACAGTACACTAATGTCACACTTTAGCTTCTCTGACTTTCTCAAAACCCTGAAAGTTGCCAGGTAAAGCATGTCAGAGCAACAGTTAGCAAAGCCTTCTTCACAGTTTTTGGGTTTTTTTGCATTCTGAACTCTAAGATTCTGAGTTCATGTTTGGAAAAGATAATTACTCTCCCTTAAACTTTCTTTATGCAGTTATGCACCATGTGGGTAGTGATGTGAACTGTACTGAACTTTAAGTCCCAGGGGTATCAGTCAGCTTTACAAGTCACTTATCAATGAAAACCATTATCATTTCTCCTATGATCAACCTCAAGCGATGATCAAAACCACAAAGTTAAAATCTAAAAAATCTCGCTTGACAGAAGGAGGAAGTGGCTTGCTCATCAATTATCACATTATGGGTGCTACCTATCCAAATAACTGTTGTTGTCATCAGCAGCTATCTTTGATTCAGGAGTTATTTCTCCAAATGAAGTTGCCTCAAATTGCCTATTTACTACACTTCTTGTTCAGTTTCAGTTTATCCAGTCTTTGTCCTTTATCAGTGCTATTTTCGGCATTATTATCTCCTCTTTCCTTTCAAAGATCTTTGAATAATTGCTTTCTCCAATGCTGTCCTGTTTTCCAAGCCACAGGGAAGAGACATTGTTCTTGTTCTCAACTATGTCAATAACGTGTGCTGGACCGTACTTACTAAAATAGGCTCAATAAAATAACTACAAATAGCACCAGAATACTGAGCTCTCATTGAAAGCTTTTCTCCTGTGTGGTTAAGTGAAATCCCAACGTGTCTGTGAGAACAGTAACTACATATTCATAGCAACCTGCTCATAGGAAACCGATAAAGAATCTATCACCTCCAATGTTTCAAATTAAGACAGGTTTAACAGCATAGACCCCTGCATCCATAAAACTGAACAGTTTGGGACCTGCTCAGTTCTTCATCTTCTCTGCAGAAATGGCTGAAATCCAGTGTTAAGACTAGAACAGGAGCAGCTCCAGGCCCAGCAAGTAAGAATTTCCCAGAAGGCAAGAGATCTCCCACAGCACAACAATACAAGAACTTGATAGAACATGTGAATTTTTCTTAAATTTTTCAAAGAAGGATCTCATTTGCTTCCTTTTTTTTTTTTTCCTTTTTCTTTTATTGCTAAGAAGACATCATTTTCAGGTAATTAGAACATTCCTTAAAGATGTTTTAAGTAAATGCCACTGAGCAAATATCTTTACTGTTGCCTTCATAAGGGAATAACCTTTTGATAACAGTACAGCTAGTGTGTCTTTCCATGCACTGGTCATCCTACTACAGAAAACATGTTAACTATTGACAAATCTCCACTGAAAAGGACAGAAGAAGAAGGTTCTCAATTATTATTAAGCTCCCTCACAACTAATAAATTTTCCATCAGTTAGAAGAGACTGACCAAATTATTTTCTTGCCCATCATCCATAAAAAGGAAGCAGACAAATGTCAACTTGTATGAGAAATAGTGTGGGGAAGGACTGCTTATTAAACCCCAGACACAGAAGAATTTTGACTACAGCTTAAAGAGACACCAGAACTTACCTTACAGAAAACCACCTGGAAACAACGGAACTGTTTGCTTAACTTTGTGGTTGATTCTTCAGGTGCTATATTTGAAGGTTATTCATGAATCATCAGCTATTTTTCAATATGATATGTGCATAATCAGTAAGTTCTTTCCCCAGCCACCTCCATTTTTGTGATTTTCCTTTTCTTTTTTTTTTTTTTTTTTGAGTGTACCACCTTCCTCAAATCTTATTATAAGGCACCTCTACTTATTCAGTATAAGTCATTGCTCCCAGACATAAGTAAATCCAACTTCAGTGGACTCCCACTTCAAATGTCCTGGATTACCCCTGAGCAATTATTGTCAACAACTGCTTCAAGATTCCTAGAGGTATGGGGGCAAACAGCTTTTAAAACACCGGCAGGAATTCACTTAGAGTGGCACTGCTATCACTGCCCAGAAATCCCAGTCATTTTAAATATAACCTCAAAGAGAACAGATAGGCTCAAGAACTGACTAAATACCAACATCTTTTTAGCATATGCTATTGATTATTGAATCATAAATGCTACCACATTTTGTGGTACCTCTTATTGACCTGCTTTCCTTGGTAGTAAAGGGTAACTATAAGTGTCTTTTCACTCCAGGGTGAAAAAATCACATTGTTATGAGATTCTGTAAAAGCATGCAAGAAGCTATGGTGAAAAAAGAGTGCTAGCTATCTGATCATAGCACAGGAACTTTTAAATAAACATTGCTGCAAGGTAATCTCATAGAATCTAGCATCACTAGGATTCTTGAAAATAAAGTATTAATGGATTATTCACTACTGCAATCAAATAAATACCTACTCATTAAATCAAATTCTTAAATTATAAATTCTTCTGTGGGTAAACTGAAGAGAAAATACAGACTGCTTTGTTTCATGTTTCGCTCCTAATTTCTAGCTCTCTAATTAAGACAACTTCTGGTCTTGCCTACTTGGACAAAGAGCTGCAACTTTTTAAAAGAGAGATCAAAGCTTGATGGTAGAACTACTAAATAAACTGCAGTTGTCACATTTAGAAAGGTGAGCCAAAGGACATGTGTCTGAGGTGGCAAGCTTTCTGCTCTGAGTAGCATGGCTGCAGGGAAAAAATGGGTTACAATAGCAGCCTTGCTTCCTTTTAAAAGTGGGACCAGTGAAATTTCGGGTTAGTGGCAGTTCACTCCTATCTTCATGAGGCAATACTTTGGCTAGACTGCAGTGCACTTTGTGATCTAACAATGAATACTTAAACAGAAAATATGCCCCTGTAATAAGCCCCCACAGTAAAAAAATTAATATTAATGCAGTGAAAAAATTGTTCTTCCTTTTGAACCCAGTGAGGACTGCAAAGACAGTGATTATTAAAGAATTCAGCTGGTTTCAAAATTGACCTTAACCTGGAAAAAGCTAAGCAGAAGCAGAGGGAAAACTGATTAAAAATTCAATGCAGCATTTCATGGCCTTGGTAACCTGGGACTGGGGTACTCAAGAGCTACTGACAGCTTGCATTTCAAAGCTGATTTGTAAAGTTGCCAACAGGTCAGTAATCAGTAACTTTACAGAGCATGCAGCTGACACAGAAAGCCAAAAAGCAACAACAAAAGACATAATTGGATCTTAGGACCCAAAAGATGCCATGAATGCATTCATTTTTGGCACTATGTATGCTGCATGTTGCTACAAGATATGGTTATAATGAAGGCGATTTGCATATTTTTCATGAAGTTTGGATGCACTGAATCATAAAAATAACCCCCTAACATGAAACTATTTCACTGGCGCTTGGAAATCTTATTTGAAATGCTGACAGAACCACAGAAGTATTTTGTGATGAAAACAAAAAGGAAAAAAAAAGAAGTCTGTTAGGTCATCACAGGCATCTGCCTTCAAATGCTGAATTATTTTCTTCAGCTTTCTAAAAAGTTATTCATATTTACCAAAGGAAAGAAACAATAAAGGAAACCACCAAAATAACTACAGACTACTTAAAATTTCACAGCACTTAAATCTTTGGACTCCAATGGGAAAGTTCTTACCCAGCTGCTGCTGATTTTGGAGAGTTACAAGGTCTTAAAAGGCCTGTGTGTATTGTTTAAGGGCCTACTGGTTAAAATTCTTTTCCTTCAATGCCCCCTTGTCCTTCTTCTCCCTGCTTGTTATCAACCCTCAGGACTGGATATCGTATTCTGTAGGCAGAGGTTTCCAGGTCGATATCCACATCTGCCCTGTCACAAGGCTCTGGGTCTGTCCTCTCCAACCTTGATCCAGTGTTTTTGTTCAGCAGGGGAACTGCAAGCTCTACCACCTTCTTGCTCCAGGTGGTACCACCCCAGATTTCCAGGCTCAAAGCTCCTGGAAACACTGGCAAATAGCCAGAGCTGTCAGAGACACAGGCTGGACACACACAGGTGTCAGACAGGGGCTGCTGGAGTGGGCAGAGCCAGCACCGGCAGATGCCACCCTGTTCCCAGTCAAAAACTGCAGGTGTTAAAGTGGTAGGTGCTGCTATGTCTTGTCCCCAGCAAGCCTCTACTGTTAAAAAGCAAGTTGAGTTAACATTCAGGCAATGCAGTCAAGCCTCCACTCAACACTCACCACAACTGGCTCAGCAATAGAGGCAAGAAAGGCTCTTTGGCAAGGTTTTACTCCTCTGTCGCCAAAGGACAAACCCGGAGAAAGAGAGGAAAACCGCTTAGAGCAGGCAGCTTAGGCAGGGGAAGGGGTGGGGGCAGAGCTGAGGGCCGGGCAGAGGGGCCTGCCCTCCAGGGGAAGGGGGGTGGCCACCCGGGATGCCAAACCAGTGACAGGGGAAGGAGAAAGCTGAGGAAGTTGCGACACCAAGGCCATGGGGGAGACTGTTTTTCCCTTTGGGAGGGATGACTCTGTGGTAAGTAGTTAGTGCTTCCAGGGCTGAGGGCTTGGGGATTGACCACGGAGGGAGAGTTCATGGGATGCTACACCAGTCCTGTGTCACAGCAGCCAGCGTACAAATGACAGCAGGGATCACACAAGGCTTGAGGCTTCTCACCTCCTTCTCCCTCACCAGACAGGTTACTGAGGCCCTCTGTTTCCTGCTGATGTGTAGGGACTGAACCTGTGAGTGAGAGACCACATGTGTCTGTCTGTCTGTCCGTCTTTTTGTCTGTCTCTCTGCTGGGCTTTGAGAACCCTTATCCTCTGCACAGCCTGAAGGGAATTACACTGTCCATGTGTCCCTTGCGTTGCCAATGTCATGCCCAGCCTTGCAGTGCCACCGGCAGCACGTCAGTCCCTGTGGACGCCCCTAGCCAACCAAGCCATGACTGAAGTCATGCCTTGGGAAGGTAAAACATGGAGAAGAATTTGCGGCACACCAGATAAACACAACTGGGTCTCACTAAAAAAATCTGAATTTCTAAGACATATATATTATAAGAGCTGGATCTTAAAAGTTTCCTTTTGTCACAGCTGTAGCACTCTTGGCAAATCTTTCCACTCTTCTCCACAGAAATTCTTGTGCTTGGTCTTTCTGACAATCAGTGTGTGACCATCTACCTCTCTGTCTATACCTGCAGCCATCATGTATTTCTGCTGGAATGTTATAGCTGTATATTTGCTGTATTCATTCAAAGAAAAAAGGTATTAAAAAATAACACAGAAACATATTTCTCTATTAGTTTATCATTATTTTGCTCTTTTCAGTACACGAATGATAAATATAGGCTAGTTGAAGGTCTAATTTATTTTTAGGGATTTTAAAAGTTCCTATTTCCTACAAGTTCCCTGTAGGAATTAAACTGTCAGTATCAAAATTTGAATATGCAATCAATCCAAGGATTTGTGGATCCTCGTTTATTAGAATTGCAGTCTTTACTGTGGTTTCAGACCAAGTAATGGTCAGCTTTAGGTTTTTGCTCTTGAAGAAATTTTCTCTCATGCTTCTAGGAAAAAAAATTCTAAGTCGGTTTGTTGTTATTGGACAAAAATTGCTTCTGCCTTTTGAATTAAAAGATATAAATGGCAACAGGCAACATAAATGAAGCAGGGTGCTTTCTGGATATGCACCTTGGATGCAGCTTCTGCTTCTCTGCTCTGCCGGAGATGCTGCAGCAGAGATGCAAGGCTTGTAAAAGGTGCTGAATATCCAAGATATCCATAGTGAGACGAACACAGGTTCCCTCTAGATTTTTCTTTAAAAGTGTTAGTACAGCAGAAGGAATGGGAAGGAAATGGCCAGCCTAGGAATGGCAAGGCACAGCAAGGCATTAGGGGGAAGTCTAAATAGTCTTTCATGGTTGTTGCAAACTGAGTGGTGTCAGGGCTTGATGTGATTCTAGCAACATGAAGTGTCACAAAATGAATATAAGTCATACAGCTCTGTCATTACAATGCCAGACTCACTCTTCTGTCCCCACCAACTAATTCTGAATGCAAATTTATTCATACCGAGCTCTTGTGAAGCAAGAATGTGATTTATTTTTGAATATGCAAGTGCCAAACTTTAGAGATGGAAGAGATATTTCACAAAATATGGTCAGAGGATATAGCTATAATTAGTGAGAGAAAATAAAAAACCAAAATAATTTTTTTATTGGTGAAATCTTCCTATCTATCAGTAGGAACCTTGTACTTCCATAAGACACATCCATAGGACCAGGCATTGAAAATATTGCTATTTCTGGAGCAGTTGGCTAATGAAACTGGTGCATCCACTGAGCTAAAAGCATTTAAATCCTTGCAAGCCTGCTTTTAATTGAACAGGACATAGAACCAGTTTGGATCTCGGGCAAATAATTTCTCACTCTAGACATATCCTTCCAGGTCAGAGGGCAATTTGTTGACAGGAAAGAAATAGGAGGTCTGGTAGCAACTTGCTGCCTACACTGCTGCCAGGTGTGACACTTAATTTGCAGTGACTTTTTAGCCCTTCCTACCAGCATTTGGAAGGAAAGCATGCTGTGATGTGCAGGCATGCATGGCTAACTCAGCCACCTAGGGGATGTGCATATCTTGTCAGGCGCACAGGGAAAGAAGCAGGGCTCCACAAGGGCCGTTCTTGCTTGCCCTGCAATGCTTGTTCTCATAATTTATGAAGCTGATGGCCTGTCTCCCCCATTTTAAGAACTCTTAGTAGTGCTTTCATTCACTAATGTGCTCACAAACAAACAAGATTTTGTGAACACATGGGAAAAAGTCAAAGCTTGCAAACCCTCCTTTGTTTCAAACACTAATTGAGGTTGCTAAGAGACAATAGTGTTGATATCTATTGCATCATTTCCAAGCCCAGACACTCAAAGAAATTAATAGCTGTGGGTACTACACATCTCATACTTACACATAATAAAATCTGAACATACAATTCCTGTCAAATAGAAAAAAAAATACTGCAACTCCTTCCCTACTTTGACCCTAAAATAAAATTATCAGCCTGATTTTTCAGGAGTACTTAGTTCTTGCAGCTCTGAAATATTTAAAAATGAAATCATAACTGGTGCTTCAAAAAAACCCCTCGCTTTGTTTTCTAGTAGAAGCCTAAATGAATGCCCTTCTTTGAAGGAGAATGTGAGAATGATTTATGTGCACATTAATGTCATGTATTGGTCAACCACTTGCTCATATGTAATTTTACTATTATTTGATATTATGGTTGCTCATTAATGTATATGATTAAAAAAAAAATCTGTTATCAGATTTTAGCAACATAACACATAGCAAATTGACTATGAGATATTTCTTAGTTAAGTACCTCCCTTGAAAGAAGATATGTGGGAGGGATTGATTTTGACTAATTTTTAGCCATCTGAAAGTTGGGTGCTTAGCCTGGGCAAGTCACTTGCACTTCTCTAGAGCAATGGAGAGAGACTGCAGTGGAGAGCAATTCATCCAGTCTATCTCAGACACCTATCTGAAAATGGGATGAATTGCCATTTGGAGGAACTTATCTTTCTCCATTTACTATAAGGGAAACCTGGACAAATAGCTTAGATGAAACCCTTAACTTTAAATGACTAAATGTAGTGAAGATGAATTCTACTCTAAATCAATATAATACAAATAATACATAAAAGCCACAATGCACCGGTCAAAGTTAAGGCCATTGTGATGAAATATGTATTTTCTTGTTCTTGGCAAGAAAAATGTAGGAGTTTTGCATGCCAGGAAACTTCAAGATTTGCAAGGATCCTAAACTAGTAATTTCTTTTCCTTCCATTCTGCTATTTCTAAGTATCTATGCTGTTTTTCACTGAAATCTTTTAATGTAATTTTTTTAAAAAGGCACAAATGATTTTTATATATATGGGTGCAATTACAAATCCTAAACCAAGAATAACAGCACCTTTCAGATTACTTGTCACATATGCTAAATCCAGTTGCATTTTTGAAGGCATGATAGTGATAGTGCTATCCACATTCCTTTCCAAAACAGTAATTAAAAAAAAGAAAAAAGGAAAAAAGTATTATTATTCCATTGTAAGTAAACTAGAATGACTCTTTACCCTCAGCTTCATAATTTTTTTGTGTGTAAAAGAGGGCATCTCTAACCTTTGCTTGATGCTCTCTGGCTCACATGTTGAGATTCCTTACCTGTTCTAACAGTCTCCTTCATGGGATTCCCTTCCCACAGGAGTGTGTTTCTGGGCCCCCATAACCCTACTGGTCACCTCCTCCTCCTCTTCCACACCTTTGTGGTGAATAATGAAGAAAGGACACAGCTTTTCAATACCAAGGAAGAAATGGAGCAATAACTGGAGGACCATAATCTACTTATTGCTGCTTGCAGTGGATGTCAGAGTCAAATTGCTCAGATAAGCAGCTACTACAGGACCATGAAAAAGTGCCACTTATTTTACTGCTTCTCAAAAATTTAAATTACAGAATCTGTAAATTTCCAATGGATTGAACCAACTTCCTTTTAATTTTTAAAATTTTAGAGTATTTGTTTTTATCGTGTCCTGTCTTTGCCTGAGACAAAGTTAATTTATTTTCTGTTTCTGGTAGAGTGCTGAGATTTGGATTCAGTGTGAGAATAATGTTGATAACACACTGATGTTTTGGTTGTTCCTCAGAAGTGTCTATCCTAAGTCAAGGACATTTTTGTGCCTCATGCTCAGACAGTGAAGAAGAGCACAAAAAACCTGGGAGGGAGCATAGCTGGGACAGGTGAGCTGAGCTGCCCAAAGGGGTATTCCACAACACAGAACAGCATGCTCAGTATAAAAACTGGGGAAATTACCTGGAAGGGGGGCTGATTGGGTGTCAGCAATATGGGTCTGGCATCAGCCAGCAGATGGTGAGCAATTGTATTGTGCATCACTGTTTTTACTTTTATATTATTATTGTTGTTTTTATTATTTACTATTATTATTGTTATATTTTACTTTTTTCAATTATTAAACTGTTCTTATCTCAACCTGGAAGTTTTGCCTTGATTCTCTCCCCCACTTCACTGTGGTGGGGGTGTAGGGTAGGACTAAGTGAGTGTCTGTGTGGTGCTTAGTTGCCAGCTGGACTTAAACAATGACACGATGCCATATTAGCTGTTCTGAGGTAAAACAACAAGCCTGAAGTCTTAGTATCTTTAAATTAATGCTTTAATTTTTTAAAAAATAATCTTTGGATGTGGCAGGGTTTTAAACCATTAAAACTAGTTTCATTGTCTCTTATGTAGTAGTTCACTCCATGTAAGTACTGCCAAACTTAAAAGTTTCACTCTGCTCACTGTAAATGTAACTTTGGAATAGAAGCTATTTGTTTGTTCAGCAAATACATCTGTGTGTGTGTTTTAAGGAGACTAAATATACACAGACTGTAGGTAAATATAAATAGACAGTATACATAATAAACCAAAATGGCCTTGACTACATCCTCTTCTAAAGGAGATTTGTTGTTAATTGAAATTCTGACCATCAAGAAAGTTCACAAAAGCTGCTTGAATAGGAACTTATTCAAGAAAGATCTGGAGAAGACTCACAGAAGCAAGAACAATACTGCTCAGTGTGGAAAACTGAAGGACAATGATGCTAAAAAAGCAAATATAAACCAGTGAACATAAGTACTTTTCTAAAGGTTTGCCTTTTTTTAGGTAGATTTCTCATAGATTTTTAGGTAGATTTCTCTGATAGAAAGCCTGGCTAAGCCATACTAAAACCACATTCATTGAAGTCAGAAATCATGCGGACTACCTACTCCTGTCATTGCAGTTGTTCAGAGAGGGCTCCATCCCTTTGTGTATAAATTACTTTTGCCTGATGCAAAGGCAGAGGAGCAGGCATGGAACTGGGAGGCACTTTGCAATCTCAGGCAGGTTGGGCAATACCTCTTGCTTAACTTCAGAGGGAGACTCTTTGGCTCACACAGTGAGCAGGGCAAGCATCACTATATTGTCCCAGTGATCTTAGAGTAAAAGAATTTTAGGTTTACATTCTCACCACTAAAATTATCACATGCTAATGGAAATGCCTAACAAATAATTAATAATACATATATGGGCTAATGAAGATAAAAGGAATTATAATCTCTGTGAATTTTTTATCTGAAATCTAAGGAAAATTTCATTAATTAAATTTAATGACATTGAATATTTAAAGTTACTTTCTGTTTGACATTTCTATTTTTGCATTTTTAAAAATGTCATTTTTGCACTGTATTTCTTTCCTTCTCCAAATTATCAGCAAATATTATAATAAAAAAAATCTTGAATTGAATTGGCAAAGCTCTTTCCTGCTGGAGACACTACAGATTAATTTGTCCTACTATCTAATTCATCATATTGATTAAAAAATCCTTGTTAGGTCATCACTGGAAATATCTCTACTGTTCACATTTATAGCACATTAAATCCCAGTATCTTAGAGTCTTTGGAAACATTAATGGATCTGCACATCTTAGGTATGAAATAGAAGGTAATGTTCCCCATTTAAAAACAACAAAAAGGTAAAATTGGTTACGTAAGTATGAGCTTTGGTTACATACCCGGTGCTCCACTCAATACAGGAGATAACTAGATGAAATTCTCTGGCCTGCTTTATGCAGAAAGATCAGACAAGATGATCTAATGGTCCCTGATGGCTTAAAAATCTATGGAACTGCCAAATTACTGCTGCAGGGCCACAGGGTGACTGATGACTGAGAGCCACTGAATTGGACATATCAACAGGAAACAATTAAACAATTACTATATTCCTCTCTATCAGAATAAATATCAAAAAATACAGCAGGAAATGGTTTACTAGGAAAGAGTTCTTGGCTTGTTATACTACTTTTTGATTATGATATACTGTTTCTAGGGAAATTGTTCTTAACAAGCAAGTCTACTTGTTAATTGTTAGTATTGAAATTTTGCTAAATCCAGTCCCTGATGGATTAAATTTTTATATCCATCAATCCAAATGACTTCTTAAATTTATTCAAAGAACACATGCTCATGATAATAAATAATGAAGGAAATACCTAGATGCATAATCCCTCAGTTCTATTTGCAAATGTAAGTGAAAAGAAAGCTCTGTGGACCTCTGAGAGTAAAGTATCTTACATAATATCATGGGAAAGCATGGTCCCTAATGATCTGTCAGTCTTCTAACAAGGTCACCATGATGAAGAAAAGTACTGTATAGTAAAAGAAAGAAATAGTTAAGAAAATCTAACATTTAGATTTTCATTTGTTTTGATCTTTCTTTATGAGTACACAGTATTGATTGTTACATGTACAATATATTTTACAATCAAGTCCTAACACAACTTAACTATTTTGATGAACTGTACTGAGTCAAAATGTTTTGATGAACTATACTGAGTCAAACTTGAAATTATACTTGTTGTATTGCATCCCACCCTCTGAAGAACTCACCTGGAAAGTCACTGTATTATGTATATATATAATGCAGTTTGCCTTAGACAAATCTTTACAAACATTTTCCCCTGGTGTCAAAACTTTCATGAAAGAAAATAACGATAGAGGATATGCTCTGATGTACACATTGCATCAGTTCTGCTTTCAGATGGAGTTTTGCATATGCCAGTATAAATTTTTGTTTTCCCTGTGACATGTAGCTACATGTCTGTGATCCTCTGTTTGCTGTTATTCACTATTTAGGTATAGTACTTTGGTATGCACTTGCTGAAAAGTCTGGGTGACAAAAATATCAACTCACCATTGGAGAACCAGTTTCTTGAAAATAAACCAAAAACACTCAAACCACCTTGCAAACAGCCCGCTCAAGCCCAGTAGTGTTTGAAATCTATTCCTCTCTGAGAATGACATTGTACATTCCCTTGCAGAGGGATGGATGTCATCTTGGTGTTGAAAAAGAGCTGCTGCAAAGAGACTGTAGCCTCTATTTGTCTGTTAAGTGATGGATTGCTATTCAAAACTGTCAAAACCCACCAAGCCTGAGATTCCCAGCCTGCACTGAGATTACATGGTCTATTGTCCTCCCTCCCCGTACATTAAGGGTAGATTAGCTTTAGAAATAAAATACAGCTTCTGAAGTCATAGAAGGCAAAGTATTTTATAAGGTCCAGGATTTAGTTTTAGATCATGATTGGTTTTCTACAGGGTGCAGCTAGAGATACCATAATGAAGTTGCCATCATTTCTAGTTTTTTACAGACAGATGTCACAGAAATAGCAGAATTGTTCCAAAGCATAGAACAACTTTCCATGGAGAAGTGAAAGCCAGTGAAGCAAGCAAGGTTCACTTATTTAGGGCTGAGGCTGAGTAAATGATGCTAACATTTTGTAAGGTTTTCACTGGAGCACAGTCTGACCAGTACCAAAAGAAAAGCCCTATTCTCAAATCTGCCCTGAGCTTGCACCTCTGCAGCACCACCATCCTTCCTGCTGTGCAGGACCTCTATGAGCAGCACCACCAGCCTTCCTGCTGTTCAAATCAAAGGAAAGACTAGTTGAGGGGTTTTATCAATATATTACTAGTAAATTTTAGCATATGACACACTTATTATTAATTTTTCATTTAAAAACCTGTGAAACTTGATCTGTAAGTAAAATGCTTTCCACCTCCCATTGTCAAGACCATGACCAGGCCAAACCTGATCTCAGAAGATTGGTTGCCAGATCCATTTAAGGTTTCTGGAAGAAAGTGAGGGTAAACCAGTGAAGATGGATGCCACTCCTTGTTATTTGCAATCGAGCAGAAGACAGGATGCCATCAGAGAAGCTAATGGTCTGTTTGCTACTCTGTGAGGGCCAAGCAGGGGACAGGGGAATATGGACATGTCAGATACAGTGGGAGCAGTGGGGAGGGAAAATGCATTTGGAAACAGGACAGCAAATTGAGTGAGACTAATGTAGGGACCAGGAGGGATGCAGAGGAGTGGCAGACAAGCGTGAAGATGAGGACGCAGAGTCAGAGTGCAGGCAAATGTGCTGCAACAGAACAGAGGAAAATGCCAGGTAGGAATTTGTGAGAAGGAAGTATGGCAGTCAAGCAAGTGCTGCTACATCAGACCTATGTGAAACCATACAAAGAAAATTCAGGTAGCTGCTCCTGCAGCTGGGACAGAGAAATCCGAGTCTAGTTACCCAGCTCTTAGAAGTTCCTAGGTGGTACAGTCTCTCGGATAAGTGAGTTAGAGGTTGCATTTCTGGGAAGGTTTTTAAGACTAAACTTTTCAAACCTGCAAAATTACTAAAAATGTTACATTGTCATTAAAATTATTGACTATTTTTGTAGCTTATGTTTTAGAGATAAAGCATTGTTCTGAGAACTGGAATTGCCAGACTTTGTTTCTTAGTTATCATTACAGTGTGTAAGCCAACATCAACCAACTAATTAATTGCCACTGTTGCCTTTCTAGAAAGGGCTCACTAAAGATATAAGCACTTACACAGGATAGTTGTGAATGAACTTAAGCCAGATGCATTTTTGAGGTAACACTGTCTTCTTCATTCTGTTACATGAGAAAAACAACCTCTTGGATCCTTCTCTGGAGTTTCAGACATCCAAAGGTGTCAGCGTGTGTTAATGTTGTACAGTCCAGTGGCTGCCAAGATTTATCTTTTAAAGGTTTGCCAGGGTTATAGTGGACCTCTATTTTACAGTCCAACAACTTCCAAGGTTTATCTTTTTGCAGAAACCCATATAAAAGTTACAGCATCTTGGACAGTTTTGATAGGAAGCATCCATAATCACTGAAAGATTGGAAACCATTTGAAGTTAGACACACTAATAATCTTCATTGCTTTCACAGTAGGTGTCACCTTTTACTCTGGAAGTGCATCATGTCAGTGTCCCCCAAGAAGGAAGAAAAAACCCCTAGACTGATGAAGAGCATTGAATAGAGTTGTGGGCAGATGGTTTGGAAAAGGTTTTATTTTTCTGTGACTTTTTCAGTTGTGGTTCTCACATTGAAAAGAGATTTTATGCTTAGATTCTGTCTAACTAGCTGAGATCTTTGCTGAGATTCTGTCTAACTAGCCAGACCTTTTATGCCAGGGAGGAAAGCCTTAAACACCCTATACTCTCACTCTATGGCATCATGAGTCAAGTAGAAAAACCTGGCTGAATGTTACTCTGTGAAGGAGGGGAGAGAACAAACATGAAGAGATGGTTAAGCTTTGGTTCTAATATTTTCTCTCTTTAGGCAGACCTTTTCCTACACAAAAAGGGAATACTCTCACCTAAAAGCTGGTCTGGTGTAGGTTGGTCATTTAGCAAGGAGAAATCAGAAACAAATTATGAGCCCAAATCAGATATCTGTTCTGCTGTTACAGTCTCAAAAATACTTTCCAGTCGTTGGGACAGAATTGTTACAATTGTTGCAATTGTAGCAAATACAAAATAGAACTGCTTTATTAATACTTATTTTCAAAGCCTCAGAAAAATGGGTTTTCAGGTACTTTCATTTTTAGCGTGTACAACACATAGTCAATCTAAGATAGTCATTATGATAGTTTTGAGTTTTTCAGAATGCCTGTTTCCTAAATGTCTACAGAAGATGAAAATTACACAAGATATACTTCATCTTACTGTATTTATGTAGTCATTCATAAATGACTGGTTTTATTCGAGTTTAGGAATGACTGAGATTTATCCAGGACTTCTCACATCCCATTAGTGGGAATGTTATCCGATAGATTCTGAGATGGCAAAACTTGAATTGGACAACTTTATTTACCTGGCTAAGTAGAGTTATTTCATATACTGTAACATGTTTAGAGAAACATTTTTTTACAAGATTTTTTTCAAGGTGGATATAGGATGCCACATTATGTGGTTTTATTCATATATCATTCATCACATTGCTTTCCTGGTCCACCAGGCAGGTCCTAAATGACCAGAAGATGGAAATGTGATCCCATCTTATTTCCAGCAAAGGTCATGGAGCAGATCATCTTGAGCATCATGAAATAAGATATACAGGACAACCAGAGGATCAGGCCCAGCCAGGATAGGTTTAGGAAAGGCAGGTGCTGCTTCACCAGCATGGTCTCCATTCAGTACAGGTGACCTGCCAGTGGATAAGGAACAGGCTGTGGGTGTTGTCTATCTGGACTTCAGTAAATCTTTGTTACTGCCTCCCACAGCATTCTCCTGGGAAAGCTGGCAGCCCATGGCTTGCACAGGTGCTCTCTTTGCTGGATTAAAGCTGGCTCGCTGGCCAGGCCCAGAGAGTGCTGGTGAATGGTGCCACAGCAGCTGGTGGCTGCTCACTCGTGGGGATCCCCAAGGCTCAGCATTGGGGTCAGTCCTGTTTAATATCTATCGATGATCTGGATGAGAGGATCAAGTACACCTTCAGTCAGTCTGCTGACAACATCAAGTTGGGTGAGAGTGTTGAGTTGCTGGAGGGAAGGAGGGCTCTGCACAAGAATCTGGACAGGCTGGATTGATGGGCTGAGACCATTTGTATGAGTAAAACAAGGCCAAGTGCTGGGTCCTGTGCTTGGATCACAACACCCCAGGCCGTGCTACAGGCTGGGGGAAGAGGAAAAGGACCTGGAAGTGCCAAACATGAACATAAACAGCTGGCTGAACATGAGTCAGAGTGTGCCCAGGTGGCCAAGACGGCCAATGGTATCCTGGCCTGTATTACAAATAATGTGGCCAGCAGGGTTGGAGTAGTGGTCATTCCCCTGTACTCAGCACTGGTGAGGCCACATCTTAAGTGCTGTGTTCAGTTTTGGGCCCCTTACTACAATAAAGACATTGAGATCCTTGGGTGAGCCCAGAGAAGGGCCATGGAGCTGATGAAGGGGCTGTAGCACAAGTCCTAAAAGGAGCAGCTGTAGGAGCTGGGATTGTTGAATCTGGAGAAAAGGAGGCTCAGGGAGGATGGTCTCATCATTGTCTATAGTTGTCTGAAAGGAAGCTGCAGTGAGGTGGGTGCCAATTCCTTCTTCTGGGTAACAATGGACAGGATAAGATGAAATGGAAGTTTAGATTAGATATTAGGAATTTTTTTTCATTGAAAGTGTTGTAAAGCATTGGAATGTGCTGTCCAGGTTGGTGGTGTAGTCACCATTCCTGGAAGTGTTCAAGAGCAGTATGGATGTGGCACATGACTGAGGACATGTTTTAGTGGTGAACATGGTGGGGGTACTGGGTTGATGGCTGGACTCAATGATTTTAAAGGTCTTTTCCAACCCTTAGGTTAGATTTTATGATTCTATGATCTGCTAGTGTCGCTCTTACTAACTGATGTTTGTAAGCTTTTTTCTGTAATGTCTTCACTTCTGTGGTAGATTGGAAATAGAAGCTTCACAAATACTAACTGAGATGTGAAAAAGGAGACGCTTTTGAACAGTGTTCTAATGGAGCATACATAGATTTTAAAGAAATGATCAGACATGTAATCAGAGTCCCAATCAGCATTTTAATTAGAAGTTCAAAGATGCAAGGCCCGAGCCTCCAAAAACCATTTTTTTCTATCTATGTGTATCCTTATGAACTAGTCAGGCCACATCAAACTCTCAAAGAACAGAAAAACAAAAAGAGCTTACAGCAGTGAGGTATCATAGTACAGCAGTGAGAGTAGTAGAGTTTCTCAGTTGGGTGCAAGAAACATGACACTGATTATGTGGGGCTGTGAGAGTGCATGGGAGGATGCAACCACACAAAGACCTGGCTACCTTTCATCACTCTTACAAGTTTACTTTATGTGACTCTTCTGTTTGAAGCAACCAAAGACACAAGTGAGGAAAATGAACAGTTCAAGATAATTGCCAATAAGGCAAGATATGTATTATTGTTTGAAATTCATGCCTCAAACTATATGTAGATGTCGTCATCATTGTAGAAGACTGATGTCCTTGACCATGAAGAAAAGATTAAATCTACAAAGTATATGGGTTAGTTTGTCCTAAATCCCCAACACTTCAGCTGCAGTCCTTCTTATTTATCCACTGTCCTTTAGTTTCCAGTAACTCAGTCTGCATGATATCCTTTTCTTTGAAGTCTTTTGCCAACTCATTAAATTTTCCAGACTTTCTAGTACATGGATTTATGGGCAATTAAGAATTTCTCAGACTCAGTAGTCAGGAAATATAGCTTGTTATCTGTTGCAAAAGCATTTGGCCAATTTTAGGAGATTCTTCAATAGAAAAATTGTTTCCTAACAGTGTTGCCTAGTCTCTTCCTTTTCAGATATTTTGTCCCAAGCAATATTTTTTCATACCTAAAATGGCTATAGTGTGAACAGTTCTTTCATTGAAAAAAATGGCTATATTTTACCCAGTTGTTTTCAAATGGTAAATTTACTGAGCACATCTAATGGCTCCGATATAACAGATGAAAAAATTCCATTGTCTGAGTGCAGGTCTTGAGACGTATATTCAGAAAAATGTTTTGTTTTATTGCCTTTTCCCCCTTATTTCTGGTAATATGTACACAACATGTTTGTGTTAACGTATTTTCTCCAAATTCCAAGGTCTTGTAGTGCTTTCTGCTAACTCTGCCATTTGTTCAAAATCTTTATTCTTATGTGGAAATTTTCATTTTAGACCTACAGGAAATGTGTCCGAATGTGTCACTCTATTAAGTTAGATTTTCTGAACCTTTCATATTCTACCCCTTGTTACTTTAACACAAGCATCTTTTCTATCAAAAGACTGCTGTTTTGGAATTTGTCACTGCATGGTTTTCTAAAATTTATTAGCAGTTTCTAACAGTACCTTTTATTTACTGGACAATTTTTCAATGCTTTAAGTAGTTGGTACTGTAGCAAAAGCAATCACAAAAGCAGTTTCGAAAGAGTTATTGTCTGGCTGCAATTTTTAGTGAATGGACTTGATGCTCAGACTACGTTCAATTATGTTTGTAAAAGCATCAAAAAAAAAAAGGGGTCTCTGAATTAAGACTTGCATGAAACCACTTTGAGTAATGCTGGGTTCCTTCCAGGACCTGCTCTTAGCACTTGGATACAAGCAAAAGATCAAGGCACGTTGAAAGGAAAATCATGCATACATACTTGGTCAAGCACAAATCTCAGTAAAGTTATTCAAGTACATAAGTGTTTGCAGTTTCAAATCCCATTCTTCATGAAAGTATTTACCATGCTTATCCATTTCTAATTTTTAAGAAAAAATCTTAGAGATCTCTAGGAAGAAAAGCAAAAAAATAACAAATTCTCTTTTGGCTAAAACAGATCACCATTAACCAATTTATGAAACTATTTTCTTTAGTGTTTCCTGAACAAAATTTCTTGTTTTCTGTAACCCCTAACTACTGTCTGAATCTTCCTTAGAAGCCTGGTGGAAAATGTCATTGTGTGTATTTCCAGAATGTGTTTTAAACTGTTGACTAGTACCTACACTTTAACTTCTTCCAACACTGTGCAAGACCACCTTAGGTTTCCCCAGAGCTACTGGTATCTGTATGCAAGATGTAGCTATAATCTCTTAATAAAAGCAATCAAATTTTTAATTTCATCAGGGCTACTTTGTGCACAAGGCAACTAATCACTACTGTATTAATAAATAAATAGAGAGAGGAAAAGAGAATATGTCTATTTATAGACAGATTAAATGACCATAAAAAAAAAAAAAGACTGCTCAGTTTGGAAGTGCATTTTCAAATATAATAAGGATTTCACAGTTTGTTTTTCTTCTCTATATGTGATGAAGAGCCTTCCCACCAACAGCTTCTGCCTCTAAAATCTGTTGATAGGCAGTGCTAACACCATTTTACTTCTCTTATTGATGGTGCTGACATATATATACACCCATATGTATATATCATGTATACATATTTACATATCATCCAGATGTATATGCTTATAGATTAATATGTGTGTATGAAATATGTACATATACATCTTCATATATGTGCATGTATATATACACAGAAATTCAGGAACATCAAATGATCATGAGTGTTTTTGCAGCCCTCTGCAGTATGCATGGCATAGAGTGCAATCACTAAGCTTTTAAAAAGAAAATAACAGTCTATATATAAAATATTCTCCTTCAAGGTAGATTTCCTTAACAACCCTTTTCACTCAAAACTGCTTGCCTCACAGTAAGATCTTTCAGTTTCAGTTCAGTTTCAGTTCAGATTAAAGAAATTAACCAGTGAAAGAAGAAACAAAATGCATCTTTACACAGCCCATCTCTTCATGTAAAACATATACAACACACAAACACTGTCAACAGCCTGGCATCCTGTCCCACACATTTCTATCACACCACATGCATTAATAAAAAGCCCCTCTATCCAATGACAGCGCCTTGTTAAAGATCCAACATCAATCACGTTTTTAAACAAATTTTGTTTAGTGTGTCTCTAATTGAATCATTTGAAAATATGCCAGAAAGGTGAGATATGTTTTTTTCCCTTCTTTTCTCTTCTGGCTCTTTAATTACCTTTCCCTGAAACAAGCAAGCATCTAGTAATAGACTGCTATGGGAAAGTTTCAATAGAAAACTCAAATCTCTCATTTCTGAGATTTTTATGGGACAGCCGTTTAAATTAAACTATATGGGATAGACACAGCTTTGGAGAGTGAAAAAGTAAAACTGCTGGCAGAGCAGCTGCTTGTTTGACATCAGGTGCAAACTCAAGACACGCACATGACCTTGCCCACAGAGGGAAATGTGCTCTGACACGTGGAGGCCAGCTAAAACATTTTTTCTTCTCCATGCACTGTTGGGCCTCTCACTCCTTTTATAATTTTCTCTACTACAATTACAGTCTTATTTGTGACACTTTTGGTACACATAAAGTAAAAATGGCTCAGATTGGCTCTAACTGCAGTATTCCAAATGAGTCAGTGTACTGGAATCTGATTTTTGCAGAAAAAGCTTCAGCCTTTGCTGCACAAAGCAAAAATTAGTTAATAAATTTAGGGATTTCATTTCAGTTAAGCAGAAACGCAGCACTCTGAAAACCATGTTCACTGCAATATGAGCACATAAGTAATATAATTACATCAATGCTTTCCAAAGAATTTTATGCATCACTCTGTCACTGTATTCTGTACCTTTAGTGATCTGCCTAACTTTTGGCTTTATCTCATTTGCCTGCTAAGCCCTCTTGAATAATTACACAGTACAGCTATTCTAAGTAAAATAGATTTTTCACAATTCTCTCATTGTCTTTTCAGTTGCCTAACAATGGCAGTAGTGCAAAGGCGAGAAACTGCTACAAACCCTACTTTGGTTCCACACAGAACACATGGAATGAAAATTGAGAGATGGAGCCAGATGCTGCAGAGGTAACATCCTCTTTCCTTTATCATCTCATCTCATCCCTCAAGGAAGCCAATCTCCCATCCCCTCTGTGCCAGTGACAGTAATCCTATGCGAAGCAGTGTCACCATATAACCATTAAAGAGAAGCAGCAGTAGCAATAATACTCAAGGTGCCTTTCCTATCTTTCCTTTTAAAAAGATCAAACTTTCGTACATTCTGGGAAATCAGAATGGTTAGATCTGCTCTGTGAAATTGTACACTCACTGGAGAATAAAACAGGCAGAGACAGAGCTACTGAGCTACTGGCAACTGTTCTGATTTTAAAAAAAATCACTCTGGCAATATTACAGAGAAAGATTATAGATAGTTATGTACATGTGTACAATCACACAGACAGATAATTGAGAGACCACAACTCCATTGGCTTTTTTTGAGAAAGTACCATATGAAAAGATAATGAGTGAAAACGCCAGAGAAGGAGTCCCTGTAAACCTCCACACCTGGTGAGCTGCAGCTCCCATCTGCCATCCTCCTTGCTTTCTCGGTGCAATTCTGTTTGTGCAGAAATAGTGTATATTCATGTCATCATTGGATCCAAGCACACTGCTGGGATTTAGATAATAATGCAGCTGATCCCTCTTTGGGCTGTGTCAGTGTGAACATGAGCCCCACTGACGTGCAGACATGCCGAGAAAACACAGAGTCAGAGCAGGGCCAAAATGTGTGCTGAACACCAGCCTCCCCCAGCCTGAGCCTTCCATGGGCTCAGACAAAAAGCTGTACCCTGGCAAAGAACACACAGAGCTTTCCACACAGACAGTGGAACTGCCATGGGCATAAATGCTTTAAGTACTGTGTGAAGGACAATACTACCAACTCCCACCTCGACCCATCAGACAGTATTCACAGACTTTCCCATTTGCATCACCAGTAAAAGTTTTAAACTCATTTAAACCTTACTTCCAGAAACAGAGTCCTGTGCCCCAACACTCATCCACAGCTGGGAGCAGGGCACCACTGCCTCTGTTCCATCTGCATCAGGTTGCTCCTTCCTTGCTCCTACATCCAGCATCTTTTCTTCCAGCTTCCTTTTTTTTTCCTCCTCCTCCTCCTAAAAACATTTACTGCTCCACATTGGTCCTTACAACCTGCTAAGCTGAGCCTAACCAGCTTCTTCCTATATAGCCTAACCAGCTTCTTTCTATATCTTCCCTCTTCTCCTGGGGACATCTGCAGGCCTCATGTTGAGCAGTGCCTCATATAGAAACAATACTGGGACCACTAGTTATCAAGATCAGCCTCTGTGATGACAATCTCTTAAAATCCGTTTGGATTTGCTCCAGTGGTAAATTTTGACCCTTGAGACAACTTACCAATATCACCTTTTCCTAAATAAAATGCTAGGATTCAACATAAGTCTCTTTAAATATAGACCTCAGCTGTTCATGTATCTGCTTTGACAAGAATGACTATTAAGGTGATAAGAACTTAAATCTTAAACAACCAGAGGACAGCTTATCTGAACATGCTAGAAAACATATTTCCTGTCAAATATTTTCTACCCCTGTGGAATACAGCTAAGAAGATCCTAATTCCTATGAAAATATTGGTGTATGCTTTTGTGAATCAGTTCAGAAATGCACCTGAGATAAATGTTTCCACAATATATTTTTCCCAGAAAGACTCAACCACACAATTAACTCATGGAAAAAGATGTTTAATTTTAGTTGGTAAAGAACTAGATTTAGCCACAATATATTCAGTGCTTCTGTTAGATTTGAGAATAACAGTCTTGACCAGTTAATGATTCTAAACAGCTGAATTCTTTCTGACCTTCGCATTTTAAATGCAATTCATGTTTAATAATTTTCAAGTTGGGGAAAGGTAATTAATGCACACCTCCCACAGGAATTATTTGGTTGGACTATCAATTTCAGAACACATTGCCCAGGACCATGTTAAGACTATTTGGGCAACCTGTGTCAGTTCTGGGTCACCCTCACAGTAAGAAAATGTATCACAATGTTCAGACAGCACCTCCTCTGTTTCAGTTTGTGTCTGTTGGTTTGTGTCCCTGTGGTTCTGTCGCTGGGTACCATTGATAAGAGCCTGGTTTTGACCTCTTTGTATCCTCTCTCTAGGTGTTTATATATATTAATAAGATGTCCCTGAGTCTTCTTTTCTCTAGACTAAACAGTTCTGGCTCTCCTAGGCTTTCTTCAAATGTGAGGTATTCCACTGCCTGAATCATCTTTGTTGTCCTTCACTGCACTCTCTGGAAGAACTCCATATCTCTTTTTTTTCTAAGGAGCCTAGAATGATGCGCAGAATGGCCTTATCAGAGCTGATGGGAAGAATCACTGCTCTGATAGCTAATATAGCCCTGGCTTTATCCATTTTAAAATTCTGGAATTATTCCTGCATCTTCTCCAGCTTAATTAATAACTTCCTGTCACATAATGCAGTGCTGTTCAGGTAAGAATGAGGATGGTCATACTGATCAGACTAAAGGTCTATTTGTCAATAGGCCACATGTATAAAAGAGAATAAAAATGGGCTGAGTATGCAGCTTTACTTCCCTCAAAATGTCTCCATGGCTCACAGACTTCCTAATTAGAATAGGTGTATGTATACAAAAAATCTTTGAGGGACTTTTCTTCAATGATTCTTTCTATATACAGAAAAAAAAATATATTTTCTATATATTTTTTCTATTTCTGCTGTACAAATTTATGTAAACTTCAAGCACCAATGCTCTGTATCAAGGAATCCTTCAGGTGATGTGTGGTAGGATAGATCAGTTGTGTTTTCTGTGTCTAGAAAGTGCCTTGGCCTGGAATAGGTAGCGATATGGTGAGGCCAAATTTCTCTTCAGAAAACCTTTTTGCCTTTTACCTTCCACTTACCTTCATGTCTTCAATTTTTCCTTCCTTGAACTCAGACAAAAGTGCATGTCTGTTAGCTCACTTTTCCTGTTTGGTTAAGTGTAAGTTCTACTCTTCAAACGCCTTGTACAATCATACCCTGCTTAAAAATCTCTTACAGCTGAATCATGAACAGTCCCACTTCTGACTGTGCATTGGCTCTTTCAGGACACTGAGAGAATTCAGCTCTTTGAGTTTTCCTCCAACTACACATATAGTAAGTTCAATTTCACCCTTATTGATAACTACTTCTAGCAGCAGAACTACTGAATCCTGGTCTCCTATTGCAAAAGCCATGCAGACAAACAAAGCAAAACAAGGAATTAATTCACTGCTTCCCAAGGACAGGCAGATGTTCAACCATCTCCAGAAGAGCAGCACCCTATCACACATAACTGTGACTTGGGAAGACAAACACCACAACCACAAATAGCCCCACTTTCTCCTTCTTCCTCATCTGCTTTATATACTGAGCATGATGCTGTATGATCTGCAATATCCCCCTGGTCAGTCTGAATCACCTGTCCTGGCTGTTTGTCCTCCCAGCCTCCCATGCACCTGAGCAGATGATAGTTCCAAATGTCTACATTTGTTTGTTAAAGGGACATTTTACTCCTCAATAACTGATAAAGGTATTGTTTGTGAGTTTTGAATCATTATTTGTGCACTGGTAAAAGTTAATCTTTCACCTACTGCTATATTAGCCTAAATTAATAAAAGCTTATGATTATTTCTTCATTTATTCCTTGATATTTTTTAAAAGTCAAATTATTTCCATATCTTTATAAGAAAATCCTCTACAGCTGTGGGTGTAAGGAATGAAGATGGTTAAGTAATTCTGAATTCATTTTAGAAAACTTCTCTTTTGCTACATAGGAGCATATTTATGTTTTTAATTAAAAAATAAAGAGGCTATAAATTGCTGGTCAATTTTACAATGTTCTGTCACCTCACATTAATGCAAATATAGAAGATATATTTCATAAAATAAATACATGGAGCAAGGATTCATGTGGCATGCTGATAGTCTCTCTTTTTACAGCACCTAGCTCAGTGTATCTGTAACCTAGCTGGTGTCTCTCAGCTCTACAGAAATATAAATGTTAATAAATTCCATCAGTTAAAACATGATGTTCAGAGAAGGATTACTAAACAGGTACTTACATAAGCATTATCAGAGAGTTGTACCTGCTTTATATAACTGATCAGTCATTAAGCACAATAGGGAAAAGAACAATACACAGGAGACTTGCATGGCGTTTTGCTTTTTTATATGTAGACTAGCAGCTTGGGTAGTATGCAGAAGAAACACCAACATTATGATAATCAGATTTGCTTTTTCAGTGCTGTCACTGTTACTGGGTTAGCTGCACATCAGATCCCTCCTCAGTCTCTCCCTGTCTCAAGTGAGCCTTGCTGAATAGCAGATGAGCTGCTCCATTGCCCCTGAGGTTAAATCCTGCAGATCTCTGACTCACAGCCTTATCCCCAGCTGCAGAGGACTACCCAGCCAGCTGTGCCTCCACAGCAAACTGTGCTGAATTTAGTGCTTGAATGGGACTCTTCTTTGGTTTGACTTTCATTAGTAGGTGCAGTGGCTCAGAACAGCTTTTTCAACACAAAAGTGCAGCACTAAGACCATATGACAATAAAAAATGTCCTGAAACTAGAAGCAAATGAGTAAAGGTTATGTGATCTAAAACTTAAGTAGGTCTAACTCATGCCAGACACCATCCCTAGAGAGTGGAAAGTCTAGCTCTATTTCTCTTTTCTCCCTTATTTTCCCTTTCAGAGTTCAAGATTTTTCAAATGTGTGAAACCCCTCAGAGCAACTGATCTCCTAGTTATTTCTCTGCAAGATACTCCAACAAGGGACACATGAAAACCACTGAAAAATATTATTTTGTCTACATTCTTTCCATCTTAAAATCTGTTTAAATCTGAAAAATGTGCTACATGGTCTCTCTACCAATGCCCAAAAGCATCAATCTGAGCCAGCTCAAAAATCTGAAAAAAACCCAGAATTTAAAAAACTCTACTGAAAAAAAATTAGACATAGCCTTTATTCAGTAGGTTAAAAATATCCAAAACTTAGCATGATCAAAAGTCAAGAGGATAAAAGCTTTTGTTAGATTCAGACACATGGCCATTGTTTCAAATAGAAATTATCAAGGAATATTAATTCATACTGCTTCAGTTACAAGATTTCTGTATAGTCATGTACAATGCACAGAAGTAAACACACAAAACATAGATTTCAGTGTCTGGGAGCACCACCTCATTCCTCATGATTTCTGAAATTGAGGAATGTAGCCTTCTGCAAAGCTCATAGAAATGAACTGCAGCTGGAAAGATGGGAACAAGACACACATCTCTGAGTTATTCTTCAGGATTCTAAAAACTGGAATGCCAGAATGACTGCTTCAGGTTCTCTCTTGGTAGAGGAAGGGAACCCTGATGTATCATTTATGCAATAGCCATGAGGCCCCCAACACCTTACCACACCCTGAAAAGTACAAGGGAAGCACAATGGATCACAATTTATTTAATAGTGGATAACATGAACTTTTAAACTATTAGACAGCTCAAAGAATATTTATAAGAGAAGGCAGAAAACCCATTATTCATATCTCCATGTAGTGGTTTGGTACCTTCTTGCAAAAAGTGACCAGCATATAAAAATTGTGAATTGCTGCCCAAAAGGCAGATTCTTCCATAATTGATCATTAATGTGTTTCTTGTACCTTCTTCTGAACAGCCAGTATTGGCTGCTGTCAGGGGTAGAATAATCTATTAGGCAAATTGATACCGATCCAGAGTAATGTGGCGATTCCTAAATGTTGTTTTTGCTAAACTGGAAACAGAATATTAAGTATTTATTTAAAGAGAAAGGAAAGCAGTTTTTAATGGTATCCTATGGAGTTCACAGATGAACATGTTTGCTATTATTGCTATTGTTCCTTTGTGGATGCTCCTGATGCTGATTGTAAAGTCTAGTAATTTTTCATCCCCTGCCCTTGGCTGTACCTCTTGTGTTATTTCAAACAAAAAATGCAAAGCACTGACCCTCCAGTAACAGAAAGTCATTTGGGATGACAAATTTTGTCATCGTATTGTTGTAAACACACAGTTTAAAAGAGTTAAAATAGATATGCAAATTGCAATGATAGTATTCCTAAATGTGCCTGCAGGAACATCAGGTAGGTGCAATCAAGGAAGAAAAATGTTGTTGTTTTAGGGATAGCACCTTGAATTTAAAGATAGGGCTGCAGCTGAGGGCTGCAGAATGTAAATTCACTTGTTAAACTGCTCATTTATATATATTTAAAAACAGAGACTATAATTCAGAAAAGCACCACACATATTCTTAAGTGCCTTTTTACTGGAGAAGAGGGAAGGCTTTTCATCACATGCCTTCCATGAGTGACGGCGGTCAGTGAGAAGAGTGCTGCAGTGAGAAAAGTGTACTGGCACAGCTGAAGTATTTGACTGAATTGAAGCAGCTATGCTGGCAGCTACTCTCAGTATAGACATACATCCTTTCCATTTATATAACTAATTTCTTTTATAGGATGTGGCTTAGCTAATTGTACAACACACATGCATCCAATCTCATTGCAGTTGTACAGATAGAGTAGCAGCTTTGACCTAACAAAGAGCTGTAAGAAGCCTTTTCTCTAACAGTTTGCTAGGTGAGGAGATTTCGAGAACTAGAAACTAAGGAATAAAAGCAGATAAATATAAATATGCTGTTATTTAATGCCACCAAGGGTAAAAGAAAAGAAAATATACAGCAGGCTGCATTACTTTGGGGAAAATCTTTCAGTTGCCTGATGGAGTTTTCCTACAGAACAATAAAACACGTATCTGTTAAAAGATGAATGGCCAAATTTGGGTGATTTACCAATGCTAGGATCCACAAACTTGTTTTTTAACTGCCTGCTTCTCAAGTCAGTCCTGCTATAGAGGAGTGGGCTCGATGCCAGCCCAGCCATGTGCCCCAGTGCCCTGGCACACGCCAGTCACGCGCCAGGCTGCACCCACCAGCTGACTCGCTTCCCCCGTGGCACAGGAGCACAGGCATGTGCTCCTGGGAAAAGACTGTTTGGAAACAAGCCTACAAAATTAGCAATGCATCCTGGCCTTATTCCCAGTTTTCACTTGAGGTCCCTTTAGTGAAATGCAGTAATGGAGCAGCTAGGGACAGTGGACAAGCAGTACTGCTGTGTCACACAGATGCAAAAGTTCATCTGTGACGTTGTAGGACTTATATAATGCAGATCTTATTGTTTCCTTCTGGCTTCAGACCTCTGGAAGGACCTGTGATGAACAGAAAATATAGACTTTATTTAGAAAATAGCTCTCACATCAGGAATAACAGTGACTTGGATGAAATCAGCCATAAATGCAAGTATGCAGTCACTATATTCTGCAAGTGGCTTCATACAAAACATTAAAGAAATTATCACTTTAAAAATTCTTTTCAGTATCAACAATTTCAATGCATTCAATTTACATGAGTGCTTTTGTCAAAGGCAATTAATGTAATCTATTTTGTTTTTCTTATAACTATGTGTTTATGAGACTTTTTTGTATAATAAATATAACACAGTTTGAATAAAATGTTGTAATTTTATAATTTTCTACATAGTCAATCAGTCCTGCAAGTTGTGATGAAAACATTGTCAGGCTTTAGTGTATTTAATACTTCAGGAAGGTTTACAATTTTTTCTGACAAATACCCTGAGATTAGCTCTGTTGGTTATAGCCTGGAGCTAAAAACACCAAGGTTGGGGGTTCAGTCCCTGCATGGGCCATACATTTAAGAGATGGAATTGATGATCCTTGTGGGTCTGTTCCAACTCAGAATATTTTGTGATTCTGTGAAATATTACTTTAACATCTTGAAGAGATTCAATATAAAACAGAATGGAGAGAACTCATGGGCAAGAAAGACACAATTTCCAAGGAAGGTATGTACCTATAGAAGTAAAGAAAGCTGTAAAAAAGTACATTTTATAAACTTGAGTCATGTTTCCAACAATAGAGTTAATAGCACACATAATCACAGATTCACAGAATCCTTAGGGTTGGGAGGAACATCTGGAGACCATTCAGTCCAGGTTCCTGCAAACACAGGGTCACCTGGTGCAGGTGACACAGGAACCCAGGTGTGGTTTGAATGTCTCCAGAGAGGGACACTCCACCTGGGCAGCACACCTACCTCCCTGGGCAGCTCTGCCACCCTCAATCTAAAAAGCTTGTTCCTCATGTCAGGTAATGGAACTTCTTGTGTTTCATTCTACGGCCATTTACTTCTCCTGTCTGTCCATGTAATATCTATACAGACAGACAGACTAGGTATTATCTTTCCATTTCTATTCCTACAAAGGTAATAGAACCTTGCAGAAAAATTGGATGGTTGGACAGTGCCACCAAAAGACCTTCTTGAAACTGACCTCTCTGGATTTTGAAAAAGCCTGAATATCCTGAGATTGGAAAATAAGGACAAAAAGGCAATGCTTTGTAAAGAATAGTATTCAAAGAAGGTTCATCATAAAAGATAAGAATATTTGCTTCTGCTTTACTATTTCAATTTCCATATAATAAATTATATCAAACACAGAATGCACTGATCTCTTAAAACAAAGCATTTAATGACTTCCTGTGGGACTGGATTAGAGATTACATTCAAAAATTTCCCTTGTGAAACATTTCAACTTTGTTGACTCAGCACTGCCACTCAGAAAATCTGTTCTGAGCAAGAATTTCTTATTTACCTGTACCTCACATATCACCCACACCTTAATGGTGAGAAAGGGAAATGGCAGCATTGCCCCTGCTTTGTCAGGTGTATACCATGCAGATGGACAAGCAAGTGGGCAATCAAACAGAGTTTCATGCTTTTCCTTCACTCTACTTACAACAAATAATGATGAGTCCAAGTTACTCCCTGCATACAGTGTCTCAGTGCATGTTTAACCCGTTATAAAGGCAACCCAAGTAATAAATCTGTTTCATTTCTTGTTTTCTTTATCAAAGTCATAATGACATCTGAGCCACCAGAACACCACTTCCCTTTTTCTTTTTTTTTCTTCTTTTATACAGTAACAAAAGGTGTCATTCCCAGGTATATCAGACACCTGAAGGCCTGTGCAATGACAGAAGTAAATATTGGGACAGAATAGTTGGTCTTTGGAAAGGACTTAGAGTAGTGGAAGAACTCCTCATATCATTAGACCCTTGAGGGAGAAGTAAGAGTGGAAGAAAGCTGATAGTGAGGAAGAGCTTTAGGGAGGAGGGCAATGTATAGCCTATCTTCTGCCTCACACTTGGGATTACATGAAAGAGTGTGTATGAGACTTAATATAAAGATTAAAAAGATTGTAAGTAGGTAGGATTCCACAGCTCTTCACTACAGTGGGATGAAGTTACCACAGAGCAATGACTGGTTCCTTTATTAATTTAAAAAAAATGCAAAAACAAACAAAGATTAAACAAGTAAATCTATTCCCCTGATCTGATGGATGCATAGCTGATTTTACTGTAATTTCTGTGGGCTCTATATGCTATTGGGAGGCTTGAGAAAGACACAGAAGCTGTGTAAAGGAGTGTAACAATGTAGAAAGATGTAGAAAGGACATAAATTATCTGGCTTCTCCCCAGCACATCATCAAGTAACAGCTGTTTGGTGGTGGGGTCACTCACTGACATGCTGAGGAGCTCCAATATGCTTTCTCCCCACTTGTGAGCATGTCAGAACTTTTAAATTATCATATATGTCATTATATTTGATTACACATTCTATAAAAAAAGAGGGCAATGGATTTTACTGGAATGCATTGCCTCTGGGAAAGTCTTTTACAGAAGGTTTGAATTCAAGTTCCTTCAGTTTCACAACCATGAAAACCATTGCAAAGTGGATCCCCATCTTCTGCTGGTGCTTTCTCCCTCAGAAAGTACAGAAAGATCACAGTTGCTGCAGCACTGCATCTTTATGGGAGAGGGTGGTATAAATGGCCTCGCCATGGCACTCTGGCTGAAAATACCATCAAAAATGCAGAAACACCCCTAAAAAATTCAAAGCACGTCATTACCGTTTTTATCAGTGAATTTTGAATGAAACACATGGTCTCGGCCCAGACATGCAACATCTAGAGTTTCTGTCTCTTTCTGGAGACCTAGATTTAATTTAGCACAGGCGAAGGCATAACACAGACTTTCATTTTTATGCTCTCATGCTGTATTCACTCAGTTGTAAGAATCTGACAATAGCAATGTAGAAAAGCCATAAAGCATCTGGCTTCTCTGCAGTCTATCAGCAAACTATAAATGTCATAAGAATTGCTTAATACTAGGAAAAGGATGGATGCACAAAGTTCCCATTTTTGTAGCCTTTACCATCTTGAGGAAGTAATACTGGTAGGAGGGAAAAGTGAATATCAGCTTTCACCCAAATATGAAGGCAAGCTTGTTTCAGCAAAATGCTGCCTTTAAAATATTTGAAGAATTTAGTCTAAAAGTTTATTTTATTTCATCTTAAAAACTATTTAACAATATAAACCCAGACACAGGTGTCTTAAGGGGTTTTTTTTTGGTAGCAGAAAACTTAGGATTTGGTCATACAGGAAGCATTCTCAGTGCCAATGTAGTTAATTACACTGATAAAGTTAACTGTTAGCTCTTTTGCACTAACTCTCCCATGTCAGCAGAGTTACCAGGAATATGAGTGTTTTAAACCTTTTCAAATAGCTTGAAAATTGCTTCCCAAGTGGCAGTCTGAAGGAATAGGAGGCAGGCCTGTGCCCATAGAATAAACTAATTTTAAACCCTTGTCCTATTTATATGACTTTTTCATGTAGAAAAGCCCTTGGGACAAAAGTGCTTTAAAATCTATTCCATAATACTTACTTCAGTATAATTATTCCTCAATGCTAAGAGCGTCCACATGAGGATTTTGTGGTTGGACCCTGGCCAGATGCCAGGCACCCACAAAACCCTCTTGCTCACTCCTCTGCAGCTGAACAGAGAACAGAAAATATAATGAAGGGTTCATGAATTAAGGACTAGGAGAGAAATCATTCATTAAATATCATCACGGCCAAAAGAAAAGCTCAACTTAGAGATATTTAAGTGAATTTATTAGTAACAAAATCAGACACGATAATGAGAAGTAAAATAAGCCCTTAAAAACACCTTATTCCATCCCAACCCCTCCATCCTTCTCACCAACAGACAGGGAGTGGGGGTTTACAGGTGATTTCATCACTCATGGTTCCTCTCACTGCTCTGAGAGAGAAGCTGTTCCCCTGCTGCACTGTGGGGTCCCTCCCACAGAAGGCAGTTCTCCGTGAACCTCTCTGATGTGACTCCATCCCACGGGCACACAGTCCTCCCAAAACTGCTGCAGCGTGGGTCACTCTTCCATGGGGTCAGTCCTCCAAGGACAGGCTGCTCCAGCCTGGAACCAGGGGCCCTCTCTCTCTACTGGGTCTCCCACTGGGACACGGCCTCCTCCAGGCCTCCACCCACTCCGGCATAGGCACCTCCCCCATGGGCTGAGGGTGGATCTCTGCATTCCCTGTGGATCCCCTTGGGCTGTGGGTGGATCTCTGCACTCCCCATGGATCCCTAGGGGCTGTGGGTGGATCTCTGCATCCCTGTGGATCCCCATGGGCTGCAGGGGCACAGCTGCCTCACCATGGTCTCACCACGGCCTGCAGAGGAATCTCAGCTCTGGTGCTTCGGCCATCTCCTCCCTCTCCTCTGCTTTGACCTTGGTGTCTGCAGAGCTGTTCCTCTCACATGTTCTCACCTACTCCTCTATCAGGAATGAAAACTGCACTACAATCTTTGTTTTGATTTTCTTCTTAAATATGGTATTGTAATGGTGTTACCATCATCTCTAATTGGCCCAGCCTTGGCCAGCAACATATCCATCCTCAGAGCCATCAGAGATTGGTTCTGCTGGACATGGAAGAAGCTTCTGGAAGCTTCTTACAGTCCTCTTCCCATCCCCACCCCCCACCCCCCACTACCAAGAACAAGGCAGTGCAAAACCAACACACCTGAACAGCAATTTCATTCAATATGCAATGCTTACATATGTGGACACCTGTAGGTACTTCATCCTTTCATCCATAGTGAAGGCAACAAGGTGTTGTGAGCTGTGGTTCCCAAGGAGCAGGCACTGAGCAAATTTAATGAGGGCAAGCCATGATGAACAACATGATGAAATGAATTAGGCTACCTAAAATGTCTCACAGATCCAAGTTTTGTATGTATGAACTATGAACAAGGGTCTGAATGAAGTAATGGAGTTTCTTTCCTAGAACTGGGAATTTCAATACATCCCCTCATAGACACTAAGAAAATTGGGTAGTCATTGGGCAAGAGGCAAAGAATTGCTCTGGATTAGACACTGGCAAAGTAACAAAACAAATAGTCAATTTTCACCTTGGCAAAGCCTCTATGCTAAACCAGTGTTGGAAATATTCATCAATAAATCAGGAATTAAAGAACAGCAAGATGTAATTGCTCTTGTAATGCAAATAGCAATTAACAACAATATTTGCATTTGACACAAAGCTCTGAGGATAATAAAGGCTGGAAGTGCCTGTAAAGAATCCCACCAGTGGACAAATGGGAAGCACAGCAGCAGATAAAATCTGATCTCAAAACCATCATGACATCTCAAGGGATTAACTGTATCAAATGTTATTTATAGCTGTCTCAAAGAGGGGAATCACAGCACTCCTCACTGCCATCCACAGCCTGGTTCTCATCTGTGAGTCCTGCAGGGGCCCAGAGGCTGCCCCATCTCTGGTGTGTGGATTCCCATGGAAGGGCACGAGGAGCTCAAGCCTGGATGGAGCAAGGGGGGCTCCCCCTGCTACAGAGCAAGTGTGTGAGCCACCCCTTTGTGTCCCTTAGCTACAGAGGAATAGGGGTGCTGCTGCTTCAGGCTTACTGATAGGAGTTAAGAAGAAATTTTCTTTCTAAATATATTATTCTATCAGGTGACTTTGATACTTTCTCCTGTGTTAACTGGCGTCAGCCTCTACACTGACTCAGAGGGAAAAGCTATGTCATTAATGCCACATTTCTCTGATTAGGAGGATGACATGGAAATGTCCCAAGTCCTCAGGGACCAGCAAATTGCTGCCAGAAGTGATTCTGCTTCCAGCTGGTAGCAGCAACCCCAGACTTGTGCCATTTAGATTGAAAGACATGCAAGGGAAACAGCCAAAATTTCACAGGCTGGGAAAGGCTAAAGTGTATTTTCTCCTAATTAAAAACAGAGAAAAATTAATAGTCTATAGTTCTTTTCATGGTCCTTTGATTTGAGACACCTGAAGAGGCTTATAGTTTTAGAAGAGGAGTGATCAGCACCTTTGAAAATTCCAACCCCTGCATCCCCTGAGGTGGGGAACTTCCATCCCTCCGTTGCCTGCCACATCCCTCTCTGTATATTAAAATGTGAATCAACACCCTGGAAAGAGAAAAATGTCAAAGGCCTGACAAAATTAACAAATGCCTTGAGCTTACAGTGAATAAAATAGTCAAAACACAAGTTCCCCAGTTTTGGGGATTTCATCAACATTTGACCTCACTACTGTATGTACATCTGCATATGAATTGGAAAATTAAAAAATACACACCTATTAATTTATTTTCAAAGTAACAAAACAATCCCCCCCTAAAGCTTATAAATACTCTGAAAGCATACTCCATGTATAGGAGAGCAAAGTGCCCCCTCAGTCTCCACTGCACTTCCTAATGCCTCTGTTTTTTCCCTGGCCTGAGAAAGTCCAAGTTTCCTGGTGCTGCCACTGCCCATGCTGCCCATGAGGGAGGGCATTGCTCCTGCATCCCCCTGGCCCTGCCCAGGGCAGAGCCAGCACAGGCAGCTCTGGCTGGCAGGCAGCGATCCCGATCCTGATCCCGATCCCGATCCCAATCCCAATCCCAATCCCGACCCCAATCCCGATCCCGGTGCTGCAGGGCACAGAGCACCGGGACCCAACACAGCACAACGCTGCTGGGTGAGACAGGCAGCAGGGCACGGCTCAGGACAGCTGGAATTACACAACTTTGGAATTGCAAAATTTGCCATGTTAGATTGTGCTGGTCTCCTGCACAGGCCCTATATGAGAAAGAGCAGCATGATTTGGTCTAAGATGGGAGACATTGAACACAGGACAAGTTAAGGACCACATGTTGAGAGGATTCAAAAGTATGAGAGAAATACTGGCATCATGACTAGAAAAGCTCAGTTTTTGGAAAGGGGCAGAGGGGGGTGAAGCAGCTCAGGGCTAATGGGGAGTAGGGAGGAAGAGAGTGTAGAGGGAATAGGAGAGGATAAAAAAAGCTTTTGTCATAGTCCCAATACCATGGTCAGAATAATAGTGCTCTGAAGGGAGACTGAGGTTTTTACACACAGCATTAAAATGAAGCATTAGATAAAGTTTGAAGAAAAAATGCCAGAAAAAGCCATGAATTAAATGATGCCCATCTGTTTTTTCAAAGAATGAAGAAGAAGATGGATCCCTGACCATTAATCATCATATATAAGATGGCAGTGTTTAATTGAGCTCTGATTTGAAAAAAACCACATCTTTGACTTGCGATAGAGGCAGGGAGGACTTACCCCTCAGCTATGTTTTTAAATCCATATCTTACGAGAATCTTTAAGAGAGATCTCTGTGACCGAAACATTAGATGAAATATAAATATTGATTATAGTTTAAGTGTTTTGAGTTCAGGAACTAAAAGCAGTTCTGCTTGTTAGTAGTCCAACTTTTGTTAATTAATTTAGCAATTTCCCTAGCTTTATAAGCCAGGACAATATCTAATGTAAATATGCAGGGAAAAAACACCATTTTCTTACAGAAAGTATTTTTCAACCTACAGGAAAGGAAGTTTTCACAGAAGAAATATGATGGCTCCCATGGTTGTTCCCCCAGCTGTGTGTTTCACCTTTTGCAGAGGCTGCCTCTCTGGCAGCAGAACAAGCAGAAAAGGAGGACATGAGTGCCTCGGCCCAGCTTGCTTGGGGAGAGACAGGAATCTCAGCTCCCACACCAGACAGTCCCCGCAGCAGCTGAAGCGTTGACACGCGATCTTTTCTGCCAGCTCTGTTATGGTGATATGATTTCCAGCAGGGAGAAAATTAAAGATAGTTGGGGACTGAGCCATAAAAACCAGTTCTGCAGCTCATGGACATTTGTTCTTAGCACTTCTTCATTCATTCGTAGGTGTTTTTTAATTTTAGGTGTTTGGGGTTTTTTTAGTAATAAAAAACTATTTACATTCTTGTCTATATAGGCAAGAAATTCCTCTGCACAAGTCTTTTCTATAAACACATTTTGTTAAAGGAAAATATTTTCTAAATTAAAGTTAACCTTTGCCTTGCCAAGATAAAAGATGTGTTTTAATGCATTACCATCTCAACAGAGATGAGGTACTCTTCATTTAGACTAATTTCTTCCAGTTAAGTAATTGTAACTGAGGAATCTAACACCAGGCAATTGATGGATATTAAATTAAAATTTTTGTGTCAACAAAAGAATGGCAGCATGGTTAAAAACACACCTTTTCCCAGGAGAGGCTGTGGTAGAGTTCAGAAAATAAATTGAATTATGGCAGCTAATGAGTTACAGCGCTTCAGCTCCAGTAACTCTTTCCCTGCATATTCTCCTGCAGGGAAGGACACGTGTCTCCTCAACCCCTGTGTCTCTCCTCAACCCCTGATAAAACCCCTGCACAGCTGGGCTAGGGGAAGGCAGACAGACCAAGAGGGCACTGGATACTGCCAGATGGGCACTGAGAGGCTGAGCTCTGACTCCTCAGGCCCTTGCTGAACCACCAGAAACCAACACAGTGACAAGCCTGGTACTCCAGACTGTTTGGACTCAGCTACACTCACTGGGTAGACCTATTAGTCCAATTTCTACTAAAATGGTTCTGCCAATTAGATTAAACTGGTTTACACTTGGCTTACAGAGATTTAGTGGAAACCTTTAGGAGGTGGGGGAGATGTGTTTTCTACCATGCTTGGCATAACAAGAGTGCCTGAAGGCAAACTGGGTAATGCCAGAATGGAAATGCAGCTCCCCCAGTAACAGTGAAAATAAGCAGTGCTGGATCTATACTGCTTGAAAATTCTGAATAAGCTGTCTTCCTCAAAAGGATGCTTCAGTTTTAGCCTGGATATGGGAATTTTTGGCTCAAGCCTCTAGACTCACGCTGTATGGAAAACCAGGGGACCCAGTGATTTCTCTACCTTTAAAAACTGATATTTGTTCATAACTGAATTAGGGGAAAGAAAAGTGGTCATGAATTAATTTAAATATGCCCAGTAAGGCATATTGTTATTAAGAAATATTTTTTGTTTAACTAAATATATACACAGTAATATGCTTACATATTTTTGTGAAAATTTGCAGATACAGAAGAAATTGCATTCATCATGTACCTTACCACAATATTTTGTTCATTAAATCATCTCCACCACGATCCTGTGCACAACACAAATCCATATAGGTAATATGTGGTGGCAGAACACAGTTTTATACATCGGTCTTAAATCTTTTAGCAATGTAGCCACGGGAGAGGAATAGAAATGCTTGTCACATCCAGGCCAGGAGCCTGGAGACAGGTGATGCCGGCACCTTTGCTCCTCCCCAGCTGGAGCTCCCTGAGGAGAGTCACTGTTTAAACAAATGCAGGCAAATCTTTCCAAAAGGCACCGGAGGGCTGAAGAGAGGGGGAAAACTGCAGCTCCTTCCCGTCATCCTGCAGAGCAGGGGCTGGGATGACACACTTGTTCCCCACCGCCTCCCCCTTCCAGCGGCGCCAGGAGTGGGTGCAGGAGGGCATCGCCGAGCCCCGGAGGTGCCCGATGTCAGCAGCTTTGTGCTCGGAGGTGCCCGATGTCAGCAGCTTTCTGCTCTGATAAAGGTCAGCAGCGCTCACTCCCGGCCCGCCAAGGTTCGCTACCCAGACTCTGCTCCAGGGAAAGGCAAGAGGCACTGCAGGGCACATATGCTTTTGTTTATTGAACTCTGCCTGCCCGTGACCCACTTGCTGCTGCCACTCAGACACGCTTGCTCATCCCAAAATACCAGCATGGTATTTTTCCTCTATCAGCCTCAATTTTTTCCAAGTGCATGCAATATTTAAAATTATTACATAAAATTAATGCATAAGATTCAGATACATTTAGATCTGCAAATGTCAATATTTTTTTTCCTATGGCTATGCAGCTTTATGGGGATGGGAATTAGGTGGGGTTTTTTCCAGTTTATATTATTCCTCCATAATTTCCAATTTGGCTTTAGACTCTGGCAATCACACAGCCGAGCACAACATTGCCTAGAGACAATCAGAATTTCATCCCCTGATTAGAAAATGGGCTGAAAAACACTACTTAAACTTTACTATGGAAATTCAAATTTCTCTGATACAGTGGAAATAAACAGGTAGAGAGAGAGGAAGTGAGAGAAGAAAGGTGGGGGAAAAAAGGCTTCCCCCTCCAAAACCTGGAAATGAATTTTTGGACATACTAGCTCTTAACAGTTTTATATGTGATATAATACTCATAATTTTTTTATCACAGTAATCCTGTTTATTTGAGCCATTTTCATATTATTTTCAGCCCATAATATATTGGAAAGTGGTTGAAAGGAAAAAGGTCCATATAAACTATTCAAGACCACCCCCTTGACACTATTGTAACCTGCTGATAATTGCTTTGACATTTCTCACAGATTCTCTATAAAAAAGGAGGAAGAATGTGCCACAAGAAACTGTGCTACTACTTTTTAAATTCTATATCTGCAAACTACCAATTTACAGTGAGAAGGTAAAAACCCCAAAATTAAAGTGATAAAAATCTGTTATGATGATGATACTGATTATTGTTAACCTTCCAGTCTAAATCCTAGAATCACCATTGTGAAACAGCAAAGAGCTGTCATTTAATCCTCACTCTTTTAGCTGGTCTCAATATACTACTTAATTCCTGACTATATAGGACATCACATATGATAAACACAAGAAATATAACAGGGTAAGTATATGAATAATGTCTTAACACATGTGAGCTAATATTAAAGGCAGTTTAGGTCAATTTAGCATTAAGCTAAGTTACAGGATGAGGAAATGTCAGAGGTGCAAGACAGAGATGAAATGGGACTTTCTTTGGGTAAAAAGAAACAGCTTGGCAAGTCGCCAACAAAGAGAATTTTTTTGTTCGTCTTTATTTGAGATAACATGGATTGATTATAGCCAACTGATTTGTATAGATTGAAAACTTCTGTTTACTGACCAAGATAACCAAAAAGGGTATCAGCGTTCCATGTTCAACCTTTCCATGAAATTTTTTTTCTGAACACAAGTTAGGTGAGCATTCAAAGGAGCAATTCCTTTATTAGATCTTTTAAAATAATCTGAACTTTGATCTTCAGTTTCTCCCTGTTTTTTACTTTTTCTTCTCTTTTGTTTTAGCATTATCATTATTGGTATTTTTTTAGCACTTAAATATTGCATATTAACTTTCCATGCCAACCCTTTCTCTTCATTTATCTACTGTGCTACATGATTTAGTTGCTAACTAAAACTCTTTTCAATTGCTATTTTGAAAGCCTCTTTTGGTTTCTTGAACTCCTCTCACTTCCCACATAGTGTCTCAGGTCCAACAGGAGAGGGAAGCAGAGATGACTGAAGTTGTAGCATTTTTGCAATGTTTGCATTGACATGGACACAACAAATTGTCCTTACTGCAAAAAGGAAATTCCTCAGTGTGGTAGTCAGTCTCTGCTGCTCTCCAGTGACTCCTGTTTTGGGGAGGAGTAGGACATACTTGAGAAGGGCATGAGCAGAAGGGGACAGAAAACAGGAGGAACAGACACCACTCACATCAGTCCCAACATTTTTAGCTGTAAATACAGAGCAACAATGAGAACTAAACCCAGATATTTAAAAGAGCAACTATTATGCAAAGTGCTAATTTTAAAAAGGAACTGTAATATAGCCCCTATATGGCATCTCCTGAGATTCACTGTTATTTTCAAACAGCTGACTTAAACAAGAAGAGTCAGGGGATACTGACAGAATTCCTCACAGACAGACATATGCTTCAACTAAACAAAACCAAAACCAACAACAAAAAAACCCCAAACAAACAAACAAAAAACCAAAACCAAAACCCCAAAAGCAAAAGAAAAACCAAAAAAAAAACCAAAAAAACAAACAAAAAAACCCCCACAAGAGATTCACAAACGCCTCAAAACAGTGAATAACTTTGAATTCAGTTATTATATCTGCTATCACCACCTGAATATGCTATTTCTTCCCTCCTCTGCTGTTTCCCGTTGTCACTGCTGGCAACGGAATGGAAAGAGCCAGAGAAAGCAGAACTAAGACGGATAAAAGGGTCAGTTTGCTGAGACAAAAGATGATATCACGTCGAGACAAATTGCAGAGGTGCTGTGTCGAAATGTGTTGAAGCAATAGCTGCGGTACAGCAGCCACATCAGCAGGGCTGCTCGGAGCCTCCTGCTCACGCCCGCTGCATGCAAAGCAGGGCCCGCAGCCAGCGCTGCCATGCGGGTCACACACAGCGGCAGCTCGGAGACAGCCACCAGGCCACCTGCAGGCCATGCTGCTCCGGCACGGAAACAGCTGCACAGCAACTCATTGGAAGTGACAGGTAGCCCTGCGCTGCAGGGCAAAGCCCCAGCCCTGCCCTGCGCAGCCGGATCTGCATCCCCTGTGCATCGCCAATGCATCCCTGCGCATCCCCAGCGCGTCCCCAGAGCATCCCTGGGGCATCCCCGGCACGTCCTCCAGTGCATTCCATCCCCACCTGCTCCCCGGCTGCCTCTCTGATCCATACACCCTGTCCATCTGAGCGTCGAGGGGAAGAAAAGGAAAAAGACATTTTTATTTTATTTTTTATTTTATTTTATTTAAAACCAGCTAGGGAAAATACAGGAGCTCTCAAGTATGCAGTGACTTCAGACGATCTCACAAAATTGCTGATCAGCCGAGCAACTTGAGAGGTAAAGGGTAGTCAGCACCTGTGAAAGATCAAGAACTGCTCTCAGGCAGGCTGTTGACCCTGATGCAGAGAAAATTGGATAGTTAGCGCTCCTAGAAGAGAGAGGTGCCATTGCTGCCTGGAGCATAATGGTCACAGAGGGGAAAAATACATATGGACAAACCAATCATGTATAGATACATAGATAGATCAATCTGTCTGTCTCACAGCACATTGTCACTTGGGATGTCCCCTTCTTCACCAGCACATGGTTATATATACCTTGCTAGGGAAGGGGGAATTGCATTTTTACAATCCCCCTTTGCGATTATATTAACAATTACTTGCTGGAAAAGGGGGATCAACCTCATCCACAGGCAGAGGTAGGACACCTGCCTTGACATCACTTTTGCTCCAAGACACAAAGCTGCCTTGGTTCTGGTGCCAGGCTCAAGCAGATCTGAATTCCCATTGCTGTGCCAAGTCAAACACTGGTGGCACAACCTCCTGAAAGGAAACCAGGGTTTTCTGAACTAGTTCACAGAGTACCTGTGATTTTTAGCAGCTGACGTTACCAAACCAGCCTGAATTTCCTTCAGAACTAAAATTGCTAGGGCTAGAGTAAATTATTCCATAGGGTTGTGGCACAAAATTGTAAATCAGCACCAGACTACCAGAATAGTGCTCACATGACATAGTTCTACCCAACAAAGATGATCTAGAGCTGAAACATTCACCCAATTCTGTTATATTGTTGCAATCTTACCCCTGTAGGAAAGACCAGCACCCCATTTTCTGTGCCATGCTATGCTGCCAGGGTAATGGACAAGATAACTGTGCAGCAACAAGCACTGCGGTGTATTCAGCATTTCTGATCTAGGAAGGACCTTCTCCAGTTTTAAAATTATTGAAGTGCTGGGAAGGTTTTGGGTCCTTAGGAGTTTTTTAGATGCATGTAATCTAAAAGATGTGGAGAATTTTTTTCTTTATCTGAAGACACCTAAGACATCTACAATTGCCCACCCCTCCAGATGAATACCACAAGTCCAAAAGATGGACAGCAATTGCTGATTTAGTGTAAAAAGCCTCAAAAGACACTGATTTGTGGAGATAAAGGCGATTTTTAAGGAGTGAAGGAAAGAACATGTTTTATAGCCCTTCTCAATGACCCTGACATACAGATTGTATTTTCTCAAGGCCATGAAAACAGATAAAAGTACTTGATCCCCTAAAAGGAAGGTGAGTTAATTGCCAATATGGCCGGATGGTTTGAGGCCCAGAGAGCTCCTAATTATCCTTGCAACACTTTATCACCCTTATAAATGTTGTTATTATTTGGGGAGGGGGAAGAGAATTCAACCTGCAAACAAAGAAATGTTGGTTACATATTGTGATTGCCTTGAAAACCACATTTGTTTCTAGACCTCTATGTTCTATTCATCAAGGAGCTGACAATGGAAAGTTCAGAAGCAATGAAATAAATTTCTCAAAATTATTGATACGTATGAGGTGATCAGAATATTTTGGAAACAAATGTGTAGAGCATTAAATTCTTTTTTCCCCAAGTATTTTCTCTCAGTCTCTCTTTTATTTCATAGATCTTGAAACCATGATAGTCAATATCTCTACTTTTAGAAACATTCTATGTGAGACGAATGATTTCCATTTACTTCCAATGAGTAGTTTTGACAATGGGGAATCCTCTGGCATTGAATTGCCAGTTGGAGTGATACACTTCAGCACGGACCAAGGGTTAATGAAGAAAAGAAAAAGCAACCAAATCTAGGAAATAGCAGAGTAACAATTTCAAAGGAGCAAGGTAGAATATTGAATCTCATCCCAATTCTTTGAATCCTGGGGTGGAATTATTTACATCCTAGGGATTGTCAAAGCCTCTGGGGAAATGATCAACATGAAACACTAGTATGCAGTATATCTATATGCAGTGTATGGATCTACAGAGTAAAATATTCTGTGTCAGTGGCAGATCTTCAAAACCAAACATTATTTCCTTTTTTCCTTTACAAATGATTTCAGGCTTATACAGTCACCTTGAATTGTGCAGATTCTGAGACTGCTTTTCAAATCCCATGCAATAACATAACTGGAGTCTCTGATTTCCAACCAGTGGTAACTTGAATGTGAAAAAAACAAAATCACTGGTCCATGATGGACGTTCACATCCAAAACCTGATTTAGGAACCAGATTCAGAGACCTTCTCTTTGCCACTTCCACTGGATATAGATTTGGCTTTCATTGAAGTGAAGGAACTCTTTATATTCATCTGTTGCCTGTCAGCTTCCAGAGAACAGAAATGTCTCGTCCTTGGGGAGTTGGGCACTTAATTCAGCATGTTGAATTTCATGATTAGAGGTGGATGGTCAGAAGTTATCAGCTCAGTGTTGTCCTCCATCTCCCTACTTCTAGGTTATCTCTGAGGTCATTCCAAAATGAAGAAGTCCTCTAAATTACAGTACATGTGATACAAAAGCGTATCCTTTCATTTGAATTATGCAAAATTATACTCTTGTAATATAAAATATGCTGCTATACAAGTCCTATTGCATTAATGAAATATCAGTCACAAAGGTAGAGGTAAAGTACAAAGGGTTGTAGCCTCCTGGAAACCTGGAGATATCATGGGCTTCCTGTAGTGTCAAGATTCTTTTTATTCCCTTTTTAATGTGTTTTGTGACACAAGCAGGTACACAATCTGAGAAGACCTATCCACGAGTGAAGTTGTGCACAAAGGTGGGGCCCACAGGAGAATATTTCAATAAATTAGTTCACTATATTGTTAATTTTATTTTTAGTAAGTTTTATTGAATATCTTACTGCCTTAATAGCAGTATGAACAGAGAATCTGGATTAACATCTCAAGTTCTTAATTACAGGAAAGTGTCATTGCCTTGATAATTTTATGTCATCAGGTTTGAATGAATCATAAAATCATAGAATCACAGAATATCCTCAGTTGGAAGGGACCCACAAGGATCATTAAAGTCCATCTCCTGGTCCACCACACGTCAGTCCCAAGACTCACACCACGTGCCCGAGAGCATTGTCCAAATGCTTTTGATCTCTGTCAGGATGATGCTGTGACCTCTTTTCTGAGGAACCTGTTCCAGTGCCCAGCCACTCTCTTTGTGAAGAACTTTGTCCTAATACACAGACTGAAGAATTTATGCACATTAAAAAGATCCTTTCTTTAATCTGGAAAGTTTTCACTTTAGTTTACACAAGAGTTTTATTATTTCCCTAAATTGGAAAAGCTGATATAATTTTCTCTTGTTAATGAGGTCCACAGGATTTTAATCAGAAACTCTTGGCAAAGATTACAAATGAGACGTCATTCTGGACAACACTTATGTAGTCAAGCTTACTAAGCAAATTCCACCTTAAAGACAGAGTAGTTTCTTTGGTTCTGTGAAGATACTTGTTCACTTTTCAGTCAAGAAATTCTGGGAGTTAGAGGCTGTCATCAGAATTTCTTGGTGTTTAAATATGGGGATAAGTTAACCTCGATTTCCTTTGGTTCTCTTAATTTTAGGGGTATGGTTTGAATTTTCACTTACCGGTGTTCTCAGCTATGCAACCTGTATTGACCTTAGCTAATACTTCAAGAATCAAAAGAACTTGAGAAAAAAAATGTAAAGTCCTTTTACTGGATAATTACGTGATTTATATTTTTCTGTCTCACATTTGTGTCAGTGGTGACCTTTCTTTTTACATGTGTACTTCAATTTTTAATCTTCCTGTGTTCTTTATTCTTCTCTTGTATGCTGAAACCATGCGTAGACAAGTTCCATAGGTAGTGGCATAATTGTGTCATTTGTTTGTTCATTTTTTACTTTATCCCTATCAATTTGGTTGATAGACACTTTTTAACTTTCTTCTTATGTAAGAAAGGCTAAACAGCAAAACTCAATTTACTTTATATCACAGTTAAGATGCCATTGAGATTAACAGGAACAATTCATATCCTTTTGGAAGCATTTTATCTCAGTCTCTAGGGATTTGTTTAAACAACACAACATTCTGTTCCCGTTAGTAACCACAAAAATGAGAAATTTAGATTTAAGTTACAGTTAAGATTTTGCATAATTTTCTTTTTCTTCAGTTAGGAGAGGGATTTGTCAGACAAATAAGACAAAAATGTGGGGGGGTCTTACAGGTAATCACAGCATTACAGACATAGATTCATATTCAAGACAGCTATGTTTTGATACAACCTTGGGTATCAAAATTCTTAGCTCAGACAGAAGGAAAAACAGCCAATTCCAATAATCTCTTGAAACAAGCTGTCTAATACTTCAAGATTATCTTCTCTTATTTCTGAAAAACTTCTAGTTAAAAAAGGACAGTGCAAGTGACAAAAAATTAGTTGAAATACCTGGTTTCTACCTATTTTTACCAATGACCTGACCCATTCTGTTATCAAGGTCTTCCTGCTAATTAAAGATTAAAAGTAATTCTGCAAGAATTAAATTATTTAAACAAAGCTTACTAATGAAAGCTTCCTTATCAATGTTGTCACTTAAAAATATCAGATGGCAAAATGAAAATTGTATACTAAAAGCCTACGGGTCATGAGACAGTGAATTTGTTTTGCAAGGGAGAATTAATTCTTTTGCACTTCATAGGAGTAATGCATTTGTTTAAAATGGGCAAAGTATAAGAAATTATTATACTTGTTTCCTTGTTTTCCAGTGCTTAGCTTTCATAAAGGGTGTGATCCATACATAATTGCTCAACAATTTAATGTGTTTTCAAATAAAAAATAAAGTCTATTTTTATAATTTACTGAAGATTTGAAAAATAGAAATACAAAACTTAGCAAAACCTAACAGTGCTTCTCTTTTAGCAGGCAAACAAAGTAGTATTAATAGGAAAGGGAGCATTCTTGCTACTTTAAATTCAAGGGTAAATTCCATGTCTTCAAAGGAGCCACAACTTCACCCAAGGAGTCCTGCAGTGGTGGGCTGTACTGCAGCAGTTTGTACATACATTCCCCCTTCTCCATAGTTTTATAGCTTGTGGTTCTCACAGTATCATGGTGGCCTCCACCAACTAGCCCGGGCTTCATCCTCTGATTGCTTCTTCCCTGCTTCCAAGCTCAACAGCTCCCATTCTGTCCTGGATTGCCAAACAAATTGTATTCTATTTTTGCTGTCTGTATGGCAGTTGTCTTAAGTGGGCAGTTTTCCTTATCTCTTCCACAACCACTCCTCCCTCTGGGAGACATCTGCTGATAACAGGTTATTGAATGTCATTGCATGACTGATAAGAACGATAGCATCCCATTGTGAGATGCTCTGACCAGAGGGAGGAGCCCAAGCATTCCTACCTGGATATAATATTGAGATTCTGGGACACCAGCATGGCTTTCTCCATTGGATTTCCCCAGAGGAACAGCTGCCTCTTCCACTGGATCTTCAGAGGAAGGCTACACTTTTCTACAGGATCCCTGCTCCAGCAGAACCACACCTGACACTCCAGGAAAACTGCAGCCACATTTTCAATTGGACTGCTATCAACACCCTGACCAACAGGATGTCAGGTTGTGTTCTGACTCTGTCAGTGGTGTTTTAGTTTACTGCATTGTTCATTTTAACTTTTTATTTTCTTCTCTGGTAAAGAACTGTTATTCCTGCTCCCATATTTTTTGCCTGAGAGCCCCTTAATTTAAAATTTATTACAATTCAAAGGGAGGGGGTTTACATTTCCCATTTCAGGGGAGGCTCCTGCCTTCCTTAGCAGACACCTGCCTTTCAAAACGAAGACACATCCTGACTGCAAAATTCCGACCTCAGCCAGCACCTGGCCCACACCTCCTGTCCAACCCCTCACCTGGGTGAGATCTTGAAAAATGTGTAAAACTTTATAAACTACATGCATACTGCTATAACAGCGTAACATTATATAAAACACTTAATGCAGGGTCAAAGTTAGTTACCTGTCATGAAATAATAATTATAATTACAGAGAACTAACCTAAAATGTGCTATATTCAGTCAGTTAAGTGGCCTGTCACACAGCACTGGATTTCTTGTGTTCTTCTTCTGTTCATGCTGGGTTTCTCCAGTTTGCATTGCACTGAGGCTGCTGTTGGGCCTAATCCGATTTTCTTGCTTGCTTGCTCTTGTCCCTACCCTGTGGTTTCTCAGCCTACTCTTCCCTTCCTCTCATAAACCCTGTTGACCTCTACTCTCTTTTGCTAACACCACAAAATGAGTTCTGCTACTTTGAAAAAGAATGAAATTTCATTAATAATTCTGAGTTTACTACAATGGTATACAGACAATGGTGGGAAAAGGGGCAGGATTTAGCCCTTTGCCATTATCTTTCAGAACCTAAAAAATATAAATATCACCTGCCATGCTACAACAGCTTCTTTTTCCCTGCTATGTTAATTGTTTGAAAATTTAGAGGGATAAATGAGAACGTTTTATAGATTGAAAAACATCCAAGGCCTTGTGCAATGGTGAGCTCCCATAGGCAGGCTTCTGCAGCCCTCTGAAAAGTTTAAGCACATGATTCCATGCATTGAACATTGTTAACTTCCTGAGTAGAGCTCTTGCTTCAAACATTCTTACTGATGCTACTTTTCCTACTATTGACTTTCCCTTTGCTATATTTTTTTCCAAGAATAATTTTTCTTTTTCATCTGCACAAATGGGTGATAATTCTCCTTCTGCTCCTCCTGTTCTGGTGAAAACTTTGTTATTTTACCTGTTACTATTTTACCTGGCTCACTGCTGTTACCAGAGACAAATTTGATGTAGTTAAGCTTATGTGAAGCTTTTTTCATTTGCTGTTATTCCATTTCATTACTGTTCCCCTCCACCCTGTATATGTGAAAAAGTGTTCTTCTTATTTCACTTAACCATACTGTTAAACTTTTCTTTTTCGTGCAAGTCAGCAGAGAAAAAAAGGGAGATTAAACCTATTACTATCTGGCCACAGAATTTCACAAAGCTTGACTCTTCAGACTCTCTGTCTGGACTGGCTGAGGGCTTCAAGAATTTTTTGCAAGACGGGGACAGATGGATATTTGCAATACAGTTGCTTTGCTTCTCCCTTCAAGGTAATCTTGCACAGTTTAAATATTAGATCTTTGCTAACCTAGTTTGGCTGAAATGGGTAGAGTTTCACAAGTAGCTCTACCAGCAGATTGGAAGTTGCAGTCCCCAAAAGAGTGGTGGCAATAAGTGCTTGAGAACAAGCTAAAGATCAAGAACTTCTTTAAGGCAACATAGCTGCAGCTAATGAAAGGACACATGTCCACAGCCAAATATGAAAATGTATCATAAAACACCAGCTACATTAAAGTGGATAAATATAGACTATTACATTTTCCTCTGAACTGGAAAAATTTTATTCTATGTGTATGTTTGAATATAAAGGGACTAGGCAAACAGTTTGACCTATGTGGTTATGATAACCATTTGGCTGGGAGCCCATCTGGTTGCTTGATTTCTCTTACTTTTTGTAAAGTAAGATAAAAAAATTCCCAACCTCTTGAAGGTATTTGCCTTTTGATTAATTATAATAATTATCTACTTATTTTCTTATCAAGGGCAAGCACCCAAACTCTGATCTAATTTTCAAATACTTATAATAGCAGCAAATAAAGATTTGGTTTATTCTGGCAGAACTTTAATGGACAACAGAACATTACGTAAACAAAGGTCCCAATATTGCCATGTAGCATAAAAGTTTTATCATTAAAAAAACCCCTAAAATTAAAAGTAATTGTTAAAAGAAATAATATTCCAAGTGCACTTGTGACAAATTCTGTTTCAACATAACAAAAATTAAGTGTGGGTTAATATTTCAACATGTATTTTACAAAGGGTTGCAAGAACTTTCTATCAGAAAAGCCACATCATAGCCATAGAAATATGCCAAAAGGCAAAGCTTTGACATTGCTACAGAACTGAGTTAATGACTAGTGAAACACCTGAACTTTAATCAAGGAGATGGACTGAAATCAGGCCCTTAAAAGTTGTGTTTGAACATCTGAATTGCTTACAAAAATTCTGACTATGCAGGTACCTATAGTCAAATATCAAAGCATATGGAAGGAGTCTGAAAATGACTAGCATACCCTGAGCTGCTGATTGCAATCAAATTCTGTGTAACCTTTTAAAAGCAAACACTTATCAAAATTCAGTTCATGTTCTGGTGCTATCTAATGTTTCTGTCTTTTTAGATTAATGTAACCTAAAGGCAGCCACTCTGCACAAGAGAACGACCCAGACTGAGGTGCTACTGATTTCACCAGTAATAAGCTCAGCATCTACAAAACAACTTGGGAAAAATGTTTATTGTCATTTTTATGCCAAGATCCCAGACTGTGTGCTGCTGACTTTCCTGCTGTTTGGCTTTCCTAAACCTTAGCAGTGATGTTCTCATTTATCTCAAAATACCTATCTACTACAAGCTCACTTTTTTACTCACCTTTGAGGTTGGCTCCTGATCCTTCCTTATTCTGTTTGAGTCAGAGTCTGGCAGCTTTTGACACTCACTATTATACCCTAATTAAAACTGACTCTATTGATCCAGCTCAATCCTTCAGGTTGTTTCTAATCAAAGGCCTGGCAGCCCAAGCCAGATTTTACAGCAGCATGTTAGCTTACAATCACACCTAGGGAGGGAGGCTGCCTGAGAGGACAATGCAGAGCTACGTCTGTAGAACAGTTATCATCCACACTGGGCCATTTCTTGCCTACAAAGAAAACCTGAAGAATTTTTGTGGTGAAATGGTAGCTTTTCATGGCCAGCTCTTCTTTTCCAAATCTGTTTGCTCCAAAAGTCTATGGCTATTTAGATAAGCACTGTCAAGCAACAGAGCTAAAATAATATATTTTACAGAAAATAATACTTTTTACTCAATTGAATAATTTTATTGTCAAATTAGAAAATATGTAGGAATGGATTGGGAAGTCCAGCTGGCCTGTGTATTCAAATTGAAGAAAAAAGATAATATGAAATTGTCACTATCACAGTAAGGCAAGCTCTGATTTTGTTTGTAGCCCACCTATGTTAATATCACAGCTATAAAATGTGAATTTAGGATGCCAATAGCACCGTTTATGTGTTGGTTACCCAGCATCTCCTCCACTAACTTACTAGTTTTAAGATTTGCACCTTCCAGAGATGAGAGCCTTGTGTTTACCCTTCAGGCAGAATAAATATCGGTGTGTGTCTGTGCATCTACTATGTAGGTAACAAGTGCATTTGGTTCCTAGCAGGCTTAAATTCGATGCTTTCCTTATAAAGTCAGTTGCCTCTCTTCAGATAGAGATAACTATGTGAATTTTTTGCAACTGTCCAGCAGATTTCTTGAATGATCATGTTTTTTAGTCAGTGGAAATTCTGATCCTGCAGCACTTTATCACAGAACAGTCAGAGGTAAGTAATCTCAAAATTCTCTCCTGCAGCACATCCCTCGAGGCACATCAATCCATGTCTCCAGGTAGACAAAATAACCTCTCTGCTGCTAGTCTAGGGCTGATGAAATACCCTGGAGGCAGGAGGGCACTGAGTGGGGCTGCTTTGCTCCCCACAGGTCCTCTTGATTGCTGCTGCTCTCTCAGTACCTCCTGTCCTTCCAGACCTGTCTGCACTGGCTAAGTGGCTGGGTTTAAATAAAATTCACCGTTTTATGAAAGGGTGTAGTTTGGGGTTTTTTCACCTGTGTCAATAAACCCAGACTCTGCAGATAAGCAAACCAATAGAAAACAAATGGGTGGCTGTCTCCCAGGAAGTGATCACGGGGCAGACCGTGGGTCTGCTGTGCCTGATGCTCCAGGTACACGTTTACAAAGCACCAGGACATGAAGGAAGAGCTCAGGCCATCATGACCCCTGCCCCCATGCAGCAGTCACTGCCCATTCAGAGGTGGCTGCCCCTCAGAGGGCTGAGACCACCACAAAAGTGCAGTTACACAGGGATGGCTTCTCTCCTCCCCACTGCCCCTTTGTGGGCAGATCCCTCGTGGCTGCTGTGATGTGCAGGAAAGCCAACATGCTGCAGCACCACCCCCACTAACACATCCCAGCTAGCACACATCCAGGCATGATGCAGCCACCTCTCAGGGTGAGCCAGCAAGCACCTCCTTCTTTGTCTCTGGAGAGCTCTTGATGACTGCCCATGACAGGGAGTAAAATCTGTCATTCTGCACTCAGCCCCCATGCCAGCTAGAGCTATCATCTGGATGATTGAATTCAATCACTAATGGCCCATTTACTTTAAGGAGGCCATTCTGCAATTCAGAAAGGTATCTTGCCTTCAATGGGATGATTTTGCCAGGGAATATATCTATAGCTCTTTTTCTGTTGATATGCAGTAAGAAAAAGCAATTTCTGGCACTAAGACCAAGCAAGTTTACATAGCCCTCTTCTTAGTGTCTGGCCACAAATTTAAAATCATTGCAACTGCTATCAGCATTTCCTCATTAATGCTGAAAGGATAATGAAGGCCCATGACTTTTCTTCTATTTGTTGCTTTCTAGATTGTTGTGCAATAAGAATTCAGCAGGGTGTAAATCCATCTTCTCTCTCCCTTCTTTTCACTTGTATGTTGGTTTATTTACATGTTTTCATCTGTTTTCCAGAACTGAAGGTTCTTATATTAATTGATAGCCCTTTAATAACATCATACAGGCCCTGGTGTTCTAGGAGGCAGTCCTGACTCATAGAGGCTTCTGAATGCTTCAACATGCTTTGCATTCCTGGTCCAACTTAACCCTGCTGGCTTCAGATCGATTGGGAACCATCTGAAACAAAAACCTAGCTTTTCTGACTTTTAGGGGCAGCAGCAAAAAACACACGGCAATAACATTTCAAACACTGTGGACAGTGATTATTTGACCATGTCTTAAGACATCCCTATGATTTCTTGTGCTTTTTAAAATTTATAGCTTAAATTTTACTCCAGACTGCTATACAAAAGTGTACTATAAAGTGATCCTTCAGCAAGGCCAGGGCAGATCTAACATGAAAATGGACAGGGGGTTAAAAAAGGAGAAAACCCAATTCTGGTAACAACAGCTAGTACAAGGAAGGGGTTAGGGCAGAGAAAGGGGTTCAGTACCTCTGTAGCAAAGCCACTGGTGGGAGAGATTGCTGTGCCCTTCCCAGAATGAGTTCTGTATTTTTTCATGGAGTGAATCACATTAGCAGTCATATATCAACAGGTAATGAAATACAACATGGCCTCTTGTGCAAGACAAGTGAGTTTCTTGCTTGTAAGTCCTGCTTTCCCTTAGAATCTTCCTGTTCTGGTCCCTGCTGATGGTGCAGCCCTAATGAGCAGGAAGAGTGCTTCCTTCCAGGCAGCTGGAGTGCTTTCCTGGAAAATAAAAGAGTTAATCTCATCCTCTAACCCTCTGGGTAAGTGTTGTGGCCTAGAGGCCTGTTAGGCAAGGACTGCAGCATCACACCTTGCTGTGCTGCTCTGGCCCTGGCACAGCACACAGCCCCTGCTCAGCACCAGCCCCAGCTGAGTCCCAAGGACATGAAGAAGTCAATTCCATGCTCACAGGTCTGGGGAGGGAAGGATGAGAGGCAGGATTTAAAGATTGCATCTACTTTCAGGCCCCTGATTCCTTTTAAAAGGACTAAATGCAGCCACTAAATGCCCTGTGATTAACACTAGTACCACTGGAAAAAACATAATAAAGCAAAATTTAATGGCTATCTCATGGTGAGCTATGATCTGAAACATTCTGTACAAAAGGATTACCACAGGCTTTCCTACCTGCTTAGAGAAATAGCTTTCCTTCCCCCACAACTCCTCAATAAAAATAAATAAATAAACAAACACATTTCCTGGGGATCTGACAGCTTGACTAATTGCAAACAAGTTTTCAAATGAGGGACAAAGCAACAAGATTTTAAATCAAGTCTCTCCTCAGTATATAATTTTAGTTTGAAATTTATTGGAAATAAATTAGTGTAATTATCCACTGAATCTATCATTCATTGACAATGAGAGAGATTTTAGGTCAAATGATTAAAATTTAGTATTTTATGAAAAAACACTTCCGTTTCAAAGCAGTAAAGTGAGTGAATTTACATTATCAAGTGGCCTTGGGTTTAAGCAGCCAATGTATACAAGTCCCTAAGTTCCCTAGGATTCTTCTCTGCACACATTCACCACTTGTCATTTGGCCACTGCCTCCATCTCAAAAGCACTGACCTTTTACATATCTAACCTCACAGTTATGGTTTCAGCCTGTGGCTAAGATTAAATCCTTCTTTGCAGCTGCCTCTGCTTGCAAAGCTCAGCCTCAGCCTTTCTACCTGGTTTGCAAACCAGCTGCAGTCCCCATAACATTTGCATGAAGCCTGAGAGTGATAAATGCATGTGAAAAACATTATTAATGTATCAGCCAGCACATCAGGAGCCGATGAAGCACTGAAATGAAATAATGGCAGTAGATCACAGCTTTCAGTGTGTTGCTGAGCAGCAATATGTTCTACACCTCCTAAATTAAAGCTAGTAGCCCAGGTCCTTAAGATAAAAGCTGAAGAGTGTGGGGACAGGGGCTCAGTCTGGAGAGAAGTCTGCTTTGAAAGGAGAGCCTTGCACACACAATCCAGTCCTGCTTCTGCCTGGAAAATCATGCATAAGGCTCATTCACCAAGCAATTGGGACTAACTGGGGTCCCTCAGTGTTGCAGTACAAGCTGGTCTGACTCCACATTACACGTCTGCATGCATTAAAAATTTCCAGTGAAACCCAAGATGACAGAGGACACCCGTGACTCAGAAGGTGACATTCTCCTTTCTGAGTCAGAGCTGAGCAGAAACAGCAGCCTGATGCTGGAGGACACTGCTCCTTGGCAAGATGCAATGAGCTCAGAAACACTGACAATCCCATGCTGCAGTTTGGGAGACTGCTCAGCGATCCTCATCACTTTCCAACCAGAAATTTTCATCTACACACCAAAGTACCCCTTGCAGTTCTACTGCAATGACATTTGTGATAATGTTCTTTCTAAAAATTTATACAGAAATGTAAAGCTTTACTGTATTTTAGTCTGGAGATGACTTCAACTCTGCACAGAATGAAGCAATTCCTGTATGTTGTTTGTACAGCTTTTGGGACCCCTAAAAGATGAAAGAATCTACACTGTGAAAATTTTATTCTATTAACAAGCCAAAAGACTAATAGAGAAATCATAATTTACAATATTTTTGATAATTATAGGATCTTTAAACACAAAACAACTGACTATAGCACTTTATCTCAGCATAACATTTATCTTTAAAAGCTTTGGACTCTTGTGTGGTCAAGGAGTGATATAAAAACTTATTGCATGGTTGGTGGTGGTGTCAAAGAAACAGATGGGATTGGGTCCTTCTCTCCTCTTGACTCTCTTCTGGATCCCAGGATACACTTCCCTGTGGCACTATGCAGTATGTGACGGAGAGAGCAGAACCTCAGGGCCAAGTGAGTATCACAAATGGAATAAATACCTTGCTGGTTGTCCAATACATTTTATTTGTGATTTCAGAGGTTAGGCTTAGCTAAGAGAGGCTAAACTACTATAATGCCCTAAATTCCCCCAGGCAGGACAGATAAGCCCACAGGCACTAGTGCTGGTCCTTCAAGTGCATTCAGCTTCAGTGCAGAGCACCTGGGACAGGAAGAAGAAACAGTGATAGAAGCAAACCTGCAGCTTGGGCTGTCCAGCCTCCAGCACTAATAAACATCCACCTCTGAAAGCCTTTGACATCACATTTCATAAAATGTGGGGTACTTGTTGCAGTAGTTGTTTAGCATACACATAAATGAATTTGCTTTTCTCATGGGTCTGTGGAATTCTGGACCAAAAGTGCACTGTTACAATATCCATCATAGCAAGGACTCCATTCTTCCAGCAGAATAAATGGGAATTCTTGCTGCAAAGTCACAGAGGGAAGGGTGTGACAATGGAGTGACTGCAGAAAGAGGCCTCTATGTGTCCCAGAAGACAATGGGAAATTAAAGAGAAGCACAGCAAAGAGATGTGCCAGCTACAAAGTTCGTGTTGAAGTTGCCTCCAGATATTGCAGAAGCGATGAAATTACTGCAGATATGGTACATCATATTGTAAATGAAAGAAGAATGAGAGTCTTTAATGAAGAATGCCATAAGGGAAGACAGGGCAAAGGAAGTTTTTGTTTACAGAACAACTAAAGAAAATGGGTGAGTACAGTGAAAATGAGACCCCTGCTGAATCAGAAATGGCATATCTAGTTTTCTCAGCTGCTCAAGACAGAGAGAAGTCAGGTGGGAAAACTACAGAGGACAACAAAAGCAACTGCTATTTGTTCAGGAAGATGAAAGGCATCATGGAAATCAAGTTTCAACTTAGCTGAGAGGAGGGTGGAACAGGAACAGTATGTAAACCTCAAAGAAGCTCATGATTCAAAAAACAGGCCAAATCCCTGTATGAATTCTTTCCCAGACAACAGCATAAACCCAAAGAAGAAGGTGGGCTTTTATTTAATCTGGTAAGAGCTTGGTCCTTGTCTTTTCTAAGGAAATAGAAGCCCAAACTACTATTCCTCTGCAGTTAAATTGCTCATGTTTCTCACATAAATATTTGCTTGAAAGACTTAAGCTATCACGTCAGAGATGCCAGGCCATCCTGAAGATGTGGAATGCATACTTAAGGTAGCAAAACTGATTGTAGTCCAGTATAGTGAGAAATGAGAGCTCCAGGACCCTGTTCAGAGCTCCACCAGAGACTCTTTCACATCCAGGTTTAAATTTGGGTGTGGTGTGACTCAGTGTCTCCATGTAAACATACTCAGTAAAATTACTGTGTACTCCACAGATTTGTAAAGTGTTCATTGCACTTCTGATGAAAGTGCATAATAGTGAAAGAACAAATCGTTGTCCATAACAATATAGTTTTAAAACCTGAAGTTTTCTCCCCAAATTTAAGAAAAATCAGCTGTAGTGTTAAATGCAGCCAGCAGATCGTGTACAATGTTTATCAACACTTCACTCTAACATGTTCCTGCTGATTCCTTAATTGTAGTTCACAATTCAAAGTGGATGATTTTTAAAGTGATGTTGTTGTGGGGATTTTTTCCTGCTCACAAAAATAAGAAGAACAAAGAAATTATTATACAAAACCCCAGAAAATTTTGTTCTGATAATTATGTCTTGTGCCTATAGTAGGCAAAATTCATAGGATCTCTTCATAGCAGAAAAATGACGTATAATTTTGAAAATAATTATGTATGGTGTTTTTAAAAAGCAGAGTCAATGCTTGTATGTCAAGCCAATGATGGAGAACTCTGGTGTGAAAGAACTGACCAGTCCTGAGGCAAGAATTAACTGACATACTAAAAAGTTATGAAACCAGCAGTCATTACTACAAAATCACTATGTAGAACTTCCCAGGATTTCAAATGAATCCACCAACCTTAGAGGAATGCAAACCAGAGACAATATTTCCCATGAGGAATGTAGAGCATCTCAGGGTACTTTGCAAATCAGATATATGCTCATTGTAGAAGCACCAGTGCATCTTCTGTGAAAGCATCTTCTGCTTAAAAACATGCCACACATCACACAGACATTTTGGGCAGGAAATTAAAAATATGTCCTATGAGACTGCTAAGATTAACCAGTTAAACTTAGTCTAAATGCACTTCTCAATCAAGCTTTGCCCCAGCTTCCAGAGAAAATCCTGTTTCTTTTGAGAAAAAGTGTTTGGCTAACAAAATAACATTCACACACACAATTTTAGTTCAGCCATTCAGCTCTTTCAAGACATGCTCACCTTAGTCTTGCAGACCTATGTCCGCTTGTGGGATCCCATACAGAAGTAGCAGAGAGGTAGAAACAGCACATCCTACTGCTTCCAGCTGCCATCTTCCCAGTCTTTCTGAACCTGCCAGCACCCACTGCACCATTCTCAAGCCAGGTGAACAGGTCACCATTTAGCAGCTTGAGGCTTGAGGAGTTGCTGGCACAGCAGAGCAGTCCAGGGGTCTCTTTTCTCTGCCCTTCATGCCAGGCCTGTGGGCAACCAGATTGCACTAATGGTCCTGGAGAGGGGTCAGGGTACAAGTCATTGCTACAGGGAAGAGAAGAAGGAACAGAAAGTACAGCAATTACTACCCCAAAGCATTTGACAGCAGCAGGGACTGCAATTCCAATCCTTCAGTGTCCTCTCCAGCATCCCAGCTCAGTCTCAGCCCTCCAACCCATCATTCTAAAAGTAAAAAATAAAAATAATAATAAAAAAATATAGTTAAACTGTTAAAGTGTCCAACACATTTTTTAGTTCTTACAAGGAACAGGACATGCAGATTTGCATATCTCTGTACTAGAGGCTTTGGAAAATGTATCTGCATCATCTATACAGACATTTATTTTTGTGTTAGGACATCACCACACAGTCAGTTGTGTGCTTGCCTGCCATGATTCACTGTGAGCAGTGGTTGTACTCTCCCACCAGCACTATTCTGACTCTCCAGCCTGAGTGCAATGAAGCAGGCAAAGGAGTAAAAAGTAAGCACCAGAGCTCCTGTGTTCTAATCTAACAGATGTGTGTGGAAGGATTTTGGACACCTCTTTCCCTTTTTTAACCCAAGCCAACAATAAATAAATCTACTTTATTGTGGAACCTGAACCAACAGTGATAAACCTAATCCACTTAGGTTGCAGAATAAAAATAATCACTATAATGTCTTTGCTTCTACTGTTTAAGGGGGAAAAATCATTACTTTAAATAGTTGGTGTAACAGAATTTTAAGGTTTGTTAATAATTGAAATTTCTCAACAAGAGGAAACTGATAACAGATTTTATATGGGTCATGAGGGTATGATCTGACTTTGTCAGTCAGGGTTTTGAATGTGAAAATCACACATGACCATTTTGGCTGGGAAAGGATGGCTCATGGTGGGCAGCAAAGTGAGCTGCTTAAGAGCTAGAGAAACAGCCAGTGGTGGTAGAGAGACAAAGTCCCCTGAACAACAGTCAAAGCTTAACAGTCTGCATGAGCAAATATTTCTTTATGAAAGTATTAAAGCAATTCCTTCCTGACACATCAGTGAACTCTGGGAACAGCTGGAACTTGATAGCTTAAAGGATAAAGAAAGATTTATTTTAGCACCACAGGGTTGACCAGGGATTTTTTTTCCTTTTTTTTTCTAGAAATTCAAGATATTCATAGCTTCGTTGGAGAGAAAAGCAGAAGAGGAGATTCATTATACATGTGCAACAGTAATTTGGGGTAGGACTGTTGCATAAGCCATCCACCCCTTCTGGGTTACTATCACTAAATATTTTATGTTCTTAGTGGACATCCTGCTTGCATTTGTGACTATACCAAAAACAGTCATTATCTTCAGGCACTCAAATTCAGTCCTGGCAAAGCAAGGTGGTAGGAATGCTAAACCTTGATGTCCAGTTCATAGTTCTGCCTGAGCAATGGCCAGCACAGTGCAAGAACACCTAAGCTAGCTCCACATCAGAAGACTTTCCACATATGGAAAACTATTGACGGCAGCACAGAGCATCCTCTCAGCAGCACTGCAGGCCAGGAAACTCTCTCTGCAGCAATTCACTGCAGTAGGCTTTGCTATAGCTATGACCTCCCTGAGATGCAGGATGAGCAGAGGAGGGGGTCAGAAAAGCCTGAATCCCACGAATACAGAAAAAAAAAAGTAAGCTGGACGGATCAATTGACCCCGGGAATACAAATTTTACAAAATTTTACATCCATGTCCTTCCTTGACTGCACTCAAATAAAATTAATAGCACTCTTATTGGCTGGCACGTTAATCTCACATATAAATTTAACATAAAGCATTACAGCTTTGTACCTCAGGTCTGTTTCTCTGCATATGCATGATGCCAGGAAACCACCCAACCAGATTCGTAATGATATCAGCACAAAGATGTTAGGGATACAATTCAGAAATTCAGTCTCGTATACCAGTAAACTCCTTACGTCCTGTCCAACCACTATACACAATGGAGTTTTGAAACACACTTTTTACATGAAGAAGACAGATGTTTGAAATGGGTTATGGTTAGATCACCATTGTTTAAGAGAGAGAGGTGGAGAGTTTTGTCCCTACCAGGGGAACATGTAGTGCCTATACTGAATTAAACAGATCCATTGAAAATCTCTAGCCAAAAGCAACCCACAACCTAAACCAGCTCAACCATTTGAAGTACCAAATTTTGCCACCTGCAGGGTAACCTCTATTAGCAGGACAAAATACTACAGATGTTGTGCATCAGTTTTACTGGAAGGACTTGTCAACTAGTTTAATAACTTGTAAGGGAGACCTTACACAAGGCCACCAAGAAGATCAAACCTCTCCCAACAACATTAAGAAATGTAGTCAAACTCAAGAGCTCCTCTGGGTCAGGTTGACTGAAAGGTTTCAGATTCTGGAGTGATTCATTGATTCAATACTTTGATCCCATTTTTGCTCTTCCGATCCCTGTGCAGCTCTGATCAGTTCTTGACAGCAGTCCCAAGCATGAATACTTCACCAGCATCCTTGTCACTCCTAGTCCCAAGGCACCTGCTTGCCAGCCTCTTTCCACAATCCTGACACAAACATGCTCAGCAAGGAAAGCCAACAGGGCTTGATATACTTCATTAACTCAAAAAGCGCATACAAAGTTGTTGACTAGACTAGGCTTTCATCTGAAATGGAAAAATGAATCTCTGAAGCCACTTGAGGTGAACAGATATAGTGGTGGAGAACAGCAGACAAGCAGCTAGAAAATATTGCAGCTAAATACCAAAAAAAGTAGTAAGTGGAGTAAATACACTGCTTTGGGTTAGGGTCTTCATGGTAACCATATATTAATGCTCTAGATATCTGCAGCTTATATCCAGTCAGCCCTAGAGAAATGTGCTTTTGCAGACCTGGAGCCTCATTGGTGGGTGTGATTACAGCTTAAGTCATGTCACACAAGTCCCTTTTGCCCTAAACTGAAAAATTAATCCTGTTACTGCAAACTGCAAGGGGTCAAATTGCCAGCATTAAAACAGGAAAGCCATTATAAAACACTGAGAGCAGGAAGAGTTTATGAGGCATCTTAGTGCAGAGTTACATATATCAAAGTTGATTTAACACTGCTCAAAACTTAAAGGTTGGGAAGGAGAAAAAAAAGAAAAGAAAGAGAAAAATCCCACCCTGGATCTGCTTGAAATAAACATTGTCAATTTGCTCAAGAGGCCAGAGGAGAAAGTGGGTCAGCCAAAATATTTTGGTTTGTGTGATATTTTACAAAACCTTTCTAAGAATCTGTGACTAAGGACAATATTAAAATCTCTCATTTGGCAAAACTAAGATGTTTTCTTGTAAAAAGACTGAAATTATACAGATTTTTGGAAGAGAAATTTTCCTTTTTGTTGTTGTTGTTTTGGTTATCTCTAAGAGCTTGCCAAATCTAGCAGAATTAATAAATATTATTGTTTTAAATAATTTTCTGGTTAATAACATTTTTGATGGAAAGGGATGCTTGGTTCAACTTTAGATCTTAGGACTTGACATGCTGCCTGCATTTGTATCCAAAATCAGGGCTTGCAAAGCCCTGAAAAAAAATCTACCAGGAAGCCATGCCAGGTGCTTTTAGCAACATTCTGAAAAGACATGGGGTTTATTACATATCAAAGTAGACCCAGAAATAAGAAAAGGATGAACTAAGAACTCAGTGCTGGACCCAACGTAAATGAGATCTGATCTTTATTTCATCACCTTCCTTATACCCAGTTCCTTGTCTATCCTCTGCCTACATTTTTTTAGATTTTTAATTCAGAAGGCAGTTGAATACCTTCCAAAAGTGCAAAGCCCAAAACAGCCATAACTCCTGCCATCATTGCTCAGTTGCCTTGCTAATACCTTTTTGCCTTGCTTTAACTCTTGTTCCAACATTCTCACCGACTACCAATGCAAATAAGTCTGTGGTCATTAAAAAAAAAAAAGAAAAAAAAAAAAGAAAAATATCAAAGCCCCATATGGCTCATAAACCCTTTGCCACATCACAGAATTCCATTCCAACTCAAATGTGGATAAGAATAATTTATAATGTGCCCTAACTAGGCTGTTATTTGGCAGTCCAGAAACTTGTTTGTTATTTGTATTTTCTGTAGGTTCAATACAAATTGATTTCTCCTAGAGTGACAGCTACCACTGGGTCTCTGTGCACAGACTTTTTCAGAATGGCAGCTTTCATATGAGGCTTCCCAATAATAAGTGCAACACAGTGGGTGGCCAGTAGCTTTGGATTCTGTGACCTATAATATTTTCTGTCAAGTCACATGCTATGAGATAGGTTAGCACTTACTTCCTTTGGTGACCCTGACATATGTATAAAATAAGTACAAATCAGCTAAGTCTGACTGCATGCAAAAAAAAAAAAAAAGAGGAAAAATAAAAAACACTGATGTTAGATTTCTACAACACCCTGTGAAATGTGCTGCTGTTTTGAATAACTTGAATAACTATTTCTTTGACTGGAATGGGAAAAAAAGACAGTCTGTCTTTTGTTATTTTTGACATTTAATATTGTTTATAATATCACTAGCAACATGGGATTATCACACTAAAATTCTCAACCGTACTCCAGGTACATTTCTGAAGAATATCAAAAAGCAGCTCAGAATCTCTGAAGATTTACACAGACAGAAAGGAACTGAAGGGGTGTATTCTTCCTTCAGCATTCATGTTAGCTGTGTACAGAAATCCTTCATCTATCACCAAGGGCCTTCTAAAAGCCCTGAACAAGTGCAAGAAATTTAGATGCCATACTTCAGAAAATACATAACTGAACTCAGGGAGCCCCAAAATGCTGCTGTGCTAAAAACATTTTATCCAGTTCCTTGTGTTTTCCTGATATTTATCTTATTTGGGGTAGTATGGATATTTTTGATGTTATCAACTGAAGCAATGTAAAATTTCATGACCAATCCAAATGGCTGGGGAAAACTCTGCAGTTAAAAATGTTCCTGTTTTTTTGCACAGCCATACAAATCTCTTATTAGTGTCAAATCTAAGGCAGTCTTTGGAGAAGAGGCAAGACTAGTGTAGCAGCCACATTGTAAGGAAACCCTGGGGTAGGTATTAACTTGTAGCATACTGATGTATATGATGCAAAATTCACACATCTTCACCAGTTATTTTAATAGCATTTCTGTGTAATTAACAACTTTTCCAATGACAATTCAGGATGTGAGCTTCACCGATATTATGTTCTTAATTGCCCTTTGGAGGCAGCTTTTTTCTCCACTAGATAGGTATGGAATATAGGGGTTCCAATATCTAACCAGGGTGTCTAAATAAGATTGCTGAAGTTAGGTATTGTGGAGTTCTCATATAGAAACTATAACATCCCTGTCCTTTATGGACATTTCCAAGATGGCTTATGCTTTCACTCCTGTCATCCTAGGACAGCAGCATCTCTGAGACTTTGTGCAACTCTGAATGCATCAGATTGACATTTCCATGCTTGTTCCACAGAGGTGGAACTGAGTTACGGAGAAGTAAATATTTGCCTGAAATAACCCAGTGGTTCTAGGAAGAGCACTGTCAGCAGGTTGAGGGAGGTGATGCTGCCACTCTATCCAGCCCTAGGGAGGCCATTCCTGGATTACCCAGTTCTGGGCTCCTCAGGACAAGATACAGAGCTCCTGCAGCAGTCCAGTGGAGGGATACAAAGATAATTAAGGGACTGGACTCTTATGAGGAAAGGCTGAGGGAGCTGGGCCTGTTCAGCCTCAAGAAGAGGGGACTGAGAGGGAATAAGATCAGCGTCTGTCAGTATCTTAAGGAAGGTGTCAGAGAAGGGAGCTAAGCTCTGCTCGGTGATGCCCAGCAACAGGACAAGAGGCAAGGGGCAGCTCCAAGAGACTTTCCATTAACCTCTCTCATAGCCATCACCAGGCTGCTTCCTGCACATCTGTTTATGCCTCTTCCTCTTAAATATAAATAAAAATAAATGCATGAGGATATGTCTAGAAGCCAGCCTAGTCTTCAACCCACATATCAGTCCTGATCTTGGTGAGGGTGTTAATTACTAGCTGCCTGTGGAGTTTCATAAAGCCAGAGTAATGAACATTGTACTTTCAGAAGGAGTTAGCAAATTTCTGATCATTACATATAATAAATTCTGGTCTATTCTGCTCAAGGTCTTAGACACTGCCAGTTAATCCAGGACACTTCCATCATCAAAACCAGAACCTGCATCTTCAAAACAAACTTAGTCAATTCCAGAGAGCAATTAAACACATAAATCCAAGGCTGTAGACAAAATCCATCTTTTTGTGGTAGAACTTGAGGGCACTTGACTATGCATGGCACAATGTGGCACTGCCCATTTTCAAACAACCAGAAACAGCATAAATACAGTCAATGACAGGCCAGAATAAGTTTGACTCAGCATCATCTGATCTGCACTTGTGTGACTTTGAACCATTCTCTAGGTCTGGCAGGAAAAGTCAATGTTTACCTGCCAATTTTTGTTTACGTATATCACGTACTTTTCCCATTTAAGTAGCAGCAATGTTAAGCTGACATGTCTGTTTACAAAATTCTGTTTTCACTGTCCAAATGACTGTTTTTCTTCTAATTCTTATCTTCCTTAAACAGGAATGAAAACCAGAAGGATCTTTTTTCATTCACTGATAGGTCTTGTTTTTCTGGAAATCATCGTATACAGGGTAAGGCTATATTACATGAGGGACTATTCTACTGAATAAGACTTTTTGGCAGTAATTTTTCTTCAGCTAAATTTAGAATACATGAAATTTTGAATATGTCTGGATTATAAGGGAATTCTGACATCCACATACAGGTAATTTTTCACACAAAACTGTGAAATAGACCATTATGAAACACTTGAAATATAATTCAGTTCTAATGTAGGCTGGTGGCTAAAACTAAAGCAGAAAGCCCAGAGAGACAATAATTATGGCAAAATAATGCTTGCAGAAGTTGTACTGTCTTCACAGAGATATCTGTGACTGACTTTTTATTTGTCCTTGCATGAGTTAAAACAAAAGAATTCTGAGCTGCCTTCCTCTTGTTGTGTGCACATTTTGCATAAAGACGAGAGAGAGAGCTACCACAGAGAATGGCCAGCAAGGTCTTACTTCATTATAATCCAGAGCACTGATTGCTACAGTCTGTGGTTTTCTTCTTATTTTACTTGGGCTCACTTGATGCTCAAAGAGGTTTCACTCTGATGGAAGTTTTCATTTGATCAGGTTTTCACTGTCTGCATGAATATATATAAACACAGCTAAAATATATGTCCAATATATTGGTTAGTCTGATTCACATGACCCTCCTCTTTTAAATTGCTCACATATATGCTTATTCAGCATGGCCTTAACCATAATTCCATGTTAAGTGCAATCCTACAAAATGCAATGGAAAAAATAAGAAAAAATAAATGGGCAGAGATTTAGGAAAAGAAGACATGTCAGATAAAGTTTAATAATAATTAGAAGCAAAGCTCAGCAAATAATTGAACCTCCACAAATATATGTTGGTAAATTATTAGCTATCCTGTATTTCTCATGTTATAAGCAAAAAACTTCTACTGTAGTGTAGCATTCTCCTTATCACCCAACTATAGTGTTTGCCCAACCCAAAATAACCCATTTGGTGGGTTTGTATTGGCAATCATTCCTTGTTGGTACCTGGGTTCACCTCAGGAAGACATTATGAAGTCTCTTCTCCTCCTTCTTTATAGGTCAGGCAAATTCTGAAAAACGCAGTATGAATCCGTGATATCACCAAGACTTTCAGTATCTCTCAGTAAGCAATTAGACTCTGTCAGCTGTTGATTGTGTAAACAGAAATGACACAGGCATATGGGAAAAGGTGTATCTTCAAGGGAAGTACCCAGGACTTGTAATCATTCAACACAGATCCTGTGTTCTCACTCATCACACCTGCCAATTAGCAAATTTAAAAGTTACTGGCACAGTTGAAGGAGGGAGGAGGGAGAGTACTACAGAAAAGATAATTAATGCAAAGGAGAAGAATTTTTTGTGAGATTTCATCAAACGATATCATACCACATTTAAATTATTTTCTTATGTAAATCTGTTCTGAATGGTATGGCTAAATGAGAATGTAATTGCTTCCCAAAGAAAATGGCATTTCATATAGTGTATTTTATATATATAAATATACAAACATAATACATCTGAAATTAAATACAGGACACTAAAACATTTTGGGAATCTGAACAACAGACTTCCCCAAGCTCATGTGTAAATCTAAAAACTCTTACAGATTCCTTTAAATCATGATTCAGGCACCCTAAACTTTTTGATGGGCAATACTATGTTAATACCCATGCAAAGATGGCAGCTGAAATGATCTAAATTATCTTCATTAAATTCTAGTTATGTTTAACAGAAAAGACATAATCATATGTCCAGAAAAGCTGTGGATGCCCCAAGTCTGAAATTGTTTAAAGTCAGATTGGATGGGGCTCTGATCAAACTGTTTAATGAAAGCTGTCCCTGTCCATAGCAGGATTGGAAGTAGATGATGATCTTTAAGATCTCCTCCAATTCAAATCATTCTGTGATTCTATGATTCTCATTAAGCACTATCATCATCACTTATCCATTACTAAATAAATACAGAGAGAAATCAAAATAATACATGTTCTAAATCCAAGCTTATATCATAGCTCAAGTGCAGGCTTGATGTCTGATATCTTCTGGTAATAAGAATGTAATCTTTCATCCAAATGTTTGGTGTTGAATTTGGAACTGGCTCTCACCCTTCTTCACCTGCTTGATGATATCCTAATGAAGATGTGAATTTTCTGTTATGTGATTTCATCTCTTCATGAATATACAACATACTATAACAGTATGTTCTACATTTAAAACACTTCTGCTTTCCTATTTGAGACAATAAAGCCTGGACAGAAACCATAAATTTCCCTTGATTTATTTCTTTCAGGTTTTTTGCTTCACACAAACAGTGTTTGAGGATTATCTTTCTCTTAATCTCAAGACTAAATTGAACACCCATACTGCCTCATCTACAATGAAAATATTTTTATCTGTTTTCTCTTTGCTGACTTAGTTCATGGCCCAGTCCCAAAATCTGTTTTCTTTGTTCTCCCACTGGGAAAGTGCTTTCTGAAAGTATCAATTATTATAATTTATTATCAACAATAAACTGGTCAGATTATTATTTTCCTCCAAGATAAAAATTAGGCAGGTAAAAAAATGAGGAGCTCTAAAATAGAGCAATTCAACAACAAAACTGAAACTTCATTCAGAATACATACCTAGAATGTCAAATCCCCAATTCACCAGTATCTGACTAAATATAAAATCATAAAAGTTTTGATAAAGAAGAAGCAAAAGGGATGATTTTAAAAGAAATTATGGTTTTATTGACTAGGAGAGATGGATAGGATAGGATAGGATAGGATAGGATAGGATAGGATAGGATAGGATAGGATAGGATAGGATAGGATAGGATAGGTCCAGGTGGAGGGGATCCATAGCAATAATTTAGTCTAACTTTGATGCCACTTCAGGGCAGATCAGGGCCAAGAGTAATAGCATGTTATTAAGGGCATAGTTCAAATGCCTTTTTAACACTGACAGGCTCCTCTCTAGGAAGTTGGTTCCAGTGTTTTCCCACCCTTGCTGTAAAGAAATACCTCCTAATGTTAAATTTGAACCTCTCCTGATGCAGCTGTGAACCAATCCCACACATGCTGTCCTTGGATACCAGGAGAAGAGCTCAGCACATCCCCCTGCTAGTGTCTTTCCCCAGGAAGCTGTAAAGGGATTGAGATCTCCTCCCAGTCACCTTCTCTCCAAACAAGACAAAATAAGAGTTCTCAGCCACTCCCTACAGGACACTCCTTCCAGCCCTTTCACCAGCTTTGTTGTCCTCTGGAGATGCATCCAAGGATCTTCACATCCTTAAGTGGTGGGGCCCAGAACTCCACCCAGTGCTGAAGGTGGGGCTGAACTCTGAACCCAGTGGGACAACCACCTCTTTTGAGCAGCTGGCAAGGCTGGGTTTGGTGATCCCAGGATGGGCTTTGCCCTCCTGGCTGCTGACTCACATGGAGCTGCTGTCACCCAGCACCCCAGATGCCTTTCTGCAGGGCTGCTCTCCAGCCACTCCCCTCCTGATTCATACTTGTGCCTGGTGTTACTCCATACCAGGTGCAGAAACTGGCACTTTTTTCTTGTTAAGAGGCATTAATGTCTCCACAATGCTCCAGTCTCTTTAAATCTCTCCACAAGGCTCCTTGTTCCTTGAGAGAGTCAGCAGTATCTCACAGTTTGGTGTCATCAGCAAATTTTCTAATTGTGCATTCAACTGGATCATAATAAAGGTATGGAACAGAACTGGTTCTGGAATTGAACCCTGAGGAGCACTGCTGGTCACCATCTGAGTGTCACTATCTGAGTGTCCATTGCAACCCTTTAAGCCCTGCTCCACAGCCAGTTCTCTTCCCAGAGCACCGCATACCTGCCTGTCTTACAGCTGGACAACTTGTGCAGAAGGGTTCTTGTGAGGGACGGTATCAAAAGCTTTATCAAAATCCAGAAAAACTACATCCTACATCTTCCTTCATTCACTTAAAAGGTGATCTTATCATAGAAGGATATCAAATGAGTTAGACATTTTTTTTCTCAGCTGTATACCCAAGAGCTGATTTTGAAATTTGAATTCATTTTATTTAAAGGGTACAGAAAGTATACAACCAGAGTTGTACTTGAGTGCCTCTGGAGTAGGACTAAACCCAAGCTCAACAGACAGCAGAAGGCAGGAGTAAATATATGGAGTTCACTACACTAACAGCTCAGTTTGATTTCTTTTAGTGGTTCCCATGGCAATAATACTACATTACTGTCACAATGCAAACAGTGTTATTGGACACAGTCCAGTGGCACATCTGATTAATGCATGTTATCTGAACATGTATCTGAACTCGATGTGATAGAAATGGCAATTCCTCCATTTTTCCTACTAGTTTGATCCAATGGCTAATCAACTACTGTGATAATACTGTGTCTCATTTCCCAGGTTACCTGTCTGGTTTAAATTCCCAGTCAGTTAAACTAAAGAGTTTTTAATATCTAATATTTCTTCCCTATGATGGCACTTATCCCCAAGGATCAAGTCACTTCTCATTCATTGCTGCATTAATGGAACCTGGATGGTGACAAAAGGCACTTTAGACTGAAGCCAGGTAATTCTCTGTGGAATTCAAATGAATTCTGCTCTTCAAACAAAACCAAAAATATCTTTAGTTGAGGGGAGGTGATCTGCAAAAAATATAGGAGCCATTTGTGTGACCTGTTGATCAGCACCAAGCCTAACAAGAGAATGATAATGTAAACCTTCAGAGAGGTTTTTGCTCTCTACCACTCTGCCAGAATAAGCCTACTCTTACCTAAATTCAGGAAGATTAGTGTGTTTCAGTCAGGACTGGGCCCATCCTTACATACTCATCCTCCATGTCCACAAGGACAGATAAGAATCTCTTGCTTCCTCATAGCTGGCAGCGCCACTCCTCTCCCAGGAGCAGTTATGGGCATCCTTCTCCCCTTGTAAATAACCACTTCTGGGAGCACAAAGGAGTCATCCTCCATAATTAAGACCTAATTCAATACCCACTGAAATCAATGGATGTTTTTCCACTGACTTCAGTGTGCTTCCACCTGAGCCCTGAAACCAACAATCGTCTGGTGACATTTGTGTTATATTAACCCAGCCTTTAGGAAGTGTATTGAGGTCTTCAACTTATTTCACATAAGCCACCAAACAGTAATAATTTTCAGACAGTGTCAACCTGACCCAGATTTGAACTGGCAATCTGGAGCTAGAAAGCACTATAATCCATTGCTAGCCCTGTGAACCATCTGGTCACAAAATCTTGAGCAACTTATATGGTACTTAGTCACTGAGTAGCTTATTGAGACTTGTATGGCAAAAACAGAATTAGTCTATGGGTGTACATGTACGTATTTAAACATAATTAAGAGTTTTCTCTCATCAACATAAGTACTAATAAAAGACACTGATTATCCATTCACTACTGTGCAATAAAAGATTTTTACAAGTTTTTTATTAGAGTGACAATTCGTATGAAAAACACAAGGACCTAGGGTAAAATCCTAACAAAGTCGCCGTGATCCCCTAGTCAAGCACATGGATATTTTTGCAAGAGTCCCCAGCAATTCCTGTGGGTGTTTCTTTTGAGTACAAAAATGCTTAGTCAGAGACATTATTTTTTGCAGTTTTACAAGGAATTAATTTCATTTTTGCACTTTCCCACCAAGAATTGAGCTTGCTAGTTACACACAGAATATATTAATTTCTATCACCATCTCATGCTTATATTTCACAGAAAAGACAAGGGATGCAGCTTTCCTCTGTTTTGTACTTTAACCACTTGTCTGTATTTAAGTAAAATGAGTGTCAAAGGCTACTAGCTTAAATGATGCCGTTTAAAGTCCATTTTTCATATGTATAAGTGACTAAAGCATGGAAGCCAGTGAAAAATCAGATCCAGAGGGAGCTTTGTACATTTTGGATCACAAGTTTGTTCATTAAAGGTTGTCTTTCAGACAAAAAGTATTTAGTCTTGAAATATTAGCAAGAAAGATATTCATATGAGTCAATGTATATACTTTAATATTTTAATAATCTTCCTGGTCTCAAAGCCACACTTCATTTAAGCTATATTTTACAGCAGCAGTCAGGGTCAATTTATACGAAAACTCATTAATGAAGTGATAGATGTATGAATATAAATGCACCACAAGAAACTCAGACTAGAAAATCACAGAAAAGGCAGAATATTTACTGAAGTGTTGTATTTAAATTGGCTTTTACAGACTTATTTTACTGGTGTTATAATGCCAGTTTATAATTAAAGATCGATGCTGCTTGGCACTCAGAGGGTTTTGCCTAGTTTATGAACAGGTACCTGCATATTTTACTACAATTTTTTGTTTTTAAACCATGTGAATTTCCATCTCATATAAAAGAAGAACCTAACATTTGCCCAAGATCCAATATTCTTCCTTTTGAGTTCTCCTCACTGATGTCACAGTACACTGCATGCGGGTTATCCATGAGTATGTAAGAATAAGCTTTTTGCTGTGTCTGACCCACAAAATACTTCAGGTGCTAATACAATAATCTTTCTATTCATTGTTCTAGGAAAAAGAAAGGAGAGCTAGGAAATCTCTTGATTTGCCCATTTACCACTTATAAGTTCTCCTTGTAGCTTATCAAGGGTATTTGATACTCATACGCTTAATTCTGCAAGTACTATTCACAGCACCTTTCTCCATTTTTTGTTGTCCATCTGCTGATGACAAAAAGATCCACTATACACGAAGCAATGCAAAATCTGTAGAGAGAAAAGAAATAACACTGTAACTAGAATAAGTGATGGCAGAAGACAACCTTTTTTCTGACAGGTCATTCTTCAGGACTTATTGAAGGAAACAAGCAGCCCAAAACTCAGATGGATTCAGACTCTGACTTAGGTGGAAGAAGGGTAACAACTTTGTGTTACACCACAAATACCAGCCCATAAAAAGCAAAAAAGTATATCTGTGTGAGAAAAGATTTTAAACCACCTTGGCCTCAAAAATAGGTTGTCACTAGAAAGTTTATTTGCTTTCTGGTCAGACCTTGTTTTTAATATTGTTTTTAATAATATTTAAAGTTGTACATAGTCATGGTGAAATTATCTAGTTATCAAATAAAATATTCATACATTGGGATACAGTGAAAAAGAAAAAAACATATACTACTAGATGATTGCTAAACTAAACATTATGCTTCAATGTTCTAGGAGAGCCTCATATTTGAAGCCTCATAGATGGCTAATATGCTTCAATTAGCATTTTTGTGTTTAATTCTGTGATAAGATTTGGTAAGATATTACATAGCATCCCTTTACATTAATGCTTTTAAAATGTTTTGAAAGGCAAGAGAGGGAGAAAAATAGTATCCTCTTCTTCTTAAGAATTCTCATTGTTCTAGCAGATGCATAGAAATTGCAATGCAGCATTGGGCAAGAACGAACTAATTTTCACTATCACTTCCTGTAGTATTTGTTTTATCTTCATTTTTATTATAAAGGCAAGAATAACACACCTTTAATGTAAGGCAAGGATAAGATTTATTCAAAAGTAGAACATTTGCATTCTACAGATCAGTAAAAGCTTTACAAATAATAATGAATTATATTTTACATCCCTACTGGCTTGTATTTCTATTTTACAGCAAAGAAGCAGAACAACCTGAGATGTCTCACTAAAGGTCACCTCACCCACCCACTGGCTTTTCAAGCCTATGCCCTAGCTAGAAATAAAAGCCCTAGGTAACCTGATTCCCAGTTATGTATGCTCATCACCAGGCAAAATTCTGCCAAGAGATTCAGAAAGCCAGGGAGAGCCATGAGTTTAGCAGAAATGTCACCTGCTAAGGCCTGACTTCTGTGGCATTGCTGTGTCAGTCAGAGTTGCACCCCTGAAGGTGCAGCACCCAGACCTGCAGCCTGGAAGAGAGCAGCACAGCTACTCATTTGGTGTGCTTGGTAAAGGAAGACAGCTTTGCCATTTTGGTACCAAACCTGACTTTGCTCTTGTAGCTCTTGTAGCTCTCTTTGTGTTCAAAGCACCTTTTTGATTGTGGGGGGTTGTCCTTGGCTGGCCTGGTACCCATCAAGCCGCTCTATCCCTCCCCTCAACAGGCTCAGCTTCACTCATAACTCCCCTACATCCTCCACCAAGGGAGGATGGGGAATGAGAGCTGTGGTCAGGTCATAACACACTCATCTCTGAGATCCTTCTTCCTTGCACTCTTTCCCTGCTCCAGTGCAGGGTCCTTTCCCACAGGTAACAGTTCTTCATGAACATTTCCAACATGGATCCTTCTCATGCGCTACAGTTCCTCAAGAAGTGTTCCAGTGTGGGTGATTTCCATTGAGTGTAGTCCTTCAGGAATGGATTGTCCCAGTGTAGGCTCCCCATGGGCCATAGATTCAGAGAGGAAACCTGCTGCTGTGTGAGCTCGTCTTCACAGGCTGCAGTTCCTGCCAAGAGCCTACCCCAGTGCAGGCTCACCATGGGCTGTGGTTTCTCTCAGGGGACATGCTCTGGCATGCGGTCTTCCAAAGGCCACAGATTCCACCTGTTCCACCTGTTCCACCACAGACTTCCCATGGGCTGTCTGTAAAGGCCCCTTTTCATGAATGACTCCTGAACTCCTTTGATTGCTGTCAACTGTTGAGACTTTTCTACCCTTCAGATACTTCGACCAGCAAAGAAAAGGTATGAAGAATATTCTGTATCCTTTTTTTAAATGCCATACTCACATCAGTAACTCCTGTCTATCTAAGTAGATATATGGAATCCTTCAGGGCAGGCTTTGACCTGCCAGAATTAAGCATACAATATAGCAGTTCAACATACATCTATACAAGGGGCTGCCAACAGTCCCATTTTGGAATCATCCAGATACAAACCAGCTCACATGAAAGTGCCAGATGTGTGTTAAAACACATTGTTCCAGTAGCAATTAGCTACATCAAAAACCTTTTTTGCCATCCTGAGGTCTGCAGAGTCCTCATTTTGAACCCATTTAATTATTCTTCATGGGTTTCCTCCTCAAGCTTTATCTCTTGAGCTACTGTGGATACTTACCACCATGAAAATCTAGACTGCTCTAAACTATGTTCCACTTTTGATACTGACAGTGGCATTGTTCTATTGCAAGAAACCCCAAACCCTAAACCCAAATTAAAAATAAAAAAACAGCCAAAATGAAAGGAGGAGAGAGAGAACAAAGCCTGTCTAAAAACTCACTATGCCAGTCTTTGTGAGTTCTCATATATAAGTCTGAACAATTTACACAAATTTCAGTGGAGTTCATTGATTCTGAGTTCTGGTACAAGGATCTCTGCATCTCTTAAAAGAGCTGAGTTTTCCTCTGAGACAAAGCTGAGGTAGTGTGTCTGGACAGGGCTCAAAACTGGACTGGAGAGCAGACACTAGTTCCGCAAAACTCACCGCAGATACTACTGAACAAGAAACCAGGATACCTGAGCAAGCCCAGAAGGACTGGGCTGTGTTGGAGTTCTAAATGGGTCACTGTAAACTGCATGCTGCATCCACATCTAATGTTGGCAAGCGAGGGAGAAGGTTGAAAAAATTGAAAAGTTTCTGATTAGAGGTTAGATGATCACAGTGGCCATCTCTGGCTTTAATCTTTGACTCTATGAATAAACAATGAGAGTATTTAGAGTGCAGAGGGAAACAGGGAAACCTTACCAGCAGGTGCTCAGTTGGGTTCCCAATAATATTCACTGCTGGATACCCTTGCTGGTCGGGGTCCACTGTTAATTGGATGGTGCTGAGAACACAAGGCTGGGCAAGAAATGATCACATTTCCCTGGGAAGCCTGTGGAGGTCTATCACCCATTGCAACTGGGGCACCAGGAAACTTTCAGCAAAGTTGGCAGCCAGATTCTCTGTTGACAGCTTCTGTGTTTGGAAAGATTGGTTGAGATAGGAAAGTGCTTTTTTAGGGCTGAGGGGAAAAGGTGAATGGTACTTCAGGGAAAGCTGTGAGAAATTTATTTTGCTGCTGATATTTATTATGATTGTGGCTGCAGTATATGCTCCAATTTATTATGATGCACATAAGATTAAGCAAACTGCACAGCTATACCATTATTAGGCAAAGGTCATTGCACTGGAAATGACTTTTAGGATCTATGAACACAAATATAAACTCACTTAAGTGTTCACTTGTTTTCACAGTGAACTCTGTTCTTGATGAACTGAAAAAAATCATTTATATAAAGGAGACTTGTAGCTCTCTTGCAAATCCAGTCTTTGCACTGGAATCACAGTAGCAATGAATGAAAAATGCAGTGAGAGAGAAAGCTCTTTCTTTCAAAATGTTGCCTCCATTTGCACGTACTTTTAAAAGTACTGTACACTATATCTTTAAGCAGATGGTATTGGTATGGGATTTCCCTATGGCATTTACTTGTTAAAGACTGATATTTTATAGAGAAAATAAAAGACAAAGGGGAGAATTAAAACAAAAGTGCATTAAATATCTTTTTGGTGTAAGACTGCAGCCTGATTGATTCTCTGAGCAACTAATTTTCAAAAAAATTCCTGCAGTATTGGCCTAAGCATCCTCGGAACTAGGGTATGTACAATATGTAGAGGAAGAGCAGCATCTGCTTAGTTTTTATAACATACTTCATCAAAATAATTTAAAACACTCTTCCCCAGTATTAAAGGGTTTGTTAAAAATAACAGTATTAATGAACAAGATACAGTTTGATTCTGTCATCATCATTTCAACAAAATTACATACCCAAATGAGGTGAAACACTTCCCTTTGATTCCATCAAAGTCTTTTCTTAATGTGATATTAACCACTTTATCTTGGATTTTACATATCACACTAGCTGAGGTTTAGCTTTCACAGCTAATATTGTAATACCTTTGTAAGCATGTCTATAAACAAATGACTGGGCACCTTCAGTTGTTAAGGTCAACTTTATGATTGATGAGATGAAAATCCTCCCAGAAAATGTGCTATCCAATTTTGGAACTGAACATTAAAGGATGGGTCGTGTACAAAGTGCTAACAGAAAAGGAACAGAAGTTATATTGCCATCACAGTACTGCTGGCTGCCTTTGTCACAGAATCTTTTTCTTCTTTAACTCACCAAACCAGTCAGGAGCAATAACACTCTGTGTGAAAATGAGGTAGATCCAGCACAGCATAAACTTAAGTAGCTTTAACTTGAGCATTACCCATAGCCTGTTTCCCACAGATGTGTTGAATTCCAGCTTTGAGTTTTATTAAGCAATACATCACTTATGAGTTCCAATTTATTAGGAAGTAATACATCAAAATATAATAAAATAAAGTCGTTGCTAACAACTATGTGATTACTCAGCTCCTTACTGCAGGGGATACTTGATTTTTATATATATGCAATCACAGGTAGAGCTAGTCAACTCTGCCAAAAATGCCAGTGTATTGAAATTGCAACTTTCACTGAAGTTCAGATGAAACTTTTGTTGAAGTTTCTTTGCTCCAGGACAGAATTTCTGATCAAAATTAGAAAGTGAGAGAGGCAGAGAGACAGAGACAGAAGACAGCAAAGAGAATAGCCTTGTGCTTGTAACAGCCACAGAAATTTAAGTCTATTTAAAAAGACCCATGTCAAGAGTCTGGTTCCCTTGCAGTCCAAGTTCCTCACTGGAGCACTCCAATCTCATAACCTCTCTCATTTTCAAAAAGTTGTGGCTTTATCTTGCCACAACTTGCAAAATCTTGTAAAATAAAAACAGTTTTGAAGTTTCACCGAACTGCAAAGCTCTTTCCTACTCTCTGAATTGGAATTGAATCCTATTGTTTCCATAGCATTTTGTAAAGAAAGCATTGTAAAATTAAGAGATATGATACCAGCAAGGAGCTCAACTAAAATAGTTCCATGTATGCAATTAGGTAACCAGTCATTGAAATAGTTATTAAAATAGTTGTCAGATAATGATCTGCCACAGCCATGCTTTCTTCAATACGTCTCACTCTTTGCTCAGTTTTCTATGAAGAGAGGTGTTATAATTCTTATGTTTGTTATTTGGCCAACATTAATTTATACACAAAACATTAGCTAATTAAAGCAAACTCATATTATTAAGATGTGTTATTCCTGTGACAGATAACAGAATTTAAGCAAAATTATTATTTTTGTTCATTAGGCTACGTCTAGAAAATTCATGGCAACTTTCTGAATTCCTGTCTTCATAAAATTGTGTTCTTCATTACATGTTTTAATAATTTTAATATAAAGCTTAATTCTATATTTTAGTCCAAGGCAATTAAATAAAGATAATTTTTCTTTTTCAAACTTTTTGGGAGTCTGCTGCTAGAACAATAGAAGCTTGGAGAAAAGAGGCAAGCAGAAACCTGCCATTTCCTATCTGAAGCTTACAGTGGAATTTGACCCTCTGTGCTGAATAACTGCGGACAAAATTTATTACTCCGCAGGTACAGGTTCTTAAAATGAAAAAAAAATACAAAAATATGAAAAAGAAAAAAAGAAAACTAATAATGCATTGACACAAAAACCCCTTCTCTCTGATTTACATAATCTGCTGGTACAACACTATCATTGCCCTTCACCACACAATTAGTAAATTGTAACTTATGTTACAATTAAAAATTAATGAGTTGAAGGGACCCATCAGAATGATAGAGTCCAGCTTCTTACAGAAAAGGATAAGGCATATCAAAGGAGTGCAGAGATATGGTTTGACCAGAAAACTAGGAGAGGTAGGGGGTAGGACTGAAAGTATGGGTGGCAGCAATTATTTTTCTGTTCGTATTCCTACTTCAAATTAAACCAGTTAGTAAAATAGCTCTAACTGTGGAAACTCATCTCTGCATTGAAGACCAGATGCTCACAGTGTGTCTCAGGCATGCCTCTAACTCTTCCCTCCTTTCTCTACCAAATTTATGACTGGGCTTAATATACCCATCTAGATACAAACAATGTTTCTCTTTTATCCTGTTGACATGGTGAAGACAGACAGTCTTAACTTGTTTCTTTGCCTTGAATAATTAACAATACTGGTACAATTTCCAAAAACATCTTTCAAAACAAAACTATATTTTCTGTGTTGGTGCCATTACTAGCCATCAATGAAGAATCTATAGGAAAACTATATAAAATATTTAAACTGAAATTAAAATTGAAAGAGTAGGCTAGGTACATATTTAGGCTTCTGCTTCAATAATTTATTATAATTGCAGGAATGTAGCAGGGGAGCTGCTATGGCAAACATAGCTGTAGAATTACTGCTAGAAAGTAAGAAGAGTTTATGTAATAAATATGTTTCTTAAATCCAAATGAAGCAAAAGAAGTTGTAAATGTTATTTATAGTTTCATTGCAAGCAATGAGACTGGAATCAGATGGTGTAACTGAAAGATGGTGACTGTGCTTCCTTTCACAGAAATGTCATTTATCTCATGATTTTAGGTGAGGGCTCTGCTTGCAGAGGAAACCCACCTGCACCCTGTGACACTGCCCAAAATGTTCCCACTGTGTCTGCACTGCAGCACAGGCACCCACACATCCCCAGAGCTGCAGAGCCATGGGCCAGAGCCGTGGCTGCCTCCTCCTCCTGCAGGGAATCGCCACTGCAGGAACAGAGATCGTCCGGAGAGAAGGGAAGCCAGGAGAAAGGAAAGATGGGATGACAGAGCAGTCGGTGAAACAGAAGCAAAGGCCAGAAAACAAAGCTTTGCTCTTTTATTTAGCCTAAAAAAAAAAAAAAAGAACAAAAACAAGAGAAAAGTTGAATTACCTTTCTTTTTTCTCCAGCACAGACAGAACATCAGGTGGAAAACACAGCTGTTCTGGGATGATGCAAACTTTCTGGGCAAACAAAATATGAAAGGTAACTCAACTCTGAATGTCTTCACTGCAAAAGCTCTATTTTTAACCTTCTATAATGAATCCACTCTAGTTGTCTTGAGGTAAAAGCATAAAAGCATAACAATGGTACAGTACTGCAGTTTTACATTCAAATGGTATCCAAATCACATACAAACAGAGCTGTGGTAGAACTAAATTCTCCCTGAGATGGTCCTCAGGTGGTGCCACATTGAAGCAGCACACCTTTCACAGGGATAAAATGCATTACACAAGGATGTGGGAAAGGCTGTACTTAGGCTGTATTTTGCATCAAATACACTAAAATCCACTTGCCCACTCTGGAGGAGGGGGTGAGGACTTGGGGAAAGGCACCATCAGTTGTCAGCAGCCAGTGAATTCAGTGTTCAGTGAGACACACAGCACTGAAACTGGCACATCTTTATCCAGACTCTCACTTCCATCACCAGAGTAACTACAGAAATAGAAGGGGACATTTTTAAAACAAAGTAAAATAGTTTTTTGGTTTGTAGAGCAAAAAACCATCAACTCATTCTTAGTCTGCAGTGTGGTGATGGGCTGTTCTGAGAACAAACCCCAAAAGAAAACACTGTAGACCCAAGGCAAGGAAGGCAACAGGGGCAAGAAAGAGGTCTCTAATAATTTCGAGCTGTCTTGAAGTGGCTGTGAGATAGCATCAGGACAGAGATTAAGCTGGGCAGAGGGAGTGTTAGATTTCCTTTTGGTGCTCATACTCTGAATTTCTGTTTGGAAATTTAAAAAGTACTTGATTCAACTGTCGTTAAAATCATAGAATCATTTAGCTTGGAAAAGTCCTCTAAGATCACCAAGTCCAACCATTAACCCAAGCACTGCCAAATCCACCACTAAACCATGTCCCTGCGTGTCACATCTACATGTCTTTTCAATGTCTCTGGGGACTGTGTCTCCTCCCTGGGCAGACTGTTTTGGTACTTTATAACATTTTCAGCGAAAAAAATTTCCAATATCCAACTTAAATCTCCCCTGGTGCAACCTGAAGCCCTTTCCCCTTGTTCTGTTACCTTGGAAAAGAGACCAACCCTTACCTTGCTCTGGCTGCCTTTCAGGTAGTTGGGGAGTGACAGGGTCCCTGCTGAGCCTCCTTTCCTCCAGGCTAAGGAATCCCAGCTGCCCCAACTGCTCCTCAAGATTTGTGTTCGACCCTTCTAAGGAAATAACATTTACCTGGTTTGTATGTCTTAGTTCCAGCTCCCCTCAGTGACTGGTGAATTGTTTTGCCTGCTTAAGCCACCTCTACACGTGTTGGAGGTATTGAGGATGTAAAGTTATCCAAACATCACAGAAGCACACAGCTAGGTGGAGAAGGGAGACACAAGTCTTTGTCCCCACAACAGGGACTGGCAGGAGCTCAGATGTCATTTGGACACCCAAGCAGTCTCCTTTTGATGCTCAGCAGCTCTCAAGAGTGCTCCAGCCACAACAATGATATCCAACAAGGCAAAACCAAACAGTGCACCGTGGAAAACCAAGCCACATATTTTTTGCTATTCTTAAAGTGTAGCTGATTTCCCCAGAAAGTCCTTTGAAGCCTTAGAGCTGGCATGTAAACCTAATGAAACGCCTTGCAAATTCTATAGGCCATAATGATTTATTTTCTCCAGTTGGTTTTTCCAGAGCTAGAATTGAAATTAAATGCACACATATCAAAATTTCACATTAGGCAAGCCTAATCTATACCTATTTGCACAAAACATGATGATTTCCACAGCCCCAAAGGTTGCATACTCTATAAACTTAGTTGTAGTAATTTTTTATATTAAGAAGATATCTTCACAGCCAGAAGGACTAGAAATAACTTGGGTTCTGTTCAAAACTTTCTAGCTTCTAGAAAACAGATTCATGACCCTAAAGTAAAAAAATTAAAAGCAGAAATACATAAATAAAAAGGCCTACCATTTCAGAGATTAGTGTAAATGACATTACATTAAAATCTATAATTCTCCCAGAACTTCAGCAGTTGTTCTCCGAGCACAAGCAATAGTGATTGCATTTTAAAGTACTATACTTTTTCCAAAATAAGGAAGCTTAGGCAAGAAATTTGACATGAAAACGCAAGTTTATAGAATCTTACCTGGAACTATTAAGGGCAAATAATAGAAAAGAACAGCTAGCTATTTTTTCTCTTACTACTTTGTATGGAATTATGCAAGAACAATTTCCCTAGATTATCATAATTAAGCAATAGAGATCGTACTTTTGTTTCAGCAATAAATATTTTCCCATTTCCATTTGCACCACTAAGTAGCTCAAGAAATATTTACATTCCTTGCACTATGCCATGTAAAAGCTGTAATGAGAGTAAAATAAATTGTTGGGATCACTTTTTAGAGCAACAAACCCTGAAAATATTATTAAATAAAAAGCAGAGTTTTCTAGTGGCACCCACAGAAATCTGGACCAGAGTTTTGAAATGCCAGTCTGGGTTTTGGGTACCTAATTTGCACAGTTTTAATGAGACGTGAACTGTCAGTTTTACATTTTACAAATGCACACTTTAGAAATCTCAGCTCTACACATTCAAAAATTATTATTATTAAAAAATATGTATATAGCAAGCGTCAATATTCCTGACCCTACATTGTCCATTACCTGTACGTAACACTTTAATGTAGAAAAGATGAAATCTTTCTGATATATTTTTTATTTCACCAATAAAAAATAAAAATATAAAAATAAAAATATTTCACTGACAAAAACTGCCAACCTTCTTTCTTTTAACTATTTTCAGCTTTTATTTTTCACTCAAGTAGATGATGGTTTCCTGTGCTCTTTTAATTGCCTATTCTAAGCTGTGATTTTTTTTGTTGGAATCATTAGCATAATATAAGGACTGGAGCATAGGTATTCCCCTTGCCAGATTAATCCTTTCCACCTGATTTGCTAGGGCATATGTTCTAATAATTGTGTTTTTACTCCTGAAAATATATTTGCTCACTTAGCTACAGTCTACTATTATTATTATTATTAAATATCCTTCAAAAAGGCAGTTGAGTTGTTTGGGGTCTCTTATATTTCCAATTTCCCTTTTTTTCTTTACTGTTCACCTTAGAAACTGGTAGAAAGTGTTACTTCTTTTTACTCAAATGGTCAAGCAAAATATGCAGATGTCCAAGAAAAACAGCTGATAATAAAATTGGGCACTAGACTTTGTTTACAGAAATTCTATGCCTATTCCACAACAAAATTAATGCCTAAATAGCAGAGGCTTTTTCTTGACTTACAGATCCAGGTCTTTTGAGCCAACCCCTTGCCAAAATCTTCCCTTTGTCATTTCTTTTTCTCAAGACCACACTGTAAGAGCTTTGTCTCTGTGTCCCTGTTGTGCTTAGCTGTCTCCCTGTCTCACACACTGACAGTTTCAAACAAATTCCTCATCTCTGCATTTTTTTCAAAATCTTCAAAGAAAATGCAACTGAATGGTCTGACTCACCGTCCAAATTTCTGGGTAATGGCCTCCTGTTGTTTACCAAAACAGAATTTAATTTTTCCTTGATTTACTTTAAATAAAAGATGGTTTTCAAAAGATTGTTATACATCTGCATCCTCTCTCTTCCTCCCCTAATATTAATTTTATCCTTTGCCTTCATAGCAAAGAAAATACCAATTTCCCTTGTGCTGTGATAAGAAAGAAAGCAACGATTTTCATACGATACAAATTAAATATGGATCTTATTTCATGTTATACATATATTTTTTGCATCAGGGCAATTTTACCTCAACCCAAATTGGTTTTGTGGCTGTCCAAGCCTGCCTCACTGCTTCCCACCCAATTTGCTTTCAACCACCCAGGATGGGCATCTTTCACTGAGCCCCTGAGGAATGTCTGTTGTTGCTGAGAATTCTGCTGACTGAGACAGGTCCTACTCATTTTGTTCTAATGGAAAATTCATCTCTGTCACAGGAGTATCCTGCCATCAGTCTGTGCCAAGAACTCACATCAACATCAATGGTAGTTTCGTGTGCATTGTGCAGGTAGAGTATAATCATCATTATTTATTAAACACTAATGGAGTCCCAGGCCCCGATCATTAAAAGTTACAGTTGAGATGCAGTCTGTATAAGACTGGTGATTCTTTAGGAGTGGTGGTATTTTCTTCTATTCCCTGTTTCTTTGCTGTGTTTCCACAATATTTATTATGAGAAGTGGGTGGGTTTTTGCCCCAACAATTAGTCTAAGTGTGAACTACTGCAACTATTTGGATAAACCAGCTAGAAAAAGTGTATTATGACTATTCTTCTAGAAAATTACCTGCATTAAATGCAGGGTCTAGCTAGTCCTGTATATGTTTGATAGTGATCAAAATGTATAATTTGTCCTGTAATTTGCAAATGTCTCATATTTACCTCTCCTAGGATTATGTTGTTTTCTGAGCAACCCGTCAAAGTCTTCAAAGATAACCAGGATAAATAAGTGATCCAACATTTATTTCATTACTTGCATAAAATTTGCCTAACTCACCATCTTGTGCAAACCATGATTTTTTTATTCTTGCTGTTTCCTTTCATTTAAAAACCAAACAAGTCTGTGAAGCTCCTGATTTATTCTCAGTTTTCTGTGTTTACTTCACCTGCCTTTGTGATCACAGGACTTGACTAAGGCGAAGCCAGCAGCTCATGGAATTATTTCAGTGACTGTTTAGTCCAGAAATTAGTCTCCTGATGCACCAAGCTGTTGCACTCTTAGCACATTGCATTTGATCCAGCCAGATCTACTTTTCCTTGTTCTGTTATTAATGAGAAAAAACAGACCTAAAGCCTTATTTGGTGCTATTGATCACATTTTGCCCCACAAATCACTCCTCGTGCACAATCCTTCAGCTGCCTCCTGTGAGGAATTCAGCAAGTGCAGAGTGAATTTCTAATCAGCTGCGACTGTTCAGCACTAGGGCTGGCAATTATGCTCCCAGTGCCTGTATCTGCAAGTGTTATACATTTGTATTTGCTTCTTGCTGAGATCACACAGTTGGGAAAGCAATCATGCTCCATTACTCCTGGGTTTGACTCTTGGCCCATATGGCTGCTTGCGGACAGTCTTTCAGTGCTTTGCTTCATTTATAGCTAACATGGTTAATGACTCTTTGCTTTCTGCAAGTCTGAGCTGCTGAAATTTGCAGCTGCTCTTTGTTAGTGGGGAGAGCTTCCCCACTCTCACACTGCAGATTTCTGTTCTACCTAATGGAAACTGGACAAGCACTCTTTCTGGGGATGTGAGGAAAGATGAAGCAAGTGGTTGCCCTTTTACTACCAGCAATTTTATCTGGGAATGGATTATATGAGAGTTTTCAGTCTGGCTCCAGGGAGTACCACTGTCCTAGGATTGCTTTACTTAAGGTCACAAATGATTTATCACCAGCTGCTGATTCAAGTTAAATTACAGTACTCCTGCTGATGGATCTTTCTGCTGCCTTCAGTACAGTAGATCTTGGAACTTTGTGGAACCGTTTGAAGCAATTGCTTAGATTATGAAGCACCATCCCCGATCGGTATCGTGCAGAATTGATGGTGTATTATCAGGTTGTAACTTGGCAATTGTGGATCAAGTTCTGCCTCACTGGTCACATTGCTCCTCAGAATATAATATCCTATAATCCTTTCTCTTTTTATTTGCTACAAATGTGGATGGAATTCTCTAGCAGCACGATATTAATTTTTACTCTAACACAACATAAAGATGTATTTGTCTCTTACAGTTTAGCTTCTTGCTGCAGTTTGGACCACATCTGTTTGTTTTACCAAAGCATGATCTTGGATAGTCACAAATGGTGTGAAACCAAACTGAGATAAAATATAATTGCTTTTGGCAAACCCTGTCTGTCTACTAGGTGGTTCTTTCTAGGCAATTGAACCCATCTATGCATATCTAAAGTATGCATCTGGAGCTGGTCAGAACGTTTTCATTAAATGAAGTCTCATCAAAATATGCTGCTTTGTCAGAGCCAAAAATTTTGCAGACAACGTGTCTGTTTACGTGAAGCTTTAATCAGGGAGGTATTTAAGATTCAAGGCTACTGGTCATTTCTGAAGGCAAAAACAGAGAAAGCATGCAGTCTGTTTGAAAGTCCAAGATTTTTCATCTCAAACCAATTATTTCTGAAAAACATTCAGGAGGTTCTGGTTGTGTTCCCATGCCAACTGAAGACAATGCTGACACCACAAAAGCTGCCATGAAGCAATTACCACCCTCTTAAAGGGATGCTCACAAAAGCTGTACCTGCAGCATCTCTTCAGCTGCACAGAGCACCATGTGTAGGTTATGGTCAGTTCAGAAGCTGAAGGACTGGGGTGGCATGGGGCTTTGTCATGGTGATTGGAATATTTTCCACCTTTGAAAAAAAAACTCCTAGCCAGAGAAAAAAACAAAAATTCAAAATCTAATAATTTCCAGAAATTAATTAGGAGGAAAATTAGGTGGTCAATCAACACACATGATTACTTAAATATTTTAAATATGGTTTCAGGAGGTTTTAACTCTTTCATTAAAGTTTTAAATGTTGATATGTTTCTCAACGTGAGAAATATGCATATACAATGATTAATCTCTCAAAATCTCAACAAACTACAATATGCCATCCTTTAGCATTTACTCTTATAGGTTTTTCTGTTTCCTAGTGCTGAGCGTAAGCCCAGCTGAATTCTGTCAAAGAGAAGTACTAGACACTTGTTTTCAGGAGAGAGGTGTAGCCAGGGATCATTTACCCAAGCTCTGGACAAATGGACTTCCCAGAGACATTTCTGGTTTTGCTGTCCTTCACAGAGCCCAGCTTGGTGATCCAAGGGCACATCACCTTCCCCAGGTTCTGCAGCCTCAAGCAGGGACCTGTAAATCCTCATCTTCTGCTTCAATGGACCTCTGAGATCTTCTGGTCAAGTGCTCACCTCCAAGCAGAGGAGGATATCTGCTCCTCATTCCTTTAGAAAGGAAGGGAAGGGAATGCTTTTAGCATGACTTCTTGAAGACCAGCCAGGGAACCAGAGACCTGTGCAGCAGGCAAAGGTGGATGCACTCGCAGTTTGAATGGCAGAGCTGATTCCAGGCTCCCCCAGACCAGTGCACACCTTCACACAGGGACATACAGATAACCCTTCACACAGGGACATACAGGTGGCCCTTCACACAGGGACATACAGGTGGCCCTTCCACCCTCACCTTGGCTTCCTGGAGGCAGCTGAGGTGCTCTCCTTGTGGGACAGAAGGGCAGGAAAGTCCAATAAGCCCCATCCTGCTTCTTCTCTAGGGTGGGTAGAAGCCATATGGGTGATTGCTTTATTGTAAATGGCTCAGTAACAAGAATATCCATATATCATATTAAATCATGTAAATAATTGGCATTTACGATGTACCACACAAAGTACAGGCCTTGGACATACAGCTCTCACTTACTTGGTAAAGCAAAGATTGCAGAAGCATGGAAAAATATTTTATCTTTACATGCATGCCACACCCCTGCTGATGGCCACCAAATGCATTGTTCTGCTTTTCATTAGCCACAACTAGCTGGGTCAACTGGTTGATACAAGCTGGAAAAACATTGCCAATGTTATAGCAAGGTGCATTAACACCAGCAGTCTGCACTGATCTCCAATTATTCTCATTGCTCAGCACCTAATCTTGAAAGGATAAGGAACATGAAAAACAAACTAAAACAAAATGTGATCAATATTTAAATAAAACAATCACAAAATTCATAAGAACATTAAAGTATTGCAGTTATCATTGTATATTAAAGTACCCTCTTATGTGCATTTAAAAATTTTTGCAGTGGCTTTAGTTTTTATTCATTACTTTGCTGTTGCAGAGCCTGAAAGAGCCTCATGTTTTCCTACCTGATTGTGCACCAGGTGCTTAAGAGTCCACATTTGATTTTAAGTTGCTTGCTGCCAGTCGCTTTCTTCTTGTAGGTACATAAGGCACTACCCACAGCTACTACACCAACAAGTGCCAATAGTAATGCCCTACACTTAATTAACAAGCATTCTGACTCTACAATAATTTGAGTAAAACAAACACAAACCTTATAGGCATATTAGGTCTATTCTAAATACTGGAGTCTTATAGTAGCCTTAGTAATAGTCCAGAATATTTTGGAAATCAAAAGTTCTCTTCCCCTACAACATTTACATATCATTTTGTACCAGGTTAAATGCATACTTTCTTTTGTAAAAAAAAAAAAAAAAAAAGAAGTAGAAATCTAAATGATACTGCAAGAATTTACTGGATTTTTTGTAGATATATAGAAATAAGCAAAAAGTATTTTGATTCTATGAAACTAACAGCAGCCTGACATGAGATGAATAAACAGGCAGAATCCTTTCTTTGGAGATAATTTCTTACCTATCAAGTGCAAACTGGATATAGTAGATATATTTTCCCTATATAAAAGTCTTACTCTTACTTCAGGATGGGAATAAATCCATTATTGTCAGGATATATGGGGTTAATCCTGCAACACAGCTGCATGAATGGAATTATTCAGTGGAAGCTTGCACACCTTTGTTGTTGCTAGCTTCTACATTGTGCTCCAGCAGCAAAGCCCGTGTCTGATACCTGGCATTACACCATCTTCCAAAACAGTTTGATTTTTACCATTGGTGGATTTCAATGGCTATTTTGATTCCAAACCATCGGAGTTACCCTGTTCGTGCACAGAGCTGTAAGCATTTTCTAACACATCCAGAGGGGGCAATAAATTGGCCGTGGATCCTTGGGAGTTTCAGGACAGCTCTGGTGCCAAACAAACACATATCAAATATTGACACCCTGGCTTTTCAAACCAAGGGTGGTGAGGTATTAGGACTGGTTGTTTGGAGAATCTGTGGAAGCCCCGCCCATGGAAGTGTTCAAGGCCAGGTTGGATGGGACTTTGAGCAACCTGGTCTAGTGAAAGGTGTCCCTGCTCATGGCAAGAACTGGATGATTTTTAAGGTCTTTTCTATAGTAAGCACTGGAAGGAAAAAAAAACTTGCAAAATGTCTTCTTGATTAGCTCACTGGAAGAAACAGTATGTCACTCTTTGGGCATTTTCTTAGCCCTTTCTAATTCATAGCTTTCTGTTTCAGACTCTGAGATGGCACTCTTGTCTAGCATGATAACACATAGTTCAACACTGCTATTAACAGCACTGAATTAACTGCTACAGAAAAAGAATATATTTTTCTTTTACATCAAGTGGTCCCTTCTGCCCTCTGTCTTCACTATTTGTTGCCTTGCTCTGGAGTTTTACACACTGTTGTTCTATTTTTATTATTGCACTGCCTAAAACACTTCAGAGAGAGAAATATTCCCAGTTCTAATGCTTCATCATTACAAAGTTTCCTATTGAAATACATAGACAGAATTTTTCACAAGCATTTAACATTGATGATATCTTTGGAACCATAATTTGAAAAATAATTTGAAAAATAATAATCCTAGATATGTACTTATGGGCATTAAGTGATCAAACCTGCTTTTTGTCTTTTGTCTTGCATCTTGATACTCCAGTTAGGCTCTGCCAATAATGACTTGACTTGCTTATTTATACAAATGACTTAGAAGTTTCTCCAAGCATTTACAAAGGCATCAGGCATTATCACGGTCTCTGCAGATGTGCAAAAGGGCTGATTTTGTTGCAAAGTGCCCTGAGTATGAGACACCAGCACTACTTCCAGTCCAGTACTTTTACAACTTTTGATTTTAATTTGTAAAAGACCTTCCCAGGACTTGGGTATGTCAAGAAAAACAGAAATCAATGATATTTTCCTCAGTCTGAGAAGAATATAACCAGTGTGTTTGGGGGGCTAGATGGGCTTAGTAACTTTCTCAAAAACAGTAACCATTCAAATGCTCAGAGGAAATAAAGTCCTCATAGGATGTGTGAAATGATTAAAAACCCCATGTACAATTAAGACTTACATTATAATCATAGCTGTTCCTCTGAATAAAATTAACTTTTAAACATCAGAGTTTACAAATCTTTGAGAAAAATTCTGGAAGCAAACTAATTAAATTCCTAGTCAAACCTTTCCTGCTGAAATTTGTTTCAGGTTGCAAAATTACTTGCTATATAAAATGTGTACCGGGCTTTTTTTGCTGCATGTCATTTGTATTCACATCAATCTGCTTCTGACAGTTGGATGTTTCAGGACCCCAGCTGCACGTGAGAGTGAGGATGGGTGCAGTGTAGGAGCCTGATGAGCCCCTGATGGATGGATTAATAGATTGTGGATCTGTGAGTGCTCTAGCAGAGACCAAGGACCTACTGCCATCACCACCCAAAAGCACTGAGGGGAAATACTAATTTGTGACCCAGCTTACCCAGGTTTGTAACTTAACCTGCCTTGTGGGTACCCAGGGCAGAATGGTCTTTTGGGAAGTCACCACGTGCCTGGCTTGAAAACCAGCAGCCCTGCAGCACTGGCAGAGACAGCACAGCATTAACAGCTTCTTTCTCAGAGATTAGGGCCACGGAAGATCACTTGACCTGAACTCCTGGGACTTCCAGCCTGTAATTAGCCTGATTTGCTGCCTTAACCTTTCTCCCTGCATATTCCCATCTAGTGAGACTAATTAAAGCTCCTGAACATAGGAAGTTTCAGACTGGCCTGAAATGCCTACTGCAGCTTGCCTGTACCTACCCAGCCCTACAAACACTGGGGTAGGAGAAGGCAGATGGAAAGATGGTCCTTCTATCTCAGCAGAGCTAGGAGCAGATTTTCCTTCCTCCAGCCCACCTAAACATGACAGAACAAAGGTGAAAAGCACAGTAGGAATGAGACCTGCAACGAAGCAACACAGTTGTCAAAAAGTGCAGTAAATGGGATTGTAGTGGATGATTTAGTTGCATTTTGCTCGATATCCACTTACTCAAACTGCGACATGTTCTGTCCATTTTCTGTAAGTGTGTGCTCAAGTGAACAGAGAAAGACAGTGACTGCTGTTCCCATTTGCCACTGTGGGCCTGTGTGGCTCATCCAACAGGAACAGGTTAAGCACACTGTCCTACACAAAAGGCAAGGGAAGAACCCATCTGACAAGCCGTTTTCTGTACTCTTCTCATCAGTGCCTAGTAAAAAAAATTATAGAAGAACCATAAAACATGAAACTAAGCAGCATGCATTCTCTTCTCCCAGATACTTTCTCCTTTGGAACCTTGACTTAAAGCCCAAAGCAGCACAGGGTAGACACTGCTTTAGGAAGGTTCTAGTAATAGTACCAACAGCTCAGAAATGAATAGCATATGCCTGTCTGGATCAGGCTAGCCAAACAGCTTTGAACGTTGCACTACATGACCCTTGACACAAGACAGGTTGATTTATTACACTGTTAGCCCTCCTGACAACAGGCACTGTGGGCTTGGCACTGTCTGGTCATTTTTCAAGCTCTTTGCACATTACTGGCACCTATATTCTCTAACATATTACATCAGACAGCTCAGCTACAGAATACTAAAAGCCCCTTTCTCCTCCATCAGTCTTTTCCCCTCTCTCTGTTTTCCCAGGTAGTGGGTGAATATATGAATCTAATGCAAGACAAGAGGTTAATATTCATATCAGCAGAAAGAATAAATATGCATGATGTAAGTAAGGTCAAAAGGATGGAGCAGAGGGTGTTACAATAATGCATTTGCCATGATTCCTATTAAGTGATGTCCAATTACCCATAGAAGATATCCCCTGATCCAGAAAATGTGGTCCCATAAAAGGCCCTGCCTTTTGTGTGCCAGGGAATAATCCAAGACAGGGGACAATCCAATAACAGATTTTTGAGTAAAAGTCACAATATCCTCTACATTTCAAAGGGTTAAAAACTGTTACAGTTCTGTAGTAGTAAGGATCTATGTTTCTTCAATGGCCACAGCCAGAGCACCAGATTTGTAGACTCTAAGGACAAAAGGGCTTATTTCTACAGCAAGGATGAGTAGCTTAAAGCTCTTCAACTAGGCACAGCTTCCAAATGTGGTTTCAGTATTCATCATGCAGCATGTGTTCATGTGCCACATCACATGCAGCACGTGTTCATGCGCCACATCATGTGCAGCACGTGTTCATGTGCCACATCCCATGCAGCGTGTGCTCATGCGCCATATCACATGCAGCACGTGTTCATGCGCCACATCACCTGCAGCACGTGCTCATGCACCACATCACATGCAGCACGTGTTCATGTGCCACATCCCGTGCAGTGTATGTTCATGTGCCACATCCCGTGCAGCACGTGTTCATGGGCAACATCACGTGCAGCATGTGTTCATGTGCCACATCACCTGCAGCGCGTGCTCATGTGCCACATCACGTGCAGGCCTGGCATGGCAACTGCTGAAGAACATCTATGCAGAGCAGCACAGTGAGGAAATAAGTCACTTGCAGCTGTTAAGACAACCATCACTGGACCATCCTCCAAGGATGATCAGGACAACTGCTCACCAAAACAGAGTCAGTCCTTCTGCACCCTCTGTAATGAACCAGCCCAGACATAATTTGTTGTCTTTAGTCTCTGATGCAAACTTTGCAGCAGCCACCTGACCAAACACTGTCATGGACTGAAATTCTGCCTAATGTTTGGTACAATAAAAGAAACAAACCTTAAGGCAGTCCTGGGCAAGGCATGCAACTCAGTTTAGGGAGTCACTGGCAAAGATACATTCTATAATACCAGGGTGAATTTCAGCATCCCTATAAGAGTGAAAAAGAAACAATAACCACCATAGATCTAACAGCATTGAGATCAGATAGGGAATTGCATAGAAACAAAGAAGTCCAATTAAGGTAAAAAATCAAGCAGCTAAAGGATAAAATGCATTTAAATGGCAAAGAGGACTGTTTTAAGACATCACTGTGAAAGCACATTAGAAAGCAAAAAGATTGATAAGACTTTTTCCCTCAGCCCCACTGTCACAGAGGGGCAGTGAGAAGACAGCCTGCTGGAAATTGAATGTTTGTGTCAATAAGGAAATAAGGAAAATGGGAATTATACAACGTGTTAAAGGCATAAAGAGCATGAAAAAATACCTCTTTCCCAACAGTATCCTTGCCAATGGTCACTCAGTCATCACTGAAGTGTCAGGGCAATGTAAAAGAGGACAAGAACATAACAGACTAGTTAAATGAATTACTTGTATTACTGTTCATTATAGAGAAGTTTTCCATCCTTCAGCCCTTCTCTGCAGGGTGAATATGCTAAAAAATCATTTCAAGGCTAAAGGTCAGCCGAGAGAGGTGAAGAAGAGTCAGCCCAGACTTCACTCATTCACACCTTCTTCAAAATCTGGGTACTGAGCTGTAATTTGAAATCTGCATTAGCTTTGGCACTGAAACATGACACTAATTTCTTTCAGAGATCTCAGAGGAAGTGGAAACTGCACGTTCACATTTTCATGCTAGGTAAAGTGGTTACACCATGCAGAAAGCACAGAATTAGGACACATGTTCAAATGCAACAGGTAGTGTCTGATTGAGTTTTGCACTGGGAGTAACTTCTCAGAAACCAGTTGAAGTTGTTTGAAGGAGCAATGAGCAGGTAAACCAAGATTATACAAAAAGGTCTGAAGACACACAACTGCCACACACCTTACATATACAAGTTATTCTTTAAACGATGGGGGGAAATAATCAAGAATAAAAGGAAGCTTACACTGCAGGAATTTCAGTGAGGCAGTCTCCCAGGGAGCTACAATGGAGCCTGCCTTGCTCAATATATCTGTAAACAACCTGTATAAAGTCACTGATAGTGATCAAATAGACAAATAGACAAATCTTCAGGATGAGATAGGTTCACTAACCCTACAGCAGAGGCTTTTGAAAGGTCTCCAGTCTTCAGTAAATGGGTTGTCAGCTGAACTGCAACACTGACAACTGCAAAATCATCATCATAATGGGAAAACCAGCAGTAATATGCTAAAGTTCTATATATTAACTACTGTTGATAAGAACATGGCATAAGAACAGCCCACCTGACCCAGGTCCACCTTGCACAAAATTCTGCCTGACTAAGACCAATAGCAAACTTAGAAAGAGTCATGGAAAGGAAGGTAATGGTCCAAAACAATGGCCCACCATACTCTCCCATCTCCTGACACTGCAATGCCTAAAACTCCTGAACCAGCAACATTCCTTCTGTTATTTAATAGCCATTGATCATTTTTCCCGTCATGAATTTCTTTAATTGTTTCTTTAATCCATGTAAATTTGTGGTATTTGTACTATACTGTAGCAACAAGTTCCTCCATGAAATATTGCATTTTATAAAAAGAAATTAGGACAGTTCTCTGATAGCTCAGGGCCTGGACTAAGAAAATGAAGAAGCTGCTATTAAACAGGGAACTAATTGGAGAGGTGTACTAAGAAAAATAGGAAACATCATGAAGCCAGGGTGCTGATACGTGGTGTACCCACATTTTGATGACTGGACCCTGTACTGGTCATCCCTAGAAAAGAAAAGTTAGAGTCTGTAAAAGAGTGGAGGGCAACAGAAAGATTACCATATGTGAAGTCTTACATAGGATGATGTTTTAAATAAAATAAGATACTTCAGCTTGTAAAAAGAGATGAGGAAGAACGATAGAAATAAATCAGAGCAGTTTGAAAAGGAAGAATTCAAACGTAGGAGTGAGAAATATCTCTTTGGTTTCCATAATTCTTCAGTTTTGACTTCTAAATAACATCCATAGAGATTAGATTTTTTTTTAGATTTTTCAAGAAGAGCTAGAATAACATGAGAACAACGGTGCAAGTAGTTGCCATCGACATTTCAGGTTTTACTTCAAGAATTGGGAAAAGTGGAAAGAAATCCAAGCAGTTTCTGCTATTCCAGAGAGCTCACAGTGAGACATCTTCTTTGGCCTTAACCATGTTTGAGACAGGAAACTCTGCTCTTTAAATCCTTACATCCCTCCTGAGCAGGGAGGTTGGACGAGATGCCCACTGTGGTCCCTTCCAGCCTGATCCACTCTGTGATTCTGTTAAACCAGCCCAGTCAGCATTTTCTGTGCAACAGCTTCTTTCAAAAAAATTTGTACAGGGCTCAATTCTGCAACAGGGTCTTTGCTGCCCTGGTTTTCCAGAAGACACCCTTTTTATCCTTTGGGATGGAAAAGGGGTTGGGAAATTGGAAAAAGAAATACCCATATAGAACTGTACTATGAAATAAAGACTTTCTGAAACATCCCTATAATCCATCTGTCCTCTACACAGACAGTGTAGTAGTCAGAGAACAATTAGCTAAAGAATGATTATTGTATCATTACTGTGATGTAGCAAGGGAAATGTATATACATTTAAAGATTTTTTTTAGTGTAAAATTCGTATTCGAGGTGTGTTTCTGAATCATTGCCATACCAAAAGCACAGAGAACTTGTGTATAAAGCAAAGAATTTTTTTCTCCCCTTGCCAATATAATTTGCAAATGTATTTAGAATCACTCTATTAGACTGCAATATGGCCATTAAAATACGTAGGGAAACATTTGTTACACGAGATCAGAATGTGACTTGAAGAAGAGGTGTATTATGTGAATTTTGTGTATCATTTCTGATGTGTATCATGTGTGTGATGTATGATTGTGGCTCCAAGAATCCAGTGCATGCTCCTTCTTTTCCCCAAAAGCTATTTGATAGCATGAACACAATGATGGCTGCTTACTCCAGATCTTGACGCTTGTGTTCAACAAAGAATTTTACGTTTTATTAACCAACAGCTAATTGGCTGGTGGCCCTTTTCGTGTTTGCAAAGGTTAGATTCTCCCAATGTGTCTGTTGTAAGTTACAATCTTCTTTTTTTTTTTTATCTACTGCAGATGAGCCTCATATGGCACATTTGAATACCCTTTGTCATTGAATGAGCTATTCATGTGCTAACATTATAGCAAAGCAAGTAAGAAGAATACAAAGAGAATTCATAATGCCCTATTTCCATAAGTTTTTAAACTCTCTATACATGTCTAAAGCACATCCTTAAACTGTGGTGACTCAGCACACCTCCAAATCCTTCAGTGTACTACTTCATCCTGACTGTATGTGTTAGAAAAAGACGGGGATGGTCACCATCGCTCTGCATGTCCTGACAGAAACACAGGTGTCCAGGTTTGAAGTAATCTGTGGTCCACCAAGCAGAGATCCACAAATCCAGAAATGTAGGATACACAGGAAAACATATCCAGAGATATGTGTTAGAGAGAGATTGAGATAACACACTCTCTGAAGTTATTTCTAAGTAAGGATAATTATGGCAAAAATTAGCAAAGAATCAAGACTTTGGAAACCTGGAATGTCTGAATTCTGTCAGATAGGGAACCTACTAGAAAGATGGAGAAAGACTTTTTACAAAGTCATGTAGGGACAGAACAAGGGGAACAGCTTCAAACTGAAAGAGAGGAGGCATAAATTAGATATTAGAACAAAATTCTTTACCAGGAGGCTGATGAGACATTGGAACAGGCTGCCAGAGAAGTTGAGGCTGTCCCATCTCTGGAAGTGTTCAAGGCCAGGTTGGATGTGGCTACAAACAACCTGGTCTAGTGAAAGGTGTCCCTTGCTCATGGCAGAGGGGTTGGAGCTATATAATCATTAAGGTCCCTTCAACAAAAACCACTCTGTAATTCTCTTCTAGTAATGTACACTTATGGTGCTCAGCATTTGAACAGATATTGCTGTAAATTGTACTAAATTATATCAGATGTTTTAAGAACTGACCCATAAAGTAGAGATATTATTTCTTTATGAAATTTTTTTAGTGATTTCTTGCATTATATAGCAATCTCTGCCTATGTCACCCCTAGTCAACCTTTATAAAGTAATCATTAGTTATATTTATCCTACTTGTCATAAAAAAGATTAGTCAAATTACAATGGTCAAATATGGTATCAAGAAAATATTCCATTAAGTCACAAACAAAGAAATTGATAGAAAAGTAATCATAACTGGAATGGAATCAACTATTTTTTCAAAATAGCTGCAATGTTCTTGTTTTCAAGCAAAGTAGTCATCCAACATATATGGATTTTAGTATCATGTGGGAAATTGTTCTTCAAATTGAAGTATGGATGGTTGTGAGGTCTGTAATGTTGGTTAACAGAGTGATTTTACTTCATCTGCATTTTCTTCCAGGTTCATTTGAAAGGGATGCTACCAAGCCAAAAAGAGATGACAGAATTTTTAAGGGTAAATGTATTTAGTGAAAGAGATCCTATTTATTATCTTCATTAATGGCTTTTCGGGGAAAAAAGGAGAACAGTAATCAACAAATTTGCTGATTAAACAAAGGTAAATCACCATGGAAGAAGAAGAGTACAAGGAGAACTCTGCAATTAAAAAAAAAAGAATAACAGAATGTAAAAGAATAATAATTTTTGCCATTAGCAAAAATTTTGCCATAGCTGGATGCAGGAAAGAAAAGGAAGGTAGTGATACACTGACTGATCACAGAAAGATAAGCATCAGCTGATGATGTATCTCCATCATCTACAAACTACAGGCAGATTTTGCCTAGGCCTGATGTCCACCTCCCTTCTTGTCCCCCCCAAACCCACTGCAGCAGCCCAGTGCAAGTGCATGGAGACCCCACAGGCACAGCACTGTGTTACTTGACACTTTTCAGAGACAGAAAGAGATGGGGGATATGAATTCTAGCAACTGGGCTAAAACTGAAACCAAGGTTTCACTCCCTTGGCGAGTCTCACTTCTGTAAGGCTACTGGCCATAGAGAGTGAGGAGGGCAAAGTGTCTGAAAAGCATCTTTATAGGTCTCAGGCATCTGCTCTCAGGCAAGAAGTGTGACCTTTGATAGCAGCATAACCTGAAGAGGTGATCAGCCCATCAATCCCCTGTTTTGCTGCATTTGTTCTTTCACATTATCTTGGATGCTCCATGACATGAATGTATGGAAGCAGCAGTGCCTGGGGCAGGACACCCTCCCAGCACCTGCCTCACTGGAACTGTGGTATGGGCATCTGATAACCAACAGGAGTCACTGAGGCCAGGAAAAACCATCACTTCAAGCTCAATTCTATCAATGCAAACCTCAGCTGGCAGTACACAGACACATTCAGAGGACTCTCTCTGCCATGTGCTCCACAGCACCTGTAATGTCCAATTTATACCAGTCTACAGAATAACTTCCTCATTACCACAGATACCAGAGATTGATGATATTGTTCAAAGGATATCAAACAGGGTTTGAACTTATTAAGAAGTTGAAAGGAATGAGCACAGCAGAATTTGAGACACCTGATGATGTTGAGATATTTCATGTTTCTAAAGTATTGCATAGCTTTCTTTCCCAAATGTTGGAGACCATATTTATTCCTGGTTTACAATGTTCCAGAAGAAAAAATACATCCTTTGGCGTATATGATGATTTTTATTTCATTGATGAACTGATAGGTGGGGTGTAGCTTTTAATACCAAAATAATTTTAGAAATCTATAATTTCTAGTTTATCTGAAATGGGAAATACAGAGCTCATTTTTCATTTGCTAATCTAACTCTATCGCTGTCACTGTATAGAAAAGGCATGTGTTCAAAAAAAGAAGTGAGCATCCATTAAAAGCCTCTGCAAAGGAGATACAAAAAGTTCAGGTTGCTGTAAACCACTGAGATTGCTTTTCAAGAGGAAAGTTCTTGTTCAAGCCTTTGCTTTCAACCACAGTTTTTGCAAGGGAATGGGATTCCTCCAAAGCTAAAGAGCCCTTCCAGACAAAAATGCGTGCAGTGACAGTCTCCTGAAACAAAGATGCATAAAACCCAAATGATTATACTTCAAGCTCTCTTAGAAAGACACACCTACTACTATTCACAGGGATTCATACCTGGTAAGTGTGGTTTGGTAGTAAAAATAGTGGACCTCTACGACAGTGTGCTAGATCATTTTGCACACTTATTGAGGGAGGAGTGAAAAGAAAGCTCCCACCTAAGTCACTGGTTTTGAAGCAATACTCCAGCACATATAAAGCTTACATGGAATATTTTTCCCTCTTTTTACAAATCTGCTTTCCCCCCCCCCCCCTCTTTACATCAAGAGAAACTTGGAACATTTTTCAGAAATCTTTCATTTCCATAAAAAAGTTCTTCACCTTAGGAAACACTTCATGTTCTTGCGGCCCAGAACATTCCCTCCTAAAAGGCCAGTGGACTCTTAAGTACCATAAGTTCCATGGAGCCTTACACCCAAGTCCCTGTCCGACCACACCTTACTGAACCATTTGAACATCTAATAAGTAGTTATTCATTGAAAACAAACAGGACTGACAAGAAAGATTTGAACTTCCATCTGATAAAAACAGAGATACTTCAGAGGCATGTTCCTGTGTGGAAATACTCTATCTCATAGCGAGGTGGAAAACACAGACTAATTTTAAATGTCCATTTTATTCCATTTCACCACCAATGATAAAGCAGATGATTAGATTGGGCTAGACTTTTAACCAGACAAAGAGTAGCTATCTTTACTGATAAAAAGCCAGTCCTAGGTAGGGGGGTTTTTACTCAGTTCTGAAATATATTATTTACTTTGACAGTCAGTTTTAGATGTCACTCAAAATCCGAGACTGGGAGTGGTAGTGGAATTTTAATTCATTTTTGAGATATGTCACATCTACCCTTAAGAGAAAATGGAAGTCAGAATCACATGTTTTCGTTTAGAAACAGAGGTCTGGTTAACTTTTGGTTTTAGAAGGCAGAATGATTTCCACTGACACCATTTAGCCTGTTTTTAAACTATAATAGGGTTTCACTGAAACCATTTTACCATCATAACCTTACATTGTAATGGCTTCATAATGGCACTGTCAAAAAGGTCCTTATAGACTTGCTCTGCAATAGTTTTCCTATAATAACTTCACATCTCTGACTTCATTGTAATGATTTCATGGTGAGGTCATGGACTAGCAATGAATCCCTTTTGCCATTGAAATCTTAGATCTCCTCATTACAGCCTCAGTCACCACAGCATTGTGAAGGGGCTCCACTGGATAACAATGAAACTGTTTCCTTGTGATGCATTAGGCTCAAGTAATATTACCACCCTAATGATATAGCCAGGGGTTAGGAAAGAGTGAGCCACCCCCTTGCTCTTTTCAGTGTTTCAGTTTGGTGTTTGATGCTGGGGGCTGAAGGTGTGCGGTTTGGCTCCTGAACTGCCGCCCCTTCTCTCGTAATTATGAATGGTGGCTACACACCCTGCAAGAATAGCCAATTCTAAAGGTAAAAAAAAAAAAAAAACAGTAAAAGAACCTTTTTACTGCTTCTGGGCCCCAATTCAGCAAACACTTAAGTTCATTCCTCTTTAGCAACAGGTCTAAGTATGTGATCAATTTTAAACCTGGATTCAAATCACCTTAACTCCAGCATGATCTAAATACATGGGCAGGTGCTTTCTTGTGTCAAGTCAGACTTGTGAACATTGTCTGCAGCACTGAGCTCATGTTCTCACATGCTCAACCTAGCTGCTGCATGAAAAATCCTGCAAAGTGATGGAAGTTCTGAGCTCCTGCCAGGTCGGTGAAACCATCGAGCCCCACAGATTGGATTTACAGGGAGTGCCCTGTCACAGCCTCAGTTCTCCTATCAAATCCACAGCCCTCCAAATCGACAACTCTTCACTTCTATAGAAATTTGTAGCTACTCTGTTTATTCAGCTTTCTTTGATAGAACAAATACTCCTGATAAAACTTCCACTCCCTCTAGCCTCTCAGCACAGGCTTTCTGCCAGAAACCTAAAACCCTTGCTGTCATTTTCCCTTCCTTGTGGACTTCTAAAAGTTTTATGTTCTATGTTCTCAACAGACGTGCATTTTAGGCCATTGAAACCTTGAATTACAGCTGTTCTGCAATTGTCCCATCACAAGTTCCACACTAACTGATGTTCTTTGAGCTGTCACTACTGTTGCTCTAAAATCCTCCCACCTCCACATCACTTGCTGATGCTGACTTAAAAGATGAGAAAAGCCAATTCCCAATTCAAAATACAAGCTATCCATGTTATTTGCTACCTCACAGAATATGAAAGGAACCTAGGGGTTCTGCTGCATGTGAAAGCTCCTTAGAACTAAGAAGGAAAATTGAAAAATGTAATGGTCTTAACATGTCAACTTCTCTAAAACAGATGACAGAGGCAGTGAAGGCAAGCATAGGCTCAGCCATTCTTGCCATTGCCTCTTTCAGTTTGGTACAGATGGTATTACTAATGGAATCTGTAATGGTAAATATAGGCTACATTTTTTTTTTTTTTATTGTTGCAGCTATTTCAAGTGCTATTTTTCTAGGTTTATGCATGGATATGCAAATATGTCCAGAATAACTCTGTAAACCTATGGATGCCTTTACAACTTGCATCTACCAAGAAAGTGATAGCTTGTAAAAAACAGGTAGATAGTGAACCCTTTTAGTTAGTTGCAAACTGAAAAATAAAACGGACTCAAGTGAACAGGATATTTTTCAATTATTTAATCAAGGCAGGAAGAAAAGGTTGTTTCATTCAACACAAAAGGTCCTTTTGAAATCAAAATAAAATGCTTTGTTTTTTTCAGACACCTGGTAAACAATTCCAAAACTTATTGAGGGACAATCTTTAAAAACTCTGTGTTCATATCCAGCATTTACTTACTCGATGGCTCAGCAACCACTGGATGTGAAAGACTTGTTTTGGTACCTTCTACAACCTCTAAAGAAAATGCTGTCTACACAGTTTCACTACATCCATTCAGGTTTTCCCTACTTCAGCGCCAAATCATTTTTCCATTTTTTTTACTTCAAATTTTTCCCACACACTTCTAAAAAAAACCAGATGGAATGGACGTCTTAACAAATGTCCTTTTTTGCCTTTAGCAATCTTCAAACTACCTGGAAAAAAACACTTAAATTCTATTACCAAAGACAGTGAGTTCACACATCTCTTCCAGGATAGAAGAAGAAGCAAGAAAACTAATATTTCTCTTGTGGTTTACTATGATCTACTGGCCCACTTAAAAAAAGATTATTTTAAATAAATTGCCTCTAAATCCATAAAATAAACAAAGTCTCTTTTCATGAGCTCTAGTCAATTAATCTGAAAATAATCCCACAAAGATTTTATTTAGAGCTCAGCACTTTCCTCAGAAAAATGTACACACTGATGCAGACAAATGACTTTCAGTTACAAAGGTGTAGCTGCACATTTTTTAATTGAATATAGAGTCTTTAGATGGACTCTATATTTATACTCTATCCTAATATTCAATAATAATAGCCAATATTCAATTCTCACCATCAGCATGTGAAAATGGTCTTCCTGGGCCAGCCATCCACTTAATATAAGCTCTTAATCAAACCCTGTTACATTTGGCTGCATAGATTTAATTGCATATAGTTTAAATCTTTTCCAGTGTAACTTAGAGTGTATGGCACATATGTACAAATCAAAATGGCTATTGCAGAAAATACTATCAGAAACCCCTAAAAAATTGGATAAATGAAGTCTGAAGTCCAAAATCCTTCTGATCTTAGTGAAAAGCACTCTCTCTTTTAACTGTATGCAGTTGTATTGACTCAAGTGTCAGCATTCTTTACCTCTGCCATTTAATCGTTCAAAATATTTTTAAATGACAAAAATAATATAGCTCCAGCTGAAAAATAAAGCTTAGAAAACTATCGGTCAAAATAATGCAGGATGCCCAAAATATGGAAGATTTTGCTTAACAATGGGGACTAAAGATTCTGGAATACTTCCAAATGTAGGGAGTACAGAAAGCACTGCTAGACAACCACATCACCCCAAGGTTATTACACAAATGACCTTATGGATAAAAAATCTGTAGTGAGACTTCATACCTGCCTTTTCTATACACTCCATGATATTAGGCAAATTGCTGGGGGGAAAACAGTGGGATAGAGAGGAAAAAACACCTGTGGGCCAGAGTATGGGAACAACCAGATAAAGAAGAGTTAGATAAGCAAAACATGTTTAAGTAAGCTGAATTTTTGCTGCAGGTTTAGGAAATTCCAGTGCCTTCCTAGTGTGTCTGCAGGGAGTATTATTGTGTGTAATTTTGCTTGAGTGTTTGCTATCTCTGAGCAAAGCAGGCAAGACTTATGAGCATCTCCAGGTTACTAATTTCTCAACCAGCAGAAGTTGCCACTGGGAAGTGCCCTTTCATACCACCAGGCACTGCTCTGAAAAAGCACATTCCTGATACAGAAAATATTGGAGATGGTGTCAGTAGCTGACATTATAGTCCTGGAGGAATGATAAACCAAAGCTCTTGCTTCAATTTGAGCTAAGCTACCAGTGAATCCAATATAAAGAATCCAATATAAACAGGCATATCAAATATGCTTTAGCAGCCTAGAAGCACAAACTTCTCAGGTTTTCTGGGACAGCATGTATCTTAAATCATGTAGTGCTTTAAAAAAAAAATCTCAACTAAATAGACTTACTAGAGGTTTATAATGCAGGTTAGAGTTGTTGGGTTTGTTTGGGTTTTTTGCTTGCATTTTGTAGTGTTTTTTAAACATGGAGCAAAGAAAGAACTGTTTTCTTAAGTATAAAACCAAATATGCTTTATGCTCTGCCTCCCTTCTGCCCATGTATGTGTACTTCAACACACTAAGTTTAGTCCTATGCTGTAAAATTGAATGGAGTCAAAATCATACCATAATTAATTAGAAGCACATATATGCACGTACATGCACATTCACCTGTAATTCTGCACCTTTTACCAAGAAAAGCATCACAGTGAGGGACAGACACTGCAAACTTAAACCTCCATGTCTACCTTAAAGCTTAAATAACAAATTTACTTGACAAAATTCACATCTAAGCAGCTCCAGTTCTAGTAGGCTCTTACTTTCCATGATGGTCAACTATTCCTTTTTCTTCATCACTCATTTTAGCATCCACTGGGGTGAGATGTAGTGGACATGAGCAGAGGTTGCAGGGAAAAACTACGCAACTATGTGTATGCAATAATAAAAATATGATGTCTCTTATATTTTCCACCCCAACCAATCCTTAAGCTTCCCTTTACAGACGCTCAGTGACTACCTCTGCTCTGCTCAAAAAGATGGCTCAGTGTGTCCCTGCTGGGTGGCCAGACATGGTGCTATCTCACACATCTGAGAAGAAGCAATTTGAGGCATACATTCCTTTCTCCTATTTTAGGAAGGAAAAAGAAAAGTTGGAGGGAAAAAAGTAGGGAAAAATCTAGTCAGGCTGAAATTGCAGATCAGATCCCTTACCTTAACTATGTACACCACTCAGAACGCAAATTGCTGCTAGGAAAAGAGTGATTACCAAGAAACCTACCCTGCCACAATATCTTTAAACTAAATATACATATTAGACAGAGTTGCTAAATCTCCAGTGACATGTGGCCTTTGCAATTTCTGTGAATTCCTGGAAGGTAAGTGTTAATTACAGTATGTGGACAAAAACTAATGACTTGTTTTGGAGTTAATGTCCCATTCAAAAAGGATTACTGTTGTTATCAACCACATCAGGCAATTAATGGCATCCATAATGCTTAAAAATTAACAGTGGCAGCATAGCTGAGTGACTGTTTTGAAAAACTGGTCATTCCTTGGAGATTAATGAGCAATTTTCTGTCAGAGAGCAGGATGCACTCTGGTAGAAAACTGACAAAAGAGGCACCATCCTCAGGGGATTATTTTTAACAATCCATTTTGCTGCGCATATTTAAAAGGAAATTTGGTAGATATCGCTGCCATTCCAGAAGTATATTCTCATTTATTTTTCCCCTTAAACATTATAAGCCAATATTTGACAAGTTACACTGAACTAGATATCTAGAATCTAAAATGAATAATTACAGGGGAAGAGCCAACAAGGTGTAAACACTGCATAAGGATTTTTTTTCCCCAATTACTTTCATTTAGGTTTGTTAGACAAATAAGTATCAGCATTGTAAGCAATTAGGTTTCACTTTAATCAGTCACAATCAATTAATGTGAACTGTTTCCCTATTTTTGCTTAATTGTGTCTAAGCAGGTATTCTGTTTTAAAGCAAAAAAGTTTCAGAAGAGTGTGGTTAAATAAATTTAATTAGAACTATAAGGAGTGTGATTCTTACTAGAAAGTTGAAGTGTGGTTTTTAAACGTATTTCCATACATTCTTTTGTAAAAAATTGCCCTACTTTAAAATTTCCCTTTTTTTTAACCAAAAACTTAGCCAAGACTCTATTTTGTTTGCCCACTTACCAGATGGGTCATTGACTTACACCTACACAGACTAAGCCTGATGAGGTTGTAGTACCCACTATGAACTTAACACAAAGTAGAGAAGGGGCCAGCAGCTCTCAGCTATCCCAGCTCACACTATCATCTCACATGAAAAACTGGCTGTGACCCACAGCTTGTGAGCTGGCAATTCAGGTCCAGGTCTGAGTTTCCTTTTTTCCCCTAAGGATTGCTCATGTTCATACCTTACTTCTCTCACAGAGCCTCAGCAAGTTCATCATTTATAGCTCTTAAGCCCACTTCTAATGAAATTATACATCACCACCAAGGGCATCCTCTCTGGGCCTGGAAGAGACTGGCATATATAATCAGTTTATGAGTAGGAGGGAAAAAGTTTCAAAGTGAAAATACTGCCTATTGATTTGTTTTGCATGGAAGTCTTCACAAACTAAGCTCCTCTTTCAGAGCCTGCAGAATTGTCACAGCTGCTCATGATGTACCCCTGTGCAGATCTCATCCTGTCAGTGAGCCCAGATGACAGAGAAACAGGAAACAGTAGACCTTGCTTCTAGAGAAAGGGAAACAAAGGTGAAAAAATAAAACAAAGAAATCAGGAGGCATTGATTCCCTCAGAGAAAACTCTGCAGTGGTCTAGGCTTTCCTGAGAATCAGCAGGAAGGTGAAAAAAGGAAAGGAAAACATAAGCAAACTAGGCAAGTTTTAACAGAGATATTCAGGGCCACCTGGGTAAATGACTTTCCTTTCCAAGGGCCTTTCTGAAAATGGGGTTTTTTGTCTCATTCAGGATTTACACATTGCAGTTCCTAAAACTAACCCAGCGCAGGGTCCCTGACAGTGAGATTCTGAACACTCTCCCTTCACCCCTCATCTTGGCTGCCGTGGCTTTAGCTGCAAGGCTTGGCACTGGTCCACAGCTTTGTCCCAATGTTCTGGTGGCTGCTCTCCCAGCATATGGTCTATTCAATTTCTCCCCAGCTGTTACTCAGCCAGGGAGACCATGCTCTCTCCCAGCTACAGACCTTTGTTCAGAAACAGGGAATCCATTTTCTCCTTATTAAACGGGCACGAGGAGCAGAGGGGAAGTGAGAAGGAATTCACATGAACCTCAAGCATCCTAAGCCATGTGCTGACACAGGGCCTTGCTCTCACTCAGTAGTCAGTCAAGCCTTCAGAGGATAATTCTGACTCTTTGGTGCGGACCACTGCTTAGGAGTATGTGGCAACCAACTTCCTTACCTCCCTACTATTTTTCCAACTCATTTATCCTTTACATTCTACTTCTTGGAGGCTCACTGACTCTCTGGAGCTTAGATTCCTTATGGATTAAATTGCATGGTGCCTGTGCCAAAATGTATCCTCCTGGTAGGACTTTAAGAGATTTCCTGTGTCTTTCAGTAGTGGGCAAGGTCAAATGAACAGAAATAAAGAATAGTCTCACCTCTCCTTGGACAGTAGGGGTGTGATTTGACTAACAAGTTAAGGTAAAGCCATGCAGAAATAGTGCTGCAAACTTATCTGACTTCACTTATGAATTGCTTTAAGTATTCAGCAAATAAAGATTTTTAAGTTAAAACATGTTAGACCATTTGACGTGTGGAAAAGATACACTGAAGGACTGACACTGGCCCACACCTCACAAAGCCAATGAAATAAAACTACAAGGAAGAAAAGATGAGGCTTGAGTTGAAGAAAGATAAAAGGATGGTGCAGCAGAGACATCAGATCAGTTCTGTACTAAAGGTGATTTTTACAAACTCTCATTAAGAAAACAGTTATCTACTTGAAAGAGAAATATTTCATAGCTTGCTTACTTGGCACCTGGCCACCAAATGACCAAGACAGGTAGCTACTGGAGTTATTGGAACCTTCTTTCAATCAAGAAACTTATTGTTTGCTTTCAGTTCCTTCTAAATAAAATAAGCAAAGTATTACCAAACACAAATTGAAAAAAAAAAAAAAAAGAATTTTTACATCAAGAGACATTTTCATTTATCACAGTTTCCATGATTTTTAATTATCTATGACAGTGTTGTGAGCATAACAGCATAAGAGTCTGTTCAGATAATGGACTTATGGACAGAAAAATGCAAAGGACATGGATTGCAAGATTCACAACAAGTTCAAATGTAGCTGGAGTAAACTTGTACTTCCAATCTTATATTTTTCACATGTGTAAATCTGTCTTGGGTTGTACATGGCAGAGGTTGGATGGCACTCAAAGGGAAAGCCCCTAGTATCTCCCTGGAATTCCACCTGAGGTGACCCAGCATATAACAGCACAGTAGTTTTTCTAGTTCTTACTATATAGATTACTGCCTGGGAAATATTCCCACTCTTGCTGCTGCTGTTTCAGGAACAGTCACAGCCACAAAGACACTGGCAGCCATTTGCTGGTTTTTGATTCCAACTCTGCTGTTTCTTTCTTCCATAGACTCATCTCCCATAGGTCCTCAGTATCTGCTCAGCACAACTTCCAGGACATCAGGTCATGTTGGGTTTGTTTCTTTTCCCTTCTCCTTTCCCCCTCCTTTTGCTATGGGATTCACCAATGCAGACCCCAGAATTTCATCTGAAAGTGAGAGAAACCTCAAAGTTTGTGGATGAGGGCTCATGGAACACTCAGGAAAAACTGCAAAATCTCAGTGAATGTCAGTTGTCAGACTTGCCCATTGCTGTGGTTTTCAGAATTTACACCAACCACTGTTTCTTTTATCTTGAACTAAACTGAAGCCCCTTCCTTTAGCATCCCCATACATTTTTGTGCTCTCACTAAATAGATGGATTAACATAACGCTGAGCTTTGATTTGAGACCACATAAAGATAAAACAAGAATATCAGGAAAAGAGAGCAGGATACTGAAGTTGAGGTGACAGTGAATAAGACAGCAGCTGTAGACTTGAGTGCATGCCCTGAAAGATGCACTGAAAGGACACTTAGCTCTAGTTTTCATTATCACAAGACAGCCAGACTATAAGAGCAGTGACCAGTAGAAAGTCAGTGGGAAGGAAAGAAATCATCTCCTTGGAGTGGCAGATTAATTTGTGCTGCAAGAGCCATGTCAGGGTCATGATTCAATAGATACAGGGTTGCTAATAAAGACCATGCTGGCCTTTCTGGGGGTGTCTTGCAGCCCATAGCAGAATGCACCATGACAATTTTTGCCCAGGCCCCTACTTTGTGAATTAGGAATCATAGCCTCCTGTACAAAATAGTCCAGAGGACAACTCAAAATATTTTGCTATGAATTACTCTGTGACAGTAAATTGCATCAATTTCTTTAATCAAAAACTCCTTTTCTTTCCCCCTGTCCTCCCTGTCACTCTTTTTTTTTCTTCCCTCCTCTGCCTCATTTGCTGCCTATCTCCTTCTGGATTTTCTACTTGAGAACTCAGCTTCCAACTCAGCTTTCTAAATTAGATGGCATAGATAAGATACTCAACATGTGCTTATGTATGCCTAGCACTCAGACCAATTTTGTCTTTCCTTCAGAAGTGGAAATATTAATTCACATCCTCAACCAATGAATATCACTGTGGCTGACTTAACAGTGTTCTAGTCAGCAATCACCAACCTCAAACAGAATTTTTGTTTTTATATTTCTGGTCTGAGACAGATTCTGCTGGTCAGATATGTGACAGAGCATCTGAAATGAGGATTTAAATGGTAACCACACATAAACACATATGCATGCAGTCTCTGGTGCAGGAGGAAGGAAAAAGGTGAGAAATTCTCAGATATAAAATAGAATTGGGGAAACAAAATGAGTTTCACTCACATGTTCACTGCTAAGTAGATAGGCTAGAACTGTTCTTAAAGCACAGCACAGACTTTATCTTGTAGCTGTGTCTGAGAAAATGTGTCAATTTTCAGCGGACAGATAGGCAAGGATTTAAGGGGATGTGAATAGCAGGGTGGGATTCTGGGTAAACCTCAGCTAAGAATGCGGATTTCACCTACTATGAAGGCATACCCATAGGAACCACTGGCATTTCTCCCCTCCCGTACTATGGTATGGCTCCATTTCTTTTCAAATGCAATTATATCTGACTACCAACCTTCTAGTGGACAAAGACTGTGGAAGTTTCACTGAAATTAGTCAAAACTCCAGTAATTCCACTAGTCTTAGTGGATCTTCCTGCAGGAGCAGGTGTTTGTTAGCAAGAGAAGGGATTTCATAATCCGAACTCTACTTATTGAAAATCAATCTGCTGCCAGGATTATTAAAATCCCTGCACTGGGGATACAGCACCTTGGACCCTAGAAAATCTATTTCAGTTACAGAAACAACAAATTTACAGGTTCACAGGATTTATGTGAACCGACACAGGGGCTCCTTTGCAGACCACTGCATTTTAGATATTGGTGCGAAGCATTCAAACTTGTGCATCCAAAATTGGGGGCATATTTCCCAATTTCTACTTTGTAAGCTAATCAACAAAATACATACTCACATAGCTCTGTCTCCTTGTACTAGTCAAAAATCCCAAATGTAAATATACAAAAATCATCTGGAATTCTGCTCTGTGTCCAGAAAGGCGCACCACATCTGTGAAGCCCATAGTTCTACTGAAGCATTAAATGTCTGGTAGGAACGCACATTGAAGCAACATTGGCTTGTTTTCATTCTCTACTTACAAATGCAGTTTGCCATGGCCAGTCTGTTTTCTGAGGCTCACTGCTAGAGATATTCTGGATTGGGAATCTCTGACATACACCCTTGTTTGCACCCATGCACCATAAAATATGCTACTAAATCAGTTCCCTCCCCCAACCCTATCCTTTGGGCTTCAATACATTGACAGCCACCTTGCTCATGTTTCTCTGGAGAGACTTCACTTAACAGATTGCTTCTTGATTTTATCAGAACGAGTATAAATACAGGCTATCTCAACCCAGCAGCCTAGCTCTTCCTTAAAGTACAGAATTATTTCTGTTTCCCACTATAGCAGCCCTGAGAAAATGAGCCCACCTTGGTATCACTTATTTCCATGAACTCTTGGTTCCCCGCATTTTGAATTAAATTAAAATACACTGATTGATACTGGAATACTGGAAAAAAATCAATAGTTGACCCAAATACCTTTAACAGTCACATGTTCAAGTGTTACAGTGATTTCCTGTAGAGAACAAAGATTAGATTTCATATTCATTCAGTCCAGAAATGGCAATGTACAAAAATGACAATATACAAATGTTAAGAGTTGAACCTGCAAACTACAAGTAGATCAGAAATAAAGTGTGTCTGTTTTCTGTCAGACATTAGGGCTTGAGAGCATGTAACCACAAATCAACTAGCATGGAGTTCAATACGACTAACAAGGACTAATTGGTTTTCCAAGCCAACCAGGAGAAGATACAGAAGGAATTCTTGGGCTAAGCAAGTAAATTATCTAATTGCCACATCATGTTGACAACACAAAAAGAAATGCCATCCCAAGACAGGGAAGATGGAAGTACAGAGGACCACCAATGTGAAGAAGAGACAGAAACAAATCTGTCTTTCAAAAAAGTTCTACAAAAGTCCTCCAACCCCTTTGCCTTGCTCTTCATGCTATGTTGTTTTGTCTTTGTTAGCAGTTGTCTTTGCTGGTGTCCTTCTTACTACTTCTCTCTTTCCTCCTTTTTTTTTGTCACTGCCAAAGCACACAGCCTAACAAATTCCACATGTGTGAATGCGGAGTTTGAAGTACACATTATCCCTCTATTTTTTGTGCACGTTTAAAAAAGGGGGTTGAATTTGCAGCTTGGGGTTTAGAGTTCTGAGTCCAAATGGAAAGTGCTCACATAGCATGTGATATATTCCCTTCAAGGAGACCTGGAACAGCTGCTGAGTGGAGCTCAGCATTCACCTGTGTGCTGCTATGCTGAGTGAAAGAGAGCATAGAAGACCCACACATATTTGAAACCTTACGGTACCAAAAAAGTGTAAAAATCTCTACAGTTTTAATGCAATAATATTGTAAGTACAACTTGTGTTATTTTTGTGCAAAAACAACTTTTTGGATATTCCTATAGTGCTCTTGTATTTGAAGAAACAGACAATATAATTGCCTCTTTAGGAGTTTCTCAGCAAAAATATATTAATAGCATCAGACTGTCTTAAAAGTACAAGGTCATTCAAATCCTTTCCAAATATATTCTTCACCAAGGGCAACCACCACTACTAGAAGCAACTCCTTAGGTTGCTAAAACAGCATTTTATCCCTTATGGTATGACAGAGCCACAGACATATGAGGGAGGGGAAAAAACCCCAAAAAGACAGCCTTATTACATTTACTTGCATGAGAATCATAAGTCTTTTCTTTATGCTTCTGACAGGAATGTTTCAATTCAATTAGAGGAATTGCATTTAGTATCTGCATATTTATCAGCTGCTGTCTGTTATCCTAGCATATAACAGCAGAAGATAGAATACGTTTTTATATCCATATCAAATCACATGAGAGAGCTGGAACACATGAGTATAGCTTAGCATAAAGTTCTTAAAAGGAATTGAACTAGGCACTGATCTCTTTGAACACCCTAAATGATCACTTGCCAAAATGGAAAAGGTGGTGTGTTTTCATTGACAAGAAAGGAGTCTTACAAAAAAGATTCAATTTTATAACCTACATAGAGTAAACAAAGGGAAAGACAAGCTATTGGAATTCCTTTCAGTTTGTGGACTTTTTAATGTAGGGATTTGTATTGAAAGTATTAAATTCAACAAGGCAGGTATGATATTTTTAGTCTACTGTACTTCATATCTTGAAAATATGAGCATGTGAAATGAAGGTATGATCAAGCCTGATACAAGATGTCTTAGGCAGAGCTTGTATGGGATGACATCTAGGTTTCCTTTTCAATACCGAGGACACAGTGGTTAAAGAAAGACAAGGGCAGCCTAAAATAACCAAGATAGAAGTTATAAGCTTTGTTCTACTATTAACAACTATCTGTGAAGCCCACTGCAAATCATCACCTGTCAGCCCCAGACATGTGGCAAGAGTCTGTTACTGCCATCTGCATGCTGTTTCCTGACTGTGACACTGCTCATATTGCCTGTTTTGGATAAAACAATTCTACACAAACTGTGCTTTTTTACAGACATTTGAAGAACCCCCACATGTTATTACAGTGTTACATTACAAAGAAGTATAATTTCATATTATGAAAAACTTAGCACTTTTCTTCCCACCAATGACATCTCCTCCATCAGTTCAGAGGACTGTGGGGTGAATCAGATTCCTACTCACGTCATTCACAACTGAACACAAAATCTGTGTAATATGTGGGAAAAGGGGGTTCAAAGAAAGCTCTTCAAGGTAATGCTTGAAAAGTTATTTTTCAAAGTTTTAGCCTTACTTTTGCTTTGGAGTTTTTGTGTTACACTGTCAGTGTACAATCACAGAGGTCCCTTAAATCAGACATCTCCTAGATCATTTCATGCTCTTCATTTTATGGCCTCCACATGGCCTATGAAACCTGTTTTAGAGTTAAGTTCTTTGTGTTACTCCCAAAGCCCAGGGAATGCCTGCTTCTAGCATACAAGCTCTGAAAACAAATTAATTAAATATGAATGCAAATTATGAAAAAACACCTACATCCTTGTTTTAGGCAAGCTTGGGAATCAACAGTAGTCCTTTCCTTAAGTTCTCCCATCTGCTAAACAGGAAAGTGACATCCTTTAACACAGGAACATACTGAAGTTATGTTAACGAGCAGATAAGAACTACTAGGACACTAGGCAAGACTACCATAGAAAGTATTTCCACTCTGACATGGTCAATATTTCTGCATTCAGGATTAGGTTTCAATCTTAGGAACAAAAGGGAGGGTCATGCCTCAAAAAATAATAAATAAAAAAAAAAAAACACAAACAAAACAACCAAAAAAAAACCCACAAAAAAACCCCCTAAAGTAAATACCAAATTACTACTCATTTTGTGGGCACCAACCATTCAGGGTGGTAAACTAGGCAGTGACTGCAACACTCTATGAGGTCTTATAATTAAAGACACTTTTGCATTATATACAGTGCAAGGGGTTGTAATTGAGATTGCAAAGACTTCTGGATTTTCCACCACTTATGGTTTTAATTTTGAACCCTTTAAATTCTCCAAATGAAGTACTTCAGAATGCAAAACGCTTTATCATTTATTTCAGAGTCCAAGAGAATCAATTGTCTTCCACTGATGGGGATTCCAGCCCTTCACAGAAAGTCTCTATGCTCTTATATCTCAAAGTTAGCTGACAGTACTTTGATATTCTTTATCACATGCTCATCACATTCTGGTAATGGAACTGAAACACCTTTTAATCAACAGGTATAAATAAATTCCATCATAACACGAATAACACCAGCCAAATTAGGCTTTTGTAAGCCTATTAAACAAGAAAAATACTAATGACAATAGAGGTACACCAGTGTAATTTAATGGAAAGTGAAGCTCTATAGTCTATATTTGCAAAAGCACCGAAGTTCCTACTTGTCATTGAAATAATTTTGCATGGATTTTCCATCTGAACAACTTGGAAAATTTATGCCTTTAACTCAAACTGTTAGTAAGACCACTTAGGAGGTAACATACTATTTTCTGTATCTGTGAGATGAACATGTGTGGTCCAATACCTCTTCACATCAGTCACCAATTTCCTTTTTGTTTAACATAAAATTTCTGGAAGGACAGAGGGGAGAGGAAAGCAAATTGTCTTGTAAGTAAACGCAAAATACTTTTAGAGGATGGAGGGATTTAACCGCCTACCACATGTGGCAGTCAGGTTATCTCCTGAAGCATGACAATTCACAGATTGACAAGGAATAAAAGTAATATCTGTTGTTAAATTATCTAACCATTAGTCTTACTGGTTCTTTGCCAGGCTAACTCTTTCATCAAAAGCGGTCTAATATACTCAGAAATATTTTAAAATTGAAGTTTCTTCTGCACCTCTTTGCTATCTTTTAATGTTTGGGTATTTTAACCTTGGCTCACATCAGTAGATGAGGGTCTTGCATCTATTCTGAGACTCTTCTATTCATAACTTCCCAAGAGATTAAAATATTTCCATTTTATAGACCAGGCAACAAAATATATTGAGAAGACTGGAGGGGCAAAGGAGTTTGGTGCCCTGTCAAGGGAAAGTCAAAGGCCAAAGTTTGGCATTAGGCTCTGAAATAATGCACGGAAAGAGCCTGGGATGCCACGTTGCGAGTTGTTGGGCCAATGTCTGTGTCAGGAGTCACTTCAAGCCAGCTGATGCTGCACAGTTCTGGCAAGCCCCAATGAAAGAATGTTATTTTTTCTGTCTGACTGCATGTCATGGTTCCTTTACCTCCTTCTGGAGTAAAATCAGCCTTTTCTCAAAAATGCACTTGGAAGAGTTGTACAGCAGCTTCTGCCTCCCTCAATGCGGTCAGTGGTTAAAGCGCTCCACCCACCCGTGAGAACATACCTTCAGCTCCTTTCTCTGATTGCAAGGAACTTCCAGGATTTCCCAGCTGAATCATTTTACTACAAGGTTGCATACTGTGGTGATATATGTTGTTTGTAGCAATGTCTGTTGAAACTGCCACATTTTGCCAAAATACAGAAGGAAATAGTAAACATGAACATGGCTGTTTTGGTGCCGTGGTGTTTGGGAGGAAAAGCTATGAACCATTTTCTGCCCCTCTGAATATTTAATACATGAGACAAACATTCATTGAATTCAGGTAATATTTACTTAAGCCATTAGTCAATATTTTCCTCATTAAGGATGGCAGGATTTGACCCATTCCACAATCAATCCAGTGGCACCAGGTAAATAACATAGTTTTTAACTCACATTTTTCATACAGAAGGCTTCCTTAAGAAAATGGAATGAAATTTACAGATGCAGCACACATAATATTTAGATGTAATATTAGCTCCATTGGGAAGAAAAAAATCCTGAAAGTTAACAAAAATTGATTGATGCTCCCTGACTGGAAGTGTCTGTAATTTTTTGCATGATAGCAATATGGAATGTGTTAACTCCATGAACACCAGTCTCCTTAACAACTGCTGTTGCTATTCTAACCACATTATCAACCTCACACATGTTTACCTCAGGGATATTTAGCCAGCCATAATTGACTTTTGCACAAAAAGAAACCTGCAGGCAAGGTTTAATCCTTTTGGGCTTGCCTTCTCAGTAAAACAAACAAGTATCTAAGAGAATTGTAACTAGATAAAGTATAAAATCAGAGCATGGGGTGAACCTGTTCAGTCTTCTTCAATTTTGTAATTCTTAAAATTTTCAGAATTAGGATATCTGGAAATTCACATCTTTGCAGGTAAGATGTCACAAATAAACAGAGAATTCAGCATCTCCACTTCCAATAACAGCATTTCTCTAACTGTTATTTGACCATGTCAGATTCCTTTATGGACGTGGTATTGTATTCTCTGGGAGTGTCCCAACAAAGGCAGGAATGATGCCTCTGACTCCATGTTCTCAGAAGGCTAATGTATTACTTTATAATACTATTTTATATTAAAAAATACTATACTTAAGAATACAGAAAAGATACTTACAGAATGCTAAAAAGATAATAAAGAAAACTCATGACTCTTTCCAGAGTCTCAACACAGCTTGGCCCCAATTGGCCAAAGAGTCAAATCAACTCACACTGGAGACGAGTCAAACAATCACCTGTGGGTAAACAATCTCCAAACACATTCCACACATGAGCACAACACAGGAGAAGCAAATGAGGTAAGAATTGTTTTCCTTTTCTCTGAGACTTCTTGGCTTCCTAGGAGAAAAATTCTGGGCAAAGGAATTTTTTTCAGAGAATGTGAATGCCACAAGGTGGAGTTTTAAAAAGCCTGTTGAACTAATATCACACTAAACTCTATCTGATAAGGTTAACGCCAGGTAGCAGTGATTGCACATAAACTCTAGGTGAGATTAATCATTAATATGGTAGGTGGGGTCATGTTTTAACCCCAGCAGCCAGCTCAGCCCCACCAAGGAGGATGGGGGGATGCTGTGGGATATTCCATTGGTCTGTTGGGGTCACCTATCCTCATTATGTCCCCTCTCAATTCCATGTGCACCCCCAGCCCCCTCTCTGGTGGGTGGGGTGAGAAGCAGAAGAGTCTAGAGTCTGTGTAAGTGCTGCTCGTCAGTAAAACTACCAGCCCTGAATTATCAGCACAATTTTGGTCACAAACCCAAACACACAGCCCCAGTCAAAACCAGCATAGGTGGCTAAGACTGGTTTTCAGTACATTTTTAACCTTATGCTACCAGGGAAAGAAAGCAGGCCTGCGCTGCTTTTACTCACATGCCCTATTCCCAGTCCTGCACAGATTTGTCTTGTGCTGATACCAACATTTGTATGAATATATGGTAAATTGTTCAGGGAGCTGATCTGGCTGAAAACCAGCCATTTTCACCCAAGGTTAGTTGTTTTAGCTCAGATCCACTCACCACATGGTGCATCTCACACTTCATGATGAACACATGAAGAAGGGGGAAGACTCCAAGACTGTTTCTTCTGACAGCAGGACCAACTTAAACTGATAATTCAAGTTTGTCTTCAAATAGTGGGAAAGAAGCATACTCTAGAGTTGCATCTTTTCCTTGCTGTCAGGAAAAAAAAAAAAAAAAAAGAAGCTCAGCATACTAGCTCAAGCTTAAATTTCTAATTGCAGATAGCTGAATTGAGAGACATCTCATCCATAAGCAAAGCAAAAATTCAAACCAAAGTATTATTTTAGAGTTTTAACTCCCTGTGTCAGGTCAATCATCTCAAGTGCAGGTAAAGGCAACCAGTCCCAGGCTATACAATAGAGGAGAAGGTTGGACAGTCAGGATAAAATTGTTGCTTCATAAAATGAATAGCAAACTTCTTGTTGATGTACAGCACATAAGAATTTTATCCTACAGTCCTAAGTTTTTATCTGTTTTTATCCTTTGCTTAGTTCATAACAAATCAACTAATTTATCTCTCCTTTCTTTGTTTGTAAAATGGTCATTGATAGGACTGTATTTCTAAAATGCTTTCTAATAATATATAGGAAAGAATTATTTAAATGCTAAGTACATTATTATCTATTATCTGACATGTCATCTGCTCTACTAGCAGAGCAATTACAGAAAATGTCCTATATATATTTATATGCAGATAAATCTAGATTTAAGTGAAAAGTTTGAAAGAGGAGGGAAATAAGTGACTTCCTTAATTTACTCTTTCATATATGAAATTCTGTATAAAGCTTTTGTAAACTGTTCTTTGTCCTATGCTATAAATCCTATTCCCTGCAGGAAAAAGAAAAAACCCATCCACTTAACTTCTAAACTTCATCACTACTCAAGTAACTGTGGTCCAACTGAACATGTATGTGGAAACAAGCAGCAGGTTTTAACCAGAGGATATTCTACACACAAAATAATAGAAAAGAAGCTTGATTTTCTAAATACAGCAATTTGGAGTATTCCTATCAGAGACACTGTTGTCATCTTATTGCAAAGCTCCCATACCTTGTCAGTCATGTCTCATGGGCATCTCCTTACAGCACTGACACCTTCTTCTTCACAGCCAACAAACTCCATCTCTCTCCTCACCCAGCTAACCCACTCTTTTGTAGCACTCTTCTTCTTATTGGACACAGCTGTAGCCTATTAAGGGTGGGCCTGTTCCTAATCTTTGGTGATTAGTACAGCTGCAACTCCTCAGCTGTGAGACTACCTTCTGCACTATCTTTATTTTCTTACATTCTATCCCTCCACAACACAATAATTTTAAGCAAATATGTGTGTGTGTAGGGAAGGTGTTGTACTGAGTCAGGCATGATATTATTGTTTTAATCAAAAAGCAGCAATCATGGTATGAAAGCCTGTAAAGATACTACAGATATCTATAGATAGATATAGACATCCACAGATAAAGATGCCTACATTTAGTTATAGAGATAGATAGATATAGATAGATAGATATAGATAGATATAGATAGGTAGGTAGGTAGGTAAATGATAGATAGATAGATAGATAGATAGATAGATAGATAGATAGATAGATGGAAATAGAGATATTTATAGCCTATAGATGCTTCAATCTTTTCGTGATTGTTTTTTTTTTCCTGAAAATCTATGAAGATATCATTGAGTAAAAGGCTTTTAACTGAGTATACATCTCACAAGAATACCCTTATTAATATTATTCATCAAATATTGTTATTTGTGGTTGCCATCACTACAGAATACACACAGAGAGAAAAACTGGATCATAAAATGTTTAAGGTTGGAAGGGACTGCTGGAGGTCGTGTGGTCGAACCCTCCATTAATGAAGGGTAACCTAGATCTGTTTGCCCTCAACCATGTTCAGATGACTTTTGAGTATCACTCAGGATGGAACAGGGAAGTTACACCACAACTACAGAAATGTCTCTACAGATACTTTTGATGCCATTCCATAGAACGATGAGGAGGACTTCCAAAATATCCTCAAAATCTTCTTCTAGACCTTAGAAAAATATGGGGTATATTAAATCACTAAATTGAATGGGTTTGGGACAAGTTCTTTTATTAAGGGTGCAGCAATCCCTTCTGCAGATTGTGAGTCTGAGAATAGAAAGCTGTAGGACATCTGTAAAAAATGTGAATATATCTCAGTTTAAACTCCTGTACAAAAATTAGACTAGGGCTATGGAAAGAGATTGAAAGCACAAGTTGAGCCTGCATTGAAACCAATGCATCATAGAAAATATAAAGAGATACTACTAAATATACTGCATTAAAGACAGTTATTTATTCATCATCAATTTTTAAGACATCAAGATTTTTCTCATATACTTCTGTAGTTGCAGAAAACAGGAAATAATTTTTGCATAAATCATTAAAAGATGGATTATTTTGGAATATTATATGCCATTACCTGTCTAAAATCTTTAAGAGGTGGTCAAATCTTTTATTATAGTGTTTCTAAAACCTCCCACAGTGCTTGCAAAGCTGAAATTTGTTTTCATGTATATGAAAAGATAAAAATCTTTTCACTGTATTTTAAGTCTCATGTGAAGTTGAATTACATTTTAAGAATTGTCACTTATGCACTGGTTGTGGGATTTTCAGTCACTGGGCTGCTGTTATTAAGGAATGAAAAGGCAGGAAGCAGCAGTTTAGCCAAAGTGTTATGCTGGGTCTGCTTGGTGGGCTTAGGGGGAAGATGTTTGATTTACTCCAGGCAGTGGGCAGGAAAAACAAGAAAATTCTCAAGATGTTCAATAACAAACTTTTCCTTGCAAACTTTAGGATGTTGAGGTACAATATGGTACTCGGTAAATTTTGAAATGTAGCCATTTTCATTAGAAATGCAACAATATAAAAGCATAAAAATAATGCTTAAGAGAATGTGTAATGAAAAGGAAAGAGAAAAAAGATAAGAGCAGAAATGTGTACAGTCTCCACCCTTGGATCCACAAATTAGACTTGATTGTTGCAATTTTGGTGTTGTTGGTCAAACTGATGGGGGCAGTCCTGATCTCTTGCAATGGGGGGAAACCCATGAAAAACAAAGTCTGGTGGGTTAATATGCTCAGGCTCACTGGGATGGCCCAGGTGCCTCCCCTGGGGTGGGAAGTTTCACACTGTATGATATCATACTGTGGATCATGGTATCCCACTACTCTGGGAGTCTTTGACACCTTCTAAGACGCGACAGCTGCCTCTTCCCTGTCGGAGTTTATCAGTCATGGCCCATCAGAAGGGATGGACCTTCAGGTTCATGTCCTGGTACTTTTCTGAGGGGAGTTTTCACAGCTAAGCCACTTGTGTAAGAACATTAACACGATGAAAAGCACTATCCCACTTCACAGGAGTTGTCTCTTTGCTTGAGAACAATTCTGCAGTGAGTAGGTCAGCAGATTAGGGCCATTTTTAATGTAAATTTCTGAAGAACATCAGAAATGCATGCAGGTTGTAGCACACACTGATGAGGTGTAATGGAGTTGAGTACATATTCTACTCTTCATCCTCCGGCAGAGTATTCCAGAACACAACAGCATCTAGAACATCCTCTGGAGAAATCTACAAGCAATCTTCTTCAATCCTGTACCAAATTCAGTATGCTGCAATGCCTGTCAGTCAATTAATAGCACCGAGACTGAGGGCAGCATGGCAGCCAGTTGTTTCATTTCTTAGGGAAATAGATATTTTAATGAACAAATATATGAGAAAGTCTCACTTTCTTCCCTCTCCAAACCTTCCCATTTCAATCATTACATTTATATTTTGATCTCACAGAGCCTATTTTCCATGTACATTGTAAAATATCCATTGGGAGCTATTCAATGTATGAATAAATAATTCTCTGTGTGCTATAATGTAGGTCTCTTAATGGCACCACAAATATACTGATCTCAACCATCTACTTATCAACATGGTTGTCTACATCAACACATATAAAAACTGCAGAGTACAATGGCTGGCAAACCACTCAGGACAGCAAGGGGAAACTTGCAATGAAAGATTGTACCAGAATTTGTATAATTACAAATTTCACAAAGAGATAAGTTTCCCATCTCTGACTCTCTTTTAAATTTCTGCCATGTAGCATGATCAAGGGGTTATGAATCTGAATCTCAGTTTTCCCATATGCTAGCCAGAGGTTATTCATTTGTTTGTGGGGTGGCTGCAGACTTTCCCATCCTCATGTCCCTTTATTCTATTTCCAGCTGCCCTGAACAGTGATCAATAAGTTACCAGTCTGTGCTACAATCAGTTTCCTAATTCATTTCTGCTCCTACAAAAAAAAAAAAAAAAAACCAAAAAAACACAAACCAACAAAAAACCTTATTCTTTTTAAATTTTTTATTACATAGATCAATATAATCAGAGTTCTGAGTCTGTCTTGCCTGCACTCAGCATAGGCAGCCAGTGTGGGGACCAGCCAGTTTCTCAGTAATGTTCATGCTAAGAGAGAGATTTTCCCCCCACACCAAGTTCTCCTAATGGCTTCCTCTGAGATGCCAGGGTGGCCATGCATCCCTTCACCACAACTCGCTCTCTCTCTCCTGCCACATCCGCTTTATAAAATGATGCCTTCCAATTTTAGGCCCATTTTTTTCCCCATGAGTAGTGAATGCTCTGTTAATCTTTAGGAATGATCCTCCCAAGAAGGCTGTAACTTCTATTTTAAGGAAGATTACAGTCTGGGTGAATGAACTTTATGACTGCAGTTAGTACTATTTCTAATCCGCCTTTGCTATCTGAGGTTTGGTAGAAGGTCACAGAAGTTTAAATTCTGGACTACCTTGCCAGAAATCATCTGCCTGAAGAGTTTTAAACTTCCCATCCATTTACAGATCTGACCCTGCATCACTCTGCATGTGTTCTGGCTTTCCAGAAGCCCTCCTATCCATAGCAGAATTTCTGTTAATATTTCATATAATTGTCAGATTTTATGTAATTCCTTCATCTCCATGTGTTTAGAAAATCTACATTTTTTCATAATTCCCATACAAGACTCTGCCTAACGCATGACACCAACTGAGAAATATAATTCCAGGTATTAAATCCAATATGTATAGTGTTTTTATTAGAGAAATTGCATAACTATAAAACCAGCTGAAAAGAGTCCATGGTGCTACTACTCAAAATATTCTGAAACAAAATTCCCTTCTCCTCTTCTTCTCTTCTAAAGAATCCTAACATTCTTTAAGTGTTAAAGGTATGTCCCAACAAACAGTAAACAAATCATCACAGATAAAATAGGTTTCATTTGTGTTAAAGTACTGTCAAGATTACTTCCACTGAGAGGAAAGCCAGATTCAGAAATTAGATCCAGAATGGAGCACTGTTTTCCCTGGAAAGAAAGTGCATTTTCAGTCTACACTAAGGAAAGGAGGATGTAAAGTGAAAATATCTACAAAGAAATTTATTTGAAGCAATGACCTTAGATCTGTAGAATCACCAGTTTCTTAAAATTGAAGTCACAGCATCACCTTGTTCAATGAATTATGATTTCTTTCTTTTATAGTATGTTTAAAATCACTTAGTCTAACAAATTCATAAAAATACTATTTTTAAAAAAATTGGCGTTAATATGCCAATAACATAACAAATATATTCGGTAAGTTTTTGTTTGCTGTATTCCCAGATTAAATATAAGGCTGTAAAAAGTAAATAGCTCATTTAATGTTCAACTTTACTTGTTTAAACTTGATGAGATTTGAATTGTATTGTAAGGAAACTCATTGGAACCCCTATAATTTCCTAAAAAAAAAATATAGTTCAATTCAATGACTAATAAAAGGTAGAGTACTATTTCAAACTATTTCAAATTTAGGAGATTAAATATACTGGCCATCTGAATTCAAGTCAGTATGTACATTATTAAAATGGATACCCAGAAAAAAACAAGCAATATTTATGTATATAACTTCAGCTACCAAAGTTTGAAAAATTACCTAAAAATCTATGGTAAAGGATGAAAAAAATCTTCAATGAATTTGCATAAACTGTGCGTGCCTCTTGTAGGTGACTGTAATAAAATAAAGGCACCAGGTCAGGAGAATATTTTTGTCCTAAAGTTCTCACAACTGAACTGCAAGCCCAGGGGATAGTCTGAGGACCAGCAAGACAATTATTTCCATGTCCAGTGCAATTATACTGTACAGGTATTCTCACATATGTTGATCTAAGATTATGATTTTGAGATGAAAAGCGACAGTTACCTCCAGAGTAGAACAAGATAGCTGTTTACTGCATGTCATGGTGAACACAGGTAAACACAATTCAAAAAATTACCCTTCCAAAATCAACTAGAATCAATCTATGAAATAATGTCACAGGAAAAAAAATTCTCATGAACAACTAGACAAACTTTCCTCTGAGATTTATTTAATGAAAAGCAGCAACTATCCCTTGCTTCACAAAACTGTATGTCACCATACAGGAGAAACCCCCATCTAATTATTCAGCAGAAAATGGGCTCTCTGACATGAAACAGGGAAAATTGTTTCATAAATCAATTTTGCGCTAACCTTCTAAACAAAAGTGCACCACGCGTTTGAGATGCAATTACTCTGCCTTGTACATCACAGAATAAGGTGACTTGCCATTCATTGGAAGGAGAGGTGAGAGCTGCTCTCTGTTCCCTGCACTCTACATAACAATCTATGATCAGAGAAATTAAAAGCATTCACAACAAATACACAGTCCTCAGCTCTCATGCACGGGTTTGTCTCAAACCCCTCCACGCAGCATTTCTTCACACCAGGGCCAGTGACAAGCTCAGCGCCATGCCACAGCAGCAACCGCTGCCAGTGCGTGCTTATCTGCCTCCCACTGAGCACACCACATAAATAATTTAGACCCAGCCCTTTCTGTTGTGTATATGGTTAATGGACATTTGCATCTGCTTTCCAGAAGCTTCTGGTGTAAGGAGTAAGTCAGAAGCCCAATTTATTTTTATTTTTATTATATTATCTTCTTCAAAGAAGAAAATAATCATAGGGGTAAATCTGTGCATGCTTCTAAAGAAAGAATGGTGCAAACACTACTATTTATCCTGTCTTAATACTGCTGCAATATTTGTCCCACTTTCTAAAACTGTGTTAGGGAGTTTACAATGAGGTACATAAATGAGAAGGTCTTGCCTGGATTTCAGGAAGCAATACAAACACACGGCCAGAGATGGGAGCTGGTAAGTCAAGCTGGTTTTGGTTGAGAGAGAGTTAATTTTCTTCATAGTAGCTATTAAGAGGCTGTGTTTTGTATTTGTGACCAGAACAGTGTTGATAATAGAGATTTTTTAGATATTGCTGAGCAGTGCCCACAGAGAGTCGAGACCTTTCTGCTCCTCACCCCACCACTCCAGCGAGGAAGCTGGATGTGCACAAGGAGTGGGAGGGAACCCAGTCAGGACAGCTGATCCCAGCTGACCCAAGGAGTATTCCACACCACACAATTTCATGCTCAGCATACAAAGGTGGGGGAAGTAGGAGGAAGGTGACTGGACATTTGGATTGATGGCATTTGTCTGCTCAAGTTTCCATTATGCATGATGGAAATCTGCTTTCCTGGGGTGGCTGAACACCTGCCTATAGGAAATGGTGAATTAATTCCCTTGTCTTGCTTTGCTTGTGTCTTTTGCTTTACCTATTTAGCTGTCTTTAGCTCAGCCCATGAGTTTTCTCACTTTTACCTTCATGATTCTCTCCCTTCATCCCATAGGACAAGTGACTGCGTGGCTGTGTGGGCCTGGGGTTAAATACTGACACAAGCCAATGGCTTACAGCAATCCCAGCCCTTGGATTCCAAGGGCTCTGAAATGCTCCTACTTCTACCCATAGAACATACATGTTTTCATCAGGATCGCTTTTGCCCCTTTACTGTACTTGTTTCTTTACATCATATGGAAATTTTCTTGGCTTCCTCACTCCACAGGGATGGTTTGGCTGAGGTTATTTTAAACCTGATTTTCTCTCACAGTACCGAGAGCACTCAAGAGCAAATCCTTGAGCCAGCCATGAACCCAAGTGCAGCAAGTCCAAAGCTGCTTGGGAAGAGGCTGCTTTTTACCAGCATCTTGGAGTCAACAGAAGTTAAGTAAGCTGAAAGGAAGTGTTTTCTTGATGAGAGACCTACAAATCAATAAATAAGGGATTAGAAGGATATTCAAAATGAAGGTGTCTACATGGGAACACACACACAAGTCAGTGTGAATGAAGGAAGCTGGTGGATTTACCTGAGATGATGCTATTGGCATAATAAATCAGTTTATACTTTCACAAGGATAAACACAAAGATAAAAATTTATTTGCTTAAATCCAAGCTCATTAAATAGTAAATATCAAATTACTAATAGTTAGCTTAGGTAATCTTTGTGGAGGAGGGATTAAATTTACAAAACTGCTCCGTTTTGCCCTGCCAAATCTGGCACCAACACACTAACAACTTCTTCACTTCATTACTAATTTTGGTTTTAAACCCTGAAGCTATGGTTTCTTTTCAGCAGTGTTGGGGTAAATTCACCACTGATTTAAAATATACAATTCTGCATATGACTCTATTATTCACAATTTATAATATTAATACTTTAATGCTGAAGATAAATTAATAAATATCATTATGGCATGAAATACGTGAATTACAAGGGTTGAAATATATGGATTGCAGTCACTTCATCATCTGGTGTCAAAGCAAAAAAGCATCATGCCTTTCTTCATCACATCATCCTATTCCACTTTTGTCCTTATATATGTGATGTCTGCTTTTGTGGCACATGATCTGCATTCAATTAAGTAATAGTACTCCTCATGGGGTAAGTGCTCTGCTGTAGCTTTACATTGCAGCACAACTGTGCCATGTATTAGCAAACTAGACAATGATCTGATTTACAATGTGTATGACCCTACATGTGAAAACACTACTCATAAATTGCATTTTTTTTGCATCTATCCCTTAGTCATCTACTGCTCTTATCTGGCTTTAAAAACTGTAGGAATTACACAGTGAAAACAACTTGAAAGTTCACAGCATCCTGCAGGAGATAAGGCATTGTAATGCACATCCTCAATTCTCTGCAGGATTCAGCAGACAGCAAATCTGTCAGGGCAGAGTCTGCAGGGAAACCACTTTTCGGCCACCTCTGTTGTATGTAATCCACATTACACAATGCAATAAGATATACAATTTTCAGAACAGTCCAGAGTTGTTCCCTCTTGCTTAAAATTATATGTGCAAACACAAGAAGACTGAAGTAGAGTTTGTATGTTTTGGAGCTGAAATCATATTGTCAACATGAAAATCATAAATTTTAAACCATCAGTTGTCATGGCTGATCTTACACAAGTGCTGAACAGTAAGCATTTGTGCTAAAATAACACCATATAATATAACAACTCTGTTAAGTGTTGGTCCATGCTTTTATCTAGATGTAGTAAACAGAAAAAAGTTAATAGAATGCATAGAGCATTCTGAATACTCACAAGTAGATACAACTTAAAGTAAAAGCTTGAAAATGAAACCTTAATAATACTAACTTTAGTAAATCAATAAAGAACTTTACAGATCCTGGACAAATGGTATTATCCTACAACATTTCTTTAGAAAGTACACCAGCATGGCAACATCTCCAGATTTTGGAAAATCTGCACTGTGACAGAGTCATTGGTCCTGCTGTAATTCAGATTTCCCTCCTTTCCCAACTTCTGTCCACAATGCCTGTCTAAAGGGTTTTGTAGGTAGGATAATCTCTCACCCTCTCTGGCAACCTGTCCAGCAGTAAAGGCCTCAGAACCGTAATAGCTACCCTTTGGTGCTATGAGAAGAAATGAGCAGCGTAGGGTGGGATCAGAGGTAGGAACTGCTTAGTCCAACCTTGCTGCAGCCAGAATGGCTGGATCTGGCCATGTCTGTATTTAAAATGTAAACTACTGGACCGGATGGGGTGGAGTTGTGTGGCTGGTACCAAGTAATGCTTTGAGAGGACAAGAGTTTCAATTGAAACAGTCAGCAAGCCTGTCACTCCATGTTGTGTGTGAATAGCTCCAACTGCCCAGTAAAATGTCCAGAGGAAATGCCCTGGTTCACTTTTCATCTGTGTGGGATGTGTGACCAGCCAAGGTGCATCACTGTGCAGAGTACACATTAGCTCACCCAGCACTGCTCTGGGTTGGTGCTCCTTCCAGAAGTGCAGGCAACACCACAGTGCTGTCAGAACCCAGGACATTCCTCTGGCTGTCCTGGAGGACTCGAGACCCTGGCAAGGGGCTCAGAGACGGAATCAAAAACACCTGTGCCTTCAATTTTAATCCATGGAAAAAACTACCAACTTTGTGTGAAGATTTCCAAGCCACAAGAGTTTGAGTAGAATGATAGTTAATTTATCACAGGGTGAAAAAGTATATTTTTGGGGTTTTAGAATGGGGATTCAAGAGGCAAGATGGAGGAATCTGGGCGTGTCCTGTCCTCCTCCTCCTCCTCCTTCTTCTTCTTCTTCTTCTTCTTCTTCTTCTTCTTCTTCTTCTTCTTCTTCTTCTTCTTCTTGTCCTCCATCTTCTGCTGTGATGGTGACACTTCTGGATTGGTTTAGAATAGAGACACTGTCTAACATAAATGATAGGCATTGGAAAATTATTGTAAATAAAGTACACATAGTATAAAAAGCTAACACCTCCCCAAGGGCGGTCGGTGTGCTGCAACCGACCTGCCAGACAGACCTCAGCAGGTCAGAGAAAGAATGTTATAGACAAGAGAAAATAAACAACCTTGAAAAGCAGAACCGATGAATCTCGTCTTCTTCTCCAGTCGTGGGGCTGGGAAAAAGAGACTTTTTAATACCTTGGGAGCCATTTCAACCACAGAAACCCTGACACAGTGTAACCTTCAGGAGCTCCCCTCATGCTGCACCTCCCAGCTGGGCCCAGAGACCCTCAGAAGGAAACATTTCCAGCTACTGTCAGAAAAAGAACTTAAACTTGAAATAGTGGGAAGCAGATGACTAAAGAGATCATAAGAGGTGACCAGCTTGCTGACAGGGGATACAGTGGGGAGAGATATGTGTAGAACACACACAAACTGTGACAGTGAGTTGGTTTTAGAGGACTTAACATATGTTGCATGTCAAATAATGAGACAGGAAACAATGAAGATTATATTGAGGATTTCATGAAAATAAGAATATGTTCTTTAAAAATGTATTCTTACATAATGGCATCTATGCTCCAGTTTAGAAGCTTTCAGCTGCTTTTTAATGTGACTGAATAACAGACCTTCTCTTCTATGCATTAATAACTTGATGGGTGCAAAACTTTTAACTTAAAAGACTTCACGTTTTTGGTCATTATTTGAGGGTTATTTGGTGCAGAGGCCAAAAGGTGACAACTTCTATTACAGAGTTATAACTTCCAGGTCAGGCAGAGAAGTGGCTGCAAAAAAGCAAACTACAGGGCCACACCTCATACCTTTCTCTAGGATAGCTGCTACTGCTCCCTCCCACAGAAATTTCCCATCCCATTAGTACAGTAAATGATTTATACTGCATCTGTAATGCAAAATTACCACTCCAGAAATGTTAGCACCAAAAGAAAATCTCTACTTCTCACTCTTTTAAATTTAACAGTGAATTCAATGCTTGCTAAAATTGCTGGAAGCCCTTTTTACACACAGGTCAGGCAGCCTGGCTGCAGGACTGGAATAATCCAGGTGTCTGCCAATCTCACTTTGACCATGGAAGGGCCACAGGAGTAGTTGTTTATCAGGCTAGTTAGTGTTTATATTTGCTGCACTGAGCACTTTTACACTGTTTTAGATCAAAGAATTACAAACTTTCTCATCATTTAAGAGCTAACTTCTTATTTAAAAGAAAGCAATGGTTATTTGGCTGTTCTTATAATGGCACCAAGGTTTAGACTTTACTGACTGGTGTCTGTAACAGGAAAACTAAGGGATGGCAAGTAAGGCCAAGAGGGTGATTTCCCACTTTCATTTAGTCCCTGGAAATGGGCTTCTTCACAAGAGTGAAGAAAACAGATTAGTATTTGTAGATCCCCTTCAATCCCATTGCAGACAAAGCTGTGTCAGCTGCACAGGTTGCTGCCCCAGCCCCATCTGCCAGCCCCTCTGCTAACAGCCCACCAGCTCCTCCACAAGGGTTTGTGTGGCCATCTCCCCACCACCCCTGGCAGAACCAGCCAGCTTAGCTTATTTCAGCTCTCAGGGTTACTTGGCTCAGTTACACTGAGATGGGTCTGGATGCAATTACAACAGCAAGCCATCAGCAGTGCTGTGGCAGAGGCAGCCCTTACCCCAGCAAAGAGAGGGTTACAGGGAGCTGGGGCTGCCTGGAGGCATCACCTCCTCATCTGGCCCCAGAGCACCTGGAAAGGGTGCACAGACCCCAGGGGAGTCTCACTGGGGGAGCCCAGTTCAAACTAATTACTTCACAGGCAATCAAACAATCGTCAGCTGATAACCCCTTTTGGATATCGTGGAACTGACTGATTCACACAAGAGACCAAAGCTGAAGCTCTCTGTAGGCAATAATCAAAGCTCTGAGCCAGCTAATTCCCTTCTGTTAGCACTGCCTACGCGTGCACAAACACATGCGCGTGTTTTCTCTCTCTCTTTCCTTTGTCTGCCACCTTGGGCTGTGGCTGCAGTTCTGAGACAGAGCAGGGTGAGCACTCTGTATTCTCTGCCAGTACCCTGACATGCAGTGAGAGCCACCTCTAGGTATGAGGGCCTGGAACATCACCGATGGCAGCAAAATAAAAGGGTTGATGCTATATTTTTATAACCCAGGCAAATCAAAAGCCCCGCTTTAGTGAAAATGTTATCCCTTGCAACATATAGCATCAGTGACATAAGATATATTGGCAGGCTCACTCTTTTAAGATGAAAGCACAGGGGCTCCTGTGAATGTTTGCAAAGCAGACCACTAAGCATAAAAAGATTCTACCCTGAATGTGCAAGAAGAAATGGGCCATACTTCACTTTCCTATGGTGTTATGATTTCCAACCCTCTTTGTCTATCACTTCCTGGGTAGTAAATTACTGCTTCTTTAGCAAAGATTCAGATCCACAGGCCTTAGCAGCTCCTTTTAAACTTTCAGCAGTGTATCTAGAATAAATCTTAGAACAAAGGTTACACAGTGTAGTACTACACAAGGAACAATGGCATTACTTCCACAAGGCCAAAACTTTAAGAATTTTTTTTTTTAAGAAGGATCCAAAATTCAGTCACAAAAGTGAGAAGAAGCCAAGAGTTCTTACAAGAAAAGAGGGAGCCTGGGGAATGATTATTGAAATTCTCAGCTGTGGACAGAATAGGAAACAAGTAGAGAGCCTCAGCAGCTAGGAAAAATGCAGCCACTTCCCAAAGAATTTAACAAGGTAATCTTGGTAAACTCCCCAGTGAAATTAAGTTGAAATTTCTACATATGAGGAATCTAGGTTCAATGCCCCAATAGTGGCAAAATCTTGTTTTGATTTTTTCCAACTTCATCTGAAGTTAATCAGAAAGCACGCAGACTTGCATCCCAAGTCTCTTGTCCTGCAGAAATGAGCTGGAATGCCTAAAAAGCCAGGAAAGCAGGAAAACACAGTGTCTTTTCAGTCATACTACAGGGCTAGCCCCATCACCAGTTTAAACCCCAAGGAATTCAGCTTGTATGATGCTTGCAGTTGTGTGTGCTAGAAAGGAATACAACAATTCATAAAGTCACCCTCAACTCAGTGTAATTTTATCTGTGCAAGCTTAAATTTACTTACTTTGAGTCTGTGACTCATAAGCATCTTGCTAGAGCTTTTCAGGATGAAGGGCAACAGGTTTGATTCTGCTTAATTAAAAATAACCAGAAACTTACATAGATATGTACAGGAATAAGATAGTCCCAAGTTACTAAATCAAACTCAATCAAAGGCATTACAATACTTGCAAAAGAGAGAAAAAAAAATAAAGTTAATTTTTCAAGGAAACAGCTAAAATAGCAATAAAAATAGACAAAAAATTACCAGCAGACTTTGTTAAAGAGAAAGGATTTCTTTTTTAAGTATGGATGCATCAATTTCCAGCAACTTTTCCAAAAGCATTTAAGTAACTTGGGAATTTGAGATCATTACATGTTTTTGGGAAACTTCTTATTCTAAATCAGATTGCATAAAAATCTGTGAAAGTTTCAAGGTATGGACAGACAGATGTCCGAATTGGTTTCTTTTTTGCATTCCTTGCTTGTAGCTTCTCCCTCTGTTAGCTGCCTTTTTTGCACTCACTTTTTTTAGAAATAAAAGAAAAAAGAAATAAAAAAGCAAGTACTCAAACATGCAGCCTGGTTCAAAGCTCTGGTGGGTAGCAGGGAAATACTTTAGAGATCAGGTGAAATGAATTCAAGATGAGTGAAAATGGTCTTTGGTTCTGCTCTGCTACCTTTTACTGAAGATTCACTGCAGAGACGTGAATCATCTCCATCCACGCTGTGCTTTGCTTCTTGCAGGCATTTTTCACAGATCCCTCCTGCTTCTTTTGTCTCCCAGCGCCAGACATGGTGATTTACCATTGGTCACTGTGGCATTAAGGGTTTACTACCAGTTAGAACAAGTGTGAAGGCAAAGGAACCTGCTGCAAAATAAATAAATAACATAAGGGCAGGCACTTTGTAATAAGGAATAACAATTATGTAATAAAGGCAGGGAAAAATGGGAAAGCACAGCTTCTGTTCACTTGGCATATAGCATAAACCAACATTTTTTACTTTAGATCAACTAAAGTCTCTGCCTAAAGTAAACTGAGAATACAATTAGATTAGGCAACTAGGGTCTATGATTTTTAGAAAGAAATTATTTTCCCAGCCAGAATGAACAATGAAACAGAAGTAGGGTAAAAAAATATGTTTTATGAATGCATTAATAATCAAACAGTTGTAATTGTACAAGACACTAATGGAAACCATTGTTCACAGAAGAAGACAAATATCAACATGATAAAATGCTGGTTTTATAAGGTATATGAAACTTCAACTCTCTTCTCCAAGTTATCCCCTCAAAAAATAAATGAAGATCACGTATTGAATATAATAACTGTGATTATATTTAGTAAATTGAAATCACTTTTTTTTAGAGAATTCAAAAACCTAGGAGTGCTACCTGCAGTCTTAAATTTTATGTCTTCCTTCAGGGTCTGTAAATACTTTTTGTGTTTATGATAAAAGAGATAGCAGAAAAAATGAAGAATATGTAGGAGAAATATGCATATTTTGAAGTTATGTATTTTACCTGAAAAGGAGTTTTGTCGTCTTCATTTATATGTAATAGTCCAGAGATGCAATATATGTTATTAAATTTTAATGCTAATAGTATGCCAATAAAAGCATGTACCTTTCTATATACATTATAGTACATATAAAGGTCTCCCTATTTTTTCCCCTGTATTTTATACTTATGTTTAAGCTCTTAGATGTGTCTCTGAGGTCTTTTAAACTCCCAAAAAAGACTTCAGCCAAACCCAGACTACACAATGGCCAGAGCATTGAGTAAAATAAATTTACAAAAAATTAAGCAAAAAATTTTTACTCAAAAGTAAAAAAAAAAAAAAAAAAAACCAAAAACAAAAAAAAAACCAAACAAACAAAAAAAAAAACAAACTGAACTAAATATAGCAAATTATTTCTGAAACTTTTTAAAATTCTATTGGATAAGGAAATTAAAACTACACATAATAGCAGAATCTGTTCCAACCAACATCATATTAATGGACTTTGTGGAAGCGTTTAAAACATGTTCTGATTTTTCAAAGAAGCATACAAGTACCAAGACCCAGTGCTCATTTATCATTAGTAAGATGGCTGTTATTTTCAGGGCAACTCCTTGTGCCTGGGATGGTTTTGGAGAATATTTCCCAAAAGATATTCCCCAAACTGTCATTCCAAGTAAAGAAATGTTGGATGTATGAAAGCAGCATTGTTTCCTTAGAGCTTTTATCACTTGCAGTTTGGACCCAAGGATTTAGCTTATTCTCTCCCTAAATTAGGTGATGCTCTAGGTTGGCACTGGCCCACTGCCAGGCACCCATGAAAGCCATTCACTCCCCTCTGCAGCTGGACAGAGGACAGAAAATTTAATGAAGAGTTCATGGGCTGAGATAAGGCCCAGGAGAGAGATGGCCAAACACCAAATACCATCACAGGCAAAACAGGATCAACTCAGAGATATAAAACAAATTTATTACTAACAAAATCAGAGCAGGATAATGACAAGTAAAATAAGCCCTTAAAAACACCTTTCCCCCATCCTTCCAGCTTTACTTCCCCCCTCAGCAGTGCAGGGAGATGGGAATGGGGACTGTGGTCAGTTCATCACTGGTGGCTTCTCCCACTCAGGGACAGGAGTCCTTCCCCTGAGACAGATCTCCATGAACTTCTCTGCCCTCTCTCCATGGGTGTCCCACAGGGTAACAACCTCCTCCAGGCATTCCTCTGCTCCAGTGTGGGTCTCCTCCAGGGGCTGCAGAGGAATCTCAGCTCTGGCGCCTGGAGCACCCCCTGCCCCTCCTTCTGCACTGACCCTGCTTGGTGTCTGCAGGGCTGCTCCTCTCATATGTTCTAGCTCAGCTCTTCTCTGGCTGGAATTACAACTGCACAACAACCTCGATTTCTCCTTAACTGTGTTATCACAGAGGCATTCTCATTGGCCCAGCCTTGTCCAGCAGCATAGCTGTCTTTGGAGCCATCAGGGATTGCCTCTCCCAGATGTTTTGGAAGCATCCAGCAGCTTCTCACAGAAGCTACCTCTGTGGCTCCCCATGCTACCAAAAGCAAGCCACACAAACCCAACACGAGGCAAAGAAATGCCTTTCACTACATAATTCCAAGGGATCTCTGAGAAGAAGTGTTGCCAGTAACTTTCCTTGCTTTTAGACCAATCCTTTGCATAGTCTGGACATAGGCATGATTCAAGGCATCATCAGCAAGCCAGTCATTTTTGAGGCAGCCTCTCTGTTTCAGAGGATGAGAGACTTCTTCCTTTTTCTTTTTATTTTTAATCATCATGGACACAAGCTGCTATATGCAGATGCTCTTATGACTAAAGAACAGTCCTGGGACTGTAGTACAACCATGACCAGAGGTCCCCATATACTACAGCCAAGCCTTTCCTTTGAGACATGCCTCCTGGGAAGAGTTTGTGCTATTCCTCCCAGTAACTGTTCACTTGTTTTTTCCTGTGGGCTACAGGAACTATTGCTGAAGGGCCTATTTCTTGTCCCCAACAAACCTCTCCTGTCAAAAAAGCAAGTTGAGTTAACATTCAGGAAATGGAGTCAAGCCTCCACTCAACACTCACCACAACTGGCTCAGCAACAGAGGCAAGAAAGGCTCTTTTGCCAGGTTTTATTCCAGCAGAGTAACACAGTAGGTGAAGGGAAACCCCGCCAGAAAGAGGGGGAACCACACGGAGCAGGCAGCCTAAAAAGGGGAAGGGGTGGGGGCAGAGCCGAGGGCTGGGCAGAGGGGACAGGGCTGGACTCCAGGGGAAGGGGGGTGCCCACCCAAGCCAATATCAGGGGAAGGAGAAACCAGAGGAAGTTGTGACACAAAGGGTCCATTTGGGAGTCAGTTTTTTCCCCCAGGAGAGCTACCTCTATGGTAAGTAGTTACTGCTATTTCTAGGCATGAGGGCTTGGGGATTGACCAGGAGGAGAGAGTTCATGGGATACTACAGGCTACCACTCCATGTTCTGCTGCGGAGACAGATCTGAACCTCTTCTTGTTCAGCCATGGAATATATTGCTCTTATTTTAGATAATTTTCAAATTATTTCCTAACAGCAGGAAAAGCAGAGGATGGAGACTGCAGCACATGGCACGTGTAAATCCACTTTTGATCCCCAGGACCCCCTTTGCAAATGAGATCTTGTACTTTATAGAGCTTTGTTTTCCCAGTAGTAAACTATTTAAATGGATAACCACATTTAAGCTACTCCTGGGGAAGAGCCAATTTAAGAAAAATCATCCAGGAATTCACTGCAAATGAGATGCTGCCTCTCCAAAGACTCTCTTCCTTGCCATCATGGTGACAGGCTTGGGATCGGCTTCTAACAGAGAATACCAGAAAGTTGGGAGCTTGTCCATTATAACTTAAATTAAGATGGTTGGAACCATATAGTCAAAAAGGGGTCTTCCCTCCAGTTTTCCCCCAGAAAACTCCCTCAAATCAATCTATGTATCTTTTATGATAAATAAAACCCAGTAACTATGTTCTAAATACCAAGCACACAAGGTGATTAAAATGCAATTCTTTGGGGCAGTTAGCTACTGTAAGGAATTCTTATGGATTCTGTATTGCACTTCAGTCACAGAAAGGTGGCTGATGCCCCCAAGCCTGTCGGTATTTCAGAGGCATTTGGACAATGCCCTTAACTACAGGTTTAATTGTCAGTTAGCCCTGAAGCCACCAGGCAGTTGGACTAAATGATTTTTGTAGATCCCTTCTAACTGAAATTTCCTATCCTACATCTAGCTTTCTTTCTATTATTTTTTATTAGACAGGCTATTGCAATGCTGCTATTATCATTATGTATGTGTTTATACCCCAGTTGAGCATGACAGTAAAACTGCTATTGATTCATTATCAGGAATTCTGGGATATCAGCCTGAAGATGTGTTTTGCATCCACAGTTGGATCTGTTCACAGGTGTTCACAAGCATTGAAACTTATAAATCTACTGCACAAAAAAAATTAGGTCCAATGATCACACAGAATTTTTAAAGGGCACTACTTAATCTGGTTAGGATCAGAATATTTAGCTGCTTGAATTGTTACAGTGCAGAGAAAACTGGTGGTCAACAGAATCCAAAAAAATACTTCCAAGGAGTAAATTGGCATTTTGTCTTGGGAGAACAGATGTAATGCTCATGGAGCAGTATCTAGAAACAATCAGGCTGTACTGATGGACAGAAGAGTTTCTCTCAGTTGTCAAGCACACCCACAATTGCAAAATATGTCTAGCCTGGAACTGATATATAAATATCTCTTAGGAACACACAGAAAACTCTCTGCTACATGATGGGTTCTGTGACCTCAGTTGGGTTGCCCATCCACTCCAGCTTCCTCTTACTCAGTGCACACAGGCATGTGTTACCCAAGAAAGGAGAGTGCTATGTACTGCAATGATGAGGTGCTTTAAATTAGCCCAATGGCTTAACTTTCTCCTCTGGATGTTTTAAATTCAAAAGGCACCCACAATGAACATGTTTATTTTTGATTGATTGATTCAGTAGCCATTACTATAGCATTCATCAATTGGAGGCATTTCAAGGGTGTTGAAGTGTATTAATTGAAACAAGTTAAATCAGCAGTCATCTCTGGAATTATTCCTTTTCACTTTCTTTTTTGAACTAGTTGGCCTTGCTGTCTTTGATTAAATCACCTGAATAGCATTTCATTGGTATTTCTAATTTATGCCACTATTCTGCTAACAGCCATCCATAAATGATCAGGGCTAATTTCCATCTGTGGACATTTGAGAAACACTCCTTTGTTCTTTACTGTTTGCTCTTCAAAGACTAAAGATGTTTCTACAATGGTTTGCTGACTCTGGAAGCTTGCCAGCCTTACTACAATTTTCAGCACTGTTCATGTGAAGAAGAGTTGGGCATAGTGAATAAATCTAGTGGCTACAGGTCTATGCAGGAGGTCCACAGAGGTTAAAGAAACTTGTAGGTCAATTGTAAGAAGTTCAAAGAATCCTTCATTTCTGCACTTTTGAGATTTTGCTTACAGCTCCCTTATCTCCCAAACTGAAATCCCATTTAGTACAAGCAGAACTTCAAAAAGTAGAGCTCCTATTTGGCTCCTAGAAATAACATCTTTCCTTCTTTGGCAACTACTGACCTGCTGGCCCTAGTGTCAGGAAACAGTATTAATTATATTGCCATTTTAATCGCATCAAGAGAGAGGTCAAATCTCAATAGCACCATAAACAGCTTTACACAAATCAAAGCCTCCCTCTTTTAGAGCCTGTTAAAAACTTTGAGTAACAAATTCACAAAACCTATTTTGCTTTATTGTGGTGGGAACTTGGGAATTTTGCTTTATCACTGCAAATTCTTTTAAAATCAAAAGACCACAATTTACATCTAGAGTAGAGTGCTTGTTTACTGGCATTCTCTGATAGTTAGCTAAGGATTCATCAGCCTGGCCAAAGTCAAGAGCCATACTTGGAATTTTGCACCTTTTTGAAGTTACCATTTGACTGACCTTTCTTGTCTCCTTAATGTCACACAAGCCAGTGAACTGAAGAGTAAAGTTCAGCTAAATCCAAAACTGTGCTAAGAGCACTACGCTTCCTTCAATTTGCTTTTCTTCCTGTCGAGCATGACGAATTAATAGAGCCCTCTGAAGTTTACTGATGCAGAGCACTCAGTTGGATTCTCTTCCAAATTCAGATAACACTATTCTTCTCTAGATCTTGATAACACTTTTAAGAAATTATGAAATGACCACCCTCCTGGTTTCTCTGAAGTAAAGGTGAAACCAATTCAGAAATACTCTTCTCAGCTCTCTATGCCAAAGCCATTCAGGCTCTCCCACCAATCACTGAGAAGAGAGCTTATTTCAAGACCTCCCACATAGCATGTATTATAATCACAGCTTATTCTTTGTCTGATATGGTAATTGCAGGCACAGAACTTCAGATACTGACTGGTAGAAACAAGCATTCTATATGTGCCAATCTGGTAGGACTCAAACCAGCCTGAGTAGAGAAGCTGCCAGCCTAGTTGTCAACATCACATTATGCCCAGTAAACCTTGTATTGCAAACACACATTGTATTGCTTTTTAGCAATGGTTATATCTTCTGAAGCATCCTTTAGAGGATAAAGCCAATATGATTAAGGCTAGAGAAATCAGATACTCAGCTACTGTTTCATAGGGAAACAGTTCGTCTGTGACAGCCAGATTTGGACTAAACTACACAAGACCCTAAAAATTAACTCTCAATCTGCAGTAGTTGTTGCTGATATTCTTCTGATTCAAACACGTTAGGAGTGCTGCAATATGTAAACTGGCTTATTTGTTATTTTTTCCCTTTACAGGCAGGCTTGCAGAGGTGATAAACAGAAAATATGATCAAACTTACTGACTGTCCCATGGAAACCTATTCTTTTGACTATTCAGTCCAGGCTGAAATAGTCCCTGAAGCTGCTGAAGGCTTTACTCAAAGCTCATGTTTTTAGAAATGGTCAACACTTAGTGCTTCCTTTCATGTTTCCTTCCCTGCAGAAGGCTAAGTCCTAAATGCTACCAGATACACAAGTGTGCTAAACTTTGAATCCTACAACTCTGCTTTTATTCAGGCTTGATCAGCTCATGGTCCACCAAGACCCTTAGGTCTCTTGACCACAGCTGTTCCCTGCCCTGTGATGGAGCTGTTCTTCCTTTCTAGGTAAGTACAGGCCTTTGCTTTTGTCCTGATTGCGCTCCAAAAGGTTCCCATCTATAAGATCAACGAAAGTTCCAAAAAAACCCCAAGTCAGGAACACCAGTACACATTTCCTTTATTCCTTGCTTCTGGTTAAGCTCTTGCTAATGTTGAATGCTCTTTCATTTTTCATCATTAATTTAAATTATAAATTCTTAATTTAGCTAAATTAAAAAAAAAAAAAAACAACAAACCTTTGAAATGAGACTCAAGGACCTATTAGTCCAAAACTGTATTTCAAACAAAACCATTTCCTTATTTATAAACTTGTTCACAGCTACAGTGACCTTATGCTAAAATTCCTGCTTAAAGGGGGAAGAGTAAGTATGAGTCAACTACTTGTACACAAATAAAATCAATACCAAAAAGATTATGGTTCTTATTGTATATATTTAAATAAATTAATTATAAGGAAAACAAATATTCAGAAACCCTCCCCCTCTAGTTCTCAATTTTGTTGCACCAATTTAAAGAAGTTAAAACAGTAGACAACCAAATGATCACCAAAAGGTCACATCATAAAATCATGTTTTCACATGTCTGGGGCTTTCATAAAATCATCTGAAGTTCCACTGTTTTATTTCTGCTTCATGCTGCTTTTATCTGTCCATACTTGGGTATTTGGACTTGAAACTGAATTCTTCTATGGTGATGGAGAAGACAGGGCATGGGGAGATTCAGTCAAGAGCATTGGTCATATATTTTGTTCCAGTTAAAGAACTTCTGCTATGCAGGAGCCCCAATACAGTGAAATATTAATGTCACCACATGAATGTTCTGATTTTTAAGTGAAAGTCCTCCATTGCCACCCTCTCCCACTCTCAAATTAGTTTAACTCCAACCCATAAAAAAAAAAAAACCCTAACCAAAAACCGCACTTATCCATAAAAATGTAACCATTTTAATGAGAGTTAGTAAAATGTTCTATCTCCAGCATTATCTGCTGATAGAGCCCCAATACATCACATATGTTTGCAAATCCTCAGAATGAACAAAAATAGAAACTCATGTCTCAGCCTAGGTGGGAATTGTAACCTTTAGTATACTGGATAGAAGAGAAGTGATTGTTCTTCCCATTGGAAAGGTGGAGTCTGTCACCCTCAGAAGATGTACAAGCTATGTTTTCATAGAGAGAATTCAAGGTTCAGAATAACAGAAGTCCATATTGTGTTTACATTTCCCCAGTAACTGCAGTTCTGGGCCAGGATCAGACATCTCAAGCACAGGTCATGGAGCAGAGACCTTTTTTCTCTGTGTCCTGCTTGCTGACTCCAGCTAACAAGGAGAAACTGTCCAAAGGAAGAGCTGTGCAGAATTCAGTGGATTTAGTAGTATTGTAGTTGACCCAAAAACCACATTGTAGACAATTCAAACTGCGTGCTCAGAATCAGCAAACTTCAGTGACAACAATTTATCTCTCTATAGAAAGTTAAGAGTACTAACCTCTCTCATGTGAAAAGAAATTCTTATTTGAAAGACACATAAAACAACAGTGATAAACACCACTAGAGAGACCCAATGGAATTAATAATTGTCTCTCCATAACAAGACTTGGCTAGCAAGCAATAAGTGAGACCTAAGAGCATATAACAGGAAAAGTTTTCAATAGCTATTTCACACACATACAGGACTGAGGATGCTCACAGACTGGGTGAAAAATCGCCATGCCTGTGTAAATAAACACCCTTATCAGGATGGACATATACACAGGAGCCAAGTTAAAACTGTACAGACAACCTTAATTATTACCTTTCCTGACTTTGAAATTAAAAATGCAGAACTAGATTAAAAGAACATGATTAAGATTGCAATATCATTTGGCAGTGGTGCCATGAAAAACAGGCACTATGATACAAAGTGAACTTGACCTTAGCAGAAAAGAGAATCATAAGACAACATATTTGGGTCATTGTATTTTTTATAATCATAAATATAGATGAAGCAACAGCAAATACCAAAATTTAATAAAAAATGTTAATGATAATAAAGAAATCACCGTGCAAAAACCAGCAATGTCTATACATCTGCTTTTTTGGTTAATTATTGATGTCAAATTATGTTTTCATTGCTTATCTATTCCACTTAGATGTAGTGTCTTTGGGTCTCCTAGTTAATCCAGGCTTGTGTCCTGCATTATGTACCTATGTTTTTGGTGAAAGGCAGAGTCAACACAATAATTTTTTAAAACCTGAATGAAATAAAAATGTACTGTTTGATGCACCAGATTTATTTTCCAAACCTCACATGACTTAAATTACTCACTTGTTTCTACTGCTTATTCACTACAATATGGTCTTAGTATATGAAAACCCTATACGTGTTAGAGAAAACATAAATCCCCCCATGCCATTCTTGCCCTGCAAGAGCTAGGAATGGATGGATGTTTTTTAAACATCCCTAGCCACCCCCAACTCAGCCATCAAGATCACCTGTGAAGGGTCATAACTACACTCTCTCATATTTAGGGCTATCTGAAACAATGGAAAGAAAGAATCTTCCAGTCTAGTTTTGGAAGAATCTGAAGGAGAACATGACCCTGAGCTCATGGCTTCAGGATCATACAGGCATGGCAAGAAGGTCTGAGCAGAAGCTGTCACCATGAAAACAGCCTGCAAATAGAAAGCCGGAGACATTCCTCACATTGCAGCAAATGGAGCGTAGAAGAAAACATGGAAATTAACAAGGGAGTGTCTGAAAAGAGAAGAAAGCACAAGAGCAAAGGAGAGTCAGAAAATCAGGCTCAGATAGGAAACAGCTGTGTATTCTTTGCAAAGAGGATTGCAAAGATAACTGTACATGAGATAAGCCTTAATGAGAACAGGCCAGGGCAATAGTATCATGGCATAATTTCAGACTTCTATAAGAAAATGTCTGAATTTTCAATTCATAACTGTTTCCTTGTTCCAGAATGAATGGTATATGTAAATGAATTTTATGAAGGATTGGGAAAACTTATGGACTTCTAGATGGACAACAGCTTATCTAGGAATGTATGTAAAAATTAAGGGCATTTTTCTTATCTGGTGCAGTTGTCTGCTACTGCTGGGCCTATAAATAGAACTAGAGATTAATTTAAATTAGGTCAAAAGCTGGATTTTTAAAATATAATATTATTATATAGTATAATATCATCATAGCAAGAATCCATTCTGAGGAATTATCTGAAGCATACTGACATCATAAGAAATGTTTCCAAAGGATTCACTGATCAACAGGTATTTTCCTTAGTTTCTGCTGCTAGCATGTCCAGAGAAAAAGTGCAGGACATGCTCAGTATAGCTGTCAGGTAAGAATCCAGTCAAACTAGAATTTGTCTCAAGATGATGTAATTATGTGCAAAACATGCTCTCTGGCTGCTCCTGTATCCTCTGAGGAACAGGTTGAAAATATATCTCAAGCTGAATGGCTGACTTTGTAGGGGAATACATTTTTCAAATTAATTAAACTTTGTATTTTGCTGTTTTCCCTCCTCTGCAAATTAAACAGAAGCAGCTTAAAATTTTTATGTTTTCATTTAAATCACAAATCAGACATATAGTCGGATTCTGAGCAAGTTCAAAAATTCCCTTACTGGGGATTTTTTCTGTTATCTGAATGGTTAAACCTAGTAGGATAGTTTTACATGTTAAAGAACCCCCCCTCCCCCAGACTATTTCCACAAATACTTACTTACATGGATTTGACCTTTACTGTTTCTATGAAAAATTCTGCCAGCAAAGCTGTGGCAAAAGAATGTCCAAAGTAGATGGAGGGACACAAACATGTGTCCCCAAGTAAAAATCTGAAAGCATTTTCATGCTGTTCACCCACATTCCCTTATTTGCAAGGGCAGGAGCCATTGTGTCAGCCACTTATGGCGATCAAAAATAATTTGTCACAGATGTCCTGGTAAATTTTGATACAATATGAAATCAGTCCAGCTTGGTCACTGGTTTGTTCTTGGGGACACTACTCTAAGGCAGCCTTTATAGACCTGCAGTTTTTATTGGCTTCATATCTCACAAACTAAGTATTTCACTGGGTAGTCTTTTACATCACCTAGCTATCCTTGCTCATTATCTACCTAGGTGTGTTAACCAGCATTTCTTATATGAAATAAAAACATGTTATTCTGACACTGTGGTTACTGTCTCCTAGCAACAGAACTTCTTCTTAATAAGGCACTTGTTATTTTCAGGGGTCTATCATGAATACTTTAAATAGCCTTAGTTTTTTGTATGGATTCCCTAACCTGATCAATTATTTTCTTTATAAGTTTCTTGACCTATGAAAATGTTTTATAATTACCATAATAGCACAATAATGTGATCTCTTAACACAAATCTCTTTGTAGTAATATTTCATTTCAACACTGCAGTTAAATTTAGTGAAAGAAAGTTATTTCTCACATTACCAGGGATTTCTGTTTGGCTAGTTTTATTCTCATGAGTACAGGTCCTCATAAGCATTTTTGTAAATTACTACAGTAGATCACAAATAGCATACCCTAAAAAGAGGGGAGAGATTCATGTTGTACTAGTTCTTTTCAGATAAAAACAGTGATCTTTCTGCCTTTGATCAAGACACAAAAAGTGGATGTTTAAAGGTGAGTGACAGTAGAAAAGAAAGGAAAGCAAAAATCTGAGAAAATGATGGGAAAAGCCCAACTGAAATTACTTAGACTTGCAATTTGGATATCTGGTGAATTTAAAACAAAATGCTAAGGTAACAGAACACAATATAATTTGTATCTGATGGACTATTTCATTCTTGTAAACTTTTTTTCTTCTTGTCAATCTTATAAAATTATACCTTCTCAGGGTAATTGTTGAATTCATGCAGAAATAAGTGCAATGCAATTTTACTTCTAAAGACAAATCATTCATTTGTGAGAAATGAGTTTGGAAAAACATAATGAAGGTATTCATTACTTCAATAATTTTTAAAATTGGTCAAGGTGATCTAATGTTCATATTTTGGTGACAATGTAGACATCATTGCAATTGCCAGCTGCCAAAGACTGGATACACATTTAAAGTTTTGTATTTCACTAATGTACCAAGTTGCAATGGCAGTTTGGTTTATCTTCTCAGGTGGATCTAAGGTTCATCAATATGCAGAATGAGTCATCTAGAGAAGAAAAGCAGCCAGAGGACAGAACTGAGCTCCTGTCCAGCTCCAAATACACCGACCTACTACGAGGTCACGAAAGTCTGCTTGGAAGAGAAGGCTCCAGAGCAGCTGAACAGGCAGGAAATTTCATAGGCAGGACAGTTTTCTTCCTTCCACTACTGAAAAAGGTGATAAAGAGGAGTTCCTCTGGCAGCAGCTTCCTTTGGTAGCCTCTGACACCTTACTAACCCATGTTCCTCTGATCCTGGAAGACCTCAGGATGTTGGGGGGGATATCTGGAAAGCTATGTCATAAACGTCCCTTTTTCCTCAAGAACAAGGAATTTACTAAATCTATAAAGCTGGCTGTGGGTGAGCTAAAATGTCACCAGGACTTAGAGAGAGGGTTTGAGTGAGAAGTACTGAAAAGTCTGTTGTGATACAATTTGTTGCTTCAGCTGGCCCCATCTTTTTCAAATCTCGCCCTCCCAAGTCATCAACTTGACTGGGTAGCCCAAAAGGTTTTCCATTCAATAGAATAACTGGCACAAACACTGTGCTATGTAAGCTAGTCTCATAACAACATAAATCCACTCCACTGAACTTTTTGAAGAACATTAAAAAAAATTGCTCAACAATGTTAGTTGCCTAAGTAACGGGAGACACAAATTGAAGATATTATTATGTAGAGGAAATAATCCCAAAGTATTTGAAATAGAACTGAAACCCAATGGAATGGATTGTAATATTAAGACAATGGAATTCAAGTTTACCAGGGACATGGTACATCACTGTACATCCACCTTTCAGTGATAATGTGGAATTAAAGAACTACAGCACACAAACACAAACATAGGATACTGAAAGAGAGGTCATCCACTCTTTTCAAGTAGCAGCTATCATCAGAAAAACAGATAAAATCTTTCTTGAGTGGCTGCCCGTGTTGTGGAGGATTGGACAAAAATATTTTATACTGAATATCATTCTGGTAAACAGTTTACATTTAGATTTTTTAAAAAGCACACAATTTGTTTAGCAAGCATATGCAGCAGTAACAAAGATAGTGCAATACTGAGTACCATTGACAAAAGAGATAAAAACTGACTTTAAAAGTTAGTGGCTGGTTTGAAAAACAGTTATTATGTTGTGTTAATTTTCTTCAAGCAGCATGTGGTACAGAAAATTAAAGAATACAGCAAGAACTTGTAAAAGGTAATGTTACAGTCATGACTATGATCATGATATTTAAATAACAATTATTGTTATTATTAATATTAAAATTGCTTTGAAAGGACTGATGAAAGCCACAAATATAGAAATAATGAGAAAGTAAAGATAATGACAGTAGAATCTACTATTTGAAAGGATACACGGCTTTCCAAAATGTTATTTATTAATAAATATCTTAGAAAAATAAGGTGATTTGTACATTATTACAAAAACATAAAAAATAAAAATTGGTTTCATTGTTAGAAGTCTATTAAAAAGTTTAAAGTTAAAAATGGGAAGGTGGTGCTGATATGGCTCCTAAGATATCTAAATAGATAATTAAAAAATAGACTATCAAAAATATGATAAAAGATAAAACTATTTCAGTCAACAAGTTCCATGGTAACTAGGTCTTCCCAACTGAATCACTAACCTTTTCTAACAGATATGAGTTTATTAATAATATTTCTGTTGATAAAACAATTAAATTTAAAAAAATAAAATTGCTTACTACTACATGACATCTTGATTTTAAAATCTTGCTTTTTGAAAATGACAGTATACACAAGTACCAACATCTAACATATACTGAGGGTCTTGAAAACTATTGAGAAAACTTTACCAGCACATCTGAAATGAAGTGACTGGCAAAACACCAAAGAACTGGACAACTAAACAGTGAGGTTCTTCAAAGACCTCTTTAAGTCTACCTCTCATTAATATTTTTAATCAATGATTTGAGGATATTTTTGATGGATGAGAATGTAAAATCTTTGGCAGTTAGGCACATTAGTTGACAGAGATTCGTGGAGTGGTAGGCAATGAGGGAGCTGCTTACTGCTACAAACAGGCTGAATCACTTCCTTAAGTGGACACAATTCATGAAAATGCTTTAAATAGATCCCAACACACACACACACAAATCCTCTCTAAAGAAACAACACAGGTTACAGTTCATGGGCAGGATTTTCTCAGTTCACTCCTTTTACTGAGAAGAAGACAGAAAAAATCTGGTTTTACAAGGTGAGGTTTTTTTAATTTTAAAAAGCTGCTTGCGAGGAGATTACATTTAGACAAACAAGGATGAAACTACCCTCAATGACTTAAATCTGAAGGGAGAAGAAGAATAACTTAATAATCCCTATTCAACAGTGCAGTCTCCTGAGATCCCCATTTTCCCTGAGTCTTGTGATATTCCGGATACCTTTTTTGGGGGGTGAGGGGGGAAAGGAGGTAAATGGGCAATTTTGTCCTAAAACTTTGGGACTAAAACTATTTGGGACTAAAACTTTGGGACTAAAACTAAAACTATTCCTGCTTTTTTGTCAGCCACAGAAGAGCCAGGAAATGCTCAGCTGAGAACACAACACTGCACAGACTTTCTGTTCAACAACACGTGCTCCAACCAGCCAATGCTGAGCCTGGGACAAGTTCAGAACATTTAAAGGTGACTGCACAGGAGCCCACCACCCCCAAAAGGACAGCATCACAGCAAGGACAGGATGAGCAATGTGTGCAGGCCCAAAAAAAGCCCAGTTACAGAATCATACAACTGTTCTGGTTTGGAAGGGACATTAAAAACCATACAGGTCCAATCTCCTTGCCATGGGCAGGAATGCTCAATGTCGAAGGTAAAAAACCAAAACCCTCCAGTGCACTAGGCCCCGACACCTGAAGTACCAAGTGACTGGGAAACGATATACTTGGAATTTCACATTACTGTGTTGTCTAGTTAATTGCAAAGGCATAAAATAATCATCTTGTGCATGCTGGCAAAAGTACTGCTCTTACAAAAGCATTTGCAAAACAGAGAAGTTTATGCTGAGAGACTTGAAAACCTGTCTTTCTATGTATTTTAAAGAGAAATTCACATTGTAAGTCAGTTTAGAAGGTCCCTGAACTGGGCAAACATAAAAGTAGTAGTATTAACTGCAATAGTATTTGGCAACTTCTGTGAGCTGTCAACAGTTTGAAATCTTCAGATGAGTAAGAAGTAGACAGAAAGCATACAACATAACTAAGTTCACAAATACAATTATTGGAAGTCATGGCTGCAGTATGAGTGGATGGGGCTTAAACATCTAAGCAAGTGCCTGACCAGGCTCATTTATTTACTTTGCACAGCAACACCCGGGTGAACTTACCCTGGTCCAGAAGTGTCAGTGCAGCACTTCCACTAACAAACCTTCTGTGGCAGAGCTCTGTAGCTCAGGTGCAGAGCCCAGCTCCACCCCTCTTTCACTTCCATCCTTGGTACTATCTCAGACTTTTTCTGGGGTGTCTCTGCACTGCAGGAGATTATTGACTTGATCAAGAGGTGCTGTGACTTACACTGTTAAGCACCGGCTGTGAAGGAGAAGGATGTCATCCTATTCCTCAACCCTAAAGCCTAGACCTGCTTTCCTGTCCTTTTGTGAGCATTGCAAGAAAAAGCAGAGCTGTGCCACACCCATGTAACTAACATAAGAACAACAGGCAGCAACTGACAGAACCAGAGGACACAGTCTCAAGCTGCATCAAGGGAGATATAGGTTGGATACTAGGGAAAAGTTTCTTACAGAAAGGGTAATGAAGTACTGGAATGGCCTGCCCAGGAAGGTGGTAGAGTCATCATCCCTGGATGTGTTTAAAAACAGACTGGATGTGGCACTTGGTGCCAGGGTTCAGTTGAAGTGTTAGGGCATGGCTAACACAATGGACTCCACAATCTTGAAGGTCTCTACCAACCTAGGCATTCTATGAATTCTGAATAAGCCACTGGGAAACAAAATATACACACTGATGGAAGCAGCCATCATTAGCCGCATCTGAAGCATTCTTCCTTTTGGATTAACGACAATATCCAGTTCCATTCCTATGTTTAAGTATTTCTTTATTTGCCTCAAAAAAGCAAGCAAAAAATACCCCAATGCTGCAGATGTGAGAAGGTGAAGGCAATGTGGAAAAATCCAGTAATTAGCTCATTAACAAGAACAAAATTTGTCAAATAAGTGTGTTATACTACAAATTTCTTCACTCTGGAGAGTAGGGAATCAGCACAGAAACACTCGTGTCCTTGAGTCATCAGAAGCTTTCTCCACCAAGAGCAGTGGGACCAAGGTTTAACTCAGAATATCTGTTAACCACACGGACAGAGTAAGATTTATTGCATCTTTCATTTCTCACTTTTTAAGACTTTGGGATTAGTTTTTGGGGAAGACACTCAATTTAGGGGACTGTTACTAAGCAACCATAATCTGTTTTAAAACAAAGCTGTAGCCTGTGCTTTTTTTTCAGCAAGGAAATAATAGATCTCTGTCCTTATGTGCATCTTACCAAATAAATAGCTAAGGAAACACCTAGACTGAACATCAATGGAAGGCTGCAGGCAAGCTGCTGGTCAAAGAGAAATCCTTACATTGTTTGACCCTTTCCTCATTTTTGCAGTCATGGCAAAGAACGTCTCAGTTCTTAAAAAGAACACCAACAAGTTTATTTGAAAAAATGTCCTCCAGACACTGGCTACTGGCTGATACAGAGCAGCCATACCCATGGATGTGGGAAATATTATGCTTTTGGAAAAAAATGGGAACAATAGATACCTGATGCGCTTTGTTCTCTGCAATAAAGATACAGAAGATAGCAAGAAAAGCCAGAGAATATGTAGTACCTAACTCTCAAAATCAAATGTCAGACCAGAACAACTTTCTTTCTCTACCCATCCATGACTCAAGCAGAGATCCCACAAAATTGCCAAGCATCCTGGAACGAAGATGGCCCCAGTTGTGTACTCTGAAAGATTTTGATGCTCCTAATCATCATACACAACATCCTGAGCTACCCAAAGGCTTCAAGAAAAGGACAAGGCAACAACATATGGCCTAAACAGACTGTTCATGTTTTCTCCTAAACAAGGCACAGCTTCACCTTAGACTGTACTTGCAGTTACAGGCTATGGGGAACAGTTAGGCACTTGAAACAGCACAACAAATGGCAGAGACAGGGAAAGACTCAGAAATACTGAATGCAGAGAGCCCTCAATAGGTAAGCTGTGAATTCTGGTCGCAGTGTCTGAGACAATCCTGCTCCACTCAGACCACTTGGTATCAGAATCTTAAAATACAGCCTGGAAGCAGAAGAATCCATTACACTACCCCTTCCTTTGCAGATGAAACAATGATAAAAGTTTCTCCAGAAATGAGCTTTCAGCAATTTGAGGACATGATTCTGAAAAAAAAAACCTCCCCAAAGTGATAAATTTAAGTAACTGCAAAGTAAGCAAAGTGGGTTAACATCCCAGCTTCCTCCAGCAGCAAGAACAGAATTTGAACAGTTTTTCCAGAGCAATTATTGAGTAGCGAAGGAAAAATTGCAATGCCACCTCAAATAACTCATGTCTATATGACTCAGTTCAGGAATATTAATAAAATCCACACATCCAGAGCCTGAATTGATTAGAGTTTAGGAGATACTGGATTCTGAGCAGTAACCTCCCAAATTTACCATAACTATTCTGTACCTAGTGTCATTCATATGGGGCAAAAATAACTTGTCAACTCTTGACAAACCCCTAAATCTTAAAAATATGCTATTTTAAACTGTGAATTTGTTTTGGCTTTCTCAACTAGTCTTGAGCACAAAAACTTAGGGATTAGAATGTCCTTGTATCACTCCTAGACTAGAAAATGGAGTTGACGTATGATTTCTTTTAAAAGTACAAACATTAACATACATGTATCTGATGTGCAACAAAAAATAAACATAATGATTATTTGCAAATATGCCAAAATCTAAATTGATCTTGTAATTTAGTGGAAAAAAATTATATACACTGACCAATCTACAGGACTACAATTAGCAATAAGAAGTATGACAAGTAATTTGCATTTCTTGCCAGAAAACCAATACCCTTCTTTTACCCTCTCCAAATCAGAACTCGCTTTACATCAAGTGATAGAGCTTAGGAAAGCTAAAATATGTTTTCTTCTGTCTTATCCTTGTGTTTCACTCTGAAGGGGTTATTTCTCCCAGGAACACAGTAACAGCTGCTGGCTCTTTCCTCCATGATTTCACATGACACATTTCTCACTGGAGCTCTCAGCAATTTATTCTTATTGCCTTACTGCTTTAAGGGTTTTTTCCAACAAGTTCAATGTTATATACATAAAAATTAGATATGAGGAGTGAGGGAAAAATCCCTTTAATTCAACAGATTGCATGAAATGCCTCTGTGACTGAAGATGCTACAGCCATAGCTGAGTTTTGGGTGCAGGGAGAGCACTTATTTTATTTCATTTTTTTTAACGGTGCAATATATGCTAGACAATGTTTATGTGGAGACTAGTGATTTTAAAACTGCCATTCGGATTCCCACCTCCATCAGACCAGGTCAAGAATCTTGGAGAATTGACCTCATTGAGGCAGGAAAGAGGTCACCCCGTGGGGGAAGGAGAGCCCGTCAGAGAGATTGCTCCACAGCCGCACTGCCATGGCACAGCACGCTGCTGCTCACAGGGCATCAGCCTGGGTTTGCGCACATTAGCGTGGCTAAAAAAAGGGGATACCATCCAATCACTGACACAGCACCCCGATCCAACTTTCACAAGTTTCTGACTCTAAAAAACATCGTGTTCACATTTTTACATTCTGAAATTAACATGACATCAGTTAGTTACTGCTTCAACTTTGAGGACTCTGAGCTGTCACAGCCGAAGACAAGAAAGGAATCCCCAGGAGGCCACTCAACCCTTACTTGTTTATTCAGAACATGAACACTAAATCTCATTGATCTTCTGATCACTAGAAATTATTGGTAAGCTCTGCATTAAACCAGGCTGGTGTAAATTGGAGTTGACAGTATTTTCAGTGAAAGAAATGCACGAACTCTGTATTTGCCAAAGTGTGACCTCCTGCACAAAGGGGTGTAGCACTGCAAGGAATGAGATTTTTAATCCAGCTACCACTCTTGTGCAAATTATTTCAATCAAATAATTAACTTTGCTAAATAACATTTTTTCACACTAAACCTGCACTGTGACTTAAAAATTAAATAACCCAAAAGGATATCAGTGCAACATTCCCATCTTCAGATGCAGGATCACAAGACTCACCTGCATCAGACATTAATGCCCTTCCAGCCAGCCTCCTTGAGTGCAACTATCCTTTACAGACATTCTCACACAAGCTTGCATACCAGCAGGATAAAAATTTGAAAGAACAAATCCAGAAATTAAATGTGACTGTTAAGACCACAGAAGATACCCTATTAACAAAGTGAGTGACAAGAATTTTTATATTACAGGAAGCAAAGAGATTACAGAACATAACTGGCAACTGATTTGGGAAGCTGGCATGATTGCTAGGTTTGCTAACCAACTGTATATGAACATCTTTCTCTGGTTTTGTCATTTTGTTGGGGTTTTTTGTGTACTTGAAGATTACACATTTTGTTCCTTAGTCAGGGTGCTGTGTCACCACCTCAATGGTAAAGAATTACTTAAGAAATTCAAGTCAAGAAAGAAAGAAGACAGAAAAAGAGAGTTACTTAATCCTTTCACATTTTTTTTGTTGATATGGACCAAGGGTGACATGCAACATGAGGCAAATTACGTGGTTAAAATTATAAATAAGAAAAATTCCTTTGACAACTACAGCTTTTATGGAAATGCGGGAACTGGCATACCATGTCTGAAAGGCAGGCATGTACCTGAGAAGAAACTGGGGACACCTAGAGGAGTTCCAATTGTAGAAATTTGCCATTTTTGTACATTATTTTCCTCTTACAACAGCTAATAGGAATGATGTGATGTATCTACATACAAACATATCCACTTGATTAGTGACATGTTTGTTACATTATCTTACAATCAAAATAATTAGAGTTTGAAAAGCCAGGAGCAATCCCCTTGACAAGCAACCTCAAGATGTATCTACAGATGAAGTGAAGAACTTTGGTTTGTAATTAAGGGATAGAGCCACTAAGTGCCTTTGAAGCTTGAAAGACTGGCACCACAGTCCCAAGCTATTTTAGGCACCTGTGTTACAAAGTTGAGTTGGGAACCTCGCTCTGGGCACACCTCCCTCCCTCCCTCCTTGAGGATGCCCTGAGCAGAGCCTACCAGTCATCCCAAATGACATCCAGTGGTACTTGTGCAAGAAATTATTCATCTCTTTGGGCCACAAACAGAGAAGTCAGAAAACAGGGCATGACTCTGCAGGCACAGAGTAGGAGGCAAGGTCTTTTCTTCTGGCTCCTGCTGCTTTGGGTTAGAATAAAAATCCACCTGCTTTAATAATCTATTTCCTGCTATGTTCAGTAGGCCATAATTAGAGGAGAATATAAGAAATGGGATGAGAATAAAGTTATCCTTCCTGGTCATATAGTGTTGATTGCCCTAAGTTAGAAGGAAAAAGGCTTTCTAAGCCAAAGTTTACAACCATGACAACTTTTAATAGCCAAAGCACTCTTCATGAATTCCATTATTTTGTCTCTCAGACCATAATATATGACCAAGTTTCACAATTTCATCAGTGCATAGTAACATTTTTCTAAATTTGGTTGCCTCTCAATTCTTCAAGTGTGAGTATGGTGAGTAACCATTTCCTCTCTTTCATTTTTTTTTTTTTTTGTAGGACCCTTCATTGAGCACAGTAGCAGCTCCTTAACTCTTGATCATCTCTACTACCCTTTTCTAGTTTATGTAACATCTCTTTTCCAGCACAGAGACCAAAGCTGAGTCCAGTATTCCAGATATGATACACTGAAGATTTATACAGTGAAATAAAAAGGTTTTTTGTTTTTCTCTTCATTCACAGATGAGTATTTCCTAACATTTTTCTTTTTAAGCTTCTGTCTTTTTTAACTTTTTCTGAGCAGTAAGTTCAGTTTTTGGGGTGAAGGGGAAGACCAAAATTCCCTTTTCTGTACTCTGTCCCACACCTTCCCCCACCTTCATGTTCAGAAAACAATGCTAGAACAAAAAGAAAAACCCAAAAGGTCAAATACTGTCTTCATCCTCATATTCAAAAACTCACTACTGAAATAACAGCCCCCACAGGCAGGAAAAAAAGTAATTCTGGTAATTTCTCTGTGTTGAACTAAGGAGTGATTTATAGTGATAGTCAGATATTACCTGATAGAGCACTTTTCTGTAGTAAAATGAAAACTCAACATTTAATTTTTCTGAGGAAAAAAACCCCAGGGTGACCCAGTAGCTACTCCATGGCTCATTCAGCAAAAGATCCAAGGACAAGATACAGATTCCATCACATTTCCAGTGACACCAGATCTAAAAACTTGAGAAAAATACCCAGTTTAGATACTTCCTAAACTGATTTTAGAAACAATAGTTTTTAAAAAACCCTCCTCCCCACTGAAATTTTGCACATCAGTCTTGGTATTTTGGTTACAAGGACAAATTTTTAGAAACACCAAGATTACATCAGGCAGCTTGACTGATTCCCTTATTATGCTAAAGGGGAAAGTCAAGCCCCAACTAGGCTCGAACATCTACAGTCAGGAAGCCATTTGGAGCACAACATCAACAACTTTATTGGCTCATTCTGGACAATGCTGCATATAAATATTTCTCCCTTACAGGTCAGTAGATGGCACTCTCTATATTTACTATCTTTGTGTTTTGCACACTTGTCAAAGAAATGCTGCTTCTCCTTAACTGCAGCAGTAGATCACAGGTCCTTAGACAGCTTCCCTTGGAAGGGAGCTCTGTGCTTTACCTACTCCTTAGCACAGATTTCAGTTTTCCCATGGCAAATAATCTTGTCAAGTGTGTTGACTATGACCTGTAAACCCATGGAAACATGAATTGCACATATGGCCTGTACTTTATGGAGTTCATGGACAATCCACTCTCCCATGTACAGTGTAATGAGCTTCAAAATTGGCCCTTTCTACAAAGGCCAAAAACGGTTCAGCATTAATAAAGCATCTGCATATGACACCAAAATGAGGGCTATGTTAAAACAGAGCCCTCTTCATTTACCTGGTTGAGTCACTATCCATTTAGAGTCATACTGACTTCATTTAATTGTCTTTCATATTTGTAAAGCCAGCAGAGCCACGGGAAGGCAGACCTAATGCCTTTTCTGTGCACTTCATGTGCCTAAAGATCCTACAAACTGAAACCACTAGATAAAGTTTTATTTACAAAAAGAATAATAAACCAGTTGGAAGTAAAAGCTAACAGTTCCACAAGACACACTACAATCCAAAAATAGTCCAGAAGAGGAAGTGAATCTAGGGCTGGCTGCTCCCGAGGGCACCTGGGGAAGGCAGGCAGGTCTGGATTCCCTGTGCACCAGCTCCCTGCGGTGCAGAGCACTGCTCTCATCTGGTCAGGACTGCAAAGCATCACACCACTGAAGGAGTCTCACATGGGGGCTCTTGGTTTCCATAAAAGCCCACTTCACACAGCAAGCTAACAGTCATGAATACTGAGCAAGTCTAAACCCTTGTTTATCCTCACAGATCAGATAGGATCAGAAACAAAGATGAGAAGAAAATACACATTTTTTTTTGTTGTGCAAGCGCCACCCCATCAACCCAATGGTATGAACACATAACACCAACACAGTCCTTTAATACTTCCTTTTTTGAAAATGTTTCTAAAATATAATATATTAAATTTGATAACTACAATTACTACCAGCATTTAATTGATTCTTGATTACAATCAATTATATTTCTGAAACAATCAAGCAACCTACAATTAAAAGTAATTTGTTCATTAGCATGCCCCTACTAGACAATTACACAAATGCATTATTTATGTAATTAGATACAAATACAGTTCATTATTCCACCTTTTATTCTATTGTTGCAAAGCTACACATGTAGAATCTTGCTTTATAACTCTCCTTGCTTTCTATTGACATGAAGATTGTGCATATTTTATTTACCCAATTTCAACTTAGAAATCAAAACCTGAAAAAGACTCAGTCCCTACAAAAACTGTGATTAAAACATTTATTTGCCATATGGGTGACAAGTAAAGGTACCAAAATATTTTCTAGGGGAAAACTTCCTATTGAGTTGAAAAAGGCAGCTGTAAATTTTTAGAGGTTTCAAAAATGGAAATTATAATTTCTATGTGCTAAGACTCTTATATGAGAATTTGAGGGTGAGCATGAAAGAGGAGTTAGTAAAAAATTACTGTGATTAGAGCTGTTTTCAAGACCAAAACCAACTAACAGCACATACTTGCTCTATTATGGCATAAAAACCAGTTCAGAATTTGACAGTCATAACCAGGAATTGAGGATCTTATTTTCAGATGCTCTAGTTCTCTACACATTTTACAATTACAGTTAAGGCAGGCTATGATTGTCCAAGCTTGCTAAGAAATGTAATAAAATCCGCAAACCAAACTTCATACCAAAATCGTGTAATAATGTAATAAAATCCACACCAAAACACCACAGCCCCACCTGGTCAGACCTAGGCAGAAAGCACAGATTTGTGAAAATGAAAGGGGCACCTCTGGCCTGAGAAACAGAGGAAAAGAGAAAGGTACACTGGAAGCTCACGAAGCAAGGCACGGTGGCCTGTCTGCTAACTGATAACAGTACTGCAATAATTCCAGAAAGAAAAGAAATGCAAAGACCTTTCCCCTGTAGAAGACTTAATAAAATAGTCTGCCAGACCCATTGCCATGGGGGTCTGAAGCAATGGCCATTAAGACCTCCCTTCTGATCCCTCATGTAGGGTGACTGCCACAGAATTTAAATGCCCTCATTCCTGAAACAGTGGCCAAATGAAAAACCCAAACAACAAAATTTCTATGCTTAAGCTGCAGCAACCCTCATTTTTCAACAGTGTTACACTTTACATTCACTTGCTTCATACAAATGGTTTTAATATTTATCATTACAATGATTATTAATAATTGCTTGTCATATACACATTGGCATTAAAGAAAAAAAAGAAATATTAGAAGAGTGAGTTAGTATCTAACTGTTGCTGGTTTCACTTTTCTTTATGAAAGCTAAAGCTCCCAGGGTTAATGGAGAAGAAGTTATTTTTTTTTGAAAGCTCCCAGGCAAACTCCTCTGATCTTCCATAGCCCTGGTGCATTCTTCAAGAGAGGAACTCACTGAGTTTCCACTCTGATTTGCTGACAAATGACAGAACATAGAGATAAGATATTCAATAATTGCTCATGCTTGCACTCTTTAAAAGTTAGAAACTGGGAATGGTAGGGAATGGCAGGAAATAAGTGATTGTTGCTCCATCCATAAGAGACAGTTGAAGATGTAGCACCCTTGTGGTTACCTCAGATGCCATCACAAATGATTCTTCCTAATTTTTAAGGCACGCTAAATCTTCACTCATTCCTTCAAGCCTGGATGAATTACCTAGAACTTCGGTTTTCTGCGTGTTTCTTGTTTTGTTACACAGGCCAGTAAACCACCGTCAGAAGCAGACACTTGAAGAAAAAAAGCAGCAGAACACAAGATAAAGAGAATAAATCAATGAGATAAATTAGCATCATAGTTCTTCAGCAGCCTTGGTGCTGAAAGCTATTATGCCCCTACTTAGTCTGACAGTCAACCATGAAAAGTATCATGGCAAAGAGAATCCCACCAGCTCTATTTTTTTAATAACAATAACAGATGTCCTCTCAGATTCTATGAAGTGGATAAGCTACTTGAAAACAAATCTTGAAATGAAAAAGAACGGGCCAGCTACAAGCAGCAGGATCTGTCCATATATTACACCTCTATCAGGGACTACAACTCCAAAACAATTGAGGTCAGAAAGGCAATCAAGAAAACCCTCAGGCACAACAGAAACTTCTGTGGAGAATCAGCTGGCTATGTTATAAAGCAATCACTGAACAACTACAAAAACCCCAAGCAAATATATTTAAATGATCATACATTCATCCTTGAGCCTTCTGCACTGTATTTGCCTGAAATAGACAGATGTTATATCATATGTTTATATGTGTCCAGCTTTTTTGATTGATTTCTCTCCACGCTCTTTAAAAGTTAAAAGCTTGCCTCATGCTTATTTCTCTATGGTTTCTCCATGGTTAGTAAAGCAAAGGAAGAAAACCATCTACCTCACTGCAACCTTGATTTAATTCTGATGTTCAGACCAAGCAGGAATTTCTAAGCCTGACTGTGGTTCAGTAACACAGCTCCAATGAAATAAAAATACACTAGTCTAGCCTGCAGTCCAATGTTATTCCTCATTGCATCTGGCCTCACTTACAAAACACTTCAAACTTCATCTGCAAAGAAGCACGGCTGCCTTCAAAGTCATTAAGTCTTAAAAATCAGAGGAAAGTTCTTCCAAGCGTGTTTATTTGATCCAAAACATTAACATGCTGACAGCTGTTGAGCTGCTTCATTTAGCTGTCACAACAGACCATGGAGCACCACAGTGAAATGGACACTTCTGTGTCTGACATCTGCCACTCTTCCATTAACTGCTGCTTCACCACAAACATTTCACCCAATAATTGATTTGGCGAGGTGTATGAAACAGAGTGGGGTTTTTTTATGCATTAAAACATCTGGGGTTTTGCACTGAAAGGTTTTGCTGAAAGTAATAAAGTCCAAATAGAAGATTTTTAAACTGCCAGGTTTTGGCTATGACATGAGAAGGATTCCCACAGAGAGGTAACATGCCTCATCTAGTTAGGAAAGCATACCTTCTGTAACAGAAGTTTAAAAGCTTTGCTAAAAATATTAACATTGTAAGCTTTAATAGAAATGAAAAGTCGTAGGAAAGCTTCATCTTTACAGGGCTGTTCTTAAATCCAGAGTATCTGCAACTCAGTGGGAAACATAAGTCATATGAAAGCAATTTATAATGTTCCACAGCGGAGGCAGAATAGAGTAGCCTTAATATCCAGGGGAAAAAAAATCATCACAGTAGACAACTTTCCAAAATTTAATCCTAGGAAACACAAAGTTTTCAGGGCTCTTAGAAGGGTCTGTAGTGCTTGAGAATCCACAATTCTCAAATACAGAATGAAAGTCAGAAATTCTCCTACTATCAAAAAAATCAGATGTCTGGGTTTGGAACTGACTGAGGTTAATACAAAAAGCTCCTTGAACCAAATTTGCCAAAATTGCAAGGTAAGCCATGGAATGCCACTGGCATGCCCACAAGTTATACCTGTCAACCGTAAGACCGCATAGCAGGAAACAGTCTTTGGCTTTCACCTGGAGATGACAAAAGAATGATTTTGTGTAGTTTCTCAGCTTTGTAGAAAGCATATTTGCATCCCAGATGCAACATAGGCTGAAGGAACACATTTAATATATCAGTTCTCTGTTATTCACCATCTGTCTTAGGCAATGGACACATATGAAGTATCACTTTTGGCTTTATCCAAATGCCTGCCATTGATCTCGAACATAACAACCTTCTTTGGAAGCAAACTAAATAGAGAAAACTTGCACTCTGCACATTTATACATTTTACAGAACTGTCTAAATCCAAAATAAAATAAAAACAATGGAAAGCATTCTTTCACAAGAAAGAAAAACATACTTAGCTGGCAGTGTCTTTGGAGGGCATCCCTCAAACACTGCTCTATGATACCCCAAGGGTATAGCACCTGATTAAGCTACTGGAATCATATCTTTAGGGAGTTTGCAATCAGCTCAGAGGGTAATTCCAAAATGGGAACTCTGAAGAAGCTGATTTACTGTGGATGGGAAGAAAAAAAGATCAGACAATAATGAAGTTTGGGATTGCTGACTTGTTCATCCCACACATTACGACTTTTCTGTCTCATTTTAGAGATGTTCTACATGCCTCTAGACCTAAACAATCTCATCTACCTTTAAAGTCAGATCTGCTCTGGGCAGGTTAAGCTAGGTAGTCTCTAGAGCTCCCTTTTGGGGAGTATACGATAACAGGTACCAAAGACTGAGGCCTCCAAACAGGAAAGTAGCTCTAGTTAAAATATTTAAGTCTTATCAAAGTGCTGCTTTGATCTAGAGTCGAGTGCCATTTAAAATAATTTATGAGAAATAGGCATAGCAATACTGGGAGCAATGCATAGAGGCAGGTGGGACTACTCCTTGCTTACTAACGGCTTCCCATTACAGTAAGAATATTTTCATCCCTTTTTAATGGGCTGAGATCATTGCCTAAATTTCCTCTATGAATAAATACTTTCACAGGACAATCCATCAACAATCCATCCTGAGATAAGTGGGATGACTTGCTCTGACCAGCTGGCCCTTCCTCTCCAATGACTACAGAAGGAAGGGAAGCCTACTTCAGTCCAGAAGTCTGGCATCTAAACAGCCCAAACTCCATGACAGAAACCCCATGAGTCCCTCACTGGCCAGGGAGGAACCAGTAGCTACTCACTGGAATAAGGGTCTCCATCGCTCTCCTTTACATAGCTCTGAAGGTGGCAGAGAAACATAAGCCCCACCCAAGAGCTGTAACTAGTCATTATTTAGAGGTAGAAAGAAGAAACATGGTTGCTGTGGGTTTAACTTGTGAAGTGTTAACTGTGAGTACATTACAAAGCCAAACTATTCAGAGCTACAACATGCACGTCTTTCTTATCTGCCCTGAAAATAATTTTCAGGGTTAAATTCACCAAAGGGACTAACAGAGGCAACTCCAAGTGCACCTTTAATATCTCCTTAGACTATTAGTTCTTGTTTTACCTAATTTCAGTTTTCCTCAGAAGAATTACATCAGAGATATGCTAGGTGCATTATGTTTATCAATTATATTACTACTGAACTGTTTTATTTTAACAATTTAATAGAAAACTGAATTACGGAGGCTTAGAATGGACTTTGAAAATGTTCCTAAGCAAATGATAGGTTAAAGCTTCAGGAAAAAACCAAATTAGTTAGTTTTGTTTCTTAATTTACTTTTGTGCTTTTAAAAAAACAACAAAGGCAGTGCAGGTGTTGCAGAAATCTCTGCATCTACCAACATAAATGAAGACCCTCTTATTTTGGTGGTGTTACATAATCTGCTTTACTGTAGTCATGCTACATGGGTTACTGTCAGGCAGGGACAGATCTAGCCCCAAGATAAAAGCAGTATGCCAGGCTGCCTGATGCTAAAAGGACATTTTTCCTTTCTTAGCCCCTCCCTGCCCACAATTCCCCAAAGGCCCATTTAAATGAAAAAACCCACTATTTCAAGTGCATTCATGAAAACTATTCAACAGTCATCACTGAAATAATTTGAGGTTTATACTGGCACACATCAGAGTAAAACTGCTCCAGTGTTTTTCAATGATCAGCAGAGCTGGAGTTCTGCATTCACACATTTTAAAGGATCTCCTTAGAGTGGAGATTTCATCATCTGCACAGCTCTGCAAGTTGGCATAAGTTCTTGTTACACTGCCACGGGCTAAATTCAAAATCCTAGCTTAGCACTGATGGCAAACTACAATTAGTACTGTTACTACACTGAAAAAAAAAATCATGAAATCCATCATTTTCATGGCCACATAAAATTTTAGCAGAAAAACGTTCAAATTTTCTGACTTCTGTTCACCTCTGCTTATTTCCTTTCAATTTCATATGAACTGCTATATTTTATAAAAGAAAAAGAACAGCCAGAAAAACAAACTTGTGTAAAATTTTACATTGGGACAAAAGTTATAATTTCTGATTCCTCTACACATTCATGGAAACATCAAACAAAATATACAGACTGTCATTCCAGACAAAAAAATAATGTTCATCTAACTAAATATTTTGTTCTGGACATGACCTAGCATCAGTCACTCAGAGAACAATAGATGAAATCTATGCATTATAAATACATATTTTAGTTGTTTGGGTTGGGACATAAGAAAAAGAATTTATTCAGTGCATATGTTCCCAGTATCCCTACAAAAAAGTAGCATACTTCTGACCTATTTCAATATCCTCCTGCAACAAGTTACATTGCTAAAATAAATATATTACAATAAATTACATCACAGCAGTAGAATATTCTATCTTATTTTTCTAAATTTGTGTGCTGGTTTGAGCAGGAAGAAGTGGGAATTCTGGGATGCTGTGGTCAAACCAATGGGTGCTCAGATTTTGATATTGGCACCTGATGTGGCCAGTGGGGTTTGGACACACCTCCGAGAACACACAGGGGTTAAAAGCAGAGCTGCGCCCCTGAGAGGCTGTTTTTGGGACTTTTGTGGGGAAAGGCTTTGGATCTCTCTCCCTGTCCCAGCTGCTGGCTGGGCAGGGGGAGGGGAAAAGCCACACGGCCATGAGGTAGGCCCAGCCCAAGGATGGAAGGGTGGAAGAGACCAAGAGACATCGGGCAGCCTTTTCCCCCCCCAGGAGAGAGAGAGGGAGAGCCGGCGTCTGAATTCCATAGCAGTGCTGGCCCAGGAGGAGAAGGGGGGAGTGCGAGGACAGCGTGGGAGTGCCGGAGCTCTGGGACAGGCAGAGACTGAAATTTTTAACCCTTTTCTTACACGATTGAGACCTTGCAAAATGCTGATGCTCCTGGAGCTGAATAAGAAGAGAGATAAGAGATGAGATAACAAGGACTTGGCCCGGGGAAAGTGGAGAAGACTGGTTGACTGGGGGGAGAGATTATGGAGTGGCCTTTTGGCTGGACTTTTCTTGTGTCGCCACAGACAGAACCATTTGTGTTCCTGTGACACAGAGATTGCATTTAGGGGGAGGCAGTGCCTCAGAACCAGGAGGGTTCAGTGTGGGGACCCCTCGGCCCCAGGGGGTGCAAAAAAGGGGGGGACAGATGTCCCAAAGCAGAGAGTGTGCCTTTTTGGAGTGAGACAAGGCATCCTTAAAAGACAACCCTAAAAGCAGCTCTGGTCCATGCACAGTGGTGAGAGCACTGGGCATGGAAGGAAGATGTCACAAGCGGCAAAAGGACTTTCTGGGCGGTGCTGAGTGACATGGAAGCACACGAGGTTTCAGTGTGTTTCCAGGGGAAGCCTATGGTGCAAGAAGGACTCCTCTCCTCTTCATGGACTGAAGTTTGAGTATTCTAAAGGGTGGTGCTGGACTGAGAGGTGGTGATTTGGGGGGAATGTATTGCATTGGGAAATTTTGGTGGGGGGGAGGAGGAAAGTGCTTTTTGTAAGGTTTTAATTTTTTTTCCTCTTATAGTTTTTTTCTTCTTTTCTTGTAGTTTAGTTAATAAAGTTTTCTTTATTTCTAAGCTGGAGCCTGCTTTGCTTATTCCTGGTCACATCTCACAGCAGACACCAGGGAGGGTATTCTCATGGGGGCACTGGCTCTGTGCCAGGCCTAAACCATGACAATTTGTTTTAGATTACCTTAAGTACTTTTTAAATTCCTGGTAATTTACCAAATAACATTTATCACAACAGTGAAGCCAAAGCATTTTCAAAAAGAAATGAAATTTCTCCTCCAAGATCATACATGAATATGCAGAAGATCATAGTCTAATTATACATAATTTTAAGTGAAAGTCTTCCATGTCTTTCCTCGTTGATACAGTCAGATCTTCTTTTCCAAATTCTTCTTGAAAATGCCCACAGGTAGAATTTGGCATACCTCACTACATGTTTGGCAGAGAAGAAAATGGGAAATTCATCAGTTTGCAACTAACACTAACTTATTAATAGCTTCCATAGTGTGATGTGTTTGACAACAAATGGAAGCATGCCTAAAGGGGATAAAAGGAGAAGTCATTAAATGCTATAATACACAGAGGAGCAGACCACTCTAGCCCTCCGTCAGTTCTGTGTTTACCTGCAGCTGTGAGCCATGCTCAGGTAGGAATATCAGTATCTTGCCCATAGTTCTAAGCTGTACTTGAAAGAAGAGACATCTACATTTGTGCTCGAGTCAAGGCTGGGAAGGAGATGTTTGATTTGATGATACCTGTTGGTATAAAGCAAGAAGGAGAGCTGAAAAATAACTCAGAGCTGTGTCTGTGATGAGGAGGATGCCAAAGGACACAAAAGTCACTACAAGAAGTCACTTGAACAGCTAAACAGAACAGCACCCAGCCATAAAGATTGACCCAACAACTCACAGAGAAGAAGCTGGTTGCCACTACTATGTGAAAGGCAGGCAATATTACAACCAGAAGCCATGAGTTTAAGAGCAAGTACTCTGTCCTACAGAAAGGTGGAACTGAACCCCATGGACATATCTGACCTCTCATTCTTGAAATCAGGCATTAATGCCATTCTCAAGGCACCAAAAAAAAAGTAAAATAGAGTTGACAGCAAGAGAGAGAACTAATAACTGAGGACAAAAAAATTCTGCCCATTTCCATGTAAAAGGACAGAAGTGTAGTAAGAGATTAGCCTTGCTAAATCATGACTTCCTCATTGACCTCAAACACAGGAAAGGAGCTTACCAACTAGGTCAGATCACTAAAGAACAGCATAAAAGAATGGCACAAACAGCTGGAGCCCAGGCAAAGAGGTCAAGACACACAACATGACTACAAGAAACAAGGAACCCTATGATCACAGCTGAGCAGAGATCAGGTCAGGCAAACTTCTGAGGCCAATCTGCCAATAGCCTGCCCTTAAAGTGAGTGCTCCAAAACAACAAAGAACTTGCATTATATAAACATGAAGTAGAACAGTATATTTCTTTTTTTCAGGAGGAAAGTCTCAGACTGGTCAAATGAGATAGATACAAAAAAGCTTTGAAAATTAAGTTCCTTTCTCCCTGCCACATCTTTACATTTTTTCTTTTCAGTCTTGTTTGAATCCAGCAGCCACTTTGCCCTTCCTAGGTGTATGAATACTCCAGGTGTAGGAATGCACCCCTGTGCCTATCATCTGCCTGTCTCCTAAGCTTCTCTCTCCTCATTTGACCTGTTTCAAAACCAAGAAGCCACAGTCTACTTTCCAGAAACATGTCTCTCCTAAGCATGCTCTTAGGAAAGGACCAAATATCCTTCTCCAGAAATTTCATATAATTCCAAGTTCAAGCAACCACAATAATTATGCAAGCTATTAAACACAAAGTATCTAGGCAGTAAGCTGTGAACAAATAAATCAGGTTCTATAACTAGGAAGACTACATTAGCCAATGGTTCAGAGAGAATGCAGAGAAGATGCAGAGAGCTTTTCCTGCATTCGTCTATGTGAACGAGATTTATCAGTGTCAAGCTGAATTAACAGCAACAACAGTCAGAGCTCAAATAAGAACACCAATTATTAATTAAATTTTTCAGATTTAATTGGCCTGACAAGTATCAGTGAAAATACATGAAAAATAGTTGAACTGACATGAGGACTGATAGTAGCTCTGTGATGTCCCATATCTGTGCTTAGAACAGAAGGAAAGAGGAGCTGAGAAACCACAGACAAGTCAAACTGAACCTCATACTCAAGAACATTTCTGGATGAAGCAATTGTGTACAGCTATATGATAACACAGACATAAGTAGCAATCAATATGAATTTGTTAAGAATGAACTGACAAAACAATCCAATTTCTTCCTGTGTTGTGGCTAAAAGGCCTTTTTAAAAGAAGAGGAGTGATTGTCATTCATCTTGACTTCCGCAAGTCACAATGAAATCTGAAAACAGAAATTAGATAACTGTACCACAGAGGACCAATGTTTCACTGTCAAATAGAAAGATGCATTGTATGGTGCTTCAGAGGGTCTGTCCAGGGTCTAATCTTTTTTCAGCATTTCTCTTAACAATCTAGATGATAGATAGATAGAAGAAAACATTGCTGACAACAATAGGGATTGCAAGTATGTTGGAGCACTGGTAAAAGATTCAAACAGGTTTTAACAAGCTGAAGAAACAGTGCTTACTCAAGATAAGATTAAAAAAAAGCTAGTTAGTAATCTGTTACTAACGAAAAGAAGTAGAGGGTGACACCTGGGGGCTATTTCTGATCTCTGAATCACAATAATAACACTGCACAATGATTTTAGATATTTAAGGAAATGAACACACAGGAGATGTTCAACAGAAGATCAACAAGAACTATCAGAGGTGGAAAACCTGAGGCACAAAAGAGGAACAAGAAGAAGGAAAGAATCTGTTCTCTATACCAGTGATGGACAGAACAAGTAATAATGGGCTCAAATACCAACCAGAAAGATCCAGCATAGATTTTAGGAAAATCACTCAATTGAAACTAATAATGAAATATTGGAATAGATTGTCAAGGGTAGCTATGGGTTTTCCATCACTGATGATCTACAAAATAGAACTGACAATCTGATTCTGCCTGGGGCACAAGGATGGCTTCTCCAAGTCTCATTCAAGGCAGATTTCCAAAACAATAAATGGCTATCTCCTTTCTTAAGGACATCCTATCAAATACCTAAATTTCCTTTGTATAAACACAATTTTTTGTACAACAGACACTGATGCAACATTTCTTGCTCAAAATGAGTTTATGGATGTGGTAGTCCCAAATATGAGAAAACATTGGTGGCATCTTTGACAGCAAAAGTAGGGGGAAAAAAACCCACCTTAAAAAATACACCAGGAGACACATTTTAGTTTTGATCTTTTAGCAGAATTTATCCCCCATCCATTTTTCCCTTACCAATAATATGTTTTCTAGTAAGAGTTTGGTTCTAACTGCTAAGTATGAATCTCCAACATGATTCAAAGTTTCCAGCCATAAAATGGGATCGTTATTAGACTTTACCTGAGAATTTTCCCCGATGATGACCTGTTGCTATAGAAGTCAACCTCCAGAGCAAAACTGGAAGGAAGAAGTATTATATCATTAATCACATCACTAATACAGCCCTAATAAGCTGAGGTTCATAACCTCTGGGTGCTGATGGAATCAGATAAAACTGCTCTGACCAATGTTTTAATCAACTGCAATGTTTGCTGAGGGCCATGGTAGTGTAGCTTATAAATATATAGGTGCTTTATTCACTTTACAAGTAAAAACACAAAATAAGAACTGAACAGACTCAATAGAAAAACCGCTAGCTTCAATCCTTGGAATGTTTCAAAGCCAAAGGAATTTGGAGGCAATGATGAGATGCTCCAGCAAAGCTTCCTTACTTCATTAAAATTGTTGTGAAATAATTCCCAAGTATCAGGATGATACAATAACATTCCTTGTTAAGCTCCAAAACTTCTGTCACATAAATTTGTGGTATATATCCAATTAAATTTCTGGTGTATATCCTACATATATATATATATACACACACACACATGTATGTGGAAGTTCAATACACCATTATGCATTGTGGCACCCATGCTGAGTGCATCGCAAGCAAGCAATACCATGGCAGCTCAAAATAGTGCAAGATAATAATAGAAAGGAAGATGGAAAATGAATTACAGAGAAGACATGACAGGTGAAGTCTTCAGACAGAGATTCCAAAAACAATTACACTCCATTATTCACCCACTACCAAAAGCACCTGCTGAAGAGCAGAAGAATTCTAAGGTAAAAGAATTGCTATTGCTTCTAATTGCTCATGTTATTATAATGTATCAGACTAGAACATGTCCTTTCACAAATACACACTTACTCTCATACTGGTTTTCCCTCCCACAAACGATCTGAGTAGCAAGCCTCCTTCTGAAAACCCTATCATTAGACACCAAATGTTTTGCCTTATGTTTTGCTGATGACAACTGAATTTTCTCTGATAATTCTCTATTTTGATTTTAAAAAGAGGACAACTGGATTTTTTTCCCATAGCCTAAGTCATATATAAAATTATTATTATTATAAAATCTCTTGTCAAAGGCAAGGCAATCTCTTATCAAAGTCACAATTATGAAATCGCTTATTCAACTTATTTAAATAGAGAAGTGGTTATAACATGCTTTTGGTCACAAAGGGCTTTTCATTCACAGTAATTGTTGGCTTTAGTGAATGTTACGTATTATTGACAATCCTGAAACATATTCAGATACAGTTTCACTGTAGGGAGAATGTCAGGAGGATGGAGCCAGGTGTGGTGCGGAGCCTAGGGCAAGAGGCAGAAACTGATGCCCAGGAAGTTTCATCAGAATACAGTGAAGAAATTCTTTACTCTGGGTACCTGAGCACTGGAACAGATTGCCCAGAGAGGTTGTGGAGCCCCTCCCTCATTGGAAAAGTTCAAGAACCATCTGGTTGCAATCCTGTGGCATGAGCTCTAAGATGACCCAGCTTCAGCAGGGAGGTTGGACAGATGAACCACTGTGGTCCCTTCCAACGTCACCCATTCTGTGATTAACTTCACCAAATAACCAAACAACTTAAAAACCAAACCAAACCAAACCCCAACCAACCAAACCAAAATCCTTCATACTGCAAATTATCCTTAGACAGTTCTCTGGAAATCAGTCTTTGATACAGATGTGTTAGGATTAACATAGACATGTGATTAGAGAGTGGCTTATAAAACAGTTAATAAATAACCTGGAAACTATTTCTCCTAGTCATTTTTCAGACTAAAATTGACAAATAACTGCTACCAGAAGGGTAATGAAATAATAATATACATTAGAAAAAGTCTAGCTCTTTCCCATAATTATATAAATCTGGCACGATTGAAAATGGAAAAAAAAATACCCATTGAACTAAAGTATAAACTAAAAACCACAAAAAACAAGAAGAACAAGTCTACAAATGGTGCTGTATGATGCCCTTTTGATCAAGAGGTGTAGTCTACAGTGTTGAGTAATTCCAAAAATGTAGCTATACAGCTTTTACACATTAACTTTTTTTATTAAGCATGCTTGTTTACAGAACTCAAGATTTTATTTTAAATCCCTATCTTCTACTTGAATCTATTTTTTTACTTTAATGCTGCTAATTGAAATTGCTAACACTGCACTTAATTGAGGTCTTCTCTGAGCTTCCCTCTGAGGCCAAGGAACAGGTTTCTTTAAGTTGAGTTCATTTACTGGATTCTGATGACAGGACAGAAGCAGCCTTAGCTCCTCACTCTTCCTATGTCTGGTGAAAAACAGGGCCATGAGGGAGAGCTATTATTTATCTACACTGGGGTAACAGGAAACAAGCTAGCTTCCACATTTCCCCATATTTACTCCTGGTTGCATTTAGGGTCAGAAGGAAGAAGCAAACTAAAGATGTCAAGTGATGTAGCTTTAACTCCCAAGCACTCAAGGAGAATTTTATTGGGCTGAATATGCTCTCTCCAGGTCTCACAGCAATATTAAACTAATCTAACAGCAGAAGGAGTCTAACTATTCAACTTATTTTGCATTCAGTCTATGCTCTCTTAATTGTTTCCAATTACTGCACTTCTTTTCCTGGAAACAGATCGTGCTTGCCAGTGCTTGGCACCTATTAACAGTGGCCTCAGCCACTGGAAACACAGTGGCTACATTTCTGTGCATCCATCTGTGAATCCAAGACTAGACTGCATTGAAACCATGCTCAACTTGCCCAAAACTTGCAGTTTCACTCTATCCAATAAAGGAACCTGGCTCATTTATCCAAAAAATAAAGAATTACCTTCTCTCATTTTCCAAGAGCCTGCTGGTGCTTCTCTCAAAAATAGGTGGACCTTTTGAGTTTGCTAATCTCGTCTTTAATGTCTAGCCAGGAATTCTTATTTCCACATGACAGTAACATCTAAATGCATTTTTCAGATGTTAGTTATTTACACATTCATCATTCTCCTAAAACAGTCATTCCTAATCTGCATGTTAAAACTTACCTGTCGAGTAAGCCAAGTAACTTAAACCAACAAAACATCCAAAGAATGTTGGTTCAGTGCTCAAACTACTGCCTCTTACTTTACTCAACATCAGAGATGTGATTAGGAGATGTGATATTATTTAGATCATATTTATGTTGAGTTATAATTTCTTTCCCTTTCTTACCTAGATGCATTTGAATGAGCTTTTCAGTGTATTGTGCTTCTCTGGTTAGTAGAGCAAGTTTATCAGTTGAGAAGATAACATGAGTGATGCCTGAAAGTGAGTATAGAGAAAGTGGGATATAACAAAGTCTCCCTCTCATTTTTTTTCATTTTCTCTTGGATAAAATCACTCATATTCCAGGCAATGTCTGCTTGGGACTTCTAGAGAAACCTTTACTTTCATGTATGTATATGATTCACTTATGCTTGTTCTTTTAAATAACACAATTTTTTTCCCAAGAAAAATATGCCTACATGATTTTAACAACAGATAATGTGTTTACAGAATCACATCATTATTAAGATTGGAAGAAGACCTTTAGGATGGCCAAGGTCAGTCTCACAGACCTGTAATTCCCCAGATCCTCCTTCTGTCTTTTTGTAGCTGGAGATCACATTTGCTACCTTCCAGGCACCTGGGACCTCCCCAGCCAGCCAGAGCTGATGATAAATGATGGTAAGTGGCTCAGTGAGCACTTCTGCACCTCCCTCAGTACCCTGGGCTGGATCCCATCCAGCGCCATAGTCTCATGAGTATCAAACTGATGTAGCAGGTCACTGACCATTTCCCTCTACATCATGGGGGCTTCATTCTTCCCCCCAGTGTCTTCTGATGAGTACTTCAGATATGTATCGTCCTATGAAAAGCTGTAGTCTCTAGCAAAATGTACTGCTTGCTAAGAGACCTGACTCTAGTAACCAAGAATTGTAACTAGCAACCAGTGCCTTGCTTTCCTGTTTAACTGATGCTTCAATCAAACAACTCATCTTGGCAACAAGGATTGATTGATGGTAATTTAGAACAGAAGTTAATTTTTTCATTAATCCCAAGACATTTATAATAATAATAATAGTGGTAATAAGAATAATAATGCTGCCTCACTAGTATTCCTGGTTTAACATATCTCAATTGAGTAAGTACTTACTATACAGAAGCCACACAAAATGTCACCTGTAAACCACAAGACCTTTGGCTTCTCCTGTACTGTCAGACATGCCAGGTAGCTTTCACATACATACAGTGCAGCAAGGTTGAAAAATAGATTACAGTGACAGAGTAGCACAAATCCCCATAGAGAAGCACAGTGGTCAGAGTAGTTACAAAAAAGTGCAATTGCTTTCACTGTAATTTTGATGGTCAAGACAGGAGAGGTTGGGAAGGAAAAAAGGATAAGTCTCTGTTATCTATCTGAAGACAGTCCTAGCTTCAGTCTTTGCAAAACAAGGAAATGTTATTTTGGTTTGCTTTGCCCAGAACAACACTTCAGTATATTATTACACCTTCACTAAAGAAACCAAATGAAGTCTGCTTTGACTACTACTAGCAGCCAGGGAGATCATTCCCAGCTCCTACAGTTTCTAATTTAAATTCAGCCTCCACTCATTTACTACTGAGAATTACCTATTGGCAAACAAGCAAGCAGTGCTCTGGAGCCTGAGTGCTCTCTAAGACTGGGGGCTCTGTGCCTCTCAGGAAAGCAGCACGTGCCAATACACCACATGATGCGATGTACCAATGTTATTCTTTCACCATTTCTGGCAAATAAAACAGTTGTACTTTCAACATTAGCAGGAGCCACTTGACACAAACTCAAAACCCAATTGCTCAGTTGATTCCAAACAAACAGCAGCTCCCATTCCACATCCCTACCCAGCAGGAGTTGTCACCTCATAGAGGGGTGAGCTCTATGGAATATTGCATGAGAACATCTTCCTCCACCTGACACCACATCTCTTCCACAGTGGTTCCATCTTTACCATGTAACAGACCCACACATGCTAACTTTGAGAGGAGCGAAACTTGCAGACAATGAACAGAATATGAAGAACTTATTCCAGTGAGTTTCTGTTTATAATCTTTTATTAACATGTATGGCTTCTTTGCTCATCTGGCCCTAGTTTACAATTAAAACCTCTACAGCCATCCTTGGACTGCCACACCTTCTGGTGGCTCCAGATTCTCCTCAGAATTTTTTCTATACTCTTTACACTCCACCTTCAACATGTGATTATTCATATCCCCAGCAAGATCTCAGAAAGGCAGTTAACTATATAGTTTCATACTTCATCTTAGGTATTAAATATTTCTTTGAACACAGTGGTTTTAATTGACCTGGGCTGGTAGTTTAGGTGGGGTAGAGCTTTATTTCCAATGTATGCCTAAGGGCTTCTATATTCCAAAAGATGGTAACATATTCTGTCTCTCCTCCAATAATTATTTTTCTTCTTTTAATTGTTTATTATATACAAGAGTTGTTTAGTACATAACACTACACTTATTTCTCATTGCATGAGAACTTACCCAGCTGCACAATAATACTGTTACCATAGAATAACTGCTCAGACAATTTCCTATTCCTGAACTAATGTCATCTGGGGAAAAATCTTGAAGAATATGAAAAAACAATGGTAACATTATTTATCTAATCAAAGAAAGCAAGCTTTTATGGCCACCCTATGCAAAAGGTTTTCACTGATACATGCATGTTTTATCACACAGCCTGGATTCCACATCAAACCAACAGTTAAAAATGCATCTTTCCTTTAAATATAAAACCACTATCTATAACAAAAGTACTCCCTGCTAATTCTCATGGTCCACAATAACAGAATATTTTGTGCATTTCAAAGAAACAGTAAAACCAATTATAGCCCTGAGACCTGGGAATTATGCAAGGAGAAATCCTAACAAATCAACCCCTTGACATCAGGAATGCATAAAAAGGACATTATAAGTCCTTATATAAAGTTGTATTCTTAAAATGGAAAAAAATGCAGAAAAATATAAGCCAGATTGTTTTTACCTACTGGTGTGATACAAATTGACCTGTGTTGTTTTAATACATCTAGTTTTGAGGTTTGATTTCAACTCTTTCATTCGATTTTGAACATCCTAAATTTTATGTTTTACAGAAAACCTGTGGGGAAAAAGAATCAAAATTCTTCTTTTCATTTACTAGAACTTTTTAGTTCAGCACAGTATTATGGAAAAACTATGAGAATGATGATATGGAACAGAACTTTCCCACATGCTCTTTTTGTAAAGTAGAGACAATATTGATACAATGTCCAAAAGAAAAAAAATAAGCAGTCCTTTTTAAGTTGAAACTTCCCTATGTGTTGTCTCATAAGCAAATTCACAACTGATGCACAAACCTTTCCTAACAGACCACCAGCTGTTGGCTTGGTATATCCCAGTTTGGCCTGGATGATTTGGGTTTCAATTTCTTTGCAAGGCATTGCAACAAACGTTTATTCATGCCATTAGAATTTCAGGCATGCCAGACTCTTCCTCAGCTGTCATTGAACAACTCATGATAGAAGCTAACGTGCCCCACGTTAAATGTATTTCCATCCCTAGTGGGATGGAACAGATTGGGAAATGGTGTTCCCTACTATAGACTTGGCTCTGCCTCCACAACAACTTTCAGATCTGGAGCAGAATCAGCTAGAAAGGGAACAAATTGATACTGCAAATGCAGGGCATAGAATAACCAGCAAGGAATGGAGTAAACCAGGGATCTGCAGAGCTCAGCAGTGAGCTGAGTTTTGCCTCCCAGTCCTGAGGTGCAGGTTACTGACAGCTCCTGCTGTGAGGCAAGGACAGGAGAATGAAGAGCTAACTGAAAAGAGGACCAAGAACCCTAACACGTCAGGATAAAACCAAAAGCTCTTTCTGCTCTGCTCCCTGCTGGAAGGCCAGTGGCTGTCCTTTGGGTAACACTGGTCTTCCTCCTCTTAGCACTAATGGCCAGTCCTCAACTCTTTCCTGTTAACAGAGGATATGCAGCAAGTCTGGCAAACATCGGCCCCGGGCTCAGTGTTGCTGCCTCACCACTAGTGCCTAGAGCCAAGCCCTGGCTCAAGGCCACAGGAAGCACTGGAGCTCAGATTTCAGCATGAAAGGATGACACCAAAAGGATTATATCCCTGATAAGTCACCTACAGCCTCTGCAAACTTTTAAAGTTGGAACTGGCAGAGGGGGGCCTAATGTGAGCTAGTGTGAATCCTTCATTCCAGCTAGGGTATAATTACATGGTTCTGCTTAACAATGTGACATAGCAGGGGCAATGAAACATTCATTTCACAGTGAGGCCAGAATGACATGGCTACTATGGATGGTTAGGCTACTTAATTTATGTCTCAGAACTCATTTGAATTCATTAAGCATTGTCTACTATATTCAACCTTGCTATAGATAGCTGCTTATAAATTTTATAAGAAATAAACACTTTAGGCATGGGCAATTTATTTCTTCCTGCAACCAGACTATCTTTTGTGAAATTGCACACTACGGACAAATACAGTATCTAATTTATAGAAAGCATGAACACCAAAGACTTCAAACTGTTTCAGAATGGTAGACAGAAGCAAATACATTAGAGGAAGAATAAAAACAAACAAACAGAAAACACTTAAGGTATAGAAGAAGGTGCCTTAAACAGTGAAGATTAATGTTTCACAAGAAAGCCACTTATCACTTTCTGTGCTTTCTGTATTTGAAAAATAATTAGCCATGGGGTGAAATTTTTAAAGAAGAAAACAAGTCAAACATTTTCCGAATTCTTACAAAGGAAGAAGGTAAACATGTGAAAACTTGACTGGAATGAAATAGAATCCCTCAACTTTGAGTGCATTGTTTCCTGTCCTTTAAAAACAGACTAACCCAGTGTGCACTTCATTAGTATTCTAATTGTCAAGTAGTGCTCAGTGGTTGTCTCAGGCTGTCTGATTAAAAATTAAACAAAATTAATTTTTTTCTATTACCAGATGCATTGAAGGTATGGGGGGGGGGGTTAATTTTTTTTTTTTTAATTAAACTCCCTTCCCAACACATAGGATCACAAGCTGTCATAGTGGAGCAGTAACTCACTATACTTTGCAAGAGTAGACGATGAAAACTATTTAATTCTGAATTTCAGTGCAGAGGTGTTATTCTTATAATGCACTGCTGCTGTTCTGTTCAGTTCAGCTGACCTTTGTGTTCTCCAAGGGTGAAAGAAAAACTGATGGGACTGTAACTATAGAACACGGCAAACAGCTCCATGAGCTGCAACTAGCTGTGATGCACATAACACAGCTTGTTTTCATCCCTAAATGGACACTGTGCTTTGGTAAGGACATTCTTGAGGATGTGATCTTGGCTCCTGAGCAGACTCAGACATTTATAAGTAAGATCTGGACACTAAATAAAAAAAGTACTCTCTTCCCATTATACACTTATCTAACAAAAAACTGTACCAACAGGTGTTCCCCTTAATCATGAGGGCATTAATAAATATCAACAGAAAGCAATTTTTCAATAATGCTAAAAAGGATGACCTAAAAAGTTAATTTCTGGACAGAACCTCAAGACTCTGGCAAAGATTTTCAGGCACATCCAAAGACATCTCTTCAATTTACTCAAATAATTTAAACCATCTTGTGCCTTTGATTCTTATAATTACAACAGGGATCCTTCTTTCTCTCTTTTGAAGTTATATACTATGTAAACAAAATTAATTATGTTGTGTGTACAAACACTGTAGTTGTACAGGATAAAACCGATTCTTTGTTCAGAATACTGAGATTAACGGGACCCAGCGTGTTCCCAAGACAAGAAAAATATACAGTTATTACTTTAAACTACAGCCAACTAGAATAACATGCCAATCAGTTTGATCAAGGACAAGACAGGAGTCATGTTAGACTTGAAGGTTTTTGAAACTTAGACTGACTCATTCTTTCATTCATGTTAAGCATGCTGTCACTGACATTAACTACAGCATTTATAAAACCATTTTAAAAGACCAGGAATAGTAGTGAACTTGCTAAAAAGCTGTACTGAACACACAAAGGTTGCATTACAAACACCAAAACCTTCAGAAAAAGTACTGAATGAACCTAGCAAGACAGATTTTCCTTAGTGATCAGGCTCTCTTATGCTGGGAACAACATACAAAGGCAAATACATGTAACGTGATCAAGTCAGTTCTTTTTTTATTTTGGAATATTGGTGGTTAAAAATTTTTATTGGCCAGAAAACAGAGCTTAAGAATTGCAGAATTCTTCTTAATACAACCCAATTTATCCTCTCTTTCAGAAATTTTTGAGGGCTGTCAGGTATTGCTATGATACTCAACTTTCCTGCAGTATTTACATGTGGCTTCTTCAGTGTCTTAAGGACATGCAGGTATGCAGTTCACAGACACTAGGGCTGGACACACAATTTTTCAGTAAGGCTCAGCTGAAGTCCTCTTTCCCCGTGGAAATGGTGGTCTCACTTGCATGATTATGCATAAATATTAAGGACAAAGACTAGGAAATTAAATTAAACCCCCAATTTGCTCCTTTGCAACAGGGCCATATCCATATGAGAAGTAAACACTATTTGCAGTGGTGGATTGGAGCAGGTTAAGAGGACAACGAGAGAATTTAAAGAAACAGGGCAACTCATTCCAAATGACTGGATCTATACAAGTAGACATCAGAAAGGGCCACGAAGCTGTATTTTTTTAAAATCAATTTATTATCCTTTTAGAGTTGATCTCAACACTGTCAGACCTTTCGTATTTTATACTTGATTTTCCAAGTCCTTACTCTTTGAACACAGAAAGTGTTCAATGCCCAAATACTTCAACTATAACCCTGTTAATATAGTGTCAAAAGGGATTTTATTATGGAACTAATAACAGCAATTCACATGGGATATTTAGTGGCACTTAATACAAGTAATCTTACAAAATGTGCTAAGTATGAAAAGCTGTTCTAATGAAAATGTCTTCATGTTAGGAGTTAAACAGGTCTGTGAGTTTTCATGTCCAAATGTAAAATATCTACTATGCCCAAAATTTTGCAGGTTTTAAACTAAAAGGATTCTTTCCTGCAATGAAATAGTCTTGGCACCTTAAAATAAAATTCAGCAGCTTTAAACATCCCCATCACCTACTATGATTTCACACTGTACAATCAACAGCTGAATAATCAAATAAACAGAGTCCGAGAATGCCAAAACTTCACCCACCTGTGACTTCATTCCCCAGGCTGTGACTTTGCAAATTCTTTTTTGGGAGGTGAACTAAAGCGAATAGTGCTGGATTTGTAGTAAAGGGCACCTCTCGAACATTACCATTTTTCACCAGAAACACCTACAGCTTCCCATTCCACCTATAAAGGAAACTGCCTACACTGCGGAGGAAGAACCAAGAAATATTGGTCTGGCCTGATGTTAAATCATTATGGCTATGACAGGCATTCCTACACATGATGCATGTGCAGCTGCAAATAAGGTCACTGTGTTTTCTCCTTGGCAGTTAACACTACGTGCTGAACATCTCTGCTTCCATTTTAAATTTACACTAGCTTCACTCCCTTCAAAATTAGACAAAAAATTTGCAAAGTAATTAGATTTCTATATCTAATTAGAGAAGACTTAATTCACTACTGGTATATTTCACCTTTCTGTCAGCTAGTTTAGCAGTGACTTTCACATATTCAGAATTTTCCATACTGCTGAGCTCCAAACTAATTTACAACCTTTGGATATTGTTATGTGCTTTGACAATAAATAACAGAATCCCCAGATTTTGCACTATGTTGTAAGGGGAGCTTTACGACAGCCACATTTTCAGTTAAAAATCAGGGCTGCTGGGCTCAACACAGGCATGGTGTAGGCAAAGACAGCTCCACATCATGTCTGCAGACAGTCCTGTATTTCTAACAGCACACAGGCTTCAACAACCAGGCACAGGTAACATCCTAACCTAAACATTATAATTACTGTAAGCGCACAGAACTGTGGCAGTGTATACACACACACATTTCTGTCACCAGTTAGAGCAGATCTGTGGCACTGATAAAAATCAACGGCAATGAGCTTATTTAGAACAGATAGGGGCCTTGTCTTGAAGAACCTACCTTTTTGTCTATTACACAAATTCATTTTAGCAAAGCAGTGCTGCTGTACTTTCTAAAAGAATCTCAATAGTACTGGCTTAGCATTAGCTTGGCTACATTTCGAAAATCAGGATTCAATTCATATCCTTATTGCAGTAGTATACCCTGGCCAAGACAGGATTCACTAAGAACTGCTGTGGAAAACAGTTTAGTGAGAGTATGCTGATGAAAAATATTTAAATAATCTCACTACAAGACAGCATATCTCATCATGGATGCTGGCCAAGTGCTTCCAACATTTTGTGAGTTAGTGCAGCCAGAGGCAAAAACAAACCCAACAGTTACCAGGAGGATTTGTGGGGCTTCCCCTGGTAGCTTCCCATCCAAGCACGATGCATGCTTTCTGAGATCTGATACCAAATGTGGCAGGGCTGCTGCTAAGAGGGTCACCATGGGATTATTTTAATGTTCACTGAAATGGAAGCAATTTATTACATACTGCAGTAGCATCGCTTTCGTTCAAATTATAAGAGGCTGCAAGCAGCCTTTTAAATCTGCTCTGCCTTTCCCTCTGGTCCCAGCTTACCTTCCAGCTTCTTGGAAGGATGATGCTCTGAGAAGCAGGCTTTGGAGGTTATACTAAGAACAGAGCATTCAGTAAGTACCCTGTTGACCTCCCAGAGCATGCAGGGCAAGAAACATACATCTGCATGCCTAAGTTCAGCTTCCCCAATGGCCTAAGAAAGGGATGCATCTGTGGAACAAGTTTTGTACTTACTTGAATATTATCATAAAACATTTACATGATTTAATTAGATTATGTAAATGCTTTACTCCAATTTGAAGCTATGAAAATCATAATGTCATGCTCTAAATTATGCAAATATTGAAAATGCTTTTCACAGCAACAGAAGCAAAGACACAAGTGAGACAGTCCTGCCACATGCCGTTCTGCTGCTCTCTACTCATGGAAGACCACACAGAATGCATTACTGTAATCTTGACTTTTTCTATTAGAATTTTCTGCACAGGATATAGTTATTTCGTGCCCTCATTTTATGCTAAGCCCCAAATCCAAATTTGATTTGGAAAATCTTGTGTGGTTTATATCCACACCCTGACTAAGCAGCAGATTTTTCACAATATCCTTCCCCCTCCACTGACACAACATGCACTTCATGGCAAGGAGATCTCAGCAAAGAGATGCAGTAAGAGTTATTCACTGAACCATCTTCCTAAAGTGCTGAGCAGTGGAAAAAGCAAGTAGGTAAAACCTTGGCAAATATTTTTCTTTTAAGTTAACTTACTTCTGCTGTACTCTCAGATAGAATAGTGCTGCCACAGTAGAGCAGCAGTCACTAAGAGATCCAGCACCTCACAGGACATTCTTTAGACAGAACAGGCCCTTATATGATGTACAGAAATAAGTTACAACAGGTAGAGATGGTACCAAATTATTTGGAGACAAAAGGAAGAATCATGTCAGTCAAAAGAACCATCATGAATGAATTGCAGGAATTAAACTGTACACCAGAGTTGGGAAGCTTAATTTTAGCACGATTTTGTTATTCAAAAAATTGCTTTGTTACTATTTTCCAATACAAACGGAGTGCACCAGCTTCTTTTACTTCAGTACAGCAGTTCACTGTATCTGAAACACTGAAGTCTGATGCTGACTTCAACTGCCAAAATGGGCCCCTAAATTATGGGGTCTCTAGGGTCAACCAGAATACCTCACCTCCAACTCCTACTAGTTCCCCAGTATTTGGACACCCTCCTCCCCAAACTGATGATCATGTCCAGAATTTAAAAAAAATAAAGTTTAAGTGTTTGAAGAATCCTAAAATGTTTAAATTCTAAGGCAAGGGAACTTTGAGAATAACATGTCAGAGAGAGATATTTCTTCCTGTGGAATTATGGCTTTTCCTCAGCACCCTGTTAAAGGACCTACCCTACTGCTCTTCAGCCATGGGTGAGCAGAGTAGTTGATGTGCAGGCCAGGTTATGTCACATGGCCATTGGTATATCCATGCCCACACAAACCATCTGGGCTAACACCTATGTCTAGCAGCAGCCTACACTACTGGCTAACCACAGAATAAAGCTGTCCATTTTTATCTTACACAGATTATCACTTAGGAAAGCTGCTCCCTCAGCAGTCTCTGTCACCTCTGGTGTGCTGCCTGGCTATGGTTATGACTTCTGAGAAAGCTGATGGGCTGTTGAAAAAAGCAGTGTGAAAGTCTGTGGGGAAAAGCCATGCAAAATAAACATAAAACTGCAGACAAAGGTAGCCCTGTTTTTGGTGGAAAACATTAGCAGCTGAAGAGTTCAATAGGGAAAAGACATCAAAATGCAAAGGTCTAAAATCCTAATGGGACAAATGGAGCTGGAAGATGGCCACTCTACAACTCTGTTCCAAGCAGCAGAAAAGACAATATCTTCCTAGCCAGGAAAATTCACTTGAGGTGTACTCCAGACATGAGACCCAGCCTAGTGCTAGACCCAGCAGCCTGTTAGATTTTTGCCTGAGACAGGCACAAGCCACTGCCTTTTCCCACATACCTGGCCCTGCTTGCAGCTCTCAGCTTATCATCAATATCTTGTCCATGACAACAACACTTGTCTGCAACACACTTCACCCATTCCCTTGCTCTGCTTGCTAGGCTTCCCAATCTCTGCTGACCTCAGCCAGTCATCACAACACTGCTCACCACCTGGTTTTACAGCACCCTTTATATTCAATACTCTTCCTAGGACAATCCACCTAAATTGCCATTTTTTTCACCTATGCGGGAAAGTTACAACAGACAAATACTAGACTAAGGGACAAAATTATTTTTAAAAGTTTCATAAGGCACTTTTCAGGGATGCATGAAGTGCTCTCTTTGCTGTAAGGATAAAATTGATGCTCATCACTACTTCAGAAAAAGTGAAAACATTCCATTAAAAGGCAAGTAATTTTTTAAAAACAAGTGGTAAGAACAACACCCTCTCAACTGAATAGTAAAGTGGTTTTCAAACTGTAAGTAGTAAAAGTCTCATTACCCTTTCCAGCAGAAATTATCCCACAATAAATAAATAAGCCAGACCTCACTCAGCCTCTGTCATGGGCAATACCAGAAGAGCCCTAGGTACTCACTCTTTGGTTCTGACAGGTCTTAAGTCAGGTCATAAGTCTGTCATACAGCCCTGGTAGCAGAATTAAGATGCTCTTAATCCAGGTCTTTCCTGTGATAGGAATCCTTGAAATGAAACTCCCTATCCAAAACTGCACCCTCCTGTGGTTATCAGACAAAATAAATTGAGCACAGCTGACTGAAATTATTCTGATTCAATTATTTCAACTAACCATATTTATCAGCCTCCTAAACTCATAAATCATAGCAATCTCTGTTGGGAAATTCAAAATTGATGTGGCCCCGCCTGACTCAGAGAAGGCGGTAGGCATCTGACAGCCTTGAGGAGCAGCCTTGTGTGAGTTGATTGAAATTTCCAGCAGTATTAATCTTAATAACCTCAGGTAGCTTCCTCCCCACAGCCTATGTCTTTCTGTGCAAGCGGCAAGGGAGGGAGCACTGCAGCAATTACTCCCTAGTTCTCTCCAGCTGACTCTGTTTTCTGATGAATACGAACACGTCAGTCATGCTCAGCTTTCATCCCTGCTCAGCCCTCAACAATGACCAGTACAAAACCTGCAGAATTTGTAGGACACAGAAATAGAAACCAAAATACCTCTCAATAAAGCAGCATGAAGACTGAAAACCAAAAGCTTTTTCCTTTACTTTACAAGAAGTGCCTGTAAACTGCAACAGAAAAAATGCAAAGCATTTTTCTTAGTCATTCACAAAATAGATTGAAAATATTCAAATTGTATTAATGCTGGAAATAGATCATTAAAACACAGATCAGAAATATGTATCCATCTAGGAAACTGAACTCAAGTAACCATCTCTCACAAGTGACAGGATGGTCAGAAGTTTTTGAAGTTCACTGGTGTTTGCTTTGTGATGGATTAAACAGCTTCCATTGTGATGAAGCTTTCATTTGTGCCTTCTTCAGCAGACTTTCCAATATTAATATGCACCAGACTTCTTCCACTTCACCCAAACTGACTTCTAGGGAAAAAAAAAAAAGGCACAACATTGAAGCATCTATGGCTCTACCCAGCTATCAGCTGCTATTGGCAGACATGTATCCACCAAAGCCTAATTCTTTCATACTTGAAAATAAATGTGTTATGCAGTTACTCTCATGATAAAGACAGATTCTTAAGAAGATGCTTTCCTGTTTGTGCATATCATTATCCTGAGTTGCATAATCCTTTGTTTGGAAGCAGCTTTAGACAGGCAACCTCTCAAAATATTGTATGTGTGTACTGAGACATGGCTGGAAGTCCTCAAGTTCTTTATCCCAAAAACTGCACGCTGGAAAACAGATCATTCGTATTTACAACATTTGCAAAGTCAAGTTCCAGGCATTCTCCTCATCCACTATTTTCCAGGCAGAGTCAAAATTTGTTCATTACTTGCCTTAGCAGAAACTCTTTCAAATGATTAAAAACTAACACTTGCAGGTTTTTTTCCCTTCAAGTGTGTTTGAAGACAAGTTCAATTTACCATTATATACTATGTTCCACCCATCCTCCTTGGAAAAGAGAGCGGTGTAAGGGAAATCATATAAGCCACTGGGTTAGAATTGTGGCTCTTCTCTGTAACAAAATGCATAATCCCCACTTTCTTGCATGAATGTGATCTCTTAAGTTCTGGTATTTGCCAGTAATTTGACGTATTTATAAGAAAAACCTGTCCACTAAAAACAAACAAATAAAACATTCATAATTTGGCTAAAATTTCCCCACTTTGAAACACATTTCCTTATCCAAGTCTGTGCACTGCTGTTCCACAAAGCTCAAATATCAATAAGATTTCTGCAATTGCCAGTCTTTCTTGTCTTCTCAGGCCTCTGCAAATGTTTAGAAGGTGGCAGCGGCTCAAGTGAGTTTGTCTGCCAAGTCTATTGCCACCCCAGGATTCAGCTAATCTAGACTTGCCATCAGTAAATATGCGGTATCTTAGGTTTTCCAAGGTCTTCCACATTCTCCTCAATTCATTCTGTTCAGGAGTTTTTCCACAGTCCCTCCTGCCAAAATCCTGAACTTGGCACACCATCAGAATAAATGGACAATTTGTTGAGAAGGTACATTACAGGGTCTTCCCTGCTCAGCCCAGCTGCCTGGCAGCTGTGCCTTTGCTCCAGGGCAGTGGCAACCATTTGCCAGGCATCTTCACACTGGGTACTTCACTCCTGGATTTAGTAAGACTCATTCATCTCCTTCCCCCCAAAGCCATATTCTGTGCGGGAGCACCAAGACTCCCTTTTGAAGTTGGAGCAGCCATAGCACCAAAAGCACCAAACAAGTTTTCTCAAGAGTAGCTCAGAATTCTTTTGCTGTAAAGTAAGTTAGTATGGAAAGAAGAGTGGGCCTCAGATACTTAATTAATCACATCTAATATCTTGAGATGTTCTGACTACAACAATCTCTTGAAGTCATAAACAGGGGAATAAAGTGTCTGTCACAAAGAAGTATTTCTGCAGAATAAACTAGTGTGACTCAAGATTAGCAACCCACTTGAAATTTTCTTCCTGTCTCTCATGTTACTGGTGGTTTGGGTTAATTACACCATCTGATAACTTCACACCAGAAGGGAAAGAATAATGAAGAATAAAAATCCTAAAGCCCTAGAATGTACATGCTTGAACTAATAACTTATGGATTAATAACCTACATGAACCATCTTCAATACCCGAACTAAGATGCTGCAACATAAATGGCAATTCTCTAATGCTTAAATCAGTTAACATAGGAAGATTAACATGGTAGAAATTTAAGGAATTTCAATATCATGGCAAAAACAAGCAGATAATATCACTGGATTTTTTTAATCCTTACTCCTGTATCCTTTTCTTCACTTACTGCAAATTTCTTTCATCTTTCCTATTTCTCTTTTCTACGTGACCCAAATTTCCCTGATCTTGTCCTTTTCAATTCATTTTTCATTCTGTATTTGTCAGTCTTGCTTTTTACTTTTTCTTCTCCTGTGTCTTTTACTCCAGATCTGTTCATGTCATTTTCTTCTCGCTTTGCAAGATTCTCACTGACCAAAGTGGCAGGTGGAATGAGCAGAAGCAATGTGCAAATTGTTCAGGGATCTATCCATGGCTTCACACTTTGCAGCTCCCTTTATGGGAAGGCCAGGCTTCATGGAAAACTGATTTGCAGTTTTCTCTCTCTCACTTCACATGCTATTCCAGAAATCATAGGCTTTCTACAGCTTCAGAACAGCATTCATATCTAAGGCATCACAAGCCAATTTTTACACTTTCTTCATATCCTCTAGAAAAAGAAAAAAATATCCTGGACATTCTCTGTGAAGCCAAATGGAAGCTCTATAGCACTACAAACTTGTATCCAAATGCTGATCTTAATGATGGTTACCTATTTTCACTGCTCCAGTTAAATCAAAGGCATTTAAGACACCATGTGGTGTCTTGCTGTGTCAGACTAGTCAGACACTGCTGAAGTCTATCTTGCATCAGCTGCAGAATTTCTGTTTCAAATACTGCCTGAGGTATCAGGCTGAAAGATTAAGAAATTCCGAATGCAGATGTCAATCCACAATTAATCAATTAATGCTTTCTGTTCCCTGTTGGAAAATTCTATCTTCTGGAAGCTTAATTCTTTACAAAGCACTGTTTTAAACTAATTCAAATGTTGTACATAATCCAGATCATATGGCTTCTTCTTTCCACTCAAATTCAAGGTACAAGGTAAGCACTAAGGGCCTAGAGCAAACACCCAGAGTCCCTAAACTATCCATGTTCTTCATTCATTCTGATGTTGACAAGCTGCTCATTAACTTCATCAGCTTCAGGATATATCAAGCTAATTTTAGCATTAACACCACAGGAAAAGTCCAGGTCAGTACTGAGTACTGTGGTTTTGTGGTGGGTTGGGTTTTTTTCTTAATATTAAGTTAGCAACATTTTAGTTCAAGTTAAACAGATTGTTATTTCAAGTTTCTCATTAAATGGTAAAGATTTGTATTGACTTTGATCAGTTTCACTTAGATCATGCTCAAAACCTTTATGAAATATTATAAATTCATTTCTTCTTCAATAATTCACTTTCTGTGGAGTAAAAATACCACATATCAAGCAGTTGTGTAACCCCATACCAGAGACATATTAATATAGAATTGTGAAAAGAAAAAGATTTTCAACTCTAAACCTAGAAAGAAACAAATTTTTAGACAGCAAGACTGCCACTTTTAGGGAATACCCTAACTCAATTTTTCAAAATCAAGACCTATTGAAGTTTCTTACCTGGACACAATCTGCAAAGAAAGAAAAATCATTTAAGAGGCGCTTGAAAACAGAGTAATTTTGTGCTTACCAATGGTGCTGTATGACTGTAAATAGAATTTTCTGAGACACTGAAAACAACCCAGAGCTGTGAGCTCAGTCAGACCATGATCTGAACTTCCAAAGCAGTGATGGGCTCCTTGCTGTACAGAAATCTTCTTGCCTTCATCGTTATTGCCAAGGAATATTTTGCAACAATATTGTTTCCAAAACACAACACTAGGATTCTGTAAGAAATTCACCTGAGACATGAGAGTTTTCTGAAATCCCCTATTAACACAACTCACAATAAAAGTAAATACACAGAAACAAACATGCAAAGAAACACACAGGAGCAATGAGCTGTCTTAGCTCTAGACACAAAACTTTAAAGGCTAAGTGATTATCATTAACTTCCATTTTCTACCTTTTCTGGTAAATAGCACATGTCCAGGAAGTTAATTTAAGACTGGACAACCACACAGGGATTCTCTGCCAGTACTCTCTGTAGTGTCCACCAACTGATGGTTCAAAAGGATTTTTCTAAGCCAGGGATGCTGACATTATATTTAGCAACCTTTATTGGCTTCATCTTTCAAGTACTGTTTCAGTTACTTCCAAGTCATGTAAACTTTAAGATTAATGAGACTTTTTTCTTTGTGCAAGTATTTTTTTTCCTGGGGGAAAGGGTTGTTAAAGCCAAGTGCCATAGCTCACCTTCATGCCTGTGAAGACCACTTTATTTCGTATGCTTTGAGCCACCATACATTCAACAGCCTCTAGTTCTGGTATCAGGAGAGACAGTGAACAATCACTCCCTATTCATCCTCTCCCTCTGCCACTTTTGATTTTATGGACTTGTATCATTCTGTCTCAACCATCTGCCTTTCAGTCTATTTAGTTATCCTCATACAGGTGTTGCATGCTATTCCTCATTCCTGTCACTCCATTTAAAATCCTTCCATTTTACTACATTGGGGTGAAGAGGGAAAAAAACCACAGCTACACACAGTATGCACATACACCAAAGATTTATGAATATAAATTATTTGGGAGGATTAACAATGTCTTATTTTCTTTACTTGCTCACTAGTAATTCCCAACATTTTATTTAAATCAAAATTTTGACCTCTATTAAGATGATGTTTTAAAGACATAAAAAACCCCCAAGAGTGGTGGTCCACAGTACATAAAATAACTTTTTTCTCCCATATTAGTTACTTAACATTTCCTGCACTGAATTTCATCTACCGTTTTATCATCCATGAGCTAAGGCCATTTCATAATTCTTTGGCCATCCTTACTTCTCTGAACAGTCAAACTTTGCCATATTTTTCTACAGCCCTTTTTCCAAAAGGTCATGAGCACACTGTGAAGCACATGCCTAGGCACAGAGCCTTGTGGACTTCCCTGGTAATTAATTTTCTGCCACAAAACGTGATGATTTATTCCTGCTTCCTATTTCCTTTTAAATGGCTATTTCACCATTCTAGAACCCTTGCTTTCATCCTACAGCAGCTTGCTTGCTCCAACAGTCTGGGATGAAACCTTGTCAAAAGCCTTCCTTTTCAGAAGGTCACTTCCATATTGCTGCCAGTGCTGTACACACAGCCCAGATTCTGCTTTACAGACAACCGAAAATTATTAGAACTTGACCCTTCCCACTCTCCTGATTCTACTGTAATGCATTTTCATTCAAATTGGACCTGCTAGTCCCTTCCTTCCAGTGTTCATCCTCTCTCTTCCTCCCTACTGAGTGATACACACATTTAACAAGAATAAAACAAAAGATTTCTTGATATTATTTGTTTATAGAGCTTTCCAGTTCATATAAGCTTACAGTATTAAAGGAAATACAGCCACATAGAAATTAGCCCGAAATCTATCCTGCATTTATTACATGTTAAAAATCAAGTCAAATCCCACACAATGTCCGGCAATTTCCCCATCACCTTCACACTGCCACCCATATACACTGCCAGACAAAGTTTCATTAGACCTTTATTGCTAATGTGAAGAAAGCTTTAAGGAGTTCTGCTGTATACCAAAGATATACTGCAGAGGTTTTTTCCTTTTTTTTTTCAGAGGGGTGGGTGGGGAAGGTGGCACACAGGCGGGACAGACACGATACCCAACAAGATTTTGTGTCTGATGTAAAGCTCCACATAAAAAGCAGCAGCCCAGCCAAGGATTTTGACATTCAGACAACTGAAGTACTATTGATTTGGAAATGTAGTTCTTCTTACAGTATACAGGTGAATGGCTCATGCCTAATTACAGATTGAAATGATTTGAAATAGCACAAGTTTAAAATATAAATGCAGAAAATCAGATAATCAGAATTTCCAATGAAGCATTCATTCTGGAACAGATAGGTAACATCATTAACACAAATGCAAACAATAGTACAGATGATTTAATTGGATTACTTCACTCCTATGAATTTTTCCAAATAAGCTCCTTAAGAAAGCCAGAAATGGAATTCAACTGTCCTCTTTCCTGGATGTTTTGGCCTATAGCAGTCAGTCATGCTCTCCAAACGTGATCTCACTGAAGCAGCTGTGTGGACACAACAAATCACATGTGGACATTTTGATCCAAGAGTGGGTAAGGACAAGCAGAGGTGAGCAGCACGCTGTCCCTCACCACTAACACCAACAGTTGCCATAGCGACAGGAGGCATCACTGGAAGAGGTTGGTATTGATCTTTCCATCACATGTTCATTGCCATTTCTTCAGAGTAGTCTTATACAATGCTACCACAACCAACACTGTCACACATACCCAAGTTCTGAAGCTAAAGGAAAATAATAGTGTTGAAAAGGCAGCAGGGAATAATTAATATTACACTTAGCCTGGGTACACAAAGAGCAAACAGCAAATCTTCATCTTAGTGCAAGCTCTGCCAGGGGAAGACAGGATGTCAATATGTACAGGAATGTTTCACCATGCCTTCCACCTACGCTTGAAATTTCCTGTGTATTCTCCTACAGCGCAGCATCTGCCTGTTCTCAGCATTTGTAACAACATAGCAACCAATGTCTAGGTCACCTATTGCAAAAAGTAGGATATAGCAAAGGCTATTTTGTGCTTAGCTGCAAGCCTTTTACATTATGCCAGCATACTGGAGATTGGCACAGATCCAGTAGGGTAAGAAAGTCTAAGTAGACAAATATTAGAGGAGATTTTTCAGGTCAACAGTAGCATAGCTCCAGAGTCCCTCAAGAACAACTTAACCTATAAATATGGGATAACACATTATGTGAGTATATCAGAGATTTTGGTTAAAGACTAATATTGTTTCCAGTAACAATACATATCTGAGAATTGCAAAATAATACGTATCTGAGAACTGAGAATTAGTTCACAATTTGCAGGATTTTACTTTGTTGCTACTACCAAAAGGCTCAAATGAAAATTATATTTTGAAGGTTTCACAAAAAACATTCCTTCTGAAGACATGCAAAAGTGGGAGAAAAAGTGTTTAAAATATTAGATGGTATATTAAGAAAGCCTGTTAAGACCACTTCCAACTGTATTTATAGCCAGAACAATTAGTGGAACACGGCCCTAGCTAAAAGCAGAAGGCTGCATGTACAAGAAATGTAGAATATTATTCTTGAAAACAAGTAGATCACTTCTGCTACATGAAACCTACAGTGACCCAGTTTTGTATCAGCATAACATTTCTATAATTCCTTATATTTGCATTAATCTGATGTAATAAAGCAATAGTATGGAATGTACCCATTATCACCAGAAACTTTAGAGTTCATAAAGTGATTAACCCCTCAATCATCTAGGTAGCATAGCCTTCAGAAAATGCATCATAGTTCCATAAGGCAAATATAAAAGAAAAAATTAGAAGTCCACATCAGTAGAGATTTTCCTAACAAAATTGTAACTTTTATACTTAAAAAAACAGATCCTGAAAAAACCCTTTAACAATACCTACCAGTTGTGTACATCAAGTTAACAGCTCCAGAATAACTCAAACAAATTATAACAGTATATGATATTTAAGGGCTCTTGGAACCCTGTTAATAACCAGTCTCCCATCATAACTTAAAGATGCAAACAGCCACGGGTCTGCTGAGGACCATTCAACTGCATATACGCTATCTTCGTGTTCTTCATACGTAGCTATTACACTGTCCTGAAGGGGCTCTTTAATCCTAAAATTGAAAACAAACACCAAAAAATTAGTAAGGATTTGTGGGCACACTTGATTTCAAAGGCCATATTAAGTGTCACTTGCATCAAGATACATAAAGTCCCATTTAAAGTATAAGAATGCAGTAGTAGATTCTAAGGGAATATTTTACACCTTATGTCTGCATGACAGCAAAGTCAAGTCAGTGCAAAAGACCCCATTTACAGGGACAAAGTAACTCTTACTCTAAATTTCAGTGCATTTCCTGTTTCTCAGAACCTACACTAAGCATCTCTCTCTCACTCTAAAGCAAGGTAAGCTACGTAGCATGATCTAAATGCGCAACTTTGCACAAACATCTTTTCTCTCATCATGTTACATCCCATCTTCTTCCCCCTTCATTGTTAAATGAATTCTTAAAATAATACACGGTCTTTGAGATACGTAGATGGGTAAGAAGTTGCAGCCCCTAAACATCCCACGCTTTCCAGAATTATGGAAGGGGATGGAACCACCACTCTGATTTTTATCTCCCACTGCTACTTATATCAGCACCAGATTCTCATCCACTATTGTATAACCCTCCTCTCACTGCAGCAGTAAAGCTCCTGGTCACCTACATCATAGGAGAGACACAAATTGCCTTCTACATTGTAAATGTTCAAGAGATTTAGGAAACTCTCTGAAGCCCAAACCAAGTACTCAAGAGTCATTGACTGTACTCTGCTAACTGAGCACAGCCCCTCCTGCCTCCATTCCCAAGGCCAGTCTCTCCTCTCAAAGCACCACTACGGCACATTATTCTGTAGCTACAGGGTAGGGGGATGACCTTAGAGCTCCTTTCAGCCACAGAGAATTGTCTGTCTGACAAGAATCAGTGAGCCCTTCAGAGGCATCTCTCTGCCTCCTAGAAACAGCCCTGCAGTACAGCTGCAACCCTCCTCATGGAAAGCAAAGCCAAAGAGCCTTGTGAATGTCACTCAATCATTTAAACAGATGCTGCTGCTACAGAAATGAAGTGTTATTATTGGCTGCCTGTGCCCTTTCCTGCTGCTCTCTGAAAGCATGCAGTTCTGCAATCATAAAGCCTGAATGGAGCACAGTAGGATCTTCTGCAGGGTATTGCTGCCCCACCTAGCCAGCTGAGAATCTAACACTGCAATTAAAATTCAATTGAGTTTAATGAAGAAACCAAAAGCAGACTCATACGGTAGAATAGCTTCAGATATGTATTTTCAAGGATTTTTACCATTTACTTGTGCTACATTAAAGGTCAACTAACCAAAAAAGGTCACAGGACTACCAACACCTAGTCCCTGGTTAACTGCAGTTAATTGTTTTGCAGCTCTCCTGAATATAAACTTTGATACAAACCTACTAACAGCAGAGAGCTAAAGAACACATACAGACACTTCATCTCCTGCAACGTGTTTTTCTAACTTCCTGCTAACTGACATGCCTGGTTAAGTGAAAGTTGGTCATGTCCCCAGACAGCAATGTGCTTCGTGCAGTGCTCACCCACTTACCCACAACTCCATTATTCTGAAGGTTTCAGATGTCTCTCTGGATGAGCAGGGGAGTAATGCACACTGCACACAGCTGTCAGGGGACATGACCGACTTTCAGCTAACCAGGAATCTCGGTTAACCCAAGGCTGGATAAACAAGGACAAATAAGCTTCTAGATTACACTATTTTCTGTATGCACACAGTTGTTTCAGTGTTTCATTTAAATAACACAACTCATCTAAATTAATTTACAGGAGTCATAAGGGGAATGAATGTTTGGGAAATAAGCCTGTAGATGAATTTGTGTTTGGCATTTCCATTTATAAGTACAGTTTTTAACTGGGTTTTATTGTTGTATATACACTGAATTTCTTCTTTGGTATATAAGTAAATTTTGTGCCTTCCCAGAAAAAAGAAAGCATACTATTCCAATGTGGTCTTCAGGAAAATGGAACAGCCTTGAAACAGTTATTGAGAATCAGACAATCCTTATGGAAGTGATCACTTGGTGTAAAAGAGACACTATACAAGACAATCAGGATGGAAAAAAATAATCTCAAACCGACATGTGTCTCAGGAACAATACAGAAGATCCAAAAGAAATTGTCCATGAGCATCCTTTACAATCACAATGAATGAAAATAGATGAGCTTTTAAATTATGCAATGGGTAATGAGCCCAGAAGGATTCTGCTAGTGGAATAAAAAGTGGAATTCATTTCATGTATGTGAAAGACTGTTCTAAAACATTAAAAAAACCCCAAAAACAATATAAGGAGCTGACTTGTTTGTGATGAGTTTTTTTCCCTCACAACAGGAATCTCTTAGAGGCAGACTACCTTACCCGATGCTAAGAGATTTCTGAGAAAACACCTCAGATTTCTCTCATTTTGGCTATGTTTGCTTTTCTTTGTAATCCAAGAATAGGCTGAGGACACTATTTTTGTATCTATATTAATCTAGGTATTTAGAATTGCTCTGCTCCTGAGTCACACAACTATTTATGCACCCCCCAAAAAATTTTACACATCTTTTACACATATTTATTTATTAAAGAATCATCTCAGATTAACAAGAAGAATAGCTGTGCAGAACTGGATATGAAATAGACTTTCTTCTATGCTACTTTAATATCGGTATAATTCACATGGTTGCCGGAACAGAGAGGTATCTGTTTTTACTTAAAAGCTGCAGGCTATAAAAACAGCTGTATGTAGATATATATATATAGCATGCATGTGTGTACAAAACAGCTATGTATAGCATGGACAGCTACACTATATAGCTAGTCCAGTGTGCCACAGATGTAGGTGCTTGGCCTACTGATCCCATGATTGAGAAATGGTGATGTGCAAGGCCAGCAGCTGGACTCAATGAGCCTCGTGGGTCCCTTCCAACTCAGCTCATTCTGTGATTCTGTGACTGCATTTGATAGTGTACTTGGTAATCCCTTGTTACACCTGGCAAGCTTAGTAAGCTATTTTCTTCCTTGCCCCAGATCTTCTTGACCCTTAAAATGCTTCTTTAGTTTCTTACTTTCCTATCTGTTTTGAAGATTTTATTCTGACCAGACTAAAATACCTTTTCTTCTATATGTTCTTGCACTGCATCAACTGACAATGCACCACATTCCCTTTGCCACCAAGAAATCATAGTATGAGATGTGCAGTCTCTACCTACATCATGCATAAATTTCAGACATGTTCCACACAGAACTGAAAATAGACTGTTTTCTCTGTAGTCTTATTCAAACAGCATGACCCCTACCAGCTTCTATGAAAGGAGAGAAGCTTTTATTTTACTAGATAACTTTGAGGTTAATTGTGTTACAGATTCAAGAAAGAAGCTTGTTCAGCCTTGGATAATTGTTTTCATGTAGAAAGCTGTTATTTCCAATTACTTCTCATGGTAACAACCACTTAAGTTTGCAGTGCTTGCAATTCTGTTTTGTCACCACAGCATTCAATAAAATATGGTTTTCAGTCAGCAAAAATCATTAATTCCTTATCACAGTCAAAATTAAATCCTCTTTAATCTAAAAATCACTATGAAAGGGAAAGGAATCAATAGAGCAGCAGCATATGCTGCAGCATCCAAAAATGAATCCTGAAAAGCATAGCACTGGATTCTAGTTTAAGCCCATGGATGCACCTTCCTTTTGACGTCAAGAGAAAATTGTTTCTGGTAAGATTAGACAATACACTACTTGCCTTTTAAAAAGCCTAAATTCAAGTATATTTATCCTTGAACACATTTTTAATAGATAATAATTGGCCATTCATACTATTCCAAACATCATAATTTTTTTTTATTCAAAAAAGATGTTTCTGAACTGCTTCCCCAGGAAAACAGGAAAAGCGTATTTTTATGTAACAGGTTTCATAGATGTCCTAATGTGAAAAATAAATTAAGGAAAGTATACTTGCTGATGAATGTTAAAGAAATACTACAGGAAAACCAGAAGCTTTTAAAGAAAATAATATTGGAACTGAAAAGTGCTGCTGCACTACATTTTGCTCAGCTTCTTACACACCCAACAAAGTAGTCCGGAATCCTGGCATTCCCCAAAAGAGAAACTATTTAACCTGTTTTAATTAATTAGGTCTCTTGCTTGATTCCATAGCATAATCCTATGATTTCAGGTTTCTCCAAGACATTAATATCAAAAGCAAAATAGCATCAAATTCAACACTGCTGACAGCTGTGTGAAAATATCCTGAAAGCCTGCCTCAGCACGTTTGGCAAATACTTTTGAAAAGATCAAGGCTGACAAATCTCTCTCCTGGAGTCACAGATGCGAATACAAAGGTGCTACGTTAGCTTGCACAGCTCATATGTAATATTGTGAAACCACATTATTTATTCAAAAATCTCTAAACTCCATTTTCTATCATGAAAAGTGGATATCACCAACTTCTTTAGATAGAATTTTGAAGAAAGTCTCTTTCTACAGAGAGGGCGACCACCATTTCCTTTCTGGTCCATTCCAATAGCTGAAGATGTTTCCACACATAACATCTCATTAAAAACTTCATGATCTCAAGTGAGATACTCTGTACAGGAAGAACTAATCCTTTACATCCCTCAGCATTAAATATAAAATATTAAGAAGTGCTTGTGTTAGATCTTCTGTTTGTATTTAAGGACATTATAGCTAACATCTATGACAAAAAAAGATGGAAACATAAACCTTCAGGAAAAACTGTATTTTCTGGTACAATCCTCAAAGGATAACAAAGATTATCATTATTTTAGAACATATCATCAAAAAATGTAAGATAAGTGAGAAGGCAGCATCCTGACCTTGGCAATCAGTTCTGCCAGTGAAAACAGCAAACATCTTAAAGCCTGTAAATCCCACAGAAAACTAAGGGAACTGGTAGCTTAAACTGCAAAATTAAAGTTTTAGGATGGCTTCCTTTCCAGAACTGACATATAAACTCAAAATGTTATTGACTATATAAATATTTTCATTTTTATGGATGCAGAATAAGTTTTTTCTCTTAAAGAGTACGTCCTCCATTACCAGATGGGCCTTGTCGCAAAGTTCTGGCTACAGAAGTATTGAAGAATAAAAACACTGCTGTAGATACAGCATTTACCTTGCTCCAAATATTCTTCTCATGCTGTGTATCACCAGCATACCAAACAGAGATCTACACAGTGCATAATTTAAACCTATAAGCCAAAAACACATATTGGAGTAACTGAAGAAAAGGAATCCTGATCAGGAAGTAAAGATGGCCACACTAAACTGCCAGAACTTAGTAGCTTTCTTTTATTGTTAGAAAGAACAATGTAGGGTTTAAATGACTATCAGAATAATTTAATACAGTAACATACAGACTCAGTCACTAACATCAGAATTTTGGATGACCAAAGACTAAAGGATGGATATAAGACACTCACTAGCTCCCTCAGGAGGAAGACAGTTCCCAATGCTCTCCTAGTATCTCACACTGACAGGAGCTGACAGTCACCTTCAGGAGATTTAGGACTCAAGCTAGCTTAGTGTTGCAGGGAGAAAGCTCTTGCAACAACAGAATACAAAGCCACCAAAGGAGGTCAATGAGAAGCCTGACAAGCAATTGCATCCACAGATGTGGAATGATTCCATGGTTTGAAAATTTTGTTCAAACCTAGGCATTGAAAATCCCTCCTCATGTTTTTATCCAGGCTTATAAGCTTTGTTTTGGGGATGAAACCTAAATGAACCCAAGATGTACTCACCCTCATCTGTTCTACTTTCATTTATTTTGTACACTTTTTTCTACCTTTGGATCAAGGTGCTAGAAACTGAACTAGTACAGCACTTCATTCTCTGTTGTGGGTTTTTTTTTCCCCCCATATTTGAACTGTGCTTTAAATAATCCAGACTGGGGACTTGACCAGAATATAGCATAGCTGTCCTTTGGCCACATGCCTATAGCTCTTCTCCGTGGACAACTCAGCCTCTTCTTGGACAACCTATTTTCAACAGTGGCTTTGTGCTTCCCATGCCGAGAGCAATGAAGCCTTTCTTAATTCAGTGCAAAAAAACAAACACAGTTGGCATGTTTCTCCTAGATAAATTTCACAAAAACCATGCAAGCACAGCTGGCACATTTTAGAATAAACAAAAACACAGTTAGTGAGAGCAGATAAGAATATGGCTGATAGCAAAGGAAAAGCATACATGGAAGAATCAGAAGTCCCCAAAGATTATTCAGAAGGCAGTAAATGTCCCTGAACTGCCAATAGTCAGGGGCTTGCAACATACGCAGGGGAAGTACATCTCCTTTTCCTATTTTATTATTTTTTCTCCTGACTACTGTGAGACACATGATACATGCTAGGAAGACCTTTGACATGACACAGGGAAGCTGCCTGCTCTTACCTTTTTTGACTGATAGAGAAACAACAGCAGCAGCTAAACAGTAGGGAAAAGACAGACTTGACTTAGAGTCTGACCTAAACCAGCAGTTAAAAGGAACCAGTTGTCACTTGATTTCAGCAAGAGATAGATCTTCATGCAACAGTCCTAGTTATATTGCTTATTCAAGCATGTTCTGGTCTCTAAGATGGGAGCAGACAGGCCCAAGATGTCAACAGACAAACACTGAAGGAAGAACACACTAAGAAGAAATTCTTATGAAGACTCTTCATAAGACAATTCATACTATCTTTTAGTTTGTCTACTCATTATGCAATGAACTTGAATTCTTTTCTTTTGAAAAAATTTATCTCCAAATAATTATTTTCAGTTTGGAACCTTAAAACCAGGCAACTACAGCAGTAAATCTGGCAAGAATTGAGACTCATGCATAGCTCAACATGGTTGAACAAGGAAGGGTAAAGTGACACACTATTTGTTTTTGTCTCCAACCAAGAAATAAAGTAAAAATAAGGAAATTTACGCTAAAAGATATTAAGAATTAACAAGTCTTAAAGTACTCAAGAAGCAGTTTTAACTGTTCAATGTTTTCAAAATATGGGGACTTTACTAAGTAGAAAAAACAATAAACCTTTGAAAATAAAACTGACACATACTCATCATTTTTATATTCATTCCAAGGAGGATTTTCACAAGTGATTCTGTTCAGGAAAATAAAATGCAGAAAGTCTTTTTCTTTGTTTCCACTTGATATTTTAACTTTCCAAGAGAGATATGGTACTCAGTCTGAGGGGGCTAAAGACACAAGTTGTAAAAATACAGGCTCTTCCTGGTGTATTTCAAGATACACCTGAAGAAGACATTCTATTTATCAGTATTTGTGTGCTGTTTAACAACAAATCAGATGTCCTCCAAAAACAGGATAAATAAACCTTGTGAGACTATAGCACTTTCTGAAAAGTCTAGAACACACCTAAGCAAAAAAAAAAAAAAAAACAACCAAACAAAAAACCAACCAAACAAACAAAACAAAAAACCACCACCAAAAAAAAAAAACAAACACACCCCTCCCTCATTCAACCATAGAGTGAAAATCTGTATTTTACCAAAGACAGTACCCATGGAATGGTGTAACAGACTCTTCACAGAGGTCTCTAGGAGGGTATCGGAGCTGAAATACTTGGCACTAGTGGTTGACTAACAAGAAGTATTCCCAACAGCTATTATGCCCTACTTCATTTGTGTACTCAGAACTAAACAGACATATATTTGGCAACAGTTCAAGGCTGCAGCAGCTTGCAAACATCCTTCTGACTCAACTCATAACAAGGGGGCAGAAGAGGGAGCCGAAAACAAGACTTTCACAGTACCAAGCAAAGGTTACAAAAGCTAATGTGCTTTCCCAGGTTTTATAAAAAACAGGTGAGCAGTGGAAAAGCACATATTTAAAAAGCAAATGCAGAATTGATACTCTTGTAGCCTCCAGGAACAGGCAAGGACTCTATATTATTACTATACAAGTCATTCATGATGTGGTTTACATCCATCCCACAGCCATGGGAAAAGATGCATTATATTTGTTGTATTGCACTGGATGATCTTGGATTAAAAATTTCATATTCTAGAACAATGACTCAATGTTTTAATGAGGCAATCTATACAGTCTAAAATCCACAGAAGTTCAGCATTACAGATAATGTACTGCACAATGTCTGTCAGAATGCTATTTACACTTGTGATATTTTTAATGTATTCCCACCACATTAAAAAAATGTGGTCTCTTTCTCATTTCCACTAATGCTATTTGTTTTCCATTCAGAACAGAATAAATTGCAATCTCCAGCCAAAGATAAGGAACCAAAAGATGTCCCTGCCTATGGCAGGGGAGTTGAAACTAGGTGATCTTTAAGAACCCTTCCAACACAAACCATTCTTTGATTTTATATTTAAAACACTGCAACTCAGTTACATTCTAGAAAGTATATACTGCTGATGTGAGCAAATTTTTAGGTATTTAATTTGATACTCCTTGATTTTTCAGGCACTTACAATACACGGAGAAAAATCTTCTAATGAAATGTGGTACACTTAAAATAAACCTTTTCTATATTTAGAGTAACTTTCTTACTTAGTATTAAAATATAATCGTTTCCAGGTCCATAGTTTAAATGAAGCCAAAACACCAAAACTATTTGGAGTAAAACTACATATATATTAATAAAATTAAGGTTCAGGAGCAACCATAAAAATGCAACTAGAGAAGTAACCTAAACTTTAAGAATTTTAGCTGAAACATCTAGCAAACACAGCTGAATACCTAGTGGATCTTTTTTGTAATTTCCTTATCACATCTGACTATTCTTTATTTTAAAAGATCATTCAGGAGTTAATCTGCCTGTGTCATTGCAGACAGCTTAGCAGAGCTGTGCAGAAGAGGGCAATGGAGCTGGTGAAGGGTCTAACGAGTCATATGAGGAGGGGTTGAGGGAGCTGGGGCTGCCTAGTCTGCAGGAGGCTCAGGGGTGACCTTACTGCCCTCTACATAACAGGATATTGTAGCCAGCTGGGGTTCAGTCTCTTCTCCCATGCATCAAGCGACAGGAGGGGACACAGCCTCAAGCTATACGAGGGGAGGGTTAGGTTGGACATTTAGAGAAATTTCTTCACAGAAAGGGTGATTAGAAATTGGAATGGGCTGCCCAGAGAGGCGGTGGAATCACCATCCCTGGGGGTGTTCAAGGAAATACTGAGGGTGGCAGTCATTGCCAGGGTCTAGCTGACACAATGATGTTCAGTCATATGTTGGACTCTGATCTCAGAGGCCTTTCCAATCTAATTCATTCTGTAATTCTGTGATTCACTTTGTAAAGGAAGAGTTTGCTGAAGATCACTATGAAAGCTAATAACAAAATTAAAAAGCCTCAGCTCAACCTCAATCTACAGAGCTTCCTATATACACATGTATACAGTTAATTTACTAAAACCCCATCCATACAAAATTCATAAGGAAAAGATTTGATTCCATACAAACCAAATGGATGGGTTTACCACATTTGCCAACAGCATGCACTATTCTCTACCAAGAGTGTTGAAACCAAGCTTCTGGTTTGCTTGATCTAGATCTGATGAGTTACTGGATTCCAGAGCAGTCAGAGATGTTAAAAGCAAAATTAAAAACAAAAATAATAATGTGTTTATACTTCATTTCTTCTGCTCATGCAGAAGCTTATCATTAGACTGGTAACATTTCCCAAAGGTCCTAACACATACACAGAAAATACAAAAGCATATTTTCAAATTGCAATTTAACCCAGATTATTCTACATGCTTGACTTGAACCAGAGCTCCCTCAAAGTGAATCTTTTCACCAACCCAGTGGACTTAAGGACTGATCCTCAGCATCACCATTTCCTTCCTACCAGTGAATGTGGAGTGGCCATGCCAATCAGATTTAAAGAGTGTATTCCACCCAAGACTGAATAAAGAACAAAGTGGGAATTCTAACTACTTACCTGAAAGGCCTGTACACAGAAATCCTAGTCAGCAAAAAAAAAATAGCATGTAAACCATTACAATGAAACTACAAATTATAAGCATCTATATAAAACTCAGGAAACTTCATACTTCTCTTCTTGATGCTGGTCCTCCTGGTCACTGAGCTCATCATCATCTACCATATGGCCAAATGGTTCAGAAGAAATTGATACCATATTAGACAGTATAACTCTGCTATCACTGCTTCCTGTAAGGATCAGCTGATCATGAGAATGATTGTATCTGACATTCCAGACCCTAAAAAAGTTAAAATCAGACAGAATGAGAGACTATTCATAGTAGGTAGTGCATCACTGTTAAACAAGTTTTTTAAGAGCAGCACTAAAAATTCATCTTTTCAATGTTTTAAATATGCATAGAAGTAACATGCCTCATTCCAAAGACCATTTTTTTGCCATCTTCATTAGCCTTTTAAGCTTCCATGTCACCTGTTTTCTATGAGGCATCTTTAAAATTCAACAATTAAATTAAAAACAAAACAAAACCAAATCACACCATTCAATGGTATCATTCCTTGAGGGTACAGGCCAATTCATTGTTGAGTAAGCCAGGTAAGTATTTAAGTCCTGAATATAAAAATTTCCCCAAGGCAAAATATGGATTAAAAATAGCCTTTTAAACAAAAAACTTGCAACATTTTTACAGTGAAGTTTAAAAGAGATCATAAAACAAATGTAGGACTATATTTCTCTTCAATTTTTACATAGCAAGTTAATACCAAATGTCTTATGGTTCTTGTTTTGTTCTTTTTCTTTGAATATTCTGAAGAAAAAAAGTATAAATAATGCTTCTGTTAATTCCCATCTTCATCTCCCTTGAAGTAGCTTTAGGGACTGGATCTATTTTGCAAGAATTACTCTAACCCAAATTTTATAAAATATGAATAATTCATCTTTTCTTAAGCACTGAAATTATCAGGCAAGAGTTGCTCCTTACTCCAGCCACAGGCCAGTGCAGTAGATACTGGCTCTAAATGTTATTTCAGAGAATAAAATTCTTCACGGCAGACTGTGAAGAACATAAAAAAGTTGAGCTGCATTACTGAATATTTCAACCATGTGACAAGAGAAGGATGGATGGCAGCTGCTTTATTACTGCACATCAGGTGCAGCACATCAGACTCCATTTGGGAAGGCACACCTGTGTCCCAGCTGGGCCCCACGGGCCAAGTTCTGTGCTGTGCTTCTCAAAGGTGTACCCATCTCCCAGCAATGCTAACAACAGTTTCTTGCCAATTAGACTAATGTTGTCTAAACTCTTAATTTACAATTACACAAGGAACACTGACATGCTGAAACTTTTCCTCTGTGCAAAAAAATGATTATGCACAACAGTACAAACACAGTTAGTTTGCATTGCTCCTAAACGATAAAATAATTAGCTGAATAAATGATATAAGCCATCCACCCACAAAACAGCATACAGATAATTTGTTCTACCAGTGGGAATGCTCCTCTAGTGTCTTCACTGGTTCAGTGACATTTCTCGTGTCCCAGAATTTCACCTTGCAGTCATCTCCACAGCTAGCCAGGTAGTACTGTTTATTGGGATTGAAGTCCAGGTCTCGTACCAGCTGTCCATGAGCATTTTCTATACAATATATCTGCCTGTAAAACATTAAAAGAGATTAAATGGTCTATAAAAGCTGACTGCACTCCACCTACACAAATCTGTTTCCCTGGAAACTTGCATAATCCCCTTAGCACCCACAGACCTAGAGTTCCCATTGCTATTGCAGAGTTTAGGGAATTCCCAGTTGTTAACAACAGTGACTTGTATAGATTTCTCAGCTTGCTTTGACACTTTGTTCCTTCCATGTTTGTTTTCATTAGGATCATCAGGAGTTAAAAGGAAATAGTAGTTCCAGATGATTCTAGCACAGCTCTGTAACAACTGTTATAAATGTCTAATAAACCACAACAGTTTCAGGTAAGAACTTCTTCACCCCCAAGTAGTTATACTAATGCCCTGTTTATGACATCTACTTCAGTAGGAAAAGCTGAGATGCAAAGATTGGAACAGATATCAACAACAACTTTTTATTACTGCTCTTTACTGAATTTACCTTCTTGAGCTCTTGCATTTATCACTAATTTACCCGTGGCCCTTAAACTACTCAGCCAGACACAACCTCATCCATCTGGACCACTTTAGAAAACATCTGTAGTACTGCTAACAACCTAGCATATCTATTCAAAACATCATGTGCCATCAGTTTGTGTCCCTACCTTGCCTCTTAAACTTGGGGGTTGTCTGATTTTTCCTGTTTCCACAATTGTATGACCAGTTTTCTCCAAGCCACCAATATATCATCTAAAGTTCTGCTTAGACTTGACCATCTCCTACAATCTTCACTGGAACTTTTCAACACTTGATGAGCTTTTTGTTTTTCTTTAGATGAAAAATGTTTCTCTTCAGTAAACATATTGACCAAAAATTCTTATTTCTTGTGAAAACTACATATACTTATAGCTTTCTGTCACGATCAGATAGTCTCTTGCTGTTAATATCTAACTACAAATACAAAGCAAAATTGCTCCAGAAGGAGAGATTCAAAGTTATCAGGCCTGTACTAAGCCCTGTCTTAACAGTTCTGGCCATCACCAGTGAAATTACTAAGAGATCTAGCATCAACACTCTCAGAGTTTGAGAGGCTAAGGATATCATTCAGGTATGCCTTTGTACCAAGTATTCTAGAAGTGGAATTCAAGCTTCCACTTATTTTTTAGAATATGTATATGGCAAAAATACTAAGTCTCAAGCATGCTTGCTGTGGTAAAACACAGCTTTCCTCCTTCACTGCACCTATCCCTTTTTTCTTGCATTGCTTAGACCTGTGTGTAAGGGCTTAAAAATACTACTGCCCATTGTATATTCAGGACTATTCACCATGAAAGACTTTATCCCAACTTAACTATTATTCTGACCATTTGATCCCTTTCCTCCCCAAATATGAATATTCTTTTCATCACTTTTCACCCTACCTGCAGCAATAATACATACACTAAATTTCCCCCTTACATTATAAGATTAGTGCCAGAACACATAAACATTTTCTCCAGCTATTGGCTCATATTATTCTTCTTACATATTATTTAGAATTTAGCCTTGGAGTCTGAATTTTCCTGATAAAATCCTCTCTCTAAATCCAATCAGCCTAATGTCTGTCTTCTCTGCTTCACAAGCTCTTCTCTGATTACAACTGCTTCTTAGTCTAGTCTAGGACTCTTCCTGACAATCATTTTTTTTCTCTCCCCTTCTTTGTTTGCTATGTCCAAAAGAATGTACTTCCTCTATCTTGCAGCTATCATAACCACACTCTGCAGGAGCAGCTAACTCCATCTGCTTCTAGTATTTCTCTTCAATTTGCTATTAGGACAGTTTTCTGCCCTTGAGTCCTCCCTCCTCCTTTTTATGCTTCTTATTCTGCCACAGTTTATATTGCCCTGACTTGAAACTCCTACTTCTAGCCTAACTAATCATTGTGAAATATTCACATAATAGACATATTACAGCCTAATGGAAGATGAGACTTACCATTGCACATACTTTTTCAGTATATTGCAAACAGCTCTTTGGCATAGCCTAGTTATCAAACTGGTTTAAGGACAAACCAGTTTTAAGGACTTATTTACTCTGAGCTTTACTTAAAGAAAATACAATAGTGGGATTTGCTTCTGTTAACCAAGCTACCCCTTTCACTGAGGATCTACAATATGCAGATGATCTAGCATTCATAGAAGTTACTCAGAGAATTCCTTTAATGCAAGGCAGAGATGCTTCTTGATGCTAATGAGACAGAGCATGAAGCAGACTTTACAATGTTTAATATTCTTTCTTCAAAAACACAAGCTTTGGCTAAAGATCTGCATGCTATATGTTAGAAAAAAAGCAAATTAATAAAACCCCTTCTCCTTTGTCCTCTCTTTCCACTCTTGTCTTCATAAGATGTCTTTATAAATGTAAGTATACACATTTCATAAAATTAGATTTTTATATATAATTTTACAAGACAAAGAACAGGACATTCAAACATGATTTTCTAACACTTGACAGGAAGTGACTTTTAATTATTGTATTTTTAACTTTTCTTCATTAAATAAATCTTTTCAGGAAAACCACAAAGACTAGCAAACAAGGGATTTATTGCTAAAACTCTGAGCTGGCAGGAACCACTGAACTAAATTTAAAGTCATCGCCCTTTAAAGCGACAAAAGTTATTACAAGACATCAGTCTTCTCAGTTTAGTGATAAATTACTATGTGCTAAGGGGATAAAGTGTACTTTTAAAAAAGCTTGAAGAGGCTTTAGTAGTCATGGCAACAGATGTGCACAACAGCACTCCTTTGCTTATCAAAATCACAACTAAGAAGGGGGGGAAATGCCTTATTAGGTATATTCAAAGCTTTTATTTGGTTATGATTTTGATAGATTCAGTGATTTCTTATAACCAGTACGCTACAATCATTAGTCTAGTATAGAACACTTTGTTAAAATAGAAGTGAAGAGTGAACTTGTGAATTGCCTTCAAAGATTAAAGTCGCCTTCAAATGCTATGAAGATAGTTCATAGCATAGTCAGGGCTGTTGTTAAAGCATTTTCAGGTTGAATTACAAAACAGCTTCATTCAGGTAATTCCTATGTATTGAACAAATCCTTGTGAGACTAGTACAGGGTTCAATAAAACTCAATATACAAGTTAAAATTGAAGCTGAGGGGGAATACCAGGGAAAAATCTTTGTTAAATTGTAACTATATCAGCTATGCAAGCCTTTCTATTCCTTTTATAAGACATAGGATTGCCACTTAGCATTTCAAACAAAAAACTTATGCTACAAGCAATGCAAAAATCTCTCTCCAAAGGAGATTGGTTTTCTAGAGAACATGACTGCAAGCTGTCCTTACCTCATGCTCCGTGTATCCCAGCCTCGGACAGTGGTATCGTTGGCCGTGGCAATCTGGGTACAATTGTGGTGTGGACTCCATCTGCCCGAAGTAAATTTTAATTGTCCTTTCCCTTCCAAGGCTGTGGAACTAGAGAGCTAAAATAATGAAACAAAGCTGGCAATGTTTCTAAATGTAACATTAAAATGAAATTAGTTGCAATGAAGACAAAGCTGTTCAACAGCCTATTGCTCCAAGTGCAACAGACTACCAAATCCGAAGATTGAAGGGAAAAAAAAAGTAAAGAAACAACAAATAAAAGCTAGAGCTAATTTTCTATCACTATTTTTTTAAAAGGCTTATGCAGTGTAATGTATGCCAAATTATTACAAGTACTGTATTATTCTATAAACTTAAAAAGTTTCAGATCATTGTTGAAACAATATGGGCACACTGCACAGATTTGTAGCTGTCACATACACACACACACACACACGTGCATTTAGCACAAGATTTTTTTCCATGTCAAAACGCCAAATTTTATCTGTAGCAACAGAATTATGGTGTCAAAGACTCTTTTTGAAAAATTTATAGCAGGTTTTAAAAATAAAGAAGTCAAGGCCCAGGTGCCCATGTCACCACATACATGCCTGTGAAAATAACAGTAGATACTAGATTACAAATCTACAATCTGTGAGATAAAAAGGTTTCAGTTCCAAAACCAGGCTTGCACATCCTAGAGCAGGCAGCTCTGCATCTCCACAGTTAATGAAAAGAAGGTCCAATGTAATCACCTTTCTCTTTGAAGTTGTATAGCAAGTTATCCCCCAGTTTTATGTGAACATGGGGGAAATCAAAGCTGCCTACACTGTAAATTACTTATACTTCTGATCACTTAGTGAAACTGTTTAATAGCTAAAGAGAAAGAGGAAAATCAAAATATTTGCATTTAATCAGATACAAAATTTACACAAATTTCAAGCAGCTACACAAACAGCAGATTTATTTCGTCATCTTTTACACAACTTTCATATTTCAAAATGTTTCATTATGAAGTATTTCACAAAAGCAGATTATGGCACGGGATCCTGTTGGATCCTAATGCAACATGAATATTCTTAGATTTTTCAGCACAAATATTATGCTTTGATGGATGAAAAAGACTAAAACATATAAACTGTTTACATAAACTTTAACTGATATCAACAGAAAAATATGCTGCCAATACTAAATGGCCTAAATCTATTTGTATATTGTACAAATGTTCATGCATGCATTTTGCTAAATTTTATTACTACAACTCCAACAAGAATTTCTTTAGCGCTGTGATTAAAAATCAAGGAATTACAATATTGTTTTTTTTATTTTTAAATAACATGGAATTCCCAGCATACAAGATCATATATTGCTCATGTGTTAATGAATAACATTAACACTTTGGCCAAACCTACTCCTCTAGAACAAATACTGTCTGAAAAAACCTTTCTACAACTCACAGATTATTAATAGAAAGAAAAAGCACTGCACAGAACACTGGACACTGGATAATACAATTAATTTTTATTTTTTGACACATACTAGATTCCAAGCTTAAGAGAATATTCATAGCTTGTGTAGGTCATTTCAAAAATTAAATAAGTTTCTTTAGAAAGCAGACTTGGCCATTCAAAGCTCAGACTGGGGGGAGGGAAGCCAATGCTATCACTGAAAACAAGATAGAACCAACAAAGGGAGTATATTTTCTCAGGTATTTAAAAAATCTGCTCTTGGGATGGAAAGCATCATAATATTCAAAACATGACTCAGGGCAGAGGGTCTTTGTCAGCAGTAGACTATACTTTCTCCAGCATTCGAGACATATATCCAGACACACACACACATACACAAACATTATATATATATATATATATATATATCACGTGTCTTCTCATTTTAACTTTTATAATGTAAGCTCCTATAAAAAGATCAAATTTTTCTTCTTTGCAGTCAAAAGTTTAGGGTTGAGGCCAGCACACACATACTGTGGTATTTCTTAATAAGATGTGAAAAAAATGACCTACATGCTAGATGGGCCAATTCATCCTTGCCTTCATAAGCAATTCATAAGTAAATTAAATGACATCTTTCCTTATACAGATGTCTAACTATATATGCAGACAAGTTCTCAATTGATTTGGTCTTCTTTTCCATGTCATCTACGAACCTACGAAAGCAACTGCAAGGATTTAAAGGACAATTTGGAGATAAAGAAATTTTCATACATAAAAAAGAATTCTTATGTAACAGAAGGAAGTATACAAATTTCCTTCCTAGACATCCAAGAAATTAAGGAAACAAAATTGGTAGCTCAGAATCACAAATGCAGGTTCAAAAACACCTTAGTTGTAATTTTAATTCATACTGAATATATGGACAGGTAAGCAAGTGCACTTTTTAGCTTGAAATCTATCCTCCACTTCTTTAAATGCAGAAAAGCTAACTACAAAAGGGAAGGTGACATAGGTGTATTTTAAATATTATTCTTGCATGAAGGTTAGGATCTGTGCTGCCCAGGGGATGAAGACATGCAGGTGTGAGGGCCTCACAGGATACTTTAGGTAAACAATTCATGGTATTATTTTATAAACACAAAATGGGAGTTACACTAAGGGAAAGGGAAAAGAATAGACTAAGACTGAATGTCTACTTTTAGACAACAAAATTAGGAATTACTCTTGCAATGCACAAGGATCATCCTGATTTCAGAAAAGAAGTCTGAAGAAAATGAAATCTTGAACAGTGTAAAATGGTTACTGGAGTATGGATGGATTTTACACTATTCCTAAATTATTAGCTGGAACAATGCCTAAATCTGGTGACACAAGAACAAAAACAGAAGAGAAGCATGATATTACACTATAGCTGCACTAGAGCAACACTTTGAAGTAAGAAAAAAATCTTCAAAAAAATTAAACAGTTCTATTCTGATCATGTTACATTGTTTATGTTATCATCAGTGAAGAAAGGGGTTTTACAAAAACAAAGTACCAAAATATGAAAAAAATCTGTCCTAGGATATCCTAGATCAAGGACTGATTTCTGTGTATTCAAATCCAAGTATCAACGACTCCAACTTACTTTGTCAAAATATCAAGGACTGAGGTTGATTTTCCTGCTTCAAAATTTGATTACATAAGGTCTGACTTGGAAAGAGGAAAGGACAGGCACTATCCTTCTCTTAACCCATATTAAATGGTAAAGGGTACAGAAATTGTCTAGGAAAACCACAAGCAGCATGGAGACAGTGAACCAACAACTCATGCTGTCTTCCAAGAAAAGAGCTATGTGACCAAGAAGAGAACAGGAAAGTACTTAGAAGAAAGATACATTACAGGCTACACTAAGTAGAAAAACCCAAGCAGACTATTTTGAGATTGACATTAAAAGGCATGAATAGTTTTCTAACTTGTTATTGACAGAAACAAAAATGTTGATGAGGATGGTAAATTGAGTTCAATTCCTCCAACTGCAGGAAACCATGCCATGGAGTCCTTTCATAACTGTTCTTGACTCTTGAACCATCTTAAAACTATTTACCTTTTCAAATAGCCTCATTATATTGGCAGCTCAGAGCTATTCTCAAAATAGCTAAGTAACAGAATTCACATATTTTTAAGTGCTGAGTTTCTAGATTACAGTAAGAAAATATTTTTATTCCTTAAACATAAGTTTTCTGCTTTACACTACAAAAATTAAACTAAATAACCAGTTCATCCTCTGAACTATATTGTTATTCCTATATGCTGATGATACATTCCAAGCTCTGCCAGTAATAATTTTCATTATTTCACTCCTACTTCTATTCTATTGTTAAGGTGACCATTAAATAAAATTGATTCCAACCCTATGAGCTGGTTCCTACTCTCACTCTGATCAGTAATTTCCTTTTTTTTTTTCTTCTGACCGTTTTCTGCCCTCCTATAGTTAATCTATGTTTATTTTAGTTGCAGTAATAATGGGGTGCTAAAAAATTCTCCACTGAATTCCACAAGGTATTTCCTGCCTTGAGAAATAGCAGCTATCTTGCCAAGAAAGCATCTCATGCTTATTCCTAACGTTCTCTCTATTTGGATACATCACTTTTATCCAGATAAACTGTGATATCTTCCCCAAAATATATTCTGCCTTGCCTGGAACGCCACTGCTTGATATTATCTGTTGCTCTGAACCAAGACAACATGAATGCTGCTAAATAATCCACGAGAAATCTAAAAGGAATATAATTATAATAGTTTGGATTAGAATGATCAAACCCATACCTCTATTTGTCTCCTTTGTGAAAACATATGAAAAACAGAAAAATATCTAGATTTTAATATCTCTATTTCGTTCTGTTGCACTCATCTGCCATGCCAAACATACTGCATTTACTCGAGGAAGAGTTCTAGCAATTTGTTGACATCTGACCTCAAATCTGTACACCGAAATATTAACTGTCTTCTTCTCAGCAGATTCTATCCACACCTTGTGCATTGTCTGGGCTTCTCTTGGGTCCAGCTAATGATTATAAATGGCAAAGAATAGCTAATTTAATTGCAAAAGGTAATGATGCAGTGAGCATAAGATTAGTTTCACCCCAGAAGGTAATGTCCTCAAAACAATAATAAAGGGAGTGATCAAAAGGACAGTAGAAGCTTGTCTTAATGTAAATACAGGCAAATTGAACACTGTAAGGTGGAAATAAGTTAGCAAAAAAAATACTGAAAGAAAATAAAAAACAAAACCCCAAACCAAAACCAAAAGGAACCCAAACAAACCCACTGAACTGTACAGTAAATTACAGTTAGCAAATGTTTCTTATCCCAAGCTGACTAGATAATTCAGAGAATGAACACACCAATAATTTTATTACCAAGAAGCTCTGATTCTATTGGGAACTGCACAATTCTTCAGGCTAATTTTAATGAAACAATGTGACCTGTAAATCACAGGCAGATACAGAAAAGGAACCAAATAAGACTCTGAAGTTTTGATCACTGTAGAGAAGCAGAAATTCTGGCCGACACAAAATTTTAAAGACACACATATTTTCAATTTTTCATTTATATTATACCTGAATTTTAGACAAACCTTCACAAACATGAAAGGTCCATAAAAGTAGCATTTGTTTACCTCTTGCCACTAAAATGGCCTATAATATGTACCTATGCAAAAAAAGGGAAGCGATTGAAAGGTGTTGTAAAAACAGGAAGAGCAGTGATGCACCAGTGTAATGAATACCCCCTTTACCTTTATTGCCGGATATAGATACAGTGGACCTGATCTTACTTTTAGTTAACAATGATGATATTATTCAACTTGAACACCATCATGTGTTTTTTACAAAAAGAGAAAACAATTCAAACACATTGACACTGCTATTATCTTAATCCTAGGCTCTTGATTTAAGTTTTAGTTACAACATTTTTTAGTCATAACACACATATACACAAAGCAGTACACTGCTATTTTACGTACAAGTGCACACAATATGAATATTTTGTAAAGATGTTCTCCCCTTAGCAATCCCTACAGAATATATAAGTTCACTAGTGTTGAGGAAAACATTCAGTGGAGCTACCTTGGTGTGCAACTGCAGACTGAACTCTGGATGGTGGAGGGAAATGAGGCAAGGGGCTAGAAAGAAGTGTGGACCATTTGCACAACAAAAGGCACAGCCACCTGTGTCACAGTCAGTTGACTGGACACTCAGAGACACAGCAGGAGCAGAGGATTGGGAAGGAAGACCCCAGACTTTAGCTGCATTAACTGGAGGGTATAAAACCTCAGGATTTTCTTTATTCAGGGTCCCTCACGAGAGGAACCAGCCCAGGCTGTTTTGCTGTAGCACTGTGATTAAATTACTTAAGGGATGGAGAGGACTGAGAGACTGCTATGGGAACCCTGGAATGTGTGAGACTGGGGCATGCAGGGAGTCCAGCAGGGCCCTGTCAGCCCACTGGAGCTGCCCAAAGTCTCTGCCCATGGGAGTGTGACTGCCAGAGTGACTCCAGGATGGTCACACAGGGACACTTCCCTAACACCAGCTACATCCTGCTTAGTCACTGCCTGCTTGAAACAAAGCACGTTAGGTGATAAGACATCAGGTGGCAATGAGATCCCAAAAATGGACAACCTTCCACCTTGATGAACAGTAACGACAACTTCTCTTGTCATTTACATAACCTCCGTGTAACTGCATATTAAGGAAATATTGTCATTTTCTTGGTTTTTTTTTTGTTTTTTTTTTTTTTTTTAATTTGCCTTGACATGCCTCTTTTTTAATATGGCAAGACCTGATTTCTTCGCTTTAGGCTGTTTTATATCTGTTTTCCAGGCCAAAAAAAAAAAAAAAAGCTCTTTTTATTAAGATCTCAATAAGGTCTTATTTTACATTCTGATAAAAAAACATTAAAATAGAAATCATGTGCTTTTCAGCATTATGATATATTATGCATGCAACAATCCCTTATAAACAGGATATTCACAGAAAGAAATCACTGTTTCACCAACAGCTCATTAGCCTACAAACACTCCTTGTCCATGGTGAAAACCAAATGGAAAATATATTTACTACTAACCTCTACTAATACTATCTGTTTTATAATTAACCTGTTCACACAGATTTCTCTCACATTCTAAATAGTACAGCAGCAAAAATTGGGGTAGAGTGTCGGTTTATGGAGGAGGGGTTTTCTCTTTTTTTTTTTTTAAGGGAAAGCCAACTGCGTAACAAAACATGGCTTGTTTTTCTTTATTGCTCTTTGTAACTGTCAGCCATATATATTTTTTGCAAATATAAAATTGCTACAAAATAAAAGTTATTATTTTTCAGCCATATATACCAGTATACAGTTAATTTCTTAGTAAGAAGGCAATCTTTGAATATTTCAGAAATGCACCACAGTCACTTCTAGTCCTGAAAAAGTCTATGAAACTGGACTTCAGCTTGTCTTAAATTTCATTACTAGAAACTCCTGTGCAGACCTTTTAAAGAGATGCTTATGCTTTCATCAGTCTTGTTCACCTGGACTCCAGCTAGCTCAGGAATCTACAGACACGTGTAAGACAAATTTGTTGCAGACAAAAATTCAACATT